>NC_048566.1:73029336-73639648 GCF_013265735.2 Oncorhynchus mykiss | reverse complement strand
GGGAATTCAGCGTAGAGAAGGCCAGCTTAGTTAAAATGGAGTGAGACAAGTAGTGCTAAGAGCCTATCCATTCGCACAGAGTGGAGTTGCTAGGTAACAGGTAGTGCACAGTTATGTAATTGGCAATGCCTCCAGCTTACATGTCTTATGGCTTTTCCTCCTGGGATCCGGAGCCATCCAGGCAGCCAGGCAGCCAGGCGGTCAGACAGCTGGTCAGGCGGTAACGCGGTCAGGCGGTTAGGCGGCCAGGCAGCCAGACAGTCAGGAGAGGCTTTCTACTAAAATCCCCATTGATCGAGCTGGTGGGTGAGGATGTGGGTTTCCTTTCCCCACCCTCATCTGTGCAATGTGCACAATGTCAGCAATGAGAAAGGGTACACACAAGCTTAGATTGTGAGAGGGTTCATGGTTTCAATGATGTGTGTCTGCAGCACACTGATGTTTTTGGCCAGAAATACTCTTCATAATCTTCTGTTAAAATACAATTTTTGTGTAACTATGTTTGCGTTGTAGCTGCTATACTGTGCATTGTCTGACCTTTTTCGTTGCATTTTGTGGTTATAATATGATAGCTCATTTAGATTTCTATGGATTGAGAAAATACTTTTTCTCATACATTAAAAAACAAAAAATCCAAATGCCGCTCTACCCATGCAATGTAGTAATGTGTTTTAGAGCTAATTAAGCCGTAGTTTTTTTCTGTGTGTTTCAGTACTACTTCACTGTAAATTTCACCCATGAAAACCAGAAAGCCCTGGAGTTGCGTACAGAGGATGTCAAGGACGGTGATGAATGGGTGGCCGCAATAACACATGCCAGGTACCAGGCCTCTACTACAACCTGTCTACCCAGTCAACACCTACATTAACACACACGTGCTATTATTGATGTCTACTGTATGGATGGGTGTAATCTCTTAGATAAGGCATAATGTATGGTTTGAAATGTACAACTTGACTCTGTTGAGATGTGATAGAACTGTCATGCAGCAGTAAGGCAATGTTTTTGACGAACATTTCTGGGGGGAAATGCTGTAGAAAACCTGATAGGGAACTTGAGAAGGATTTTTAAACATTCGTGTCACCTGAGGTAATAGTTTGGATGCAGCTCATGTTGAACCGTATTCCTGATATACTCTGGTTTCAGGTGTTGTTATTGAACTGTTAGTAGTAAATTGGTATTGTGTCATTTCAGTTGAATGAAACAGGGTGACTGGGGATGTAGCTTACTGTATATTAATCATTGTGAAATAATAAGTGCCGTTGTGATGATTGGTGGTCTATTGTGACTGTGGATTTGGGCACTGCTCTGAGGATATTCTTATCAATATGGCCCTGCTGTATTTTGGTTGGTTATCTGCTGAGACATGTGCAGCAATGTACTGTAGCTACACTTCACTGAGCACAAAGGATATTCATATTTACGCCACTGCATTATGAGGCTGTTCATAGACCTGAGGTCTGTATGGGTACACATGTGTATGTAGGGCAGGGGTAGAGTGGTGGATGTATACAGTCTGCATGGGGGAGCATACAGTCTTGAGTGTGTCTATCTGTACCTCTGAAAGTATGGAAACATGCCTGTGGAGAGTTGCTGCAGTGTGTGTGAGTGTGTGTTTCCTGTCCACAGTTACAGGAACCTGGCCACGGAGCACGAGACGCTCATGCAGAAGTATCTCCATCTAATTCAGATCGTGGAGACAGAGAAAACGGTTGCTAAGCAACTTCGACAACAGATAGAGGACGGGGAAATAGAGATTGAACGGCTAAAATCAGAGGTAATATTCATTATGATTCCTTCTGCCTCAGGGGGGATTGTTATGTTTATTTTTTACTTAACAGGAAAGCGTTTGGAGCTTGTGTGGGATCTAGCGCAACTACAGTACAGTGAAATATCTCTCAGGAGCACCGCTCAAGATTTCTAGGATTTTGTCATCTGAGTGAACTAAAATGGATAATGACTGTACTAGTTGTATCTTTATGTCTATATTATTGAATAATACGAGAGAGAGAGAGAGAGAGAGAGAGAGAGAGAGAGGGAGATTGGGAAAGATTGAGAGGGCCGCTCTGTCACAAAGAGATGTGTGCAGACCCACCACTTTACATCTCCACTCATAAGCAATCCCTCCAATAGAGCTATGTTCCCTGCTGTATTCTTCAGATCAAATAGTCATGTTACTTTAATGTGCAAATGTGGGGCTTGAAATGAAATGGTGTGCTGAATATGCATGAACAAGGCTTTATTATAAAGAGTCCCCCCCCCACACACAAAAAAAAAACATAACAATAAACTCTTTCAGCCTATACAAAGTAAATGGGGACACTTACCTTCAGACAGTTCTGAGTAGCTCCCAGCTCTTTTGTGCAGCACATTTATGGCTTTTCTATGTACAGCAGCACAGTGTCACACAGTGTGAGTCTGAATTTCTAACCAATGGAAATGAGTGCTGATGTAAAGATATCAGCCAAGTGAACAGAGTTAGTATTGCCACCACCACTACCACATGTCAGAGCTGGCAGCTTTGACAGCCTCTAATTGCATTTGACACAGTCACTTTGTTAATACGCTGTCAAGTGAGGAGGAAACTTGGAGAGCAGGTTGTGAGTGATGATGACTGGTGGATCTTGTCTGTGGCTGTCCTCTCTGGCAGATTTCCGGCCTGCACAAAGACAATGGGAAGATCCAGTCGAGTCCAACAGCCGACCCCAGTGAAGATGATGACTCTGAACTCAAGAAAATAAAAAAAGTACATACTGTATTTACACAAAATATGTTCTACTTTATTTTCAGTGTATTTGCCAATGATGCAGGAAAGAAACTCACCTTTGATTCCCGTGGTCCGCTAGGTGCAGAGTTTCCTACGAGGCTGGATGTGCAGGAGGAAGTGGAAGACCATCATCCAGGACTACATCCGGTCTCCCCACGCCGAGAGCATGAGGAAGAGGAACCAGGTGGTGTTCAGCATGCTGGACTCTGAGGCTGAGTACGTCCAGCAGCTCCACATCCTGGTCAACAATTTCCTCCGACCGCTCCGTATGGCCGCCAGCTCCAAGAAACCACCCATCACCCATGACGACGTCAGCAGCATCTTCCTCAACAGGTGTGCAGCTGTAGATGATCACGCCAAACTAACACCTCCACTGCTGTCTCTCACCTCTCTCAGGGAGACAGTGATATGACTGTCTCAATGCTGTAGGATTTTATGTTCATGCATTACAACTATGGACGATAATGAAAACATAATAACCCTGAGATGTAATGGCATTATGCTGTGTCAAAGACTCATTCTAAGATGTTTCTTTTGTATTTTATTTAACCTTTATTTATATAGGTAAGTAAATTAAGAACAGATTCTTATTTGCAATGACGACCTGTCAAGAGGCAAGTGCAGCGGTATAAAATCTTAACACACTTGCACATACAGGCATATTCACTGTTGCATGTTTGAATCCTTTTCACCTAACTATGGCTAGCGTATATTTTTCTCAGAATGGACACTTAACATCTTGTTAATTTCCCCTTTACTTTAGTGAGACCATCATGTTTCTGCATCAAATATTCTACCAAGGGTTGAAAGCAAGAATAGCAAGCTGGCCAACATTAGTTTTGGGTAAGCTGACTAAAGTGCTTTTTTTCAGGGTCATTTAATGGATGGATGAATTTGATAATGCCATGTCCCAATTGACCTCATACATCATCTATCAATCTCTCATTCACTTGTTGGTCCTCTCTATTCACAGCTGACCTGTTTGACATCCTGCTGCCAATGTTGAACATCTACCAGGAGTTTGTGAGGAACCACCAATACAGTCTGCAGATCCTGGCACACTGTAAACAGAACCGAGACTTTGACAAGCTGCTGAAGCAGTATGAGGCCAAGCCAGACTGTGAGGAGAGGACTCTGGAGACCTTCCTCACCTACCCCATGTTCCAGGTAGGCATACAGTACTGTACATTCCACTGTCTTCTCATTGACTGTCCAGTCCCCGTCTCTCAGCTCAAACAGCTCTCTCTCTCTTCAGAAAAAGGCTCCTCCATTGATCACCAACAACAGAGCAGATATTTGTCTCACGTGAATATCCCTGTTGTTTTTTTCATAAACACATAAACTGGTTGTTTGTGAAGCTCAGGGTTTCATAATGGCTATTTTCTGGCAAGGCATGCAGTTTCCGTGCAGTCTGCTCCACTGGGGTCTACTTTGGACTCTGCTGTGTTGGTAATACATTTCTGCTGATGACTGTGAATGTACATAGAAGTCCCTACTGATCTGCTGCAATGAGTTTGATTGTGTTTGTGTCTGTGTCAGTGTGTGTGTGTCTTGTATGCAAGTGTGTGTGACTCACCTGCCCCTATTAACTTTCTGTCACTCCAGATTCCCCGCTACATTCTTACTCTCCACGAGCTCCTGGCCCACACACCACATGAGCATGTGGAGAGGACAAGTCTGGACTATGCCAAGTCAAAGCTGGAGGAGCTGTCCAGGTATACCTGCCCTTTCCACCTTATAGCGCCAAAGCAGCAAACAGGACACCTCAGTTTACCATGCTTACTGTACAGAATGCATACACACTGACAAAGTGAATACAATGACATTCCAAATGTGAAAAGACCAACCTCTCTGCCCCTAGAATCATGCATGACGAGGTGAGTGAGACAGAGAACATCAGGAAGAATCTGGCCATTGAGCGCATGATTGTAGAGGGCTGCGAGATCCTCCTTGACACCAGCCAGACGTTTGTCAGACAAGGTAAGCTCTGAGAGAAGATTCACAAAGGAACCCAAGATCCCACATAAAGACAGAATCAAAGAGGTGGATTTTCTACCTCGCAACTGTTTGACTGCCTTTGTGTTATCACAACTTCAAACCTCCAAAGGCCTACCTGAGCCTCCATAAGGAAAGACTTAACCAGCGGCTTGGGTGATATAATCCTGTCTGCCTTTATAGCATGTACTGAAAGTGGGCTGACTCTTTCATTTCCAAGGGTAATCAGGCTGTTGGGAGGCAATCCGACAGTGAGTCAGGGACTGTAAATGTCATACATCCCCAACGGACTTTGATGGACATATAAAGAAGAGGAAAATCATATAGAGATATGGTTTAACCTTACAGTATGTATATATCCCCCAAAGTCATTGAACAGGTGAAGGAGGCCTCTCCCAGTCTTGCAGTACAGTTCATCTGTGAGCCCTCATCACTAACTGGACAACCCTGCTGTATGTCTCTCCCCCTTTTGCCATACAGGCTCTCTCATCCAGGTGCCAATGAGTGAGAAGGGAAAGATCACCCGTGGGCGACTGGGCTCTCTGACTCTGAAGAAGGAAGGGGAGAGGCAGTGCTTCCTCTTCTCCAAGCATGTCATCATCTGCACCAGGGGCTCTGGAGGGAAGCTGCACCTCACCAAGGTGGGCCTGCCCTGGGCTGCTGAGCCTACTATACAATCTCTTAAGATGCATCCTGGACCAAAACAAATTACAATACATAGATGAGGCTTTCGTTAATACCAATACATATAATCATGGTCCTATGATATTGAAGTCAACACATCCTCTTAAGGAGTCCCTTATTACTTGGGTGCTGATTTACTCTGTTTATTGACCTGTAGGTCTATATGTGTTGCTACATGATAATGTAAGTCATATTGTTATTGATTATTCAGTAATGGAGGGGATTCTTGGAATGTGGTTGTGAGTGTGCTAATGCATATTGTATGTTGTTCTCAGAATGGCGTGGTCTCTCTTATTGACTGCACTCTTCTGGAAGACCCCGAGGGGACAGATGATGAGTGTAAGCACCGCACTGTTTCATTCCTACCTCACTGAAATATGGAGCACATATGCTTACTGTATGTACAGTGTAACATATGATAAGTTTAGTATTACACTTTTATGAAGTATACTAGCTATAGCCTCCCTGCAAGTGTCATCTGTTCATCATCATTTACAAGCACAATAAACCTCTCATTATGTCATGGTAATGACCCATTTCTCCTATTCACCTCTGTTTGTTTTGCCCAAAGCCAAACCAGACAAGGGTGTACAGGACATGGAGCACCTGGACTTTAAAATCGTGGTGGAGCCTAAAGAAGGCCAGTCATTCACAGTGATCCTGGTGGCCTCCTCGCGGCAGGAGAAATCTGCCTGGACCAGTGACATCAGCCAGGCACGTCTGCTCTGCTCTGCTTTACTTTGCATGCATCACGTCTGTCTGTCTCCATCAAGGAGACATGGGGCCTGGATGTCTGTCTGTCTCCAGCAGGGAGACATGGGGCCTGGATGTCTGTCTGTCTCCAGCAGGGAGACATGGGGCCTGGTTGTCTGTCTGTCTCCAGCAGGGAGACATGGGGCCTGGATGTCTGTCTGCAGAGTGGCTGTACTCACACCTTTCCTCTCCCTTAACCTTCCCTTCTTCTCCCTTACAGTGCATAGACAACATCCGCTGCAATGGGCTTATGATGAATGCATTTGAGGAGAACTCTAAAGTCACCGTGCCACAGATGATCAAGTAAGCCCCATTCACAACTATAGCTAAACAGTCAATGGGATTATCATGGTGCCTTTATTTGTGTGTTATTGTGTTTTCATGTGTTTGTGGGTTTTTTCTGTGAGCAGGTCTGACGCCAGCCTGTACTGCGATGACGTGGACATCCGTTTCAGTAAGATGATGAACTCATGTAAGGTGCTGCAGATCCGCTATGCCAGTGTGGAAAGACTTCTAGAGAGATTGACCGACCTGCGCTTCCTCTCGATCGACTTCCTCAACACCTTCCTGCATTCCTACCGCGTGTTCACCAGCGCCGATGTGGTGCTGGACAAGCTCATCACTATCTACAAAAAGCCCATCAGTGCCATCCCAGCCCGGTAAGGCCATAAAAGAGCTGCTACTGCTTTACCATTTAGCCTAGACTTTGACCAACACAGTCAGAGAAATCTCTAAATCTATCTCATGCCCAGTGCTGTTTAAAGATGATACATTGTCAGTGTTTTTGCATGGCCATGGCCCCTACACAGTAAAGAGGGCTGTAGTTAGGGCTGGTGATGATAACATCCCCTGACAGGCCCAGCAGCCTCTGGCCTCCTCTGGCTGCCTCTCTCTCCTCTAGCCCACCACTGATCTCCTCACAGCTCTTTTTCCACAGCCCACAGTATTACTTCTTTACCGTGTGTGTTTGTGCGTGTGTGTGTGTGTGTGTGGGTGGGTGCGTGGGCGCGTGTTTGTGTGTCTGCGTGCCTGCATGTGTGTGTCATGGAAGGTGAGGTGAGGAGAGCTGGGTAGAGGCCATGTCTGTGTGTGTGATGGAAGGTGAGGTGAGGAGAGCTGGGTAGAGGTCATGTCTGTGTGTGTCAGTGTGGTTGGTGTGTGTTCTGTGTGAGAAGGCAGTAATTGGGCTCAGCCTCTTCTTCTGCCTGCCTAAGAGCGTCTCAGCAGGGCTTTGTCGCTGTCACCTTAGCAACTGGCCTCTCTGCTGCAGGACCCCACCCTCTCTGTTCTGCAGAGGATCTATAGTATGAAATATTTATGGTGCATGTTGTCGACCAGAGCAGAGCAGACCCTCTCTCCGGCCCAGGAGAGTGAGCCTAGCTCCCAGGCTCAGATCAGGGGGAGCTCCCTCCCCATGCCCACACCATGCAGCATGTTTTCATGTGGAGCCTGTCATGTCTCTGTGAGCCACCGCCACTCTGATGCTTGTGTCAGCAGCATGGCTATTTGCTCTGTCACTCGCTGTGCTATTTATGGGAACCCGTGAGGTCGCAAGGAGGGTGGCAGTGAGTGGGAGAGGTTTTCAGCAACAAAAAAGACAAGCACGACTGCAGAAGCACCATTCTGCTGTTGACAATGTACTGAATTATTTACATTTTAGTAGACACTTATCCAGAGCAACTTACAGTAGTGAGTGCAAACATTTTCATTCGTACTGGTCCCCCGTGGGAGTCAAACACACAAGCCTAGCGCTGCAAGTGCCATGCTCTTACCAACTGAGCCACACAGGACTATCAATACAACACAAAAAGACATGGATAATTCTGATCTCTTTGTTATTTGCAACACACTGAAGTGCTAAAGTACATAGCTACAGTACATCCTTCTGACTACAATAAAATGTGTTGTTTTTTACTGCTGCAGATCCCTGGAGTTGTTCTTCGCCAGCAGTCAGAACAATAAACTACTATATGGGGAGCCTCCCAAATCCCCCAGGGCCAGCCGTAAGTTTTCCTCCCCCCCTCCCCTGGCCATCACCAAGACATCGTCCCCCAACCGCCGCCGTAAACTCTCCCTCAACATCCCCATCATCACTGGGGGCAAGGCTCTGGACCTGGCCGCCCTTAGCTGCTCCTCCAACGGCTATGCAAGCATGTACTCCTCCATGTCCCCCTTTAGCAAGACCACCCTGGACATCAATAAGCTTTATGTCACCAGCCCCATCACCAGTAAGATCCCTGACGAGGGAGAGGGCAAGACAGACAAGGCAGAGGAGACCATTGTGTCTAAACAAGGTAATCCAGCTAAGGGGCAGTGGGGGGGGGGGTGGGGTGTTATGTCCTTATTGGTGCTTCTTAAAAGGAATATAGCGCAGGATTTGAATCATGACGTGTCTAGAAAGTGGTATGTACTGACCTGTTTTGCACTTGATGTACTTAGATATTTCAGTTCCGGAGGAAAGTGACATTGACCAAAACCAGAGCGATGACGCAGACCCAGAAACGTCTCCTATCAAGTCGCCAACCACCCCCAAAAACTTGAAATGCAAAAACTCTTCAGGTACATTGTGTCCCAGACTGCACAGTGGTGTCATTATCACTCAGTGCCATGATACCAGAGCACCTGGATCACATGCTGGCATGCCACCTGCGTCCTCCCCTCAGCCAAAATGCCATATTTATCAAGAACTCAAATATGCTCTCCTGTTTTACATGGGAAACAGAGTCAGAATTAAGAAATCAAAGCACCCATTTTCATTGTTACTTTTATATGCATTTTCCCTATTTATGTTATATCCTCTATCTCTGTCTTTATTAGAAATAGTCAAACATGATAGAGATAAAGTATTTTCTACGCCTATTCAATTGTCAATGTGCATACACTCAAAGAATGCTAAACTTTGTGTTCAATGAACTCCGCCACACAAGATAAAATTCATGCAGACTGTAATTTCGTGGCGAGAATAAGAACATGCTGGGAAAGCCAGCTCTAGGAATGAGTAGGTGTTGGGGATAGTTGTGTCATAGCAACTACAGCATGAGTGTGTTTCCCAGCTTGCCGCCCCCGGTAACGAGATTGTTTTAGTACAAAACAGTCAGTGAAGAAGGCCTTTGTTGTCTGTCCCAGCTCCAGGCACGTACACAGATCAAATAAAATAAAATGTTTAACTCGTCACATGCGCCGAATACAACAAGTGTAGACCTTATGGTGAAATGTTTACTTACAAGCCCTTAACTAACAATGCAGAGTAGGAAAATATTTGCTAAATAAACGAAAGTAAAAAAAGTTACACAATAAAATAACAACAACGAGGCTATATATGAGGGGTACCGGTACCGAGTCAATGTGCCGGGGTATGGATTAGTCGAAGTAATTGAGGTCATATGTACTGTACGTGTAGGTAGGGCTAAAGGGACCATGCATAGATAATAAACAGAGAACAGCAGCAGCGTAAAAAAGGGGGTCAATGTAAATAGTCCGGGTAGCCATTTGATGAACTGTTCAGCAGTCTTATGCCTTGGGAGTAGAACCTTTAAAGGAGCCTTCTAGTCCTAGACTTGGCGCTCCGGTACCGTTTGCCATGCGGTAGCAGAGAGAACAGTCTATGACTTGGGTGGCTGGTGTCTTGGACAATTTTTAGGGCCTTACTCTGACAACGCCTGGTATAGAGGTCTTGGATGGCAGGAAGCTTAGCCACAGTGATGTACTGGGCCGTATGCACTACCCTCTGTAACGCCTCGCAGGCGGATGCCGAGCAGTTGCCATACCAGGCAGTGATGCAACCAGTAAGGATGCTCTCGATTGTGCAGCTGTAGAACCTTTTGAGGATCTGAGGACCCATGGCAAATATTTTCATTCTCCTGAGGGGGATTAAGGTGTTGTTGTGCCTTCTTCACGACTGTCTTGATGTGTTTGGACCATGATAGTTTGTTGGTGATGTGGACACCAATGAACTTAAAGCCCTCAACCTGCTCGAAGCCCTCAATTTGATGGAGAGGTTGTTGTCCTGGCACCACACTGACAGGTCTCTGACCTCCTCCCTATAGGCTGTCTCATCGTTGTTGGTGACCAGGCCTACCATCGTTGTGTCGTCGGCAAACTTAATGACGGTGTTGGAGTCATGCTTGGCCACGCAGTCGTGGGTAGACAGGGAGTACAGGAGGGGACTAAGCATGCACCTCTGAGGGGCCCCCGTGTTGAGGATCAGCGTGGCAGATGTGTTGTTGCCTACCCTCACCACCTGGGGGCAGCCTGTCAGGAAGTCCAGGATCCAGTTGCAGAGGGAGGTGTTTAGTCCCAGGGTCCTTAGCTGAGTGATGAGCTTTGAGGGCACTATGTTGATGAACGTATTATAGTCAATGAACAGCAGTCTCATGTTCCTTTTGTTCAGGTGGGAAAGGGCAGTGTGGAGTGCAATACAGATTGCGTCATCTGTGGATCTGTTGGGGCTGTATGAGAATTGGAGTGGGTCTAGGGTTTCTGGGATGATGGTGTTGATGTGAGACATGACCAGCCTTTCAAAGCACTTCATGGCTACATATGTGAGTGCTATGGTTTGGTAGTCATTTAGGCAGGTTACTTTGGCGTTCTTGGGCACAGGGACTATGGTGGTCTCCTTGAAACATATACAGTGGGGCAAAAAAAGTATTTAGTCAGCCACCAATTGTGCAAGTTCTCCTACTGAAAAAGATGAGAGAGGCCTGTAATTTATCATCATAGGTACACTTCAACTATGACAGACAAAATTAGAAAAAAAATCCAGAAAATCACATTGTAGGATTTTTAATGAATTTATTTGCAAAGTATGGTGGAAAATAAGTATTTGGTCAATAACAAAAGTTTCTCAATACTTTGTTATATACCCTTTGTTGGCAATGACAGAGGTCAAACGTTTTCTGTAAGTCTTCACAAGGTTTTCACACACTGTTGCTGGTATTTTGGCCCATTCCTCCATGCAGATCTCCTCTAGAGCAGTGATGTTTTGGGGCTGTTGCTGGGCAACACAGACTTTCAACTCCCTCCAAAGATTTTCTATGGGGTTGAGATCTGGAGACTGGTTAGCCCACTCCAGAACCTTGAAATGCTTCTTACGAAGCCACTCCTTCGTTGCCCAGGCGGTGTGTTCGGGATCATTGTCATGCTGAAAGACCCAGTCACGTTTCATCTTCAATGCCCTTGCTGATGGAAGGAGGTTTTCACTCAAAATCTCACGATACATGGCCCCATTCATCCTTTCCTTTACACGGATCAGTCGTCCTGGTCCCTTTGCAGAAAAACAGCCCCAAAGCACGATGTTTCCCCCCCCATGCTTCACAGTAGGTATGGTGTTCTTTGGATGCAACTAAGCATTCTTTGTCCTCCAAACACAACGAGTTGAGTTTTTACCAAAAAGTTATATTTTGGTTTCATCTGACCATATGACATTTCCCAATCTTCTTCTGGATCATCCAAATGCTCTCTAGCAAACTTCAGATGGGCCTGGACATGTACTGGCTTAAGCAGGGGGACACGTCTGGCACTGCAGGATTTGAGTCCCTGGCGGCATAGTGTGTTACTGATGGTAGGCTTTGTCACTTTGGTCCCAGCTCTCTGCAGGTCATTCACTAGGTTCCCCCGTGTGGTTCTGGGATTTTTGCTCACCGTTCTTGTGATCATTTTGACCCCACAGAGTGAGATCTTGTGTGGAGCCCCAGATCGAGGAAGATTATCTGGTCTTGTATGTCTTCCATTTCCTAATAATTGTTCCCAAAGTTGTTTTCTTCAAACCAAGCTGCTTACCTATTGCAGATTCAGTCTTCCCAGCCTGGTGCAGGACTACAATTTTGTTTCTGGTGTCCCTTGACAGCTCTTTGGTCTTGGCCATAGTGGAGTTTGGAGTGTGACTGTTTGAGGTTGTGGACAGGTGTCTTTTATAGTGATAACAAGTTCAAACAGGTGCCATTAATACAGGTAATGAGTGGAGGACAGAGGAGCCTCTTAAAGAAGCCACTTACAGGTCTGTGAGAGCCAGAAATCTTGCTTGTTTGTAGGTGACCAAATACTTATTTTCCACCATCATTTGCAAATAAATTCATTAAAAATCCTACAATGTGATTTTCTGGATTTTTTTTTCTCATTATGTCTGTCATAGTTGAAGTGTACCTATGAGGAAAATTACAGGCCTCTCTCATCTTTTTAAGTGGGAAAACTTGCACAATTGGTGGCTGACTAAATACTTTTTTGCCCCACTGTAGGTATTATAGACTCGGTCAGGGAGAGGTTGAAAATGTCAGTGAAGACACTTTCCAGTTGGTTAGCGCATGCTCTGAGCACACATCCTGGTAATCCGTCAGGCCCTGCGGCCTTGTGAATGTTGACCTGTTTAAAGTTCTTACTCACATTGGCGACAGAGAGCTTGATCACACAGTCGTCCGGAACAACTTGTGCTCTCATGCATGCTTCAGTGTTTCTTGCCTTGAAATACGCATAGAAGTGATTTAGCTTGACTGGTAGGCTTGTGTCACTGGGCAGCTCGGCTTCCCTTTGTAATCTGTAAGAGTTTGCAAGCCCTGCCATATCCGACAAGCGTCTGAGCCGGTGTAGTAAGATTCAATCTTCGTCCTGTATTAACGCTTTGCCTGTTACATGGTTCGTCAGAGGGCATAGTGAGATTTCTTATAAAAGTCTAGCCTTTAGCTCAGTGCAGATGTTGCCTGTAATCCATGGCTTCTGGTACGTACGAACACTGTGGGGACAATGTCATTGATGTATTTATTAATGAAGCCGATTACTCATGTGGTATACTCCTCAATGCCATCGGATGAATCCCAGAACATATTCCAGTCTGTGCTAGCAAAACGGTCATGTAGCTTAGTATCTGCGTCATCTGACCACTTCCATATTGAGCGAGTCACTCGTACTTCCTGCTCTAGTTTTTGCTTGTAAGCAGGAATCAGGAGGATAGAGTTATGGTCAGATTTGCTAAATGCAGCGCGAGGGAGAGCTTTGTACAGGTCTCTGTGTGTGGAGTAAAGGTGGTCTAGAGTTTTTTTCCCCTCTGGTTGCACGTGACATGCAGATAGATATTAGGTAAAACAGATTTAAGTTTTCCTACATTAAAGTCCCCCGGCCACAAGGAGCGGCACTTCTAGATAAGCATTTACTTGTTTGCTTATGGCCTTATCCAGCTCGTTGAGTGCAGTCTTAGTGCCAGCATTGGTTTGTAGTGGGAAATAGACAGCTGCAAAAATATAGATGAAAACTCTCTCGTTAAAAAGTGAGGTTTACAGCTTATCATGAGGTACTCTACCTCAGGTGAGCAAAACCTTAGAGATCGCGCACCAGCTGTTATTGACAAATAGACACAGACCACCACCCCTCGTCTTACCGGAGATAGCTGTTCTGTCTTGCCCATGCACTGAAAACCCAACCAACTGTATATTATCCATGTCGTCGTTCAGCCACGACTCGGTGAAACATAAGATATCAGTTTTTAATGTCCCGTTGGTAGGATAGTCTCGATTGAAGCTTATCTAGTTCATTTTCCAATGATTGCACGTTAGCCAATAGGACGGATGGTAGAGGCGGGTTACACACTCGCTGACGAATTCTCAAGTCACCCAGATCTGCTGCCCCTGTATCAGGGTCTCCTCTTCATGTGAATAACGGGGATTTGCAATCCTTTGCATCTGACTCAAAAAAAGGTGAGTAATCACTGTTCTGATATCCAGAAACTATTTTCGGTCATAAGACAGTGGCAGAAACATTATGTACAAAATAAGTTACAATCATGAAAAAACAATATTAGCACAATTGGTATGGAGCCCATAAAACTTCAGACATCCCCTCCGGTCTAAGGCTCTACCTGTGCAGAGCACATGCCCCTTCCATTCGCCAAAGAGCTTTTTTGGGTTGTGTTTTTGTACACCTTTGTTGTTCAGAACCCACTGCCCTCAAGTCGTCAAGTTCGCCACCACTCACACCGTCCGTTGGTTGAGTCTTGAACCAGAATCTGTCTTTACAGGACATGTTGAATATGACAATTCTCTTTCAAGCCCAGGAAGCCATTCACCAACTTTTCCAGCTTAATGTCAAAATACAGTCGGTACTTACCAACTGTAGTTTCACTGAGCAGCTATTGCTGCTATTCTGGCATGCACTTGAAAAAAAAAGTTGAAGTTACAGGCAATCGAAAAATTGCCTTGCCTGGAAATGTAGATTAAGTACTCTACCCTGCACCGTAGATACTGCTGCCCTAGGTCCATAGTCATTGAACACTGATGTTTACATGACTGTTTCACCCACGTCATATGTACACTGAAAAAAAAAAATTCAAAAGGAAATCAGTCGATTGGAATGAATTGGTCTCACGATCACACTGGAGGTCCAGTTCTGGTGTCGTTATTTATTTTAGCTCATGAAACACTTTACATGTTGCGTTTATATTTTTTTCAGTATACACACGCACACACACACACACACACACAGTAGTCTAGCCAAGGCTCAGCCTATATAACTACTGCAGTACACCTTTTCTATTCATATACTGTCCATACTAGCTAGACACACCATCATATGCATATTCCGGACTGAGACGGAATATGTATATATTGTATTTGTGTATTGTTGTTACGTATACGCAGGGAGTCACGAAGCAGTTGCCAAACATTTAAAAATCAACATTACAAAAATACAAAACAGGAGAAGCATACTGAACGTAACCAAAACTGCCTAAAGACTCTATGAAGGGAGAGTAATCAGAGTGGTGATGAAGTCCATGTGTGCAATGTAGGTTGCCAGGACCGGTGGTTAGTAGACTGGCGACGTCGACCGCCAGAGAGAGCAGGTGACAGTATCCCGAGAGCACTCCTCAGGACCATACCCTTCCCAGTCCACCAAGTACTGGAGCCGACCCCCACGATGTCAGGAGTCCAGAAGGGACCTAACAGCATAGGCGGGTGTCCCCTCGATGTACAGGGGAGGGAGGGGTGTCGCTGGAGATGGCAGCAGCCAAGAACCACCAGCCTGAGGGAAACATGAAAGGAGGGTGCGATCTGGTAGTTGGTGGGGAGTTCTAAATGATAGGTTACCTCATTGACCCTCCGGAGGACCTTGATGGGCCCCACAAACCGGGGTCTCAGCTTCCACCAGGGCAGGTAGAGCGGGAAGTTTCCAGTTGAGAGCAAGATGCGATCACCAGGATGGAACACGGGAGCCTCACTGGTCCTGATGCCAGAACCATTCATCCACTGAAGGTGCCTCTGTCTGGCTTGGAGTCCACAGAGTCAGGGTCGACTGACATCCCAGGACGCACTGGAAGGGAGTCAGCCCGGTGGAGGAGTGACAAAGTGAGTTCTGGGCATATTCCGCCCAGGGAAGTAACCGGACCCACTCCACCTGCCAGTCCTGGCAGTGTCTCCTTAGGAACCTCCCTAGCTCCTTGTTGGTCTTCTCCACCTGCTCGTTAGACTGAGGCCGATACCAGATGCGAGGCTGACCGCGGCCCCCCAGCTTCTCCATAAAAACTTTCCAGACACGCGACATGAATTGTAGACCACAGTTGGAAATTTTGTCCTCCGGAAAGTCATAGTGCCGGAAAACCTGCTGGACTAGTGCTTCGGTGACATGGAGAGTGTTAGGTAGACCAGAGAGGGATAAAACAGGATTTAGAGAATCTGTCAACAACCAGAATAGTGGTAAAACCCATCGGAAAGGAGATACGTTAAAGAGTCTATGGACAGATGTGACCAAGGCTGCTGAAGCACAGGAAGGTGAAGTAGTTTCCCTGCTGGAGCATGCTGGGAACATTTAAATTGAGTACATGACTTGACATAGTGGGTGACATCCTGCACCAAAGTGGGTCACCAGTATTTATTGGAAAGTGATTGGGTGGTGCGGGTGATATCTGGCTGTCCATAGGCGAGGGATGTGTGCCCAGATCAACAGCCAATCTCTCACCAACGTGGGGACATAGATGCCCTCTGGAGATGCCCTCCCTCTCCAGACCCTGGCAGATATTCACATCTATGTCCCAAAACACAAGGCCAACGATACGGGAGGACCGATTGATGGGCTGGAGGACACTCACAGGGCCCTCCACCAATGTGGAACCACAGGATGCGGGAAAGCAGGTGCTCTGGTGATTGTCATCTTTGACCAGGAGATGGTTGGGTTATGAAGTTGGAGCCACAGGAGGCCGAGAAGGACTTTGTGTACAGGTCAACGATGAGTGATGAGGAAGGGAAGGCTTTCCTTGTGCTTGGGTCCCACGGTGAGGGTGAGTGGTGCTGTGGCGTGCGTAATTATGCCGGATCCCAATGGGTGCATATCCAGGACTTGGAAAGGAAAGGCGAGTGGGTATGAAGTTAAGTTCAGGGAGGAGGCGGGGGCCTGGTCGATAAAGTTCCCCATGGCACCGGAGTCTGTAGAAACAACCCTTGAGGGACAGCCAGCAAAATGGGAACCAGAAAGGGTTTGGCAGAGAATGATAATTGAATACTCACGCCTACCCTGGGAGACAGAAGGTCATGGGGCTGTTCTAGTGGACCCCAGCCTGGAAAGCGCCGGACGCCACTGAAGCTGGTGCCCCCTCCTAGCCGCAATGGGAACAGAGCATCAGCTGTCTCCGGCGACGCCGCTCTGCTGCGGAGATGTGTGGCCCGTACCTCCATGGGTTCATGTACAGGTGCAGTGATCTGTGAGCTGCTCTGACAGCTGGTGCTTAAAGCTAGTGAGGGAGATGTG
Source organism: Oncorhynchus mykiss (assembly GCF_013265735.2). NCBI lineage: Eukaryota > Metazoa > Chordata > Actinopteri > Salmoniformes > Salmonidae > Oncorhynchus > Oncorhynchus mykiss. The sequence continues at coordinate 73,622,727 of NC_048566.1, read as the reverse complement.
AGTCTCCAGCTTCAGAGATTTTTGTAATTTGTTCCAGTCATGGGCAGCAGAGAACTGGAAGGAAAGACGACCAAAGGAGGAATTGGCTTTGGGGGTGACCAGTGAGATATACCTGCTGGAGCGCGTGCTACGAGTGGGTGCTGCTATGGTTACCAGTGAGCTGAGATAATGTGGGGCTTTACCAAGCAGAGACTTGTAGATAACCTGTAGCCAGTGGGTTTGGCGACGAGTATGAAGCGAGGGCCAACCAACGAGAGCGTACAGGTCGCAATGGTGGGTAGTGTATGGTGTTTTGGTGACAAAACGGATGGCACTGTGATAGATTGCATTGAGTTTGTTGAGTAGAGTGTTGGGGGCTATTTTATAGATGACATCACCAAAGTCGAGGATCGGTAGGATGGTCAGTTTTACGAGGGTATGTTTGGCAGCATCAAATCAAATCAAATTTATTTATATAGCCCTTTGTACATCAGCTGATATCTCAAAGTGCTGTACAGAAACCCAGCCTAAAACCCCAAACAGCAAGCAATGCAGGTGTAGAAGCACGGTGGCTAGGAAAAACTCCCTAGAAAGGCCAAAACCTAGGAAGAAACCTAGAGAGGAACCAGGCTATGTGGGGTGGCCAGTCCTCTTCTGGCTGTGCCGGGTGGAGATTATAACAAAACATGGTCAAGATGTTCAAATGTTCATAAATGACCAGCATGGTCGAATAATAATAAGGCAGAATAGTTGAAACTGGAGCAGCAGCACAGTCAGGTGGACTGGGGACAGAAAGGAGTCATCATGTCAGGTATTCCTGGGGCATGGTCCTAGGGCTCAGGTCCTCCGAGAGAGAGAAAGAAAGAGAGAATTAGAGAGAGCATATGTGGGATGGCCAGTCCTCTTCTGGCTGTGCCGGGTGGAGATTATAACAGAACATGGCCAAGATGTTCAAATGTTCATAAATGACCAGCATGGTCGAATAATAATAATAAGGCAGAACAGTTGAAACTGGAGCAGCAGCACAGCCAGGTGGACTGGGGACAGCAAGGAGTCATCATGTCAGGTAGTCCTGGGGCATGGTCCTAGGGCTCAGGTCCTCCGAGAGAGAGAAAGAGAGAAGGAGAGAATTAGAGAACGCACACTTAGATTCACACAGGACACCGAATAGGACAGGAGAAGTACTCCAGATATAACAAACTGACCCTAGCCCTAGCATGAGTGAAGGATGCTTTGTTGCGATATAGGAAGCCGATTCTAGATTTAATTTTGGATTGAAGATGCTGAATGTGAGTCTGGAAGGAGAGTTTACAGTCTAACCAGACACCCAGGTATTTGTAGTTGTCCACGTATTCTAAGTCAGAGCCGTCCAGAGTAGTGATGCTAGCAGGTGCGGGCAGTGATCGATTGAATAGCATGCATTTAGTTTTGCTTGCGTTTAAGCGTCACGCATACACAGGGAGTCAGGTGCAGAAAGTGAGTTTAATAATAAAAAATAAAAGTTATACAAAACAGGATGAGCATGACCAAAACCAATACTGCCTGATGACTGTGGCTTGCTGAGGGCTGTATGAAGGGAAAGTAATCAGGGTGGTGATGAAGACCAGGCGTGCTTAACGATGGGGAGCAGGTGTGTGCAATGATGGTTGCCAGGTGTGCACAATGATGGTTGCCAGGTGTGCACAATGATGGTTGCCAGGTGTGCACAATGTGGGTTGCCAGGACCAGAGGTTTGTAAACCCGAAAACGTTGAGCACCAGGGGGAGGGAGCAGGAATGACAATTGTTTGGTTTTACTGCACTGTTGGAGCGAGAAACATAAGCATATGCAAAACATGTGTACAAGTCCAATAAAATTTGATATAGGGTATGTTTTTATAGTTATTGTATATTTCAGTTATTGATATTTTCTTTATTTAGTGTATTTTAATTCCATTACTAATATTGCAGGAGGTGCAGAATGCGCACTTATTCAAAAACAAGGCATTTTTTTTGGTTGCATGTAACTTTTTATTTTGACTTTTTTTGGGAGTACTACATACCATCTGGAACGGCAGTAATGGCTCGGTGAATCTCCATTCTTTGGTAAGTACGGAATGTATGACATTATTACGCTTGTAAAGCTGGTAAATGGATAATTGACTGGCTACTTCTTGGGCTTAAATGAGTGCCATATTCAACGTCTCCTTTGTAAACCCCAGATTCTGGTTCAGTTGCATCTGATATGCCCACGCACATCCGGTTGCACCTTTTTCCCCAGTCTGCTCTGTACTGAGATTGCTCCAAAGTGAAGTTTAACTGTTGTACAATGCACTATAACTGCACTTATTCTGCAATTACTGCGTCCAAAATATCACAGTTGACTGCAGTTACCGCACTTTTACTGCAGTTTCAAAACTGCAATATTTTTTTTTAAGGGGTGCTGGGTATCCAAATATGCATAGCTTGAGAGATTCGTTCACTGATTGAGTGTGTGTAGCTAGCTACCTAGTTTAAATATCAACAGTACTGCCACAGCAGCATTACATTTGATAACACTTGATTTAGCCTACATCATAAGTAATATTTGGTCTGGTTGGCTGATACGGGCAGCAGAGAGAGGCAAAAAGACAGAGGTAAATCACAATCAGTAAAAGATATCGAGCTATTTACATTAATCATCAACATCAATGATCAGCTGATAGCCCACCCTCTTCCATATGTCAATTATGTCTTTAGGAGGCACTGTAACTCAATAGTGTGCAATTGCAGCCTGCAATTCGGGGGGTTCCTGCCTGTGGGCTTTCGGAGCGTTCCTACATGCGCCCCCCTCGAAGCATCCCATTTGTTCCTTCATGAACCCCACCCCTCGTGCACCCTGTTGGTTCCTGCAGATGCAGGAATGCCCACATGCAGGAACGACCCAAGCTGCGTGCCGCAATTGCACCCTTCTCCTGTAACTAGCTTGCTTACAATTTGTGATGAGTGAGTGTGTTGTTGCAGAAATAAATAGGCCTATACCCTATGTTCAATATTTTTTAAATGTTGCTACAGAGCACCTGCCCCTTGCAGGTCTGTGCACGGCGCTGCCCAACTCTTAGGACAAAATGTGTACCAAGTCAAAGGTGAACAGAAACCTGACATTTACATTAACATTAACAGTACTCAGATCCGGTTTATATAACTCATCATAAAGCTCAACGGATTTGATTAGTTCATTAATCACACAGTAATGTCTGTATATTGTCAGTCAGTGTGCAGACAGTGTGTTGAGAAACTAGTCAATTTCTCCATTATGCTGATATTGGTGGCTATATTTAGCTACACCCATCTTGAATATTATAGCCTCATGTAAGGTCTCTATGCTCTACTGGGATAGAATGTGGTGCTCTTCGGTTGCTGCCCTCTACTGGAGACAAAATAAATGAACAAATCTGTCCTGTTACACAATATGAATTACACAGCCAAAATAGATCATGCGTTTTGGGGTAAGATCCATTAAGTTGCTAAGCGTCGTCAACAACCTCTTAAATCTCAGTGAGCAGGTTATAGTTGCATCTATTTCCCTCCAGTTCCTATTGAAGTAGTAGTGAGAGACCAATTAAGAGCATTCATTTGATGCAGCTGACACTTTAATGGATATTTTTTGTGGCTGTCCTAGTGCAGTCATAATGTCAGCAGTTCTGTTTTATGGTCTCTCCATTTTATACCTACATTACTTTATTGTAAAGGTATCACACTGCATCAATCAAGTTCACTAAAATGAATCTCATGGCATTTTACAGCCAGTATAACTGTCTATACTGTAATATAACTGTAATATTGTATCTCCCTGTAGAATTCTCCCTGTTTTCCTACAATAATGGCACGGTGATGTCATCGTGCCGCCCTGAGATGGACAACAACAATCGCAGTGCCCTCTCTGCAGCCTCCGCCTTCGCCATTGCCACGGCAGGAGCCAATGAGGGCACGCCCACCAAGGAGAAGTACCGCCGCATGTCCCTGGCTAGCACAGGTACACAGCGTATTAAACATCAGTTTTGTCCACAATGGAACAGTTTGTGTACACCACATTTTCAAAAGCATGAGCTCTTCAATGTCATTTTTGTTCTCAAGAGAGAAACAAATCTATATGTCATTAAAAATGTAGGTGTGATATTTACATGGCATATTTGATCCATTTTCCCCAGGGTTCCCAACAGACCAGAGGAATGGGGACAAAGAGTTTGTAATCCGAAGGGCTGCAACAAACAGAGTCCTGAATGTTCTGAGGCACTGGGTGTCAAAACACTCTCAGGTAAGTCTTCCAGATACATAGTCATTACTTCTAAGGTCAAATAGTGTCCAGGTTTCCAATCAGTTAACTCTTAAGTGTGTGTGTGGTGACCTCCAAGGACTTTGAGAGTAACACTGAGCTGAAGCTGAAGGTGATAGCCTTCCTGGAGGAAGTGATGCATGACCCGGAGCTGCTGACACAGGAGAGGAAAGCAGCCGCCAACATCATCAGGTACCTACCGGCACTACCGCCGCCTCCGCTTATGAGGCAAAATCTGGACCCTTACATATCAGCTGGGCTAGACAGTCTGGACCCTCTCTTTCTAAAATTATCTGCCGAAATTGTTGCAACCCCTATTACCAGCCTGTTCAACCTCTCTTTCGTATCATCTGAGATTCCCAAAGAATGGAAAGCTGACGCGGTCATCCCCCTCTTCAAAGGGGGAGACACTCTAGACCCAAACTGCTACAGACATATCTATACTACCCTGCCTTTCTAAGGTCTTTGAAAGCCAAGTTAACAAACAGATTCCGACCATTTCGAATCTCACCGTACCTTCTCCGCTATGCAATCTGGTTTCCGAGCTGGTCACGGGTGCACGTCAGCCACGCACAAGGTCCTAAACGATATCATAACCGCCATCGATAAGAGACATTACTGTGCAGCAGTATTCATCGACCTGGCTAAGGCTTTCGACTCTGTCAATCACCAAATTCTTATTGGCAGATTCAACAGCCTGGGTTTCTTAAATGATTGCCTCGCTTGGTTCACCAACTACTTCTCCAGTAGAGTTCAGTGTGTCAAATCGGAGGGCCTGTTGTCTGGACCTCTGGCAGTCTCTATGGGTGTGCCACAGGGTTCAAATCTCGGGCCGACTCTTCTCTGTATACATCAATGATGTCGCTCTCGCTCCTGGTGATTCTTTGATCCACCTCTACGCAGACGACACCATTCTGTATACCACTGGCCCTTCGTTGGACACTGTTAACTAACCTCCAGATGAGCTTCAATGCCATACAACTCTCTTTCCGTGGCCTCCAACTGCTCTTAAATGCAACTAAAATTAAATGCATGATCTTCAACCAATCGCTGCCCGCACCTGTCCGCCCGTCCAGCATCACTACTCTGGATGATTCTGACAACTACAAATACCTAGGTGTTTGGTTAGACTGTAAACTCTCCTTCCAGACTCACATTAAGCATCTCCAATCCAAAATCAAATGTAGAATCGGCTTCCTATTTCGCAACAAAGCATCCTTCACTCATGCTGCCAAACATACCCTCGTAAAACTGACCATCCTACCGATCCTCGACTTCGGCAATGTCATTTACAAAATAGCCTCCAACACTCTACTCAACAAATTGGATGCAGTCTATCACAGTGCCATCCGTTTTGTCACCAAAGCCCAATATACTACCCACCACTGCAACCTGTATGCTCTCGTTGGCTGGCCCTCGCTTCATACTCGTCGCCAAACCCACTGGCTCCAGGTCATCTACAAGTCTCTGCTAGGTAAAGCCCCGCCTTATCTCAGCTCACTGGTCACCATAGCAGCACCCACCCGTAGCACGCGCTCCAGCAGGTATATCTCACTGGTCACCCCCAAAGCCAATTCTACCTTTGGCCGCCTCTCCTTCCAGTTCTCTGCTGCCAATGACTGGAACGAACTGCAAAAATCTCTGAAGCTGGAGACTCTTACCTCCTTCACTAGCTTTAAGCACCAGCTGTCAGAGCAGCTCACAGATCACTGCATCTGTCCATAGCTCATCTGTAAATAGCTCATCCAATCTACCTCATCCCCATACTGTATTTATTTATCTTGCTCCTTTGCACCCCAGTATCTCAACTTGCACATTCATCTTCTGCACATCCTACCATTCGTGTTTAATTGCTATATTGTAATTACTTCGCCACCGTGGCCTATTTATTGCCTTACCTCTCTTATCCTCATTTGCACATGCTGTATATATATTTTTGTACTGGATTATTGATTGTATGTTTGTTTATTCCATGTGTAACTCTGTGTTGTATGTGTCAAACTGCTTTGCTTTATCTTGGCCAGGTCCCAGTTGCAAATGAGAACTTGTTCTCAACTAGCCTACCTGGTTAAAGGTGAAACACGCACATTATAAATACATACTTGACTCTGTTGTATGGTCTATTAGGACCCTGACACAGGAGGACCCAGGTGACAATCAGATCAGCCTGGAGGAGGTGACACAGCTGGTAAGTGGGATGACTGCACATGTAAATGGCAGTTGAGTCAAAGGAGGACAATCTTTCCTTGACATACATTATGTATGTTAAGTATGTGTCTCAGGAATGTTTGAATATAGTGAAGTAGTTTTCATACCTCATGTCTTGGGAATGGTTACCGGTGATGCTCTGTGTGTGTGCTAGGCGTCAGTAGGAAAGGCGGAAGCGTTTGAGAGCCATTCTGCCCTGGAGATAGCAGAGCAGCTCACCCTACTGGACCACCTGGTCTTTAAGGTCATCCCATATGAGTGAGTGACACTGAGTGACACAGCTAATGATACACACACACACACACATAACAGTGCATTTGGAAAGCATTCAGTGTTACAGCCTTATTCTAAAATAGGTTAAATTGTTTTTTTGTCTTCAGTCTCCAGATAATACCCCATAATGACAAAGCAAATACAGGTTTTTAGAAAATTTAGCAAATTATTGAAATATTACATTTACATAAATATTCACACTCTTTACTCCGTACTTTGTTGAAGCACCTTTGGTAGTGATTACAGCCTCGGGGTCTTCTTGGGTATGACACTACAAGCTTGGCACACCTGTATTTGGGGAGTTTCTTCTCTGCAGATCCTCTAAAGCTATGTCAGGTTGGATGGGGAGCATCGCTGCACAGTTATTTTCAGGTCTCTCCAGAAATGTTCGATCAGGTTCAAGACCGGACTATGGCTATGCTTATTGTTGTCCTGTTCGAAGGTGACCCTTGCCCCAGTCCTGAGCGCTCTGGAGCAGGTTTTCATCAAGGATCTCTCTGTACTTTGCTCTGTTCATCTTTCCCTCGATCCTGACCGGTCTCCCATTCCCTGCTACTGAAAAACATCCCCAGAGCATGATCACTCCATAGGGATGGTGCCAGGTTACCTCTAGATGTGACGCTTGACATTCAGACCAAAGAGTTCAATCTTGGTGGCTTCCCGAGTGGCGCAGTGGTCTAAGGCACTGCATCACAGTGCTAGCTGTGCCACTAGAGATTCCGGGTTCGAGTCCAGGCTCTGTCGCAGCCGGGAGACCCATGGGGCAGTGCACAATTGGCCCAGAGTCGTCCGGGTTAGGGGAGGGTTTGGCCGGCAGGGATGTCCTTGTCCAATCGTGCAGGCCGGGCGCAGTGCACGCTGACTGGTTTGCCAGGTGTACAGTGTTTCCTCTGACACATTGGTGCAGCTGGCTTCCGGGTTAAGTGGGTATTGTGTCAAGAAGCAGTGCGGTTGGGTTGTGTTTTGGAGGACGAACGGCTCTCGACCTTCGCCTCTCCCGAGTCCGTACGGGAGTTGCAGCCATGAGAAAAGACTGTAACTACCAATTGGATACCACAAAATTGGGGTGGAAAAAGGGCTAAAAAATAAATAAATCTTATTTCTCATGGTCTGAGAGTCTTTAGGTGCTTTTTGGCAACACTCGTGTGCCTTTTACTGGCTTCCATCTGGACATTCTACCATAAAGGCCTGATTTGTGGAGTGTTGCAGAGATTGGATGTCCTTCTGGAAGGTCCTCCCATCTCCATAGAGGAACTCTGGAGCTATGTCAGAGTGACCATCGGGTTCTTGATCACCTCCCTGACCAAGGCCCTTCTCCCCTGATTGCTCCGTTTTGACCTGGGAGACAGCTCTCAGTCTTGGTGGTACCAAACTTCTTACATTTAAGAATGATGGAGACCACTGTGTTCTTGGGGAACTTCAATGCTGCATAATTTTTTTGGAACCATTCCCCAGATCTTTGCCTCGGCACAATCCTGTCTCGGAGCTCTACGGGCAATTCCTTTGAACTCATGGCTTAGTTTTTGCTCTGACATGCACTGTCAGCTGTGGGACCTTTTTATATAGACAGATTCCAAATGCCTTTCCAAATAATGTCCAATCAATTGAATTTACAAGAGGTGGACTCCAATCAAGTTGTAGAAACATCTCAAACAATGGAAACAGGATGCACCGGATCTCAATTTCGAGTCTCATAGCAAAGGATCTGAATAAATTTAGTAAATAAGTTATGTGTTTTTATTTGTAATAAGTGGTTTGCTTTGTTATTATGAGGTATTGTGTGTCGATTGATGAGGAACATGTTTTATTTAATTACATTTATAATAAGGTTGTAACGTAACAAAAAGTCAAGGGCTCTGCATACCTTCCGAATGCACTGTACAATATGGGACACATAGTGATTTTGAAACAACAACTATGCTGTATTAATGAGAATAAATTGTTTTTCTACTTGATCTTCCAATCTTGTGTTACAGAGAGTTCTTTGGTCAAGGCTGGATGAAGAATGACAAGAATGAAAGGACACCATATATCATGAAAACAACAAAGCATTTCAATGATGTATGCAGCCAACAACTCCCATCTCCCAACATAGTACCGGTGTACATTTTCACTTTTCATTACAGTGTGTGGCTTTGGTTGTTATGCATTAGGAACATGGCTATTCCTTGTCTGTCTTGCCTCTGTTAGATCAGTAACCTGATTGCCACTGAGATCCTGCGTTGTGACGATGTGACCACGCGGGTGGCGGTGATGGAGAAGTGGGTGGCGGTGGCGGACATCTGCCGCTGTCTCCATAACTACAATGCTGTGCTGGAGATCACCTCCTCCCTCAACCGCAGCTCTGTGTTCCGTCTCAAGAAGACCTGGCTCAAAGTGTCCAAGCAGGTGGCCACATTTCCCACTACACACACCCAGCTCACTGAGGGCTCATAGCCTGGTCCTAGTAATATTACTACATGTTTTATCATTGCACTAGGACCTCAATACACTATTATAAACAGCTTGTTATGACACCACAGACCTCCATGAATCGTTATTGCTTATTACAGATTACACATCACTTTAACTATGTTGATTATACTGTACCTGGGTGTTTTCCAAAATAATATTATTATAAACAGCTTGTTATGACACCACAGACCTCCATGAATCGTTATTGCTTATTACAGATTACACATCACTTTAACTATGTTGATTATACTGTACCTGGGTGTTTTCCAAAATAATATTATTTTAAACAGTATTTTATTTTATCCCTCAGACTAAAACCGTAATTGACAAGCTGCAGAAGTTGGTTTCATCAGAGGGGAGGTTCAAAAACCTAAGAGAGGCTTTAAAGAAGTGAGTGTTTCTGCTGGTTGTTCTAATAACTACAAAAGCCAATGTGTATCAGACGACGATGCTGGCCATTCAGGCAGTGGATCGATCAAAGTATTGTCAAATTGGTGACATCCTACTCTTCTGTTTTTCCTTCTAGCTGTGACCCTCCCTGTGTACCATACCTGGGGATGTACCTCACTGATCTGGCTTTCATTGAGGAGGGGACGCCCAATTACACAGAGGACAAATTAGTCAACTTCTCAAAGATGAGGATGGTCAGCGGTCTCTGCTATGTGTAATGTTACAGAGATATTAATGTATTCTATGGCTTTGTATTGTATACATGGCTTCTGTTCTCTCTCTCTACAGATTTCCCATATCATCAGAGAAATTAGACAATTCCAGCAAACAGCATACAAGATTGATCATCAGCCAATGGTAAACTTTTAAAGCTCTTTCATGTTAACTTGTTTTATATTGTACATATAGAGAAACAAAAGAAAATGGCAATGGCCATAAGGGAAATCCTGAGTGTCGGTATTAGTCACATCGTATAGATTATCGTAGTTGTAGCCAACCTGCTGAAACGGTATATTTGTCCTGGTCCAGGCAGCACAGTATTTGCTGGACAACAGCTCTGTTCTGGATGAAGAAAGCCTGTATGAAGCCTCTCTCAGAATCGAGCCTAAAGTCAACAACTGAAGAGGATGACAGTTTCCCAAAGTGTACTCTCTGTTAAAGAACTATGTCGTACACAGTAGACATAAACAATAACTGGTGTTAAGTCATGTTTAACATGTTTGCTCTGATACGTGTATTGTTTTTAGAAGTCTTATGTACAAATGTTAATTTAATTGTCACGTTGTTGAAATATTTCATTTTCCTCTGCAACAAGGACCATTTCACTGGGCTTACTAGGGTGATAACTAAAGTCACAATGATCTTGTATAATGGTATGTCCTTTGTAACTAATTAAACTGATTGACATCTTTTCATACTGTGGACTTTGCACATCCTGTAAGCACACATGCTGCCAGGATCATATTGTACATAGGAAAGATTGTTCTCTTTACTCAAATAGATATGTGTTTATCTGCAACTGATGTAGCATTGTAAAAAATCAAACCAGGTAAAACATTGACATTTTCTTACCCCAAATTGATGTGGCTAAACCAATGAGTGTTCCTTGAATTGTTCTATCAATTCCGCCTCAGCTCTGCTTTGTTTATTTGCTTCCGCTTGTTTTATCTATCAACATTTGAGTCATCCTGTCAGTTGTGACCGAGATGTGAAAGCCACTAGCACCACAGAGCTTTGTCTTGTCATCATGAATGATTCTTACAAGAAACACCTGCTCTTAGAAGTGACTGATTTGCAGCACAGTACTGACTCTGCTCTGAAAATAAATAACTCATAAGGGCATGTTCACACCACAAGCTTTAATCTAAGAACCAGCAAAGTCTGGTTTGTTTTGAAAACAATTTTAAGTCCTGTGTGAATACAACCTACTGTAACCTAGAAGATGATTAACAATATTTGTAGCTTTATTTCATTACTGTTGCATGTTTCACTGTAACAGGCAGTTAAATCAAACTTCATGCTATATATTTTCAAAAGTAATTCAAGTCAAGTAGCCATGATTTCATTTTTGTTTTGCAGAATAAGCTCTATTAATCCATGTAATTTGAAGGGACAGTAATAAGCCAGTGTACGTTATATCTCCAATACAAGTGTACTTCCAGTTTGACAATGATTAGTTGGTGGTGACATCTTGTTTCACTATGACTCACTGGGCACAGTCGTCAATTCAATGTATATTCCACATTGGTTCAACAGAATTTCATTAAAATTAAATGGAAACAATGTGGATTCAACCAGTATGTACCCAGTGGGGAGTTTGGGGAGGAATATGTTAACCATTTTGCTGCTATTCTTGGAGCATGCCATTGTATATGTAGCTGTTTCCCTTTTTTAAACCACATGTTCGTTTGCTTTCAATTTAATCTAAACGGTGCACACATTTTAAAGAAAAATAAAGCAAAACCCTTGAAAATTGTATTTTTAGGCTTTGATATTTGTGTACAGTGCAAGGTTGTTCCGCTATTATACTGTATAATTCAAAGACAATCTATGTCCTTTTGCTGTTCCAGTGATTGTGGAACGTGACCGTATATCACTCTGTTAAATGCATTGTTAAGAGTATGATAAAAGTAAGTGAATGAGTTACTCCGCCTGCAGCATTCAAAGGGTATTTTTGTAGTATTAGTATAAGGGAAGGGGATACATAAACACAGGGAAGTATTTTGTACTTTGTTGTTAATTCACCTGCTGAAATGTATTCTGTACAGTTTGTATATGCAGCCCTGCATATTTCTTAATATGGAACAGTGTCAAGTACAAGCATTGTATCCCAAGCTTTAACACAAAATGCTACAACAATTGTGATTTTGAAACCATGACTTAGAGGTAGAAGACAACTTCAAAGTGTTTTGCATATACTGTAATCCTGTCTATAATCATTCTCTTAGCAGGAATATAGTAATGTAGTGCTTATTCTGTGAATATTTGTATGTATTTTTACCATGTACAGTCTAGAAACATTAAAAGCTCATGTGGCAGGCATGCAACACTGTATCAGACAACATTAAAACAATATATATACTTATATATACTGTATACACTTATACGTGCACATACTCATAAATGAAATATTAACAAACGTTTTGCTGTTAGCAATACCCAGTGGTATGAGAATTATCTTTCAACCCTTATGTTTATTTCCACGGCTTGAGAAATATTTCCAGTTTTATAAAAATACAAAAAATATGTATGTTTCCTGATTACCTCTTGCTAATAAATCTATTCTATCTCAGGGGCATTGTTGTCTCAAGTGTGTTTGTGGAGAAAACAATGATATTTTTCTCTCTGCCACCTCTATCACACACAAACACACTGCAGCAACTTTACTTGAATTTTTATTTATGTATAATAAAAGTTCAGCGTATATTTCGTCACCTTTTGCACTGTCACGGGGAATTCGGGAAGTGATCAAGCCTCGTGACTTTCGGTTAGTTCATTCACTGCTCTCACTGTTTGTTGCAGGAAGACAACAGCTTTACCAAACTTTGAAGTATGAAGATCTTGGTTTTGTTGATATTTGCCGTATACTCTGTTACTTCTTTATATCCGTTTTCCGAGGAGGGTAAGTTGCAATTGAATCTGTTTTAGGCTATGTTGAATCGAAATTATACCTAATTTGCGCTTTCGAATGAATAATGTCAATTGATTTACCAACATCACATTTGTGATCAGAACGACTTATAGAATAATGGCTTTTAGCCTATTGATCTTTACAATCTCAAATCAAATGTCCCTTGTCTGTTTTCTTTACAGGCGAATATCACTTTAAGTTATGGATGTCACAGGTAAGTTCGATTTGGCACGAAACCAGGTTCTTTCCTACAATACAAGGAAGTTGTTTTCTGTTTTTTCTTCTTCATATCTGTCTGCAAAAAGTATTATTTATTTTCATCATACTAAGTCCTATAGATAGAATACATTTTATTTTAAACTGCAATAGTGTGTATGGAATTACTGATAAGCTAGGCAACTAGACATATATAGAAGAGTGTCTTATCATTGTAAATAAAAATTTGTTCTTAACTGACTTGCCTAGTTAAATAAAGGTTAAATACAAAATATCTAATGCATTTTGAAATGCACTGTATCTACATAAAAAAATTGTAAAATCACAGTGACCTGAATTGAGATGTTACTGTGTCATCCATGTAGTACAACAAGGTGTATGACATGGAGGAGTACTACCACAGACTTCAGATCTTCATTGAGAACAAGAGGAGGATTGACTATCACAATGAAGGAAATCACACGTTCACAAGTATGAATAACTGCATGATGCTTGGTTTTTTTCAGATGTTAGAAGTGTCCACATCCTTTGAATATGATCAGTGGAGGCTGCATAATAATAGCTAGAACGGAATGGTATAAAACACATGGAAGCTGTTACCACGAGCCCATTCTCCCCAATTAAGATGCCACCAACCTCCTGTGTGGCATATTAATTCTGTCTTCTGACATGTGACCTTTTTACCTAGTGGGACTGAATCAGTTCTCTGACCTGACGTTTGCTGAATTCAGAAAATCTTTCCTCTTGACTGAGCCCCAGGTATTTATATTCCTGTTATGTATACTTCTCTTGATTTTTTTTACTTGAAAAACACATTTAAATATTTCTTTCTGTCATTTTTAGAACTGTTCTGCCACTAAAGGGAGTCATGTGAGCAGCAATGGACCATATCCAGAGTCGGTCGACTGGAGAAAGAAGGGGCACTATGTCACAGCGGTGAAGAACCAGGTATCCTAACACATACAGTATAGGATGCACTTTCTAATGATGTAAATCGTGCATTATATGGCAAGGTAAAGATGCTTATGTGGAAGACCACTGTATGTGCTGAAGGTAGATTTTGATTTGTGGTGTTCAGGGGCCCTGTGGTAGCTGCTGGACCTTTTCCACTACAGGCTGTTTGGAGTCAGTCACAGCAATCGCAACAGGGAAACTCCTACAACTGGTGAGATACTTATCTACTTCTCTATTCTAAAAATAAAAATAAGTGGGAAGGAAAGTTGGCCTCCTTTTGCTGAGGCAATTCAATACCATTTTTACAATTGTGTTTAAGGCTAGTAGTCGCAATACATTTAGGAATTAATTGAAATTCTTGTCCTGTTTCTGATCATCTTGAATGATGAAAAGTATATTTTATCCAACTGCTGCTGCCTTTATATTGTTCAGTCAGAGCAGCAACTAGTGGACTGTGCTCAGGCCTTCAACAACCACGGCTGTAATGGGTGAGTGTCACCACTCGAAAACACGTTTCTTTGTAATATATATTCCCCCCTATTCTTGGTCTTACTGGACACTTAGATTCTTACTGAGGCTCTGAAAAAAAAATTATATTTTAGCGGGCTCCCCAGTCAAGCATTTGAGTACATCAAGTATAACAAGGGAATCATGACAGAGGAGGACTATCCATACACTGCACATGTATGTAAACAGCTATTCCATCTTTATAACTACAGTACTAGCACTTCAAACGGTGACGATATATTAACATCATTAATGTTGGAATCATTTTGAAGGATGACACTTGCAAATTCAAGACTGAGTTGGCTGCTGCTTTTGTTAAAGATGTAGTCAACATAACAAAGGTAAGTAAATGCAAATTACTCTGGATTATCTGGTGCATTGACTACCCAGGCAGTCAGCTAATTGTGTATTTATTACATTGCAGTATGATGAAATGGGTATGCTGGATGCAGTGGCCAGATTCAACCCTGTCAGCCTTGCCTATGAGGTGACCTCTGATTTCATGCATTATGATGGTGGTGTGTACACCAGGTGAGAATGACTCTGCTATTTTGTTAAACCTAGAATAAGGATCATATCTGTGCTTTAAGAGCTATGTTGCATATTTTCCAATAAGCACAGTTAAAATCAGGACTCACAGCTGTAGCCTACCTACCATACAACCAGCATCAGAAAGCAATACAAATAAATATGTAGATTGTGCATGACTTCTTCTTTCTATAAAATAGGAATCATAGCCTTGCATTCTGCATCTTCACTTATCTTATTGTAGCATGGAGTGTCACAACACCACAGACACAGTGAATCATGCAGTGCTGGCTGTGGGGTATAGTGAGGAGAAGGGCACACCCTACTGGATAGTGAAGAACTCCTGGGGAAGCAGCTGGGGAATGAAAGGGTAAGACTTCAATGACAAAAGTAGAATAACATTGTGAACAGTATGGGCCCAATGTTATGTAACAGAACAGTGTTATGATACAGTATGTTGTGCTGTTTTCACAGCTATTTCTTCATTGAGCGTGGGAAAAACATGTGTGGACTGGCTGGCTGCTCATCTTATCCCCTTCCTGTGCTGTGAATGTTGAATTCTGCATGCCATGGGGGCAAGAGTAGAAAAAAGGGACATGGAGCCAAAGATTTCATTATCAGTTAAACTTTTAAATCAATGATATGGTTTGATTTTTATGTTTGCTCACCACCTCAGGGAGTATGATTATATACTGGGAGAAACACTCCCCACTGCACATCTACTGTTTTTAATCAGGATTAGATTATTGTGCTGACATGAAGATTGTTATGATTTTAATAATGTGAAATTGTTTTTTTAAACTGATTTCATGTTTGTGAATAAAGTTTCTTGATTTCTCTGTCACAATTTGATGAGCAACACATTTCGAATTCAGATAAGACTGTGTGATGATGCCGTTTATATAGTCCAGAGTTTAAAAAAAAATTAACCGGGTAGTTTGGCTTCTGGATGCTGATTTCCTAAACGCTGTGGTATATCAGACCATATACCACGGGTATGAAAAAACATTTATTTGTACATTGGTTACTAGTTTATAATAGCAATAAGGCACCTCTGGTGTTTGTGGTAGATGGCCAATCTACCACAGCTAAAGGCTGTGTCCAGGCACTCCACATTGCGTTGTGCGTATGAACAGCCCTTAGCTGTGGTATATTGGCAATATACCACACCCCCCTAGGCCTTATTGCCAGTGCTTGAACTGAAATAAGTGCTGATACTGATTTTGGGTAATGGTACTGTTTACATTTAGGTGCAGGAGCCCCACAATACATGAGCTAACATTCTATAAGAGGAACAGGAGTTAGAAAATGCAAGGTGCCGGTACTCAGCTTCAGTGACCTGCCCAAGTCAAGCACTGCTTAAATATATGGGTACGATGCAAAACTACTTGTTTACTGTTCTAATTACATTGTTAATTAGGTTATAATAGCAGTAAGGCACTTTGGGGGTTTGTGGTATATGGTTAAAATACTATGGCTAAGGGGCTGTAACCAGGGACTCCGCATTGCGTCATGCGTAAGAACAATAAATCAAATGTATTTATAAAGCCCTTTTTACATCAGCCAATGTCACAAAGTGCTATACAGAGACCCAGTCTAAAACCACAAACTAGAAGCAATGCAGATTAGAAGCATGGTGGCTAGTAAAAACTCCCTAGAAAGGCCAGAACATAGGAAGAAACCTAGAGAGGAACCAGGGTCTGAGGGGTGGCCAGTCCTCTTCTGTCTGTATTGGCCATATACCACACACACTCGGGCCTTATTGCTTAAATACTGTATATTCCTTTCTGCATGTAGCCAGATAGCTTTTCTATCTTTGACTACATTTCCCATGATAACCAGACCCGTGACAGGAAATCAGTTTCTGAACCAATGGAAAGCATTTAGTCAAAACGGCGCTAAAACACGTTAACAGACTTGACTCTTTGCCTTTGGTTGCTGAATTTATTTATTTTTGTCAATTAGCTATAGCTAGGTAGACAACGTTTTATTTTATAGACCACGACAATAATACATCCACAGACTGCACAAGTGGTGTTTCGCGAAATAACAAGACTAGCCAGTTATTATGAATGCTAATGTTGAGACGCTAGCCTAGCTGATAATGTCCAGTCTTCCTCAAAATAATTTGAAGGAACAACTCGAGAGACATAGCAATGCTGCTCAGAGAAAACTGTCGTTGTCTAAACCAAAACCAGGGTAAGTATCTTGTTTGTCCAGCTGGAGTCGTATGACGTTAGCTAGCTATCTACCTGTTAGCTCTGGTCCTGGGAGATCCGGGCGGCCTTCTTCAACGCTCTGTTGGACCGATTTGGTTCTGTGACCGGCTTCATTCGTTACTCACAAAAAATGATGTATGTATGTTATAATGCTGATGGACTATCCTATTTATGCGCAAGCTGTCGTTTTTTATTTTAGTTTTATTTCACCTTTATTTAACCAGGTAAGCTAGTTGAGAACAAGTTCTCATTTGCAACTGCGACCTGGCCAAGATAAAGCATAGCAGTTCGACACATACAACAACACAGAGTTAGTTACACATGGAATGAACAAAACATACAGTCAATAATATAGTAGAAAAAAAGAAAACAAAGTCTATATACAGTTAGTGCAAATTAGGTCAAATAAGGGAGTTAAGGCAATACATAGGCCATGGTGGTGAAGTAATTACAATATGGCAATTAAACACTGGAATGGTGGATGTGCAAGTAGAGATACTGTGGTGCAAAAGGAGCAAAATAAATAAATACAGTATGGGGATGAGGTAGATAGATGGGCTATGAACAGGTGCAGTGATCTGTGAGCTGCTCTGACAGCTGGTTCTTAAAGCTAGTGAGGGAGATGGGAATCTCCAGCTTCAGTGATTTTTGCAGTTCATTCCAGTCAGTGGCAGCAGAGAACTGGAAGGAAAGGTGACCAAAGGAGGAATTGGCTTTGGGGGTGACCAGTGAGATATACCTGCTGGAGCGTGTCCTACGAGTGGGTGCTGCTATGGTGACCAGCTGAGATAGGGTGGGGCTTTACCTAGCAGAGACTTGTAGATAACCTGTAGCCAGTGGGTTTGGCGACAAGTATGAAGCGAGTGCCAGCCAACGAGAGAGTACAGGTCGCAGTGGTGAGTAGTGTATGGGGCTTTGGTGGCAAAACGGATGGCACTGTGATAGACTACATCCAGTTTGCTGAGTAGAGTGTTGGAGGCTATTTTATAGATGACATTACCCAAGTCAAGGATTGGTAGGATGGTCAGTTTTACGAGGGTATGTTTGGCAGAATGAGTGAAGAAGGCTTTGTTGCGAAATAGGAAGCCGATTCTAGATAAAATTGTTGATTGGAGATGCTTAATGTGAGTCTGGAAGGAGAGTTTACAGTCTAGCCAGACACCTAGGTATTTGTAGTTATCCACGTATTCTAAGTCAGAGCTGTCCAGAGTAGTGATGCTGGATGGGCGGGCAGGTGCGGGCAATGATCGGTTGAATAGCATGCATTTAGTTTTATTTGCGTTTAAGAGCATTTGGAGGCCTCGGAAGGAGAGTTGTATGGAATTGAAGCTCGTCTGGAGGTTAGTTAACAAAGTGTCCAAAGAAGGGCCAGAAGAGTACAGAATGGTGTCGTCTGCGTAGAGGTGGATCAGAGAATCACCAGCAGCAAGAGCGATATCATTTTTGTATACAGAGAAGAGAGTCGGCCTGAGAATTGAACCCTGTGGCACCCCCATAGAGACTGCCAGAGGCCCTCGATTTGACACACTGAACTCTCAGAGAAGTAGTTGGTGAACCAGGCGAGGCAATCATTTGAGAAACCAAGGCTGTTGAGTCTGCCAATAAGAATGTGGTGATTGACAGAGTCGAAAGCCTTGGCCAGGTCGATGAATACAGCTGCACAGTAATGTCTTTTATCGATGGCGGTTATGATATTGTTAAGGACCTTGAGCGTGGCTGAGGTGCATCCATGACCAGCTCGGAAACCAGATTGCATAGCGGAGAAGGTACGATGTGATTCAAAATGGTCCGTAATCTGTTTTTTAACTTGGCTTTCGAAGACCTTAGAGATGCAGGGTAGGGTAGATATAAGTCTGTAGCAGTTTGGGTCAAGAGTGTCTCCCCCTTTGAAGATGGGGATGACCGCGGCAGCTTTCCTATCTTTGGGAATCTCAGATGATACGAAAGAGAGGTTGAACAGGCTAGTAGTAGGGGTTGAAACAATTTTGACAGATCATTTTAGATAGAGGGTCCAGATTGTCTAGCCCGGCTGATTTGTAGGGGTCCAGATTTTGCAGCACTTTCAGAACATCAGCTATCTGGATATGGTTGTAGGAGAAATGGTGGAGGGTGCTGGGCAGTTGACCGGGGTAGGGGTAGCCATGTGGAAAGCATGGCCAACCGTTGAAAAATGCTTATTGAAATTTTCAATTATAGTGGATTTGTCGGTTGCAACAGTGTTTCCTAGCCTCAGAGCAGTGGGTAGCTGGGAGGAGGTGCTCTTATTCTCCATGGACTTTACAGTGTCCCAGAACTTTTTTGAGTTTGTACTGCAGGATGCAAATTTCTGTTTAAAAAAAGCTAGCCTTCGCTTTCCTAACTGCCTGTGTATATTGGTTCCTTACTTCCCTGAGAAGTTGCATATCACGGGGGTTATTCGATGCTAATGCAGAACGAAACAGGATGTTTTTGTGCTGGTCAAGGGCAGACCGGTCTGGAGTGAACCAAGGGCTATATCAATTCCTGGTTCTACATTTTTTGAATGGGGCATTCCTATATTAAGATGGTGAGGAAGGCACTTTTAAAGAATAACCAGGCATACTCTACTGTCGGTATGAGGTCAATGTCATTCCAGGATACCCCGGCCAGGTCGATTAGAAAGGCCTGCTCGCAGAAGTGTTTTAGGGAGATTTTGACAGTGATGAGGGGTGGTCGTTTGCTCGCCGCCCCAATACGGATGCAGGCAATGAGGCAGTGATCGCTGAGATCTTGGTTGAAAACAGCAGAGGTGTATTTGGAGAGTGAGTTAGTTAGGATGATATCTATGAGGGTGCCTGTGTTCACGGATTTGGGGTTATATCTGGTAGGTTCATTGATAAGTTGTGTGAGATTGAGGGCATCAAGCTTAGATTGTAGGATGGCCGGGGTGTTAAGCATGTCCCAGTTTAGGTCACCTAGCATCACAAGCTCAGGAGATAGATGGGGGGCAATCAAATCACATATGGTGTCGAGGGCACAGCTGAGGGCAGAGGGTGGTCTGTAGCAAGCGGCAACGGTGAGAGACTTGTTCCTGGAAAGGTTCATTTTTAGAAGTAGAAACTCAAATGGTTTGGGTACAGACCTGGATAGTAAGACAGAGCTCTGCAGGTTATCTTTGCAGCAAATTGCAACACCGCCCCCTTTTGGCAGTTCTATCTTGTCGGAAAATGTTATAGTGAGGAATGGACATTTCAAGGTTTTTGGTGGTCTTCCTAAGCCATGATTCCGACACGGCTAGGACATCCGGATTGGTGGAGTGTGCTAGGGCAGTGAATAAAACAAACTTAGGGAGTTTCTAATGTTAACATGCATGAAACCAAGGCTTTTACGGTTGCAGAAGTCAACAAATGAGAGAGCCTGGGGGATGGGAGTGGAGGTTGACACTGCAGGGCCTGGATTAACCTCTACATCACCAGAGGAACAGGAGGAGTAGGATAAGGGTACGGCTAAAGGCTAACAGATCTGGACGCCTAGTATGTTCAGAACAGAGAGTAAAAGGAGCAGATTTCTGGGCACGGTAGAATATATTCAAGGCATGTACAGACATGTGAATACAGTGGGGGTAAACCTGTGCATATAGTGATAATGAAAGATATTTTATCTCTAGAAATAGCATTTAAACCAGGTGATGTCACTGCGTGTGTGGGAGGTGGAACTAAATTGTTAGCCGAGGCGTGTTGAGCAGTGCTAGAGGCTCTACAGTGAAATAAAACAATAGTTACTAACCAGAACAGCAATCGACATGGCATGGTGACGTTAGGGAAAGGCATGCGTAGCCGGGTGATCATACAAGTCCAGTGCGTGGCTTCAGGCAGCTAGCGGCACGGGGCTAGCAGGCTAACAGAAAGGCCTTAGAGGGATGATGCGACGGAGGAAAGTCTGTTGTGGCCTCCGTGCAGTTACATCTGCGGACGGATCAGCAGGGCTCCGTGTGGTAAACCAGGCCAATTGGCAAAATATGTATAGTGGCTGAAGAAATATGTCCGAAGGGCCTCTTAAGCCAATGTGCTTTAGATAGCTAGCAGGCCGCAGATTAGCGGCTGTGCGTTCAGGGGTCGTTAGCTTCTATAATTCCAGGTGGGGAATTTTTTTATCAAAAAAAAAAAAAAAAAAAAGCTGGTAAATTTAAAATGTTTTAGTAACGTCGTTGTGTGGTAGACTGGATACTCTGTCTGTTCCTTCCTAACCCTCGTTTGCAGCGGCTGTTGCTAACTCAACGGCTAGGAGGTATCACTTCTGTAGTGAATAAGAGTTCAACGTTCATACCATTCGCAACCAAAGCTCACGCTGATGTTGGCTTCGTTCTATAGTTATTATCTGAACCATTCTGACATCGGACCGTCGTCCTCGGAACAGGAGGTTATATTGTCGTCAAGGCTTTATATAGGAAGGGAGAGGAGGGCGTGTTTGAAAAGTTGTATAGCCCATGTCCCTTCACAGGGGCGGGCCACTGATTGAGCATAGCCCTAACTTATGAAACCCCAGATCTCACATTTTAGAAGCTAAAATCACATTTCATCCCATCACAAATTATTTCATATTCAAACATTTAAATTGAACAACAATTCCATGTGAATCCGATAACTCTGTGTAGACTTTCCACTGTAGAGTTTGTACTGTAGAGAATGTCTCAGATGACAACCGAACTGACATCATATTCATAAATTGGTCGCATTACCAGAATATACACTGCTCAAAAAAATAAAGGGAACACTAAAATAACACATCCTAGATCTGAATGAATGAAATATTCTTATTAAATACTTTTTTCTTTACATAGTTGAATGTGCTGACAACAAAATCTCACAAATTATCAATGGAAATCAAATTTATCAACCCATGGAGGTCTGGATTTGGAGTCACACTCAAAATTAAAGTGGAAAACCACACTACAGGCTGATCCAACTTTGATGTAATGTCCTTAAAACAAGTCAAAATGAGGCTCAGTATTGTGTGTGGCCTCCACGTGCCTGTATGACCTCCCTACAACGCCTGGGCATGCTCCTGATGAGGTGGTGGATGGTCTCCTGAGGGATCTCCTCCCAGACCTGGACTAAAGCATCCGCCAACTCCTGGACAGTCTGTGATGCAACGTGGCGTTGGTGGATGGAGCGAGACATGATGTCCCAGATGTGCTCAATTGGATTCAGGTCTGGGGAACGGGCGGGCCAGTCCATAGCATCAATGCCTTCCTCTTGCAGGAACTGCTGACACACTCCAGCCACATGAGGTCTAGCATTGTCTTGCATTAGGAGGAACCCAGGGCCAACCGCACCGGCATATGTTCTCACAAGGGGTCTGAGGATCTCATCTCGGTACCTAATGGCAGTCAGGCTACCTCTGGCGAGCACATGGAGGGCTGTGCGGCCCCCCAAAGAAATGCCACCCCACACCATGACTGACCCACCGCCAAACCAGTCATGCTGGAGGATGTTGCAGGCAGCAGAACGTTCTCCACGGCGTCTCCAGACTGTCACGTCTGTCACATGTGCTCAGTGTGAACCTGCTTTCATCTGTGAAGAGCACAGGGCGCCAGTGGCCAATTTGCCAATCTTGGGTGTTCTCTGGCAAATGCCAAATGTCCTGCACGGTGTTGGGCTGTAAGCACAACCCCCACCTGTGGACGTCGGGCCCTCATACCACCCTCATGGAGTCTGTTTCTGACCGTTTGAGCAGACACATGCACATTTGTGGCCTGCTGGAGGTCATTTTGCAGGGCTCTGGAAGTGCTCCTCCTGCTCCTCCTTGCACAAAGGCGGAGGTAGCCGTCCTTCTGCTGGGTTGTTGTCCTCCTACGGCCTCCTCCACGTCTCCTGATGTACTGGCCTGTCTCCTGGTAGCGCCTCCATGCTCTGGACACTACGCTGACAGACACAGCAAACCTTCTTGCCACAGCTCGCATTGATGTGCCATCCTGGATGAGCTGCACTACCTGAGCCACTTGTGTGGGTTGTAGTCTCCGTCTCATGCTACCACTATAGTGAAAGCACCGCCAGCATTCAAAAGTGACCAAAACATCAGCCAGGAAGCATAGGAACTGAGAAGTGGTCTGTGGTCCCCACCTACAGAACCACTCCTTTATTGGGGGTGTCTTGCTAATTGCCTATAATTTCCACCTGTTGTCTATTCCATTTGCACAACAGCATGTGAAATTTAATGTCAATCAGTGTTGCTTCCTAAGTGGACAGTTTGATTTCACAGAAGTGTGATTGACTTGGAGTTACATTATGTTGTTTAAGTGTTCCCTTTATTTTTTTGAGCAGTGTAGTTCATTTCCCCCCACCTTCTGATGTTCCCAGAATCTCTATGTTAACCAAGAGTTTTGCAAATGTAACATCAGTAGGGTAAAGAGAGGAAAAAGGGTGAAAGAGGTATTTATGACTGTCATAAACCTACCCCCAGGCCAATGTCATGACACTACCAACCTTATTATAGTGCCAAAATTAAACATTTGTTCACAAAAAATATTGTTCTCGCATATTAGTGTTATTTAACACTGTAAATTAAAGGAATGAGATGTTTGGTGTGGAGTTTTCCTTTAATATTGTTTGTTTTTGTTGTATTATTGATTTTTGTATTGTTGATATGTTATGGTAGATTAGTGTGTAATAACGTGTTATGTACTGTTTGATTTTATGTATCTGCGTAATCGTGATTGGACCCCAGGAATAGTAGCTGCTGCCTTGGCATAAAATACAAAAGAAAAATTGGACCAGAGCTAGCTAGAAGTCGGTAGCCAGCAGAAATCTATGCACAATATAGTGACTAAAGTAGGTAGCTTTCCAGATAATGATTTTCTGGATAAGAGCGTCTGCTAAATTACTAAAATGTAAGAATTTTGTGGACATTGGAGCTACAAGTTTTCCTTGTAAAAAGTTAGCTATAATGACTTCACTTTTCTTTGCAGGACATTTTGTTTCAAAAAGAAGTCCACATCAGGTATCACCAAGGTGGAAGTTCACACTAAGGTAAACAGCTCAAATGGTTTAACAAACAGGAGTGTCAATGTTCCTCATGATAATGCAGTAATTAAACCTCCTTTGACGTTTTCAACCAAGCCCGAAAGACCTCTCGCCAAAATCAACTTCTCCTCAGTCAATCCCAAAAGCAAGTATGAAGCCATCAGTCCCTTTTCGGGGAGGAAACCCATCCCAGCTGTGTCTGCTGCAAAGATTTCCCCTGCTTTGACCAAATCTGATAGCTTGATCACAGGTAGCAATGGCAGCAAACCCACAGGACTTGATAGCTCTTTTGGTATTCCCCTGGACGGATGGGATGATTTTGATGACTTTGAAACCCCTGCCAAGGGCAAAAGTACTCTACCAAGCCCAGGGATCTCAGGTAGGAGTGCCAAGGTGACACCTGTTTCCAGTGTTGAACAATTGGATACTAACACACACAGATCAGACAAATATGTCCCTCTACGAGCGCTGAATACAAAGACCAACAGCCGTCACAGAAATAAGTGTAGTCTTGATGGGACAGAACAATGTACTCTCACAATGGAGGACTCACAAGATGCTTCGGAGTCTGCCAGTACTGCTCCAAGTGACAATCCCATCCAGGATCCAGCAGAGTGGGAGCACTGGGAGGTGGAGGATTCTCCCATTAAAATGGTTAGAAGACGACCTTCTGCTTCTCAAGCCAAGTCTGTGCTGAGTGACAGTGAAGATGAGAACATCACTGCACCCGGTCCAGTTGAAAAGATAGGTGAGTAGTACTCTTAAAATATAGCCTTGCTCAGGTCCAATTATCAGTGTCTCAGGTCCAAGTATTTTCCCTTTACACATTTATTGTAAGCTGGAGGTCACCTACTTAAAGGAAAACTACATCCCAAAACTGTTTCATGAGTGTATTGTTGATTTAGTCCCACAATGTTTTGCATATCAGCAATCACGTTTTCAAGATGTATAGCTTTCAACATACAGAAATTAGAGGTCGACCGATTAATCGGATTGGCCGAATAATGCCGATTTCAGGTTTCATATCAATCGGAAATTGGTATTTTTGGACACCGATTTTGCCGATTTTTATTTATTATTATTATTATTATTATTATATTTTTTTTTTACGATTATTTCATTTTTTTACACCTTTTTTAATCTTTATTTAACTAGGCAAGTCAGTTAAGAACACATTATTTTTTTCAATGACGGCCTAGGAACGGTGGGTTAACTGCCTTGTTCAGGGGCAGAACGACAGATTTTCACCTTGTTAGCTCGGGGGATTCAATCTTAGTCAACTAGCCCAACGCAATAACGACCTGCCTCTCGTTGCACTCCACAAGGAGACTGCCTGTTACGCAAATGCAGTAAGCCAAGGTAAGTTGCTAGCTAGCATTAAACTTATAAAAAACAATAAATCATAATCACTAGTTAACTACACGTGGTTGATGATATTATCTAGCGTGTCCTGCGTTGCATATAATCTGACTGAGCATACAAGTATCTAAGTATCTGACTGAGCGGTGGAAGGCAGAAGCAGGCGCGTAAACATTCATTCAAACATTGCTTTCGGGTGTTTTGCCATGAGCTCTTCGTTGTACATCAATCATTGCGCTGTTTATGACTTCAAGCCTATCAACTCCCGAGATGAGGCTGGTGTAACCGAAGTGAAATGGCTAGCTAGTTAGTGCGCGCTAATAGCATTTCAAACGTCACTCACTCTGAGGCTGTGGTTGTTTCCCTTGCTCTGCATGGGTAACACTGCTTCAAGGGTTGTCGTTGTGTTCCTGGTTCAAGCCCAGGGAGGAGCGAGGAGAGGGACGGAAGCTATACTGTTACACTGGCAATACTAAAGTGCCTATAAGCAATCCAATAGTCAAAGGTTAATGAAATACAAATGGTATAGAGGGAAATAGTCCTATAATTCCAATAATAACTACAACCTAAAACGTCTTACCTGGGAATATTGAAGACTCATGTTAAAAGGAACCACCAGCTTTCATATGTTTTCATGTTCTGAGCAAGGAACTTAAACGTTAGCTTTCTTACATATCATGCACTTTTACTTTCTTCTCCAACACTTTGTTTTTGCATTATTTAAACCATACAGCTGGTATGATGCATTTTGCATCATTTGGTTCTGCGTTTTGTGTCATATCGGCTGTATCTTGAAAACATGCAAAACATTTTGGGACTATATTAACAATGGTCGAATAAAACATATACCAAAATATAGTTTTAGGGTGGAGTTTTATTTTAAGGATGAACATCTTGGCAGGGTGTTGATAAATAATTATGTCCGCATTGAAACGACATCAACTCATCTCCCAAAATGTTTCCGCAGATCATCAAAGTAAATGGAATGAGACAGATGTCATAGACCTTGATGACAAGTCCGAGCTAGGTGGAGACCTAGATTTCATCCCCCCTTCCCCAAGTCCAGAGGATTTCAGTCATTCTACTTCTACAAAGGAAACAAGGTAAGTTTCTGCTGTTCATGTGTACATTCATCTGTTGCATTTTAGTCTGATTATGTTTTACATTTTACATAGATGTATGACTTGAGAACTGATGGTGTGAATGCAATTGTCTTTATATGTTGTACAGCAAGCTATATAGTGTCTTCAGAAAGTATTCATACCCCTTGACTTATTCCACATTTTATTGTTACAGCCTGAATTCAAAATGGATGAAATAGATTTTTCTTCTCATCGATCTACACACAATTCCCAATAATGGTAATCAGGGAGGCAAACTAGTCACCTTTCAGGGGAAATTCGCAGTTTTGAATCCAAAATAGGTGACCTACGTGAGTCGTGTAAATCCGATTAGAAAAGTTTTCGGGGAGGGACTTTGGATGACTACTGGTTGTATGCGAATGAGTGATGCGCATTTGGAGCAATACTGGCTGTGTCCAAGGCACTGCCAATCGTTCACATAACAACAGAATGCAGCACATGGCTGAAGAGAGAAGAGACATCCGATGTGCTACTTACAGCATCAGCGCCCGTGTGTACTGGAAAGACAGCGGAAGAGTGGAAAGGCAGTTTGTATCCATAGGTTTGCCAGTTAACTTACAGCAGCGCGTCCCCTAAACGATAGTGAAGAGGTAGGTGAGAAGCCTGACCATGGAGACGGGGGTGAGAAGGTGATGAAGCGTACTTCATAAAAACAACTGGCATTTGGAAAGTTTTTGGTGAGGGAGGAAGTGTGGTTGAACAAGTACTGTTAGCATTGTTAATTTGATCCAGCTAGCAAGATACTTATTTGTTAGCTAGCCAGAGAAATGTTGACCAACATTAGCCAACTTATCTGAACAAATAATTGAGGCTATGGTGTGAAAATTAGCTGGCTAATAAAGTCAGACAGCTAACGTTAGCAAGCTAACGTTACAACATCAGATGAGCTAACGTGGTAACCTGGTAACGTTATAGAACTCCTTGCCGTTCCTCAAGATATATTATGTGTTAGTTGCTTACTGGACCCTGGCGATCTGTGAAATGTTAACTAGCTAATGAACTAACTGCTATCTGTGAACTCATGTGTTCCCTCTACAGTATGTGATTATACAGTCGTGGCCAAAGGTTTTGAGAATGACACACATTAATTTCCACAACATTTGCTGCTTCAGTGTCTTTAGATATTTTTGTCAGATGTTACTATGGAATACTGAAGTATAATTACAAGCATTTCATAAGTGTCCAAGGCTTTTATTGACAATTACATGAAGTTGATGCAAAGAGTCAATATTTGCAGTGTTGACCCTTCTTTTTCAAGGCCTCTGAAATCCGCCCTGGCATGCTGTCAATTAACTTCTGGGCCACATCCTGACTGATGGCAGCCCATTCTTGCATAATAAATGCTTGGAGTTTGTCAGAATTTGTGGCTTTTTGTTTGTCCACCTGCCTCTTGAGGATTGACCACAAGTTCCCAATGGGATTAAGGTCTGGGGAGTTTCCTGGCAATGTTCCCCGAGCCACTTAGTTATCACTATTGCCTTATGGCAAGGTGCTCCATCATGCTGGAAAAGGCATTGTTCGTCACCAAACTATTCCTGAATGGTTGGGAGAAGTTGCTCTCGGAGGATGTGTTGGTACCATTCTTTATTCATTGCTGTGTTCTTAGGTAAAATTGAGTGAGCCCACTCCCTTGGCTGAGAAGCAACCCCACACATAAATGGTCTCTGGATGCTTTACTGTTGGCTTGACACAGGACTGCGCTCACCTTGTCTTCTCCGGACAAGCTTTTTCCGAATGCCCCAAACAATCGCAAAGGGGATTCATCAGAGAAAATGACTTTACCCCAGTCCTCAGCAGTCCAATCCCTGTAACTTTTGCAGAATATCAGTCTGTCCCTGATGTTTTTCCCGGAGAGAAGTGGCTTCTTTGCTGCCCTTCTTGACACCAGGCCATCCTCCAAAAGTCTTCGCCCCGCTGTGCATGCAGATGAACTCACACCTGCCTTCTGCCATTCCTGAGCAGGCTCTGTACTGGTGGTGCCCCGATCCCGCAGCTCAATCAACTTTACAAGACGGTCCTGGTGCTTACTGGACTTTCTTGGGCGCCCTGAAGCCTTCTGCACAACAATTGAACCGCTCTCCTTGAAGTTGTTATGATCCGATAAATGGTTGATTTAGGTGCAATCTTACTGGCAGCAATATCCTTGCCTGTGAACCCCTTTTTGTGCAAAACAATGGTGACTGCACGTCTTTCCTTGCAGGAAACTATGGTTGACAGGGGAAGAACAATGATTCCAAGCACCACCCTCCTTTTGAAGCTTCCAGTCTGTTATTCGAACTCAATCACCATGACAGAGATCTCCAGCCATGTCCTCGTCAACACTCACCTGTGTTAAAGAGAGAATCACTGACATGTCAGCTGGTCCTTTTGTGGCAGGGCTGAAATGCATTGGACATGTTTTTTGTGATTCAGTTCATTTGCATGGCAAAGAGGGACTTTGCAATTCATCTGATCACTTCATAACATTTTGGAGTATATGCAAATTGCCATCATACAAACTGAGGCAGCAGACTTTGGGGGTCACAAGCATTCTATTATAAAGGCTGTCATGGCTAACTGCAATATTCAGGCATTTTCTCAAGACTTGTGTGTCATTTGCAGTAAAGTCTATGCAACAAATAACATTGGATTGCTTTCTTTAAATTTTTTAGCTGTGAGTTAGGTTCACATTAGCCACTCTTTTTTTTTTACACAGACTGATCATATTCTTTGTTGTTTAAATAGTTAACCCTTGTGTAGTCTTAACATTCTGTATACTCCCCTTGTCCTAAGGGTCAAAAATGACCCGCCTTCTCTAAACCCCTAAAATAAAGCAGCTTAATTTAATTTTAAACCCCAAATCTATTTTGCATGAAGAAGCAACCTATCATTCATCACAAACTTTGTGAATATCAGGGTTTTCCCTCTTCACAATGCAGAAAGACTACATTTAATCAGTGGACACCACTCATTTCTATTATAACACACCTGTCATAATTGTTTTCTTTACTAAAGTAGAGGATTATTATTGTTTGAGGTACTGCATAGGTCTAAACACATCTTTTAGAAAGAGATAGCACTTGTGTAGCAGAAATGTGCAGAAATAAGTTTTGAATGCATTTTATTGATGGGAAACAATAACTCTTGAATGTTTTTGGCAACAAAGTGATATTTTCTTATACAGTACAATGAGGAATTCAACTACAAAATACTAGTCTTCTCCCATTTTTTTTAAACCATTGCCCCCACCCACAAGGTGTATAAACAACAACAATAAAATAAGATAATAGATACAAAACAAAAACATGAAGAACATAAATAAAATCAATCAACTCTAATTAGCACATGTAGGACAGTATGCAAGTGTGTGTGCATGGACTTTACATATGTATTTCTCACATGTGCAGGAAATAGTATTTATTTTACAGTCCTTCTTTGGGTGGCAGAATTTTGCTGCAGCCTCAGGTGGATCAGGACAAGATTCAGCCCCACAGAGGCTGCTGTGCGGGGGAGGTGCTCCCTTCTTTGAATGTGTGGGGTTACAAGTGCCTTTCCCAGCTGCTCCAGGAACACCCTCCTCTTGTTCCGCTTATCAGACATCCAGGTAAGGTTGAACTTGTTCCATATCACGAAGGCATTGTATGAGGACACATCACTGGTGTTATGGAAGATGACCAGGGGCCAGCGGGCAGTCATCCTGCAGCTGTAAGTTCCAATCATCTTGTCCAGGTTGTCCACGCCTCCTTTGTTGTGGTTGTAGTCCAGGATGATGTCTGGCTTCCTGTCCTCACGATCACTGATCTAAGCTGTTTATGCAGTGTGCTCAGGAGGACCATACTTGTTCCTCTTTGGGAGGTAAGAAACTGGAGTGGTGGTGAAGGCAAACTTTGGTGAGAAGACCTCTCTCCTCCTTGTTGCGAGGCATGCAGGGGGGAGATCAGGTTTGTTCTTTCTAACTGCCAACCATGGTGATCTTCTTCATTACTTGCTGGCTGAGTTAAATCAGTAGCATATTCTCAATTTCTTATCATGTGTGTGTTTATGGTGAGTAAATTATTTTAGAACTACCGGGTCAAAAATGACCCTAAGACAATCTTTGTACCCTGGTGGTGTACAGCTTTCATGGAAATATGAACAAAGACAATGTTTTACTTTTTCTAATGTTGGGGTCACTCTAAGAAACGTCATCTCATTTCAAGTTGGAAAAAAAGATCACTTGGGGGTTTTCTCTGCTGTTAAACATAGTGGCGGGTCATTTTTGACACTTAAAACAACACAAGGGTTAACCTGCATTTCCCCCTAGCAGGGATTTTTTTGCATGTTGTAGTGCTCAAAAAAAGTGTCACCTTTTTGGGCCCTCACCAATTTGCATCCCTGGGAAATGTGAAAACATGTTTTATACATTTTTGTAAATGTATTGAACATGAAATACAGTTCTCATTTACATAAGTATTCACACCCCTGAGTCAATACTTTGTAGAAGCACCTTTGGCGGCGATTTTAGCTTGGAGTCGTCTTGGAAATGTCTATCAGCTTTGCACATCTGGATTTGGAGATCTTCTCCCATTCTTCCTTGCATATTTTCTCAAGCGCTGTTAAGTTTGATGGGGAGTGGCGGTGAACAGCAATCTTCAAATCTTTCCACAGATGTTCAGTGGGATTCAAGTCTTGGCTTTGGCTGTGCCACTCAAGAACCTTCATATCCTTGTTCTTAAGCCATTCCAGCATTGGTTTGGCTGTATGCTTGGGGTCATTGTCCTGTTTGAATGTAAATCTTCGCCTGAGTCTGGGTACTTCCATATTTAATTTCCCAATGATGGAGACCACTGTCTTCTTGGAAACTTTCACCACTTTAGAAATAGTTTTATACCCTTCCTCAGATATATGCCTCATCGTAATTCTGTCTTGGAGATCTACGGACAGTTCCTTGGACTTCATGGTATAGTTTCTGCTCTGTGATACTGTGGGACCTTATATAGACAGATGTTTCTTTCTAAATAATGTCCAAACAATTGAATTGGCCACAGGTGGACTCCAATCAAGTTGTAGTGACATCAAGGATGATCAATGGTAATTGGATGCAACTGAGCTCAATTTGGAGTCATAGTAAAGGGGTGTGAATACTTATGTAAATAGATTTCTGTATTTCATTTTTATATAAATTAGCAAACATTTCTGACAATATGTTTTCACTTTGTCATAGGGTATTGTGTGTAGATGATGGGTGAGAAAATAAAATCAATTTTGAATTCAGGCTGTAACACAGCAAAATGTGGAATAAGTCGAAGGGTATGAATACTTTCTGAAGGCACTGTCTCTACTTGGTAAGCGTTGTTTATGATCACAACAGATTGAAGTCAGCTGGCTCTGCAGTCCGTAAAGACATCAGTCCTGAATCAACAAGAGGGTCAGTGTCGAGCCTGCAAAGAATGTCTGATGGTCCTCTGAAAGAAAGAAAAGGTGAATAACATGGGTTATGTTTAAGCCAGATGTTTTGGTATGTTTTTATAATTCCAGTGAACATTGCATATAATTCTCTTGTATTGAGTCCTTGTTTTATTTGTCCCTTTAGTCACCAATCCAAAGTCTGAAGATCAGCTCTTGAGTATCATGGAGTCCATCTGTGCTCTGGTGGATTCCATCCCTGATCATGAACTATTAGGCCTGTCCTGTGGGACAGAGCTCTTACTGCAGCGGGCTCATAGGTAATTCATTTAATCTGAGCTATTTTATATGGGACAACTACTGTAGATTAATTTTCAGCTGTACTACTGTGACATCTATTAATCTGTTAGCCATATCACCCTTTTTACCATCAGGAAAAGGATAATTGCTGCTGGCAGCAGTGACACATCTTTAAGGACACAACAGCCAGACAGCACTGTCTTGGAATCCAGATTCAGTGAAAAGACTACTTTTTCCTTTGCTACTCCAAGTGTCATGTCTTCCACCACTTGCCTGCCCAAGGGTAAAGGAGATTCTTCCATGAAAGCCCTTCCCTTCAGGAGGTCCTCAGTCATATCTGTGGACTACGACAGTAGTGTTTTTGAGGACTCTGACTGTATGATCAATGTTCAGACTCCAGGCATCTCTTGGAGACCCAGCACTCAGGAAAATCCTATTTTCACTAGAGACAAGAAGAAAGCATCCACAACAGGCCAAAGTAATTGTGACTCTCCATCGAATTACAGTATCTTCAAAAAACAAATTGGTGATGTGGCTCAGTCAAATTTCTTCTTCTCACCGAAGAGCCCGGCAGCTGCTGTACAAATGACTGGGGAGAGCAGTACCCAAGCCTCTGTGGCACAAGCCCCAGTAGTTACGGAGCCAGACGATTTCTTCATTGATGACTTTGACATAGATGACTTCAATGATTCAGATATCCCTGATTACTTTGAACCCCCAAGCTCCTCAGCGTCAAGGCAGGACTCCAGTTCTATCTCTAAAGCGGTGCGTGAGGGAGGACCAAGTACATCAACATGGCAGAAGAAACCAGCTACACCAGCTCCTGTGGCCAAGCCTCCTAAAATCACCTCTCCTGGCAAGTACATTCATTATAGGGCAGCCTTGAGATTGGATTATTCCTTCTACTAAACAAAGGTTTTTTTAGTTTTTCTTACTTGGATTACTTGGTCTGTAGCTCAGACAGACTCATGTTTATCTAATAATTTGCAGAGCCCACATACAGAAACCCTGCTCACGATCGCTTCAGAGGCTTCAACTTCCCCCACTGTCCAGAGATGATGAAGATTTTCCACAAGCGCTTTGGTCTCCATCAGTTCCGATTCAATCAGTTGGAAGCCATTAATGCTACGTTGTTAGGTGAAGACACATTTGTCCTGATGCCAACAGGTGAGTGGGGAATCAATGCCAATTGTAATATTGTTGTACACAACAAGTGCCTTTTAATGCATTGATTCAAATAACTCAAACTGACTTTGCAGATATGTAATATTTAGTAGGTATGAACAGAAAATGTTGATTAGATAATGTAATGTGCTGGATGTGTTTTGTTATTTCCTGTTTTTCAGGAGGGGGTAAAAGTCTTTGCTACCAGCTGCCGGCCTGTGTGTGTGCAGGAGTCACTGTGGTCATCTCACCACTGAAATCACTCATTGTAGACCAGGTCCAGAAACTCACTACTCTGGATGTAAGTTTTCTACATACTGCTCACAGTGCGAAGTATGAAATGTACACATTCTTGCCACCCTATGCTTGGAATGTGTTTCTAATATCCTTGCATGTTTTTAGATTCCCGCCACAAGTTTGTCTGGTGAGAAGACTGACAGTGAAGCAGCCAGGATCTACTTGCAGCTGTCCAAGAAGGACCCCATAATTAAATTGCTCTATGCAACTCCTGAAAAGGTGAGAACTAAATCATTTAACCAGTAATGCTGTTATCAACCTCTTCTAATGGGAAATGCTATATTCAGACCTGTTTTTCAATCTGTTTTCCTCCAGGTGTGTGCGAGTGGCAGGATGATCAGTGCCCTTCAGAACCTGTATGAGAGAGGTCTTCTAGCACGCTTTGTCATTGATGAGGCTCACTGCGTCAGTCAGGTAGGTTCCTATATGTGATGCCTTATCTGGTCTAATGTTAGGTGTTAGAGGGAGACGGTGAACCTGATGCCCTGTTGTTTCTCTCAGTGGGGCCATGACTTCCGGCCAGACTATAAGCGGATGCACGAGCTGCGGCAGAAGTTCCCCAAAGTGCCGATCATGGCCCTGACCGCCACTGCCACCCCCCGCGTCCAGAAGGACATCCTCAATCAGTTGCAGATGACCCAGCCTCAGGTGTATGTGCTCTAAGACGTGCCTTACCTGGGAAAAAACACCAGTGCAGTTGTAGTATTGTCGTATGCAAACATACAGCAGCTGTTTGTATGAATGTTCCTCATGGTGTCATTTCTCTTTCAGGTTTACCATGAGCTTCAACAGAAACAACCTCAAATATGCTGTGTTACCCAAGAAACCCAAGAAGGTAGATGAGGACTGCATTGACTGGATCAAGAAGAATTATCCACGTTAGTGTTCTCCCTCACTTGGTCAGAGGTTTTTAAAGCTAGTGGAATTAAGTGTTTTGAGGACTGGGATCATGACTGGTTTTTACTCCTTGTGTGTAGGTGATTCTGGCATTGTGTACTGCCTGTCCCGTAATGACTGTGACAACATGGCTGACAGTCTTCAGAGAGCTGGTATACTAGCGCTAGCCTACCATGCAGGCATCAATGACAAAGACAGAGAATATGTACAGACCAAATGGATCAATCAGGATGGCTGCCAGGTGAGGTGATTTTAACAGATGTTTACACGTTAATGTCACTAACCACCTTCATACTACTTGAGCTATCATTAACCCAGGGTTAATGTTGTATCCCTGTCCTCCAGGTCATGTGTGCCACCATAGCCTTCGGCATGGGCATCGACAAGCCTGATGTGCGCTATGTGATCCACGCCAGTCTCCCCAAGTCAGTAGAGGGCTACTACCAGGAGTCAGGCAGAGCAGGCAGGGACGGAGAGATCTCTCACTGCATCCTCTTCTACTCCTACTCTGACGTCATCCGCATCAAGAGAATCCTCACCAGTACAGATCTGAATTTTGACTATATAGACTTACAACTAATAGTCTGCAATTTTGTATGGGTTATATATCACATCACGTATTGGAACATTTCCATGGAGGTATGGAAAGCTCTATGGATGATGTCTAAAATCCTGTATGTCAAAGTGTGAAAGTGATATTGAGAAAATGTCCACTCTGTTTTGATCACAGTGGACAAAGATGGAAACCACCATACTAAAGCCACTCACTTGAACAATCTGCACAGTATGGTACATTTCTGTGAGAACGTGATGGACTGCCGAAGGATACAGTTGCTGGCTTACTTTGGAGAGCACAAGTTCAACCCAGGCTTCTGCAAGGAACACCCTGATGTCATCTGTGACAACTGTGCCAGACCCAATGTAAGAGTTAACCCTTGATAATAAACCCATAATTACTATTAACCTTTTCCTTGACTCAGCACTTGTTCTATTTCACTGCAGTGTTTTTACAGCTATGTGGTTATAATGTTTCATGTTTGAATTTGAAATGTTTCTATTTAGTCAAACTGGTTGTTGTTTTTCACTTTCAGCAATACAAAGCAAGAAACGTGACTGAAGATGTGAAGAAGATTGTGAGATTTGTCCAGGAGAATTGTGAAAAAGTTGGCTCCAGATACAGCAAATCTGCGAACCAAAACCGACTGACTCTGAACATGTTGGTGGACATCTTCTTGGGTAACCAGTAAATTAGAGCACCACTTAATTGAATGATTAAAAATGACTATGTTTAGTGTTTCTGGGAGAAACTCAACAATGCTTTCTGACAGGTGCTAAAACCGCCCGTGTCCAGTCAGGGATGTTTGCGATAGGAAAGGCTTACTCCAAACACAACGCTGACCGGCTTTTCAAGAAGCTGGTTCTGGATCACCTTCTGGTGGAGGACCTGTACATCACAGCCAACAGCCAGGCAGTGGCCTACATCTCTGCTGGACCCAAAGCGATCAATGTCCTCGGGGGACACATGCAGGTGAGCTTACACACCACACATTATATTGGTCCATAAACTTAGTTCTCATTCGATACGTCAACAACTGTTGTGAACGTGTTCTGTCATTCGTTATTAGCTTCACATATTTAGTTATGTTTGTGAGATCCCTGCAGTAGAAATGGGGACAGTTATTTTTCCTTGTCCTAGGTGGAGTTCTATGAGACCGAGAGTGCCTCTAGCATCAGGAAGCACAAAACTGCTGTGGCCAAGGATGTCTCCAAGAGCGAGGAGATGGTCCAGAAGTGTCTGCAGGAGCTCACTGATCTGTGCAAGAGGCTGGGCAAAGTCTTTGGCATTCACTATTACAACATCTTCTCCACTGCCACCCTGAAGATGATAGCCGGTGAGTGCTGAGAGCATACACCACTATTTAGACTTGTTGTATTTCATTCATGTTCATATTCCTTTCTAGACCAAGCAAGTGTTTACCTAACATTATATTGGTAGACTTCCAATAACCAGCCGTTGTTGTAAAACTGTTTCCTTCTCCCAGAGACGCTGTCGGCCGACCCGGATGTGCTGCTGACGATTGATGGTGTGACGGAGGACAAACTGGAGAAGTATGGAGCAGATGTCATCGCGCTTCTGCAGAAATACTCTGAGTGGAAGCTACCTGGTGAGTGACCATACTGGGGAAAGCATGTCCTACACAACTCGATAATACTGGATTTCATATGTTCATGTTCCTACTCAGCGATATCTGTGCCCTGCTGTGTTGGACCTGTAGTGTAGTTGGTTTGTGTTAATATGTGTCTGTCTGACTGAACCCCTCTGCAGTGGAGGAGCAGTCTGACACAACTGAAGGAAGCTCCACTATGGCATGGATAGACACAAGGAGAGGCCGCGGAGACGACGAGGAGGACTGTTATGAGGACGACGCTGGATCTTCCAGTTATTTCAACAGTAACAACGGCAGAGGAGCGAAAAGGAAAAAGGCTCCCGCCTTCAAGAAATCCAAAAAGAGAAAAGGATATACAAACTCCAACTCTAAAGGGTTAGTGTTATGTGTCAAATGTCAAATCTTATATTCAGTCATATACAGTGACGAGTGAAAGTTTACACACCTGCTTATGAGTACAGTCTTCACATTTTGCTGCCTTAAAATTACATCTAAAAGGATTACATTTTATTAATACAGTACCAGTCAAAAGTTTGGACACCTACTCATTCAAGGCTTTTTCTTTATTTTACTATTTTCTTTATTTTACTATTTTATGTAGAATATAGATGACATCAAAACTATGAAATAACACACATGGAATCATCTAGTAACCAAAAAAGTGTTTAACAAATCAAAATAGATTTTAGATTCTTCAAAGTAGCCACCCTTTGCCTTGACGATAGCGTTGCACACTTTCAGCAGAAGGCTGTGGCAGCCATGCTGGTTAAGTGTGCCTTGAATTCTAAATAAATCAGACAGCGTCACCAGTAAAGCACCATCACACTACTTCCTCCATGCTTCATAGTGGGAACCACACATGCGGAGATCATCCGTTCACCTACTGGTGTTAACTTAAAATGACACAACTAGGTTCCAGTTAAACAACGTTTACTAAACCCTATTTCCACAATACATGGTTGCCATTGCACTCAGGTAATGGCAACCCCCGCGCAGGCATACTAATAAGAGTGATGGCGCCGTGATAGGGATACTTAATACATGTACTTAACAGTTGGAACCACAAATCTCACATTTGGACTCATCAGACCAAAGGACAGATTTCCACCGGTCTGATGTCCATTGCCCGTGTTTCTTGACACAAGCAAGTCTTTTCTTTTATTGGTGCCCTTTTGTGGTGGTTACTTTGCAGCAAAGACCATGAAGGCCTGATTTCACGCAGTCTCCTCCGAACAGTTGATGTTGAGATGTGTCTTTTACTTGAACTCTGAAGCATTTATTTGGCCTGCAATTTCTGAGGCTGGTAACTCCAATGAACTTATCCTCTGCAGCAGAAGTAACTCTGGGTCTTCCTTTCCAGTGGCGGTCCCCATGTGAATGCCAAGAGTGTGCAAAGCTGTCATCAAGGCAAAGGGTGGCTACTAAAATATATGTAGATTTTGTTTTAAACACTTTTTTTGGTTACTACATGGTTCCATGTGTTATTTCAGTTTTAATGTCTTCACTATTATTCTACAATGTAGAAAATAGTAAAAATAAAGAAAACCCTTGAATGAATAGGTGTGTCCAAACTTTGACTGGCACTGTGTGTGTAATAATTTAATATATATATATATATATACACACAGTTGAAGTCGTAAGTTTACATAAACTTAGGTTGGAGTCATTTAAAACTCGTTTTTCAACCACTCCACAAATTTCTTGTTAACAAACTATAGTTTTGGCAAGTCTGTTAGGACATCTACTTTGTAGATGTTCATTTTCCAACAATTGTTTACAGACAGATTATTTCACATATGTCTGAGGCCTTCTGCTCAGGATTCAAACCTGTCACCTATCTTTGTTCTTAAAAACATGTCTTTAACACATGTCTGTAACACAATTGCAGTGAGTCAAGTTTACATACGCTAAGTTGACTGTGCCTTTAGCTTGGAAAATTCCAGAAAATGTCATGGCTTTAGAAGATTCTGATAAGCTAATTGACATAATTTGAGTCAATTGGAGGTGTACCTGTGGATGTATTTCAAGGCCTACCTTCAAACTCAGTGCCTCTTTGCTTGACATCATGAGAAAATCAAAATAAATCAGCCAAGACCTCAGAAAAAACAATGTAGACCTCCACAAGTCTGGTTCATCCTTGGGAGCAATTTCCAAACGCCTGAAGGTACCACGTTCATCTGGACAAACGGTAGTACGCAAGTATGAACACCATGGGACCACGCAGCCGTCATACCGCTCAGGAAGGAGACGCTTTCTGTCCTAGAGATGAACGTACTTTGGTGCGAAAAGTGCAAATCATTCCCAGAACAACAGCAAAGGACCTAGTGACAATGCTGGAGGAAACCGGTACAAAAGTATCTATATCCACAGTAAAACGATTCCTATATCAACATGACCTGAAAGGCTGCTCAGCAAGGAAGCCACTGCTCCAAAACCGTCATAAAAAAAGGCAGACTGCGGTTTGCAACTGCACATGGGGACAGATTGTACTTTTTGGAGAAATGTCCTCTGGTCTGATGAAACAAAAACTGCTTGCCCATAATGACCAGTGTTATGTTTGGAGGAAAAAGGGGGAGGCTTGCAAGCCAAAGAACACCATCCCAACCATGAAGCACGGCTGTGGCAGCATCATGTTGTGGGGGGTGCTTTGCTACAGGAGGGACTGGTGCACTTCACAAAATAGATGGCATCATGAAGGAAAATTACGTGGATATATTGAAGCAACATCTCAAGACATCAGTCAGGAAGTTTAAACTTGGTCGCAAATTGGTCTTCCAAATGGACAATGACCCCAAGCATAGTCAAGGTATTTGAGTGGCCATCACAAAGCCTTGACCTCAATCCTACAGAGAATTTGTAGGCAAAACTGAAAAAGCATGTGCCAGCAAGGAGGCCTACAAACCTGACTCAGTTACACCAGCTCTGTCATGAGGAATGGGCCAAAATTCACCCAACTTATTGTGGGAAGCTTGTGGAAGGCTACCTGACACGTTTGACCCAAGTTAAACAATTTTAAGGCAATGCTACCAAATACTAATTGAGTGTATGTAAACCTCTGACCCACTGGAAATAAAAGCTGAAATGAATCATTCTCTCTACTATAATTCTGACATTTCACATTCTTAAAATAAAGTGGTGATCCTAACTGACCTAAAACAAGGAATTGTTACTAGGATTAAATGTCAGGAATTGTGAAAAACTGAATTTAAATGTGTTTTGCTAAGGTGTATGTAAACTTCCGACTTCAACTGTACATGTGTTTTTTCAAATGAATTCTAGCGATATTCACTGCTCAAAAAAATAAAGGGAACACTAAAATAACACATCCTAGATCTGAATGAATGAAATATTTTTATTAAATACTTTATTTACATACAGTGGGGCAAAAAAGTATTTAGTCAGCCACCAATTGCTTAAGTTCTCCCATTTAAAAAGTAATTTTCATCATATGTACACTTAGTTGAATGTGCTGACAACAAAATCACACAAAAATGATCAATGGAAATCAAATGTATCAACCCATGGAGGTCTGGATTTGGAGTCACACTCAAAATTTAAGTGGTAAACCACACTACAGGCTGATCCAACTTTGATGTAATGTCCTTAAAACAAGTCAAAATGAGGCTCAGTAGTGTGTGTGGCCTCCACGTGCCTGTATGACCTCCCTACAACGCCTGGGCATGCTCCTGATGAGGTGGCGGATGGTCTCCTGAGGGATCTCCTCCCAGACCTGGACTAAAGCATCCGCCAACTCCTGGACAGTCTGTGGTGCAATGGAGCGAGACGGATGGAGCGAGACATGATGTCCCAGATGTGCTCAATTGGATTCAGGTCTGGGGAACGGGCGGGCCAGTCCATAGCATCAATGCCTTCCTCTTGCAGGAACTGCTGACACACTCCAGCCACATGAGGTCTAGCATTGTCTTGCATTAGGGCCAACCGCACCAGCATATGGTCAAGGGGTCTGAGGATCTCATCTCGGTACCTGAGGATCTCATCTCGGTACCTAATGGCAGTCAGACTACCTCTGGCGAACACATGGAGGGCTGTGCGGCCCCCCCAAAGAAATGCCACCCCACACCATGACTGACCCACCACCAAACTGGTCATGCTGGAGGATGTTGCAGGCAGCAGAACGTTCTCTACGGCGTCTCCAGACTGTCACGTCTGTCACATGTGCTCAGTGTGAACCTGCTTTCATCTGTGAAGAGCACAGGGCGCCAGTGGCGAATTTGCCAATCTTGGTGTTCTCTGGCAAATGCCAAACGTCCTGCACGGTGTTGGGCTGTAAGCTCAACCCCCACATGTGGACGTCAGGCCCTCATACCACCCTCATGGAGTCTGTTTCTGACCGTTTGAGCAGAAACATGCACATTTGTGGCCTGCTGGAGGTCATTTTGCAGGGCTCTGGCAGTGCTCCTCCTGCTCCTCCTTGCACAAAGGCGGAGGTACCGGTCCTGGTGCTGGGTTGTTGCCCTCCTACGGCCTCCAACACGTCTCCTGATGTACTGGCCTGTCTCCTGGTAGCGCTTCCATGCTCTGGACACTACGCTGACAGACACAGCAAGCCTTCTTGCCACAGTTCGCATTGATGTGCCATCCTGGATGAGCTGCACTACCTGAGCCACTTGTGTGGGTTGTAGTCTCCGTCTCATGCTACCACTATAGTGAAAGCACCGCCAGCATTCAAAAGTGACCAAAACATCAGCCAGGAAGCATAGGAACTGAGAAGTGGTCTGTGGTCCCCACCTGCAGAACCACTCCTTTATTGGGGGTGTCTTGCTAATTGCCTATAATTTCCACCTGTTATCTATTCCATTTGCACAACAGCATGTGAAATGTATTGTCAATCAGTGTTGCTTACTAAGTGGACAGTTTGATTTCACAGAAGTGTGATTGACTTGGAGTTACATTGTGTTGTTTAAGTGTTCCCTTTATTTTTTTGAGCAGTGTACCTGCAACTGTATATTTTAGTTATTTCATGCCAGACTTTGATTCAGAATACTATCTGGCATCTACATTTACCCGTTTCATTCTCTGCACTCCTGTCTCTTGGTGTAGGAAGTACAGCAACAATGGGTCGTGGACAGGGTCCAACTCCAGAGGTGGATCTAAAGGCCGGGGGTCAGCAGCAGGACGTGCGTCAGCAGCAGGGCGGGGCTCTAGGCCTTCAGCAGCAGGCCCAGTGGGGAGGAGGCCCGGCTTTATGGCCCTCCCCACACCACAAACAAACAGCCGGCCATTCCTCAAACCAGCCTTCTCTGTACTGTAGGAGTATAACTCCTGGCCATACCTGGAGTCTAACAGAGGGATTTTGGAGTAGCAAGGAAACTCCTAGTTAGTAGAGGATTTGAGACTGGGGTTCAATTTGATTCCAATTTACTTGTAAATTATTTACTTGTTTCATTTTAACTGTTGCACGAATGTGTGTTTCTGTACAGCGTCTTCAATAGTCTTAGTTTTTTTTTCACTGGATTATCACTGTTTGTTTGCTTCTTTAGCAGTATTTCTTATCCATTCTGATGTGAAGTTTTCCACTTTTAATAAAGGCTCATAAATTATTCCTAAATGTGATACTGCTTTAAACTGTTTTCTGGAAAAGGTAAACGTGGGAAATTGTGTTGATTTGTTTTGAACCACGCCCTTAATACTGTACTTCCATTTACCCAAAAGCATGGAATGTGTAATGTTCCCTGTAGATGGCACTATATAATCTGAGCTATAGAAAAAAGTGTAATTTGCATTGAACAGCCATAAACCACAAGAAGCCCATTTTTAAATGTTTATTGGCACCAGTTACAAGGGACTATCAGAGAAAAACAATATTGTATACTGTTTTGTACAGAAGGTTTTCTACAGTATAAACATGGGATTCAGAATGGATCTGAACAAGAACTGGATTTGGCACATTTGTATATTCATATTACGTAAATAAACAGCAACCTTCATTGGAGAGAGAAAGATACATAAGACACGGCTACAGACACTTATGCATATACACTTATTTACATGTATATGCACAGCTGTGTGAGTGTTTGCTTGGGAGCTGGCGAAGGGGTGGAAGCATATTACAACAAGGTGACATAATAATGACTGGTTCTATTAACTCCCTCAGCTCTATAGCTGTAGCTCTGTCTGCCCTATACTTGTTAAGTAGCATTACTGTGGGAGTAAAGGGGACCTTCAGGAAAAGACACCTCAATGCCATTTACCTTTTGCAGTTAAACTAGCTCATCTGCTGGCATGTTATTTTTCAAGCTGTACTTTTCACTTGACTATTTCATGTCATTGGCAAACCGTCATATGTAGAATATCTTGTACCTCCTTTAATCAGAAGAATGGCAAATCAATGTTATTTAT
Source organism: Oncorhynchus mykiss (assembly GCF_013265735.2). NCBI lineage: Eukaryota > Metazoa > Chordata > Actinopteri > Salmoniformes > Salmonidae > Oncorhynchus > Oncorhynchus mykiss. The sequence continues at coordinate 73,579,485 of NC_048566.1, read as the reverse complement.
TAGTCTGTGGTTTCCATAATGATTTCCAACATACTGTAAACCAGGGCATTTGTCCAAAGATAACAGAAATCCCCTATTGTTTTACACACTACCAGCAAGAGTCTGAAACATCTACCAGACAAACAAGTACTACAGCCAGTTCCCAGGAGAGATCAAAGAAGCTAATGTAAACATGACATCACCAGATCAAATGTACTGTACAGATTCAAGGTTTTTCAGAGGCAACGTGCCTGTACAGATAGATTCAGACGGATATAGAACTACATAACTTTCCCTCAGATACACAAATGACTCACTCTGCCGTAAGTGCCGACCATACATCACATGGGATCAGTAACCACTACCCTACATTAACAACAGCTACATAGTAAACAGTGTTTTCCATTTAAGCCTGTGAGATTAAAGGGTAGTCCATACATTATGAGGAGGGTACTCTGCATCTGTCTGTCCATTCACTCATTTGCCCCTTTGTTAAAAATACAGAGCTGTTAGGGACTAAAGATTCCAGGCACGGGAAAGACCCTTCGGTCACAATGAAGTACTGTTGAACAAAATGCTGAATTCCAACATCCCAATAAGAGCTTTAACAATGGAAGGAAAAAAACATCTATAAAATATGGTACATACTAAGAATAATAACTGTCTTCATTTTACATTATTACTGTGTTTAATGAAAAAGGAAAAGGCGCGTACCATGAGCTCTAATTTGTTGGTAATGTAATTACACTACATGACAAAAGTATGTGAACATCTCATTCTGGAGTTGGTCCACTAGATGTTGGAACATTGCTACAGGGACTTGCTTCCTTTCAGCCACAACAGCATTCGTGAAGTCGGGCACTGATGTTGGGCGATTAGGCCTGGCTCGCAGTCGCCGTTCCAATTCATCCCAAAGGTGTTCGATGGGGTTGAGGTTGGGGATCTGTACAGGCCAGTCAAGTTGTTCCACACAGATCTCGACTAACCGTTTCTGTATGGACCTCGCTTTGTGCACGGGGGAATTGTCATGCTGAAACAGGAAAGGACCTTCCCCAATCTGTTGCCACAAAGTTGGAAGCACAGAATCATCTAGAACATCATTGTATGCCATAGTGTTAAGATTTCCCTTCAATGGAAATAAGGGGCCTACCCCGAACCATTATTTCTCATCCACCAAACTTTACAGTTGCCATTATGCATCGGGGCAGGTAGCGTTCTCCTGGCATCTGCTAAACCCAGATTAGTCCGTTGGACTGCCAGATGGTGAAGTGTGATTCATCACTCCAGAGAATGCATTTCCACTGCTCCAGAGTCCAATGGTGCCGAACTCAGTAGTGAGTGTTGCAACCGAGGACAAATGATTTTTAGGCGCTACGCGCTTCAGCACTCAGCTGTCCTGTTCTGTGAGCTTGCCTTCCACTTCGCAGCTGAGCCGTTGTTGCTCCTAGACGTTTCCACTTCACAATAAATTGTATGGCTATGTGCTCAATGTTACACACCTGTCAGCAACAGGTGTGGCTGAAATAGCCATATCCACTAATTTGAAGGGATGTCCACATACTTTTGACCATGTAGTATACAATGACAGTCAACTGATTTTTGACACTGCAAGAAAACAGCACAATGTCCAGTGTAAGACTTCTGTTTACATTTCTATGTCCATTTGCTCTTACAATTTGACTGATTATTGCTTATTGAATGATGCTGCCTTAATTGTTGCATGCTTGGAAAGAACATTAAAGCTGCATAATGCTGATAATGTGTACGAACATAGACCATCAATTGACCTTTTTTCTCTTCCAGTTCCCTGACCTTTAAGAAGTAACACTAACAGACTGTCTGGAACTGTCTTGTTCACCTTTACAGTATTTAGCATTAGGCAAGTTATAAATAGGAAATATGAAAGTATAAAATAACGAAAAAGTACCGTTATCTTGCATACTGGATCAACACTCCCCATCCAGGTACAGACAAATTCAACCTTTCAAGTCATCCTCTATCTTTGTGTGCTGTTCATTGGAAGTGCATGCATAATACACTAGCATAAGGAGCATGCATATTTGACTCAGGAATTTCTGCCTTTCTATGGTACGTAACTGTTACTGCACCAGATTTGCTACTAAGGGCTGCTTTTAGCACACCTCTGCCATAAACATGGGTATTTCACACAGCAGATGTCTGGGCCCCACACTGTTGATGGAGGGTTAAGAACTGAAATGTCTAGGACCACAGTAGACACCCAGCCGTAGCACTGACTAGTATATGCTGCAGTGTCTTCCTTGCTGGGTCTACTTCAACTAGCGGGTGCTGTTGGGGGACAGACTACACTCAGGGCCAGGGGATGTAGTGCTCTGGATACATGGGCCCAGGCTGGGCTCCCCAGGGCAGAGCAGGCAACAGCACCGCTGGGGGATCAGAGCATGGAGCAGCTGTGTGGAGGTCATGGTGTTAAATAACAGGCCAAAACAAGAATGGCTGCAAGCCAATAGTCACGAGCACCAAATGGTCACATATGCATTCCCCTTTGATTATACTCGTACCGGCCTCGTGGCATGTGAGGCTGGTCGACTCATCAGTGCTCATTTATTTTGACATCCCTTGAACCTCTACCTTTTTCTCCTTCAATCTCTTTCTTTCAATATCTTTCTTTATCGTTTTCTCTCACTTTAAAAAAAATGAAGACCATATTTTTTATCTGTCAACACTTCACATTATCAGCTTGAAGTGTGTTACATTCCTACATACAAACACACAAAGCACACTCACACCTGGACCAGGTACAGTAGAGGAGGTAGAGACGAAACCCCACAAAAACAGATTTGACCCAATAATAGCCATGACAGCAGAATTACTGCTCCCTTGAGCTATGAGACAGAATAGTCTGCACAGACACCTCTCAAACCGTGGAAAACGGCTGACCAATCTGCATTGTCTTTGGAGTACTATGTTTTCTGTTGGTATTGTAGTCCAGTCTACTTTTGACAATATGTATTGTTCCTCCACCATCTGTTGTGCCTTCCTGGCCTACAGTGGGCATTTTAAATAGTTGTCTTGACAACTAAAAAGTATGCATGCTGGTGGAGTGAGAGAGTTGTGATCTATACGGAGTGGATCTGGATAAAAGCCCAGGTTTTGAGTCAACCCCTTCTCATATATGTCCATAAATGCCAGACCTCACTTGAAACACAGAGCTAAAAAAAATTATAATTTCATCTTCAATAACAAAATATCATTTCAGTTCTGTTAAAAATATACATGGAAAAACTGTCAATATAATAGGAAACAAACTACTTTGTACAAAAAGTACATCATTGTACTTATACTAACAATTAATTACAGTAAAATGCAAAATGAAGAGCAAGGTTGATATGGAACTGAAAGAAATCATACATTTCAACAGATCTTAACATAATCAAGAAATGTACATAAAACACAATTAAGAAAAATGACAAAACAAATGCACACATTCAAAAGTACTGAAGTATTTAACCTAAAGAGTATTGCACATCTACCTAGACTGGTCCTATTGGTGCTAGTGAGTGTTTCCAAGAAGTTGATCATCAACAGTTACTGACACTATGGGGTCACATAACACCATAGTCACTGGTTTATTTAACTGTATCCTTTATAAAAACTTCAAACGGATTTCAACTTCACAGCTTCTACTTTATACACCTATTGTATTTCCACTAAAGTATAACTTTAAAACAATTCGACAAATTCAAAACGTTCTTCATATCATATACTTGTTTCTTCATAAAAGGCATTTGGTAATCATCCCCGACTTACTCAATTTCAATCACTTGCGCTTTGTTCTGATCAATGAAAACCATTATAGATGTATGGCTTGGGATGGATGTTTCTTCATCTTAAAAGGCATGACTGTCTACTTCACTGAACACTTTTCAAAGCTGTATTTATTTAACTTCATTCTGAACCATTTCGATGACTTGGTGGCTTCCCTGATATCCTTGCATCACATTCTTCCCCTATGCAAATGCAATTTATTTTCCAAACAATACATAGTAAATGTAGGCAACATTCATTCATTCGTTGCAACCAAATGTCTTGTTCCTGTTAAAAAATACTTCAGTTCTTTAATTTCAGTTTCTTATTTTTTCGTTTATATTTTTTGAAAAAATAAAATACCTGAAATGACCTGAAATTCCAAAAAAAAAACATGTCTTCTGGGTTTGTAAAAAACAAACGAACGGTTAAGGGGAAAAAAGGGGGAGTAACTCAAAATGGAGGGAGAGAGAGAATCTCCTGGCACAGTGATTCCAGGAGTATCATGAGAGAAGCTGGGTTCATGGTTGGAAAGGGGCTACCCTCCATCTCTCCGGAGCTTTAATCTTCTTCTCTAACCCCGAATAGGCTTACGCGCTCTACGGCCTCATGCTCTCTCTCATTTGTTAATGAGCAAACTGCCCGCCCAGCGGAGCTTGCAGGCAAACCACCGCCTGAGGGGACAAAAGTATTCGTAATGGAACTGCTCAAATTCGGGGGTCTGGCGGATATCACGTAAAAATGCAACGTCAAGGTCGGATTCAGTGAGGACGATGAGGAGGAAGAGCAAGACAAAGAGGAGTCCAATGGTCACAAGAAGCAAACGGAGGACACTTAAAACAAACGTATTCACCTGTTCCACTTCGCTGAGCGGCGAGGCTCCCTCTGCACCCTCAACCGTCGCTCTACTGTCTGACAAGTCGCCTGCATCCCCCACCGAGGGGGTGCCTGCCTCCGACTCCTTCTCCTCCTTGATGCTGCAGGGGGCTCCGTTGATCTGGCGTGCCACGGCCAACTCCAGGCTGTGCTCTGCCACAGGGGTAGGCAGCACGCTGTCAGAGGGGCTGTAGGCCTCGTCAGAGATCACCGCCGAGCCCTCGCTGGCATCCGTGGCTAGGCTGCGGGAGCGCGGCATGAAGGAGTCCCCATGGGACACAGAGCGCACAGGTGTAGAGTGGGCACTGTCACGCAACGACTCCAGACCTGTCCAGGGCAGGGAGTGGAGAGAGAGGAAAACAGACTCAGAGGGGTTTCCAGTACACAACACTACAGTGCTAACACCTAATAAGATATTGAGTTTCAACCATGTGAGTGGATATCAATGTGTTTATACAGTAACATAATGCAATCCAGTTGCTTAATGATGGATCATACGAACATCACTCTGGACTCAACCATTGATCTATTATAGATGAAGATCTGATGAGTGGGGAATGTCCAGTGACAGAGAGCTCAAGAAGCACATGCTCCATACTGATTAGCAGCCTGTTCATTAGTCCCACAGCACGCTGAGCCCTCCCTTGTATAAACCTTGAAAATCACAGTGGGTAGGTTTATTTTTCAGACAATAATAACACTCACTAAGTATTGCTAATTTCAACCTACATGCAGGGAGTTATAATTCCCACAAAATGTGAGGTTCCGACAATAGCAGGGGGAGAACATCATAATCCACAACATAGAAATAAATATAAATAAGAGACATGCAATTATAAATAAACACCCCATATAAAGCATTTGGTCATTCTCAAATAAGAGTTAAAAAAAACAGTTTTCTTAATAATTATTTACACAGTATTGGTCTCTGGGGTAGCCTACAGTTAGCCTTAGGATGCATTAAAGGTTGCTAGCTGTCACATGTGCTCCCTCTCCGGCCTCTAGGTCACCAGGCTGCTCGTTATGGCGCTCACCTGTCACCATCGTTACGCGCACCAGCGCCTCATGAGACTCACCTGGACTCCATCACTTCCCTGATTATCTTCCCTATATATGTCACTCCTTTTGGTTCCTTCCGCAGGTGTTATTATTTATGTTTCAGTTTCATGTCTGTGTGCTGTTCAAGTTTCTTGTTTTGTGTTATGTTGTGTTTATTTATTAAAACACTCCTTAAACGTGCTTCCCGACTCTCAGCGCACATCGTTACACAAGCTCATCAGTGATCGCATGCGTACTCTACAAAAAGCAAATGCAGCATTTTTCATTATACCAAAAGGATATGCAAATGTATCTATACTGAACAAATCATATAAGCGCAACATGCAATAAATTGAAAGATTCTCCTGAGTTACAGTTCATATAAGGAAATAAATTAATTAGGATTTCATGGAGAGATGGAGGGCAGCCCCTTTAAATCATGGATTTCACGTGACTGGGCAGGGGTGCAGCCATGAATTGGTCTTGGATGGCATAGGCCCACCCACTTGGCAGCCAGACCCACCCACTGGGAATGCAGGCCTAGCCAATCAGAATGAGTTTTCCCCCACAAACTGGCTTTATTACAGACAAAAATACTCCTCATTTGAGAGAAATAAGGTTTTTGTGCATATGGAACTTTTCTGGGATTTTTTTGTTTCAGCTCATGAAACATGGGACCAACACTTCACATGTTGAGTTTATATTTTTGTTCAGTGTATACTTGTTCAGTGTATATTCTCTTTTTACGAGCTACAGGACAGATGTCACTGCGGATGAGAAACAGTTGAGCTTGCGCTGACTGTTCCATTCCTTAGACAGCCACCGCAGAAATATTACACCTTCATAGAGGCAGAGGGATATCATCTCCTGATGATGAGGCATATTTTAAATGAAATAATCTCCCATTCTGAGTGATGTTCTATCGATTCCCGGGGTAATTTCATGTTTTCATGTGTATCTGAGCTATTGCTGTTAAGCAGGCATACGAGCTCTAAACATTCCAGCTGTATTTCTGCCTTCTTGAATGGCAAATAGCTCAGATAGACATGAAAACATGAAATGACCACGGGAATCGATAGAACATCACTCAGAAATGCTCACAAACCATATAACATTCAAAATGGGTGAATCTTTCCTTTAATGCTCATATGTGTTATTTTCATCCATAGGCAGAAAAATCCTCCTCGAGGAATTACAAAATAGAGATTAGGCCAGCTCTGTTAAGCCATGCTGACTGCTGAGATCCTGTCAAAAGCAAAAGCAGGATGCCTCTGTAATGGGTGGCAGTGAGAGGCCATCTTTACTCATTGGTAATCTCCTTCAGTACATCCTAGGATATGCTTGCTTGCAGGGCAGATTGCAAAATGCAACCTATAGACATTTCATTACACAATATATCTTCCGGAGGACATTGCGTAAAGCTAGTCAAAATCCTCCAAAGGCCAAAATATCGTAAAAAATATCAACCTGAATATTTACCTGAATTCAAAATCAAATCATACCTTCACAAATCAACAACAAAGCAGTATCACCTCACTAGTCTGTACCTCAACCATTACAACCAGAATAAGAAGACCCATAAACTCAGACTTCCTCTAAACCAGCAGAAGGATAAATGAACCGATGAAACTCAAAGAGGTCAAGAAATAGATCCAAAGACTGTTCACAAAGGGCCTCCAAGAACCATATGATTTAGAGGATCAGACATCAAAGGCATCAAAGGCATGGCATCATTTCCATTCTGTTAACATTGATGAGGTGGGAGTGAATTAACAAACAGGGAGCTGGTCACTGTAACACTCCAGGAGGGTGATGATGATGAGGTTACCTGTCGGGGTGCTGGACTGGGGCCAGCCATCGGGCAGAGGGGTGCCAGGCAAGATGGGGGGAGGCAGGGGGGAGAGGCTGCCAGGCTCCTGCCCAGTCAGAGCAGGGTAGAGGGGCAGGACGCCCAGGGCCTTGCCAAGCATCCGGGGTCCCAGGCTCAGCACGCGTACCTTTACATCCCGGTAGCAGTGGTTGATCATCCGCAGGTGGACGTTCACCCGTGTGGTGATGCGGATCAGACACTTCACCATGGTGGTGTCTTCAAAAGCTCAAAGCATGCACGTCTGTGTACTATCCTGGTGGACCCTGTCCCAGAGCCCCAGCAGTGCGCTGGTCTCGCTTTATGTGTTAGGCCAATGGCTGCAGTCTTGGCTGGCAGTATGAGGGCTAGCGAGAGCGACTGTCCTGCTGTAGCAGTATTCAGACGACCAGCACTGGCCATGTCCAGGCCCCACCCAGGGCAGTGACATACATGGAGAGGAAGGCCTTGGCTATTTTCAGCAAGGGTATTAATACTACTGTAAGACACCCAGTCAGCACAGGCAGGGGGTAACGGTTGACAGGTGAGAGCTTGTCATAACTCTCTGATACATACAGCACCAGACCCTTTCACTCACACTCTCCACTCTACTGCAGCAGCATAGAGTGTATAGCCAGGTGTACATACTGTACTGTGTATTTGGGAGACAGGCAGGGACTCAGCTGTGACAAGGACAGGTCTTCAGTCCTGCTGCTCCTGTTCACCTGAGCCCATGCTGCAGTGTCAGCCTGCAAGGTTAGCCTCAGGGATAGAGGACAGAGGCAGGTCAGAACATGTGTTAGAGAGGAGGAGCAGGGCAGGCCCACCTGCAGGCCCCAGGCCCCTGGGTTCAGAGTAGGTGGACTGACTGACGGCTGCACCAGCTGCCCTTGTACTGGCACTGTACCCCTCGCTCACACACACCCCTAGTGTTGATAGCTCGCACTGAAATAGACCAGCCTGAGTGACACACACACCTGTGACTTAGCCCTCCACTCCCACAAGCAGGGGCATGGCTAAGCTCAGTGTGTGTGTGTGTGGGGGGGGGGGGGGGGGGGGCATAAAATACTTCCAAATAGGAGCAAGGACCTGATACGTTTAAAAACGTTTGGATTTAACACCCTCCATTGAAATATCCACAGATTACCTTTAAAACCTTAGACCCAAACTAAAGCATGGCGACCCATTTCCACAACTATCCAGATTACTGTACATATGTTCATTTGGATACAGACAACAATATAGAGCTGTGTCACTCCTGTCCACATTCCTAAAGGCTCTTATGGGACAATGATTCACCTTTGCCCATAACATGACCGTGGGGATTGTTATGGAGTGCCAGTGTTGACTGAGGGGAGTAGTGGGTCAGGGGTCAGGTCAAACACTTACCCTCCATGATGGAAATGTGGACGGCTCTCCGGCGGGTGCGTGGAACACTGGTGAGGCGCGGCCCATGAGTGATGGACGGACAGCTTCTACTGGGAACCAGGCCAGCCCTGTGGAGACACACACACACACACACACACACACACACACACACACACACACACACACACACACACACACACACACACACACACACACACACACACTTGTCATCTGAGATGGATGATACAGTGCCCACATTGACATCTAGTGAATAGCATTGATTTTACCTGTGTATTTCTGGAGGCTCTCGTTTGATTTTGGCACTCTGCTCCATCACTTCTTTCGCCACTCGTCCACTGCAATAAAGCACAATAATAGAGCTCCCTGGTGCCACACACTACACAGAGCAGTTCAGTGAGAAGCATCAATACAGTACACAAGAACTGAGATTAGATTAACCTGGTGAACCCAACTCTCTCTAACCCAATCACCGTCTCCAGACTACACTGCAATATTATTTATTTTCCAAAAGATTGAAACACAAACTCAATCTTTCATCATAACATAATGGACTCAACATACTGTAGCTATTTTAAACCATTAGAAAGTTCAGATTTCCAGTAACAAGAACCAGTAATTTTAAAGGTTTCACAGACCAAGTTATTTCCCTGCTCCTAGCACTTCAGCATTCACAGATGTGAAAGGAATGAAATGAAATGAATGCTGAAACATTGTTCTGAATGTAACACTGTCCCCCTCCCTGTCCCCTCTGTGTCCTGGCTCAGGTCAAGTAGACTGACGTTACAGCAGGGCCCTGAGGTCCCCTATGCTGGAGAAGCTCTTCAGCATAGCTGTGGGCTATCTGCAGTGCCCTTACTGTCATAATTTACTGTACCTGTAGCGGAAACGACTCCCCTTGAAGAACAAGTTGCTGCTGGACACTGTCCGCACCTGACTCGACTTCTCCAGCCTGATGGAGGGGAAGAGAGGTGAAGAAGAAAGGAAAGAGAAGAGGGGTGACATCACACTTTTTACTTTACATTATAGCCTGTTGCTGCAGTCAAATGACTAGTGGCCTCACAGGTGGAATGTTATTCATATTTTTCATAATTTCATAATTAATCATCTTTGGTGTTTCTATGTCAAACAGTTATATTTTTTTATATTTTTGTTATATTTCAGTCTTCTGTGATGTATATAAAGTGTAATATTGGGATGCAAACACATCATACTAATTCCATCTCTGTGTGTGCTGTGCTGCCCTATGTTTGCCCCCCCCCCCCCCCCCCCCCGCTTCTCTATCTCCTATCACCTGAGCACTCCCTCAACCCACATGCTCCTCAGCAACCTTCCCTGTCACCATCATCCATTACTAGACTCTCTTTGGTCATTGTGTTGATGTGTTGCAGGGGGAGGTGACCTCCCAGAGGTAGGGGGAGGTGACCTCCCAGAGATAGGGGGAGAGGACACACAATCAGTCAAGGCTGAGACGGAAGGAGCACTCATTTCTCTGGAGGAGCCGTGCAGGGTTCACTGGCATGTCCCAGAGCACACTAACTCACAAAAGCTCACCGTTGCCTCACGTCTCGTTCCCTATCTCATAAACAGCCTGACAACGCTGCTCTCAGGACACTTCAAGGTCAGAGGAGAGGAGAGCCCTCTTTAGATAGCTCTCACAGATGCCCTGGAGTAAAGTGTATAGCTATGACTTAGAGGAAGAATAACACTTACTTGTAGAAGGCTTGGTTCTCCACTCCACATTTCCACAGGTGCTTGCAGGCCTCAGGTGTTGGTGCAAAGTAAGTCAAGATGATCTTTTTGTCCTGCACATTAGAAATAAATGTGCAGGAAAATAAAACAACCTAACAGTTTCTCAGTTTCAAGAGTCACTATTACTACTGCTGTTTATTGAACACACCGGGCTGTGGTATGACTAGAACATGCTATCTCCAGGACCTGTTTTCAGAGAGTATTGGCCATAGAACAGTCACAGTCACTGCGCTGCTCTCTATACTTGACTCCCCCAACACATCAATAATTCATGCTCTCACCTCCTTCTGATTTGCATATATATGGAATATCTTTCCCTCGAACTTCAGTTTGGTCACCTCGTTCCTGCCCACAAGGAAGGGGATAGTTACTCACACAACCAACTGAATTGAGAGCCACAGGCTCTTAAAAAATTAATCACAACCACTAGCAGACCACACAAACAGCAATGGAGCTCCATGTTTGGCTAACAGAACACATATCTGATAATACCCCAGGTAAACTGGAGACATGGGATGGGAGAATGTGCCGAAGATAAAAAAAATCTAACAAAGCAGCTGTAAATGCTGTAACATATTGTAACATTCACATCGTCTACTTGGCCAGAATTTGTAAGTATTACAGACATACGGTACTGAATTAGGTGGTGGGATTTCTATATCAGGAGTGAATATCTAACTCATATGTAACTATTACAGATCCAATATAGTGGGCTACTGGCTTAATGAGAGGGGCTGTATGGAATAGTATGTTAGAGCAGCACTGATCCATGTATGTCATTAAGGATTCTTACAGTCACTGCTGCATGCATGATCAATTCTTTGTTGTGGTTGAGAACATGTATTTTCCTTGTGCATTTAAAAACAAGTTGATTTCTAACAGACAGGCCTGTGAAATCATATGCCCAAAATAGTAGCGACAAACTAAGACAATGGGACACCTGTACGCATGCTGGCCCTCTGGTCAGGAGGAGAGAATCAGCTGGACACACTCCACTGATTGTGAATGTAGAACCAGCAGTGGTATGTGGTTTAGGATTATTTATTTAACTAGGCAAGTCAGTTAAGAACAAATTCTTATTATTTACAATGACGGCCTAGGAACAGTGGATTAACTGCCTTGTTCAGGGGCAGAACAACAGATTTGTACCTTGTCAGCTCAGGGATTCAATCTAGCAACCTTCCGGTTACTGGCCCAACGCTCGAACCACTAAGCTACCTGCCACCCCAGAAATCAGCATTAGAGCAGAAATCATTCTACTCACCACTTGAGAAAATGAACCCTCTTGTTTCCCTGAAGCACGACAAATCCGAATGGGGTGAAGGCAAGAAAGGCTGGATTTCCAGACACATCCTGTCATACACAAAAAAACAGTGTCTCACATTGTTATGGCACAACACAATAGACCTACAATAGATACCTGTATCAAATACACACATACATACTGTATGACTGTGTAGATGCATGTGTGCTGCCATTTGCTTTAGCAATGCATTGTCCATTCTCTCAAGAGAGACCTCAAAGCTCAAGTAGAGGAAACAGGGTGTTTTAATGCAAATGTCTTAAGCTGAAGCAGCAGTGTGTGAGAATTGACCACCCAACCTTGCATGGATGAGGATCCACACCATATGTCTCCAGCATCTGGGCTTTCTGGAGAAAATTCAGCTCTGATGTGTCAGGTGTCTGGCCACTGAGAGAGAGCATCAATGTCTGATTAAGAAATTGAACATCAATACAGGTCTATGAAAAGAAAGAAGCAAAGGTAAAATGCATAAATAATATTAACTATGACAGAACTTCAGTGCCTTCAAAAGTATTCATCCCCCTTGGCATTTGTCCCATTTTGTTGCATTACAACCTGCAGTTTAAATGTATTTTTATTTGGATTTCATGTAATGGACATACACAAAACAGTCCAAATTTGTAAAGTGAAATGAAAAAAAAAAGTACTTGTTTCAACAAGCCTAGTCAAAGCCCAGACCTCAATCCAATTGAGAATCTGTGGTGTGACACCAGCGGAACACCAGCGGAATGCATCCAACTTGAAGGAGCTGGAGAAGTTTTGCCTTGAAGAATGGGCAAAAATCCCAGTGGCTAGATGTGCCAAGCTCATAGAGACATACCCCAAGAGACTTGTAGCTGTAATTGCTGCAAAAGGTGGCTCTATAAAGTATTGACTTTGGGGGGGTGAATAGTTATGCACGCTTAAGTTTTCTGTTTTTTTGTCTTATATCTTGTTAGTTTCACAAAACAATATGCTTTGCATCTTCAAAGTGGTGAGCATGTTGTGTAAATCAAATGATACAAACCCCCAAAAAAATCCATTTTAATTCCAGGTTGTAAGGCAACAAAATAGGAAAAATGCAAAGGAAGGTGAATACTTTCGCAAGCCACTGTATTTCCCTTACACAGAGGAGTGATCAACAGAGTGAGCTGGCAGGATGCTGAATAGACCAGAGAGCTCTGAATAGATGGCCAGACAGTGTATCAACCATCCTAGATACAGTACCTCTACCAATTAACATTTAATCAAGCACCAACCATTCAACAGCAATGAAGTAACGTGAGCATCAGCCAGACCTCCATCACAATCAATGGAAAAAACATGAAGAGATGCCAGTGACCCTATAGGCTTGAATTACTGGTGCATTCAAAAGATCCAAATAGGCACCTGTCCCAGCATTCCAATGATATTTTCTGTGATCACAGAGTCAGGCATGTTGACAGGTGTTTTGTTGGTGGTGAGACATGAACAACCCACTAGAGAGCAGCAGAGGATCTTATCTATAATTATCATTTTAAAGATCCTTTATCTATGAACCTCTGACTACACTCATTTGGTCAGTCACATCCTCCATGCTGTCCACAGTATACAGTATGTCCCATGGCCATGACCAGTTCACTGAGCTGGGTCACTAGACAAAGCACTCAGTAATGGGAACCAACAATAAAGAACCTTCAAATCGACTCTGAGCTAGTGTGAAAATGGCTGATCCATGTTTCAATGTCTTTCATTTATGTAGAGCACATTATCTCACACTAATTATGATTTAAACAAAGGAGAAGTGCCTTGTGGGAGGATAAATAGCTCAGACATTATGGCTAAACCATTATCCATGTGGCCTCAACCACATGAACTTTAGAGGCCTGAGGGTGAGTGTAAAGGATCAATGTTGGGAAGTGTGTCGCAGCCTGTCCCACTGGGAACACCATGTCATTACAATGTGGAGAATTGGGTAATATTTGGTACCCACTAAAAAATAGCCAAAAGTCTGTTGAATTCTGTTATCACTGTACTTTTAACCATTTAAAAGCACACCAATGTTCAAATGGGAATACAATGTCAGATATTTTATTTATACAACAATTTAATGGGTCATCACTGTGCTTGATCTAATAGCACAACCAAATAACCTGAATTGCAGTTAGTTGAGATTACATCTAAGTACATGGTGCAAGTGATCAACGCCATTTGAGATTCTGTTCAGATTGTGAAGATTTCAACATACCTGTGTCCGTGAATATGCACGCTTTCTATGATTACATAAGAAGACATTTATTGTTATTGTAACCTCAAAATGTGGCCGTCGATGTGTTACTCATTTTAATGTTGAATAATGTTACATTTGTTTGCAAGATAATTTTAGGCTATTTACTGTATTACAAAAGTAATAATGAATTGTGTTTGGTTGACAACACAAACAAATACCAACATTTAAAGGAGATGTATCTACTGCTTGGATAGTTTAATCTGAACCACTGACTTAATCCTATTCTTTAACATTTATTTTTGGTTGAGATGAAGATGTGAATCCAGCAGATAATTTGTTAACTTGTCGACAAGTGAATATGCTATTTACCAATCAACCCAACCCAACCTAATATCAACATTTGAAGGAGATAGAGCTATCCAAGCAGAAGATACACCTGTACCACTGAGTCTGGCTTTAAATTGCAATTTGTCAACAAATTAATAATTGATATGATGGATTCACATCTCTATTTCAACCAAAAATCCAAAGTTAAAGAATAGGACTAAATCAAATCAAACTTTCAATGCACTTTAAATACAGTTTGATTTGATCCTATTCTTTAACTTTTATTTTTGGTTGAGATGGAGTCATGAATCCAACATATTAATTATTGACTTGAAGATTCCATTTGAAATAAATCTTAAAAACCTATGCACATACAGTGTTTTCGGAAAGTATTCAGACCTCTTCCCTTTTTCCACATTTTGTTACGTTACAGCCTTAATCTATAATGGATTAAATAAATACATTTAATCAGCAATCTACTCACAATGCCCCATAATGACAAAGTTAACAGTTTTTTAAAACATTTTTACAAATGTATTAAATATAAAAACAGAAATACCTTACTTACATAATTATTCAGACCCTTTGCTATGAGACTCGAAATTGAGCTCAGATGCATCCTGTTTCCATTGATCATCCTTGAGATGTTTCTAAAAACCTGGAGTCCACCTGTGGTAAATTCAATTGACTGGACATAATTTGGAAAGGCACACACCTCTCTATATAAGGTCCCTCAGTTGACAGTGCATGTCAGAGCAAAAACCAAGCCATGAGGTCGAAGGAATTATCCGTAAAGCTCCGAGATAGGATTGTGTCGAGGCACAGATCTGGGGAAGGGTATTGAAAACGTTCTGCAGCATTGAAGGTCCCCAAGAACACAGTGGTCTCCATCATTCTTAAATTGAAGTAGTTTGGTACCACCAAGACTCTTCCTAGAGCTGGCTGCCTAGCCAAACTGAGCAAACGGGGGAGAAGGGCCTTGGTCAGGGAGGTGACCAAGAACCAGATGGTCACTGTCAGAGCTCCAGAGTTCCTTTGTGGAGATGGGAGAATCTTCCAGAAGGAAAAACCATCTCTGCAGCACTCCACCAATCAGGACATTATGGTAGAGTGGCCAGATGGAAGCCACTCCTCAGTAAAAGGCACATGACAGCCTGCTTGGAGTTTGCCAAAAGGCACCTAAAAACTCTCAGACCATGAGAAACAAGAATCACTGGTCTAATGAAACCAAGATTGAACTCTTTGGCCTGAATGCCAAGCGTCACATCTGGAGGAAACCTGGCACCATCCCTACGGTGAAGCATGGTCGTGACAGCATCACGGTGTGGGGATGTTTTTCAGCGGCAGGGACTGGGAGACTAGTCAGGATCAAGGCAAAGATGAAAGCAGCAAAGTACAGAGAGATCCTTGGTGAAAACCTGCTTCAGAGCGCTCAGGACCTCAGACTGGGATGAAGGTTCACCTCAACGAACCTAAGCCCACAGCCAAGACAATGCAGGACTGGCTTCAGGACAGCCAGAGACTGGACTTGAACTCGATCGAACATCTCTGGAGAGACCTGAAAATAGCTGCGCAGCATCGCTCCCCATCCAACCTGACAGAGCTTGAGAGGATCTGCAGAGAACAATGGGAGAAACTCCCCAAATACAGGTGTGCCAAGCTTGTAGCGTCATACCCAATAAGACTCAAGGCTGTAATCGCTGCCAAAGGTGCTTCAACAAAGTACTGAGTAAAGGGTCTGAATACTTATGTAAAATGTGATATTTCAGTTTACTAAATTAGCAGAAATGTCTAAAAACCTGTTTTTGCTTTGTTGTGTAGATTGATCAAGAAACATTTGTTTAATCAATTTTAGAATAAGGCTGTAACTTAACAAAATTAGGAAAAAGTCCAGGGGTCTGAATACTTTCTGAAGGCACCCTTTGTATTATCTACTTTTAGTTGAATCCTGGGCTGAACTTAAACAATAGCTGTTGATGATGCTATACACTGTAGCCTTAAATAGCATCAATGATGATTTACTGTATGATTGATAAAGTATGGTTACATTTAATTTGCTCTATTGAACATACCCTTAATAATGACTTTGATAGCAATATTTCAACTATTAAGTCGAGATTTCTCAACAATCATTCTCATGTCACATTGGCAATAGTCAGTGACAAATATCAAAGCTAAGCAAGGGCTGGGCTAAAACCCTGAATGAGCCCAAAGGGATAGCTGTAGATAGATCAACTCTCCAGTAGGAGGTGCTGCCCAGCCTTTCATTTTTTTTCTGTTAATGGATCTTATATTGATCTGACGTTTCAAAGGTAAAAATTCAAATTCAATATATTTTCCACATAGATTACAATATGTTGACAAATTATGTTGAAACTACATTGATTTAACCCGTTTGTGCCCAGTAGAGTGTACCATCATTAATAAACCCTCAGTGATGCTTCATCAGCTAACCTGCTGGCAGAGAAAGTAGTTTGTGTGTGCGTGTATGCCTTTGTGTGTTTGTATGTGCACACACTTCATTAGGTGTATTGCACTGCACTCCATGACAGGTCTTGGGCCACGACCCTCATAATAATGACTGTATTAATAAAAGGTAGTTTTTGTGCTCAAGAAAATCCACCATCTTGTCTCTGCAACACCCTGAAATGACAGTGGGCCATTAGCCAGCCTACCTGGTTGTTTCTGCTAGTTGCAGGTATTGGAAGGTTTTCCAATTGATTAAACAAATGTTTGAGAAGAGTGTGAAGGAACTAGTTTCCAAGACAATAAGCATTCACACAATGGTAGTTAGTGCTTTCTCAGTCAAATTGATTAATCTTATAGGTGCAGTGTGTGTATGAACGTTCGTGCACGTGTGAGAGGTTAAAGAGAAACAGTAGATTGGTCCTTACATCAGTTCTGTCTTGTGTATGTCTGAGATTCGTCGCTCCAGCTTCTCTGAATGTTTTGGGAAGAACTGGAATTTAGAACTGTATCCTTCAGGATGCTTCCCAGGGTCATAGTCCCCAATCTCAGCTGGAACACAGTTCATACAAATGATCTACCATTTCACAGCACCACAGTCTAACCATACATGGTTACATATAGTACATACAGTAATATATCTAACATTCACAACATCATTCCATTCAATAAATCATAAAAAAGTGGATACAGAATATGTTTGCAGTAATAACTGCAAGTGTGAACTCAAACAAGAATTATTAGGGCTAAGGTGAGTATTTACACAGTTCTACACACACATTACTGGCACCCTTGCCGAGGTGTTGTTAGTTCACAGGCAGCCTGTGCTGTATGTCAGCAGAGCTCTTAATGACGACAAGTTAAACTGGCCCAGGGTTGCTGTGGTTTATTTGTGACTTCCTACCACACTGAGCTCCCTCAGGCGGCTCTGACAATCCTTTCCCCCAGCGAGCGAGGACGAGGAGGTGATCAGGCAGCACCTCCTCATGAACAGAGCCAGCGCACCTGCCAAAGGACCTGCCTTCGCTTTCTCCTAACACTGCACTTTCTGCGGCCTTCGGCTCGCTCGCCGTACCCCTCAAACATACAGCCTGCCTGCCTCTCGAGGGTCTTCTGCGTGTAAGCTCCATGCTTATACAGATAACGATACTGCTGAGAGCAAGATGCCTGATAATCAGGCTTACAATCTAGCATGAAATTCACGTTTAGCATTCAAAGCATTGATCTTACTTATCAGCTGTCCCATCTTTCTTTGTCAGCTATGGTTTTACAGTGTAAATTAGTATGGAGGTGCACGTGTTGTCTGCATTAACATTTTAATTTAATGCTTTTTAGTATACAGTAGAGATCAGTCAATATGGAGGTAAGAATCCCTCAGGGCATATAATTTACAAAGTGATAACTACATCCTTATGAGAAATCCAGGTGTTTTTTTCCCCGGCTGGTATTCATCTCTATGGTGGAGTGACTGGCAGAGAAGTTATGTGAAGGTGCAGTGCAGAGAGTTGGGCAGGCAAATCCAGCCTGTCAGGTCCTGTCACTGTACCTTGCAGGATGAAGGCAGCCAGCATGGCAGCATCCGTCGTCTTACACAGGAGGCGGCCATGATACAGATCTCTCTTGATCTGCAGGAAGACTAAATATCTGGGACCAGAACAGAGTGGGCGAAGATGGTCAGAGGTCATGGATCTCAGTCACCTGTCTACTTTAATGAGATTCATCAACATTACAGACCACACTTATTTTTAGATATATTGCAACAACAAGATATCGCCACAGATACATCTCAAAAGATGTTGGGGACAGGGTTTGGTAGGGGATGCCCTGAGGCAAACTGCTGCTATTGTCGACTGACTGTGTTTCTGTTCAAGCCAGACAAGACCAGAGCTTCCCAGAACACAGCAGCACTGTCCTGACAGATACAGCAGCTACACTGGCTGCAGACTGAGACTAACACCTGGAACAAAGCAGGTGTTACCAATGGTTACAGTACAGGATTGCCCATTTATTGATTCTGAAGTGAATGTAACACGTGATAGAAACAGTGGGAGAAACAACCCAATGGACCCCAGATTCCCCTGATACCAACTTCCAACAACCAACACCAAAATGAGCCCAGGAGAACCCATGCATGTGAATGCGAAGAATATACACTACCGTTCAAAAGTTTGGGGTCAAATGTCCTTGTTTTTTTAAAGAAAAGCTACATTTTTTGTCCTTTAAAATTACATCAAATTGATCAGAAATACAGTGTAGACATTGTTAATGTTGTAAATGACTATTGTAGCTGGAAAGTTTTTTTTATGGAATATAGAACGAGGAGTGGGAGGACCCAGTGCACGACTGAGCAAGAGGACAAGTACATTAGAGTGTCTAGTTTGAGAAACAGATGCCTCACAAGTCCTCAACTGGCAGCTTCAAGCTGCCTCCCAGTCCTCTTTCTATTCTGGTTAAAGCCAGTTTGCGCTGTTCTGTGAAGGGAGTAGTACACAGCTTTGTACGTGATCTTCAGTTTCTTGGCAATTTCTCGCATGGAATAGCCTTCATTTCTCAGAACAAGAATAGACTGACAAGTTTAAGAATAAAGTTATTTGTTTCTGGACATTTTCAGCCTGTAATCGAATCCACAAATGCTGATGCTCCAGATACTCAACTAGTCTAAAGAAGGCCAGTTTTATTGCTTTTTTAATCAGAACAACAGTTTTCAGCTGTGCTAACATAAATGCAAAATAGTTTTCTAATGATCAATTAGCCTTTTAAAATGATCAACTTGGATTAGCTAACACAACGTGCCATTGGAACACTTTGGAGTGATGATTGCTGATAATGGGCCTCTGTACGCCTATGCAGATATTCCATTCAAAATCTGCCGTTTCCATCTACGTTTCCAATACAATAACAATGTCTACACTGATCAATTTGGTGTTATTTTAATGGACAGAAACTGGCAATTTCTTCAAAAACAAGGACATTTCTTAGTGACCCCAAAACTTTGGAACAGTAGTGTACATATCCTCGGCTGTAATTGTGTCATCTAGGCCAGCTTCACAACAGCTGTCACTTAAGGATCCATAGGTGCTAAAAAAAGCAATTTCCTTTTCTCTCTTTGGGTGACTCCAGTTAAATGGCTGATGCTGTCAATTGTCTGCCCTACATTTCTTTTGTCTTTTCTGCTTGCCTTTCACATCTCTGCTGTCGGTAGATTTGGTGAAGAAAAGCTGTGAATTTAAATGAATAATTGACCCATCTCTATCCTCTTCCCTCATTGTGTGGTCTAACCTGTGTACCATATATTGTCCAGTATCGCTTCAGTATGCGATTAATGAGGAAACTATATTGAAGAAAACTTCAGTGTCATTGATTATTTCCTCTCCTTTCACTCTTCCTCTCTCTAGTATGAGGTGGTCTATCCTGCCCTACCACTCTCATCATATCTCTCATCATATCTCTTCCTCTCTCTAGTATGAGGTGGTCTATCCTGCCCTACCACTCTCATCATATCTCTTGCTAACTATATTTCTCTTTTCCTCAGCCTTCACTCTCCTTCTCGCCTCCTCCCCTCTCTCCATCCATTCATAATTCACATAATTCATTATCTGCACTCTGCATTCTGTGTTCATTTCATCACACCTAAGTATAGACTCC
Source organism: Oncorhynchus mykiss (assembly GCF_013265735.2). Lineage (NCBI taxonomy): Eukaryota > Metazoa > Chordata > Actinopteri > Salmoniformes > Salmonidae > Oncorhynchus > Oncorhynchus mykiss. Next base: position 73,558,893 of record NC_048566.1, on the reverse strand, counting down.
CTGGACGGTAATGTGCCTCCTTTCAACACATACACACATTGTAATAGACATTAGCAAACACACTCATACTCAATTGCACATGTACTTGCTTCTTTAATGTCATCATCAAGTGGTTGAAATCAGAGAGTATCAGAGGGCGTTTAAAGGCCCTATTGAGGGCACGGAGAGGCTTTTCTGGGTGACCTCATTGCAGACTGCACAGGGAATGAGGGAGTCAGGCGAAGAAATGCATAAGTGATTCTAATCTGAGCTAGCTGGGAGCTAATCATGTATCATTTAGAGGAGTCTGCTAGCCGTAATTGACCCTCAGTCTTCCTCTTTCCCTCAGCAGTCAGCCAGCCAGAGAGACCAACGCAGAGCACAGCTACACAACCTCGCAATTTAGCAGCCATTCTACTTCAGGGAGCAGGCTCGCTCACAAGCTTACTTAGGAAGGCTTTTTACATACATCTCAACTTCAAACAGCACTGTCTTTTTATTTTATTTATCGCACTGTTTTTAGACGAAGTGCTCTTTTATTATAGAGGCCCTTCAATAATGTCTGGAAAAAAATACTGTCAGTGCATTCAGAACACAAACATTTCTGGGGAAAATGAAACGTGTGAGAAAAGGTGATAAACACCAGCTGCTGCTTTGAAACTGCTTTAGAAAAGGCTAAAGTTATTGAAGATTTTTAAACACAAAGCTTTCATGTCTGCTTTCCCTGACTTCCTCTTCATACTAGAGGCTGGGGGAGTGGTTGTTGGCATTTCTCTACTTTGCTGAGTTTCACACAAAGTCCTACCTGGTGATTTCCTCTTTGAGAGCAGCGGGGTCAGGGGGGTAAAACTTGACTCTGAGACACATGGTGAATGGAGGCTGGGCTGGGGAACAAAGGAAATGGAGAACCAAATAGTCAGGAACATTTCATGATCACAGTTTAAATGATTAACTGAAAAAATGCTCTAAATGCAACGTCATGCAAAAGTGTCTAGCATAGTTCTAACCTGACATGTGTTCGATTCAGACACTATGAAGTTAGAATTTAAAATGACTAGTCAATTTAAACACTCGTGAATTAAGCAATCTGTGAAGGGGGCACTGACAAATGATTCCTGTAAATCTTCACTTCATATCATCACAAGGTAAACAGTAGAATAGGCAAACGGAATCTCGCTTAAAGGAAAAATAATTTTGCATCATCATAATGATGTGGAAGGTGACACTTTCCTTCTTGAAAGTCCAATATCTTGAAAACGTGACTGCTGGCATGAAAAAAAAATGTGGGACTGTATCAACAGTGGACTAATGAAAAAAAATACCAAAAGATAAATGTTGACTGGATTTTCCCTTTAAGCTCTGTATCCACAATTAGGGAGACACAGTTCATGATGATTTACAAGAGAGTGGGTGAGAGACCTTTTGTGTGGATTATCTTTTGCTAGGAAGGGACAATTCATACAGTTCTGTCCTTCCAGTCAAATGGAGAATCTAGATCTATTGAAATCCTAATACAGTAACTTCCTACCATTTGAATTCAAATGCACATTCATTAGTCAAATTAGATGATGCGTCATTAAAGATGCCATGGTGATGATAACTATACTTGCTCAATTAGCAGAATGATCATAGCATGAAGAGGAAGACACTGAAGACTTACATTTCATCTGCTTGGCAATACACTTTGTGACCTCCAACCAATGCTGCATCAACAACAAAAAGACGTATGATCAAAGTGTGAAAAAAGCTAAACATGTCTAAAAATCCTGCAGTGACACTGACACCATGCTCATATCACTCTATGAAGCAGGTTAAATGCAATACACAGGAATGACAGTTCATCGAAAGACGTGTGAAAACCGGTGTTATGTCATGTCAGCTTCACGCCTAAAACACACTGACGCATGTCTCCGTTCATATCCAACATCCATCTCTAATCTGACAAGAATCATATAATTAATGCTATCAGTTCCTGATTTGTATAATTAAATCATCATCATACTGAAGCAAATTGAACAGTAAGGGCATACAGAGATAACAGCTCTCTCTATAAATGACAGTAATGGATGGTCTTTCAAATTATAATACTACCACCAGCATGCCTGGGCCTGCCGAGACAGACAGATAGGCAGACACTGTGCAGTGGCAGTGCTCTCTAGGGTCAGTTCAGAAGGTAACTCTGGTTTTGCCTGTATATCAGGCACTGATTCATCCCCCATCCTTCTGGCAACATTCACTCCATCAATTCCCTCTCTCCGCCAACCCCTCACCCCAACAACAACCACGGAAATAGCCCTGAGTGGCAGCATAAGAAATGCAGGATGGGGAGGACCGGTCTTGTCTCTGATGCTAAAACACAATGTGAGCACATGTTAATTCTTCATGAATCAAGCAGTGCAGCTACAAGCCATCTCTGAGTAATAATCCTCTGTGCTCTGCTGCTGCTGCTGATGATGATTGTATGAGTGTCTCTCTAAAAGCGTATGTTATGAAAGTGTCACGCCCTGATCTGTTTCACCTGTTCCTGTAATTGTCTCCTCCCCCTCCAGGTATCGCTTATTTTCCCCAGTGTATTTATCCCTGTGTTTCCTGTCTCTCTGTGCCAGTTCGTCTTGTATGTTTAGTCAAGTCAACCAACGTGTTTTTCCCATACTCCTTTTCTATTATATCGTCCTCCCGGTTCTGAGCCCTGCCTGACTCTGGACTACTTTCCGGCCTACCTGATCATCCTGCCTTCCCTGACCTTGATTCTGCCTGCCATTCGGTACCTATTGGACTCTGAACTGGTTTTGACCTTTTTGCCTGTCCACGACCATTCTCTTGACTACCCCTTTGGATTAATAAACATTTTAAGACTCCAACCATCTGCCTCATGTGTCTGAATCTGGATCTCGCCTTGTGCCTTGATATAAATAAATAAAATAACATATCTTCAATCTGGCCCTGTATCTCTTTAAACGGTCACCTCCACTGCAGTATGCTTCATCCAACACAGACACACACACACACACACTCACTCACCCGCTGCTTGTCTGGGTCCACATATCTGATGCCGAAGTAGTCCTTCTCCAGCAGATTCAGGTGGTGGCAGATGAGGTCGAACAGATACTGTCCTTTAGCATCCCGCTGCAAGATAAGGGAAAAACAATAGCATGAGAAACTCACAGCGAACACAAGAAAAGACCACAACTAACAACTTAAAATGAAATTTTGAGGAAATATCCCCACTGATAGGGAACAAGTGGTCCGGCCCAGCCCAGGAACTCAACAACTTCATGAGGACATGAGGGAGAATGTGAGATTGAGGGAAAGAGGGAGGTAATTACTGATAGCAGAATGTGCTTTGTATTTTCCAGCCCCTGTGGAGATATCCAGGATTCATCCAATATTAATGACAGCCACTACAGCCACCTGCAGAGTCTAGGCCAGAAACCTCCATAGCTAAAGCACAATGAGAGAATGGATTAAGTGTGCTGACAACTGGCTGGGTTAGAATGACATTTGTTCAGGGAGATGACTCAGGGACGGGGAGGGTGATATGATACTGGGTCTTGATAACCAAACAACGCACATCAAGTATCACACAGTATAAGTATGAAGATTTAAAGGCATTAATGACGTATGAATGGATTTAAAGGCATTAATAGGAGATCAAAGAGAAGTCAACTCACTTGGCTCAAATTGGTGAATCAATGTTGTTTCCACATCATTGCAATCCCCCAAAATCTATGTGATGATGTTGAATCAACGTGAAAAACTGACTTGATTTGAAAAAAGTCCATGACATAGTGACATTTTTGGCTGATTTCACTTTAATTCACATTACTTGACAACTCAACCATATGTAAATCAAAACTAGACATTGAACTGATGTCTGTGCCCAGTGGGAAGACATTGAAGGAGAGGATAGAAGAGGACAGGAGACTGCCCACTTTCACAAGCCTTTCCCCTCCCTCTCTGACACATCGCTGAAAGACTTATCCAGCTCCCAGCACTGATTACCATTTAAAATATCACTCAGACCAACATGTTTTCCATAATAATAGCTAAACTCTCTGAATTATTCCAGAAAGATAAGTTATTTGAGCTTCCAACAAACATTGCACACCACCATTACAAGTTGTTTTCCCTCAGGCATTTGTGAGGACTGCTGGTATTAGCAAAGGCACACACCAGGGATGATTACAGCTCATTGGAACAGGGTGGTGATCCATTCAGCAGGCAGGCAACTAATACATCTCTCTACCTAGTCTACAACCTAAGAGTTTTATACTGCAGGCTCAGCCAGGCTGTCAGCTTAACACTGTGTCAGTCATCTAACTATAGTCTAGAGGAATGGCACTTGTCCTGTGATGAGCATGTGTACTGGGACTGGGTGGACTAGAATTCTGACACACTGGCACCGTGTTTCAATACCCTGTTCTTATACGGTAACAAATCAAATTGTATTTGTCACATGTGCTGAATACAACAGAATACATAAATACATTCACCTTACAGTGAAATGCTTACTTACAACCAACCCATTTACCAACAATGCAGTTTTAAGAAAATACATAAAAAGTAGAGATAAGAATAACAAATCATTAAAGAGCAGCAGTAAATAACAAAAGCGTGGCTGTATACAGGGGGTACCGGTACAGAGTCAATGTGCAGGGGCACCACTGTCGATGTAATTGAGGTAATATGTACATGTAGGTAGAGTTATTAAAGTGACTATAAATAGATTATAACAGAGAGTAGCAGCAGCGTAGAAGGGGGGGGGGGGGGGGGGGGGGGGGGTGCAAATAGTCTGAGTAGCCATTTGATTAGATGTTCAGGAGTCTTATGGCTTGAGAGTAGAAGCTGTTAAGAAGCAGAGAGAACAGTCTTTGACTAGGGGGGTTGGAGTCTTTGACAATTTTTAGGGCCTTCCTCTGACAACGCCTGGTATAGAGGTCCTGGATGGCAGGAAGCTTGGCCCCGGTGATGTACTGGGCCATATCACAGATTACTGCACCTGTACATAGCCCACCTATAATTTAGCCCAAACAACTACCGTACCTCTTTCCCTACTGTATTTAATTTATTTATTTATTTTGCTCCTTTGCACCCCATTATTTGTATTTCTACTTTGCACATTCTTCCATTGCAAATCTACCATTCCAGTGTTTTACTTGCTATATTGTATTTACTTTGCCACCATGGCCTTTTTTTGCCTTTACCTCCCTTATCTCACCTCATTTGCTCACATCGTATATAGACTTGTTTATACTGTATTATTGACTGTATGTTTGCTTTACTCCATGTGTAACTCTGTGTCGTTGTATGTGTCGAACTGCTTTGCTTTATCTTGGCCAGGTCGCAATTGTAAATGAGAACTTGTTCTCAACTTGCCTACCTGGTTAAATAAAGGTGAAATAAAAAAAATAAAAAAAATATGCACTACCCTCTGTAGTGCCTTGCAATCGGAGGCCGAGCAGTTGCCATACCAGGCAGTGATGCAACCCGTCAGGATGCTCTCGATGGTACAGCAGTGAAAACCTTTTGAGGATCTGAGGACCCATACCAAATCTTTTCAGTCTCGTGTGGGGGAAAGGTTTTGTTGTGCCCTATTCACGACTGTTTTGGTGAGGTTGGACCATGTTAGTTTGTTGCTGATGTGGACGCCAAGGAACTTGAAGCTCTCAACTTGCTCCACTACAGCACCGTTGATGAGAATGGGGGCGTGCTCGGTCCTCCTTTTCCTGTAGTCCACAATAATCTCCTTTGTCTTGATCACGTTGAGGGAGAGGTTGTTGTCCTGGCACCACCAGCGCCGCCTCTGGATGAGTGTTTTCCTGTTTGCTTATGGCGGTATACAGCTCATTTGGTGCGGTCTTAGTGCCAGCGTCGGTCTGTGGTGACATGTAGACAGCTATGAAAAATATAGATGAAAACTACATGATTCCATATGTGTTATTTCATAGTTTTGATGTCTTCACTATTATTCTACAATGTATAAAATAGTAAAAATAAAGAAAAACCCTTGAATGAGTAGGTGTGTCCAAACTTTTGACTGGTACTATATATAAATATATATATACGTGTGTGTATTATGGTGTACATTACATTTTAATAGCTGAAGTGGATGTACACATGCAGCTGCTGATGTAGTGTCTTCTACACATGACGTGTGTGACATATTAAGAGGATTGCAACTCCCAGTCTAACTAATAACTGTGATTTGGATGAGGAGGTGATAAATCAGTGCCAGGAATTGAACAGAGATTAATGTTGGCGCTGATCACTCCACCAGAGATGGTAAAGAAAGCAAGACATCTCCTTTGCAATATTTTTCTGGTGGGGGCGGGGATGGGACAATAAGTAGACTGGAGCCAGCTGTTATTGGGCATTGAATAAAATTCCCATATAATAAAATCCTGTCTGTGTAAGTGGGCGTTCCCTCTCTTGCGTAAGCATGCCAGAGATAACGGAGGAACCGTGAGCTCAAGCAGGAAAGCATGCGCACGCGAGAGAGAAAGCCCACTTTTGCCCACATTTGACTTTGACATTGTTTCCCAATGATAAACTGCCTGAGTAAGACATCTTAATTTATCTACCATCTTTGGCTCCACTCCTCTCCCTCTCCACCTTCCTCCCCATGCCAGGGAAAAACAGGCCTCACGTGCCACCTCACTCCCTCCCCACTGGCTCACTGGGGGCCATTTAATGGATCTCAGTAATAGGGTCAGTAAACACACATGCTCCTCACAATCAAACTCATAAGCTCATAACATAACTCTCAAAGGAACATGCTTCAAGGTCAAGTATATCAGGTGTCAGATAAACCAGTCACACTGCTATTGATAACATGTCAGCCTCCTAATGCTGTGTGGGGGCTACGTTTAACAGAACATCATCACAGTGAAGGATGTGAAAATCTCTGCTTGAGTTCATGTAGAATCTGTATCCCGCTATAGCAGTATGGGAATGGAATGAAGTCTATTTAGTGGCCTTGGTCAGGAAAATAATGTGGTTAATCCAAATGTTTATCTACAGCATCCATATACTGTATCTACCATCTCTCACTGTCCCTATTTGCATAACAACCAGAGACGTTCATGATGCCCTCAGTGTGGTCAGAGCTCTGCATGTCTATTTTTGGTAGTCTGACAGATGGGGTGCAGTGGACCTTAAATGCACCCGATTAAAGCATGCCAAGCACAATGTAATGTGTGGGTGAACAGCAGAGGATTCCCTAAATGAGCTCCTGACACAGAGGGGACTGAGGCCTGCTGGGAATGTCTGGCTGTCTGGCCATGTGTGGGTAACATGCTGCTGTGGGTAACATGCTGCTGTGGGCCTGGCCTCAACCTGATGGCTGCTGCTGCTATTGGATCTTGATGGATCTCTCCAGTCCAGAGAACAAGACGACATCATGTCCCTCTCCATCACAATTAAGAACAGTATGACCCTAGAGCTTCAGGCCAGGCCAGGCAGTTTGGACTGCTAGAGTCAGCCTCAGTCACTCGCGCTCTCCTCATTGGGCCTGTGATGGCAGAGGAAGTGTCCCTGGGAGCAGTAGTCTCCTCCATGTCATTACTCAGGCTCCAGATAACACACTTCATTAAGAGAGAGCTCTGTCAGAGAAAGCTTACTGGGTGCCAGCCATGACTCTCCGGACAAATATCGGCGCAAGGGAGCGGTGCTCGAGGTGTCACAGTCTGACCTTTCCACAGTAGGACTAAGGGCTCCCGGGCCGCCATGGGCGATCGTCACTGTCACTTCTAGACCGCTCTTTCACAGCGAGCTCACAAATCAACCCGACAAGCCTGCTTACTGGGCTCGGGCAGCAAAAATATAAGTGCAGGGCTGTTGCATTGTGCAAGGACACACACTCGCTTATCAATTATGCAAATGAGATAATACAGTAAATTACATAGATCCCTCAATAAGATAAATCAGTCTCTCACTCGTGTATTGACACAAATATCCTGTCATGCATCCTTATGAACTACATACAGTGCATTTGGAAAGTATTCAGACCCTTTGACTATTTCCACATTTTGTTACATTACAGCCTTATTCAAAAATGTATCAAATTGTTTTTTCCCTCATCAATCTACACACAATGCCCCATAATGACAAAGCAAAATCAGGTTTTTAGAAATGTTTGCAAATGTATTAACAACAAAAAACTGAAATATCACATTCACATAAGTAATGTATTCAGACCCTTCACTCAGTACTTTGTTGAAGCACCTTTGGTAGAGATTACAGCCTTGAGTCTTCTTGGGTATGAAGCAACAAGCTTGGCACACCTGTATTTGGGGAGTTTCTCCCATTCTTCTCTCCAGAACCTCTCAAGCTCTGTCAGGTTGGATGGGGAGCATCACTGCACAGCTATTTTCAGGTCTCTCCAGAGATGTTCTTTCGAGTTCATGTCCAGGCTCTGGCTGGGCCATTCAAGAACATTCAGAGACTTGTCCCGAAGCCAATCCTGTGTTGTCTTGGCTGTGTGCTTAGGGTCATTGTTTTGTTGGAAGGTGAACCTTCACCCCGGTCTGAGGTCCTGAGCACTCTAGAGCTGGTTTTCATCAAGGATCTCTCTGTACTTTACTGCTTTCATCTTTCCCTCGACTAGTTTCCCAGTCCCTGCCACTGAAAAACACCCCCACAGCATGATGCTGTCATGACCATGCTTCACTGTAGGGATGGTGCCAGGTTTCCTCCAGACGTGACGCTTGGCATTCAGGCCAAAGAGATCAATCTTGGTTTCATTAGACCAGTGATTCTTGTTTCTCATGGTCTGAGATTCCTTTAGGTGCCTTTTGGCAAACTTCAAGGGGGGCTGTTATGTGCCTTTTACTGAGGAGTGGCTTCTGTCTGGCCACTTTACCATAAAGGTCTGATTGGTGGAGTGCTGCAGAGATGGTTGTCCTTCTGGAAGGTTCTCCCATCTCCACAGAGGAACTCTGGAGCTTTTTCAGAGTGACCTTTGGGTCCTTGATCACCTCCTTGACGAAGGCCCTTCTTCCCCGATAACTCAGTTTGGTCAGGCGGCCAGCTCTAAGAAGAGTCTTGGTTGTTCTAAACTTCTTCAATTTCAGAATGATGGAGGCCACTGTGTTCTTGGGGACCTTCAATGCTGCAGAAATATTTTGGTACCCTTCCCCAGATCTGTGCCTCAACACAATCCTTTCTCAGAGCTCTACGGACAATTCCTTCGACCTCATGGCTTGGTTTTTGCTCTGACATGCACTGCCAACAGTGGGACCTTATATAGACAGGTGTGTGCCTTTCCAAATCATGTCCAATCAATTGAATTTACCACAGGTGGACTCCAATCAAGTTGTAGAAACATCTCAAGGATGATCAATGGAAACAGGATGCACCTGAGCTCAATTTCAAGTCTCATAGCAAAAGGTCTGACTACTTATGTAAATAAGGTATTTCTGTTTATTTTTATACATTTGCAAACATTTCTAAAAACCTGTTTTCACTTTGTCATTATGGGGTATTGTGTGTAGATTGATGAGGAAAACAATTCATTTAAGAATAAGGCTGTAACGTCACAAAATGTGGAAAAAGGGAAGAGGTCTGCATACTTTCCGAATGCAACCCATGCCAAGGAGAGCCAATGACAAAGCAAAAAAGGCTGAGAGACAGTGATGTATATGGACGAACGATGATGCATTAGGTCAGACAGGAAGCCTTTCTTTGGTTACAGACAGCAAGTGTGTTAGTATTCCATAGCACTCCTCTTTCCCTCTCCTTCTCTTCTCTCTCTCCCTTCCTGAGTTGTCTCTTTCCCCCACACAGAGCCCAGCTGCATTACTCCCCTCCAACAGGCTCTGTAATTACAGGATGTGTGTGATTGTGTGGCGGGATAAAAGATCTAATGAATGATGCTGGTGAATTCCTAATTAAAACTAATGCTGCATCTCTTCAGTTGGGTTGGCCATGGATTGTTTAAGGGTGTCTAACCAAACTGCCAATAGAATCTACTGGTCTGACCATTGACTAACCAAATAGCATCTCTGATAAAGACACTGATTTGTTTGTGTGAACAGGGATATGCAGTGGTTGTTGTGGCAGTAGCCCTGTGGTGTGAAAACCTATGCATTATGTTACCCCTTTTACAGTTGGGTAGTAAGGGAGCCCTCCTTCCACACATCATGTAAACAGACTGCATGCTCATCCAACAACTGATAATTACAGAGACATCAAGTAGATGATTCATTTATTATACAAATATTTGGCTAAACCTGTGGCAAAATGGCCCGTCTTTTACTAATATGACAGTACACAGCAGTGGTGGCACAGCAGGGAAAAGTTGGGACAATTCTATTCAATCTCAAACTGCTTTATAAGCGTTTTCTTGTCATGGGTTTTCTCTGTCTTAAGGGAATGGAGGGAATGCTGCAGAAACAATCCAATATCTTCCATACAATACCCTTAACGTGTTTCCCTGTAAATGGTTGGTCTGTTTAACTGACAAAAGATGAAGAACCCCATTCTGTGTCATGCTTGTGTGTCCAAAAAGAAACCCAGAGGTCCTGCAGGGCATCAGGCTCCATACCAACACAACAGACACAAAGTTGATGGAAATGCAGCCAGATATCTGAATGGAGCAGATAGTCATAGGCCTACAGCTTGTAGGTACATTATGCTGAATGATAGAATGACAAAAAGTCTGATCAGCAAAATAATCCACAGGCCTAAAACAGCATCATTGCTCCCCTACTGCTCCCCTATTTCCTCAGGGTCCCACTTTCCTTTCAGATGAATCACTTAAATGGACTTGTTTTATTGTGAGGGGAAGGGAAACACAATGCTGTTGGCTTGTGTGTGACTGGTGTGTGTGTGTGGGGGGGGGGGTAAAGCACTGAGAGGAACAGGAGCGGTAGAGCCCTGGGATAATTCCTCTGGTTTCATTAGCAGATTACTCTCCTTATCTCCGGGGCCTGGGGTGTGTGAGTGATTGTAGCAGGCCCACTCCACCACTAGCCAGCCCTGTGTGAATGTTCAATCTCAGGCCCTGCTACCTCAACCAGTCCGCAGCAACAGCAGCATCACAGCCTGGTGTCTGAGGCCCAGAGCGCACGCACGGCAACTCATCCAGAACACATTACATACAGTACACAAACAGTTCTGCTTGGAACAGAAAATCCACCATCAAGTTCTCAAGCCAAGTAACAGCCGTAGAGAACATTTAACGATCACCCAGGAAATCTATAGGTTCTTTTAAACAGAGAACATAACATCAGACAGTCGTAAAGAGCAGATCCTTATGAGTTAGATTTATGAAACTAATTCTTTAGCACTCATCACATTTATCAAGCAGTTAAGCTTTATTGATCCCAGAGAATGCCCTCCAGAGATCTGCTGCATTCTGCTGTTATGGGAATGTAATGTATCAGGGATACAGAGCAAATTCTCCACTCAGCAACTTCACACTACCCTCATAGCCTCGCCTGTCAGGTTTATACTGTAATGTATGGAAGACACACGTCTGGGAACAAGGCCATAGACTCCCTCTAAAACTTCCACCTGCACTGGGCCAGTGCTGCTCCTTTCCCCCAATGAAAAGGTATTGTGTACTGTGCCTAGGCTCTGCATCTGTCCTCTGCTCCTAGACCTCAGTGCTGCTTTTGATACCAACGATCACCACATTCTTTTGGAGAGATTGGAAACCCAAATTGGTCTACACGGACAAGTTCTGGCCTGGTTTAGATCTTATCTGTTCGAAAGATATCAGTTTGTGTCTGTGAATGGTTTGTTCTCTGACAAATCAATTGTAAATTTCGGTGTTCCTCAAGGTTCCGTTTTAGGACCACTATTGTTTTCACTATATATTTTACCTCTTGGGGATGTCATTCGAAAACATAATGTTAACTTTCACTGCTATGCGGATGACACACAGCTGTATATTTCAATAAAACATGGTGAAGCCCCAAAATGTCCCTTGCTAGAAGCCTGTGTTTCAGACATAAGGAAGTGGATGGCTGCAAACGTTCTACCTTTAAACTCGGACAAAACAGAGATGCTTGTTTTAGGTCCCAAGAAACAAAGATATCTTCTGTTGAATCTGATAATTAATCTTGATGGTTGTACAGTCGACTCAAATAAAACTGTGAAGGACCTCGAAATTACTCTGGACCCTAATCTCTCTTTTGACGAACATATCAAGACTGTTTCAAGGACAGCTTTTTTCCATCTACGTAACATTTCAAAAATCAGAAACTTTCTGTCCAAAAATGATGCATAAAATTAATCCATGCTTTTGTTACTTCTAGGTTAGACTACTGCAATTCTTTACTTTCCGGGTACCCGGATAAAGCACTAAATACATTTCAGTTAGTGCTGCTAGAATCCTGACAACCTTTAAGTCTTTACTGAAGACTCATCTCTTCAGTGGGTCATATGATTGAGTGTAGTCTGGCCCAGGAGTGTGAAGGTAAACAGAAAGCCTCTGGAGCAACGAACCGCCCTTGCTGTCTCTGCATGGCCGGTTCTCCTCTCTCCACTGCGATTCTCTGCCTCTAACCCTATTACAGGGGCTGAGTCACTGGCTTACTGGTGCTCTTTCATACCGTCCCTAGGAGGGGTGCGTCACTTGAGTGGGTTGAGTCACTGACGTGATCTTCCTGTCTGGGTTGGCGCCCCCCCCCCCCCCTTGGGTTGTGCCGTGGCGGAGATTTTTGTGGGCTATACCCTGCCTTTTCTCAGGATGGTAAGTTGGTGGTTGAAGATATCACTCTAGTGGTGTGGGGGCTGTGCTTTGGCAAAGTGGGTGGGGTTATATCCTTCCTGTTTGGCCCTGTCCGGGGGTATCATCAGATGGGGCCAAAGTGTCCCCTGACCCCTCCTGTCTCAGCCTCCAGTATTTATGCTGCAGTAGTTTATGTGTCGGGTGTCTAGGGTCAGTTTGTTATTTCTGGAGTACTTCTCCTGTCTTATCCGGTGTCCTGTGTGAATTGAAGTATGCTCTCTCTAATTCTCTCTTTCTCTCTTTCTTTCTCTCTCTCGGGGGGCCTGAGTCCTAGGACCATGCCTCAGTACTACCTGGCATGATGACTCCTTGCTGTCCCCAGTCCACCTGGCCGTGCTGCTGCTCCAGTTTCAACTGTTCTGCCTGTGGCTATGGAACCCTGACCTGTTCAACGGACGTGCTACCTGTCCCAGACCTGCTGTTTTCAACTCTCTAGAGACAGCAGGAGCGGTAGAGATACTCTTAATGATCAGCTATGGAAAGCCAACTGACATTTACTCCTGAGGTGCTGACTTGTTGCACCCTCGACAACTACTGTGATTATTATTTTAGGCTGGGCTTCTGTAACGCACTTTGAGATATCAGCTGATGTAAGGGCTATATAGAAGGGCTATATAAATACATTTGATTTGATTTGATCTATACTCTACTGTGCTGTACTATGCTGTCCAAACTTGTGAACCCAACTGTGGTTTGTGACTACTGTTGGGGTTCGTTCTTTGTTCCTTGTCAATCATTGGCTCATTGATGAAATTAGCATTCAGACAATATATTTAATGAAATCATTCAAAAACCTTTATTAATGCAATTGCAGACAGAAGTTGACAACAGGAACATAGCACGCATGTTTCCGTGGGGCAAAAAAAGTATTTAGTCAGCCACCAATTGTGCAAGTTCTCCCAGTTAAAAAGATGAGAGAGGCCTGTATTTTTCATCATAGGTACACTTCAACTAAAATCACATTCTAGGATTTTTTATTAATTTATTTGCAAATTATGGAGGAAAATAAGTATTTGGTTAATAACAAAAGTTTATCTCAATACTTTGTTATATACCCTTTGTTGGCAATGACAGAGGTCAAACGTTTTCTGTAAATCTTCACAAGGTTTTCACACACTGTTGTTGGTATTTTGGCCCATTCCTCCATGCAGATCTCCTCTAGAGCAGTGATGTTTTGGGGTTGTTGCTGGGCAACATGGACTTTCAACTCCCTCCAAAGATTTTCTATGGGGTTGAGATCTGGAGACTGGCTAGGCCACTCCAGGACCTTGAAATGCTTCTTACGAAGCCACTCCTTCGTTGCCCGGGCGGTGTGTTTGGGATCATTGTCATGCTGAAAGACCCAGTCATGTTTCATCTTCAATGCCCTTGCTGATGGAAGGAGGTTTTCACTCAAAATCTCACGATACATGGCCCCATTCATTCTTTCCTTTACACGGATCAGTCGCCCTGGTCCCTTTGCAGAAAAACAGCCCCAAAGCATGATGTTTCCACCCCCATGCTTCACAGTAGGTTTGGTGTTCTTTGGATGCAACTCAGCATTCTTTGTCCTCCAAACACGATGAGTTGAGTTTTTACCAAAAATTTATATTTTGGTTTCATCTGACCATATGATATTCTCCCAATCTTCTTCTGGATCATCCAAATGCTCTCTAGCAAACTTCAGACGGGCCTGGACATGTACTTGCTTAAGCAGGGGGACACGTCTGGCACTTCAGGATTTGAGTCCCTGGCGGCGTAGTGCGTTACTGATGGTAGGCTTTGTTACTTTGGTCCCAGCTCTCTGCAGGTCATTCACTAGGTCCCCCCGTGTGGTTCTGGGATTTTTGCTCACTGTTCTTGTGATCATTTTGACCCCACGGGGTGAGATCTTGCGTGGAGCCCCAGATCGAGGGAGATTATCAGTGGTCTTGTATGTCTTCCATTTCCTAATAATTACTCCCACAGTTGATTTCTTCAAACCAAGCTGCTTACCTATTGCAGATTCAGTCTTCCCAGCCTGGTGCAGGTCTACAATTTTGTTTCTGGTGTCCTTTGACAGCTCTTTGGTCTTGGCCATAGTGGAGTTTGGAGTGTGACTGTTTGAGGTTGTGGACAGGTGTCTTTTCTAATTTTGTCTGTCATAGTTGAAGTGTACCTATGATGAAAATTACAGGCCTCTCTCATCTTTTTAAGTGGGAGAACTTGCACAATTGGTGGTTGACTAAATACTTTTTTGCCCCATTGTATGTTGTTAATCTGTAGTCTAGGACCCTATAAATGTAAGGAGGGAGGGTCTTATAACCCCTCCTCTTCTATTAATACAACATAAGCATAATTAATTATTATAATACATCAAACATTTGGTACAGCCCCTGTCATGACCCCAAGGTGAACCCGACACTACTATCATTTCCCATTGTATCCAATTCAATTGCAGAAATTCCATTACCAATAAAAAAAAAATTGTTACCGATTTGGTAATGGAATTCTGAGTTAAAACCACTTAATAATTCATAAACAAAAAAACTACAACTAATTGATAGGTCTACCATTACTTGTTAATTCTGTGAACTTTCATTATCCTCCCTCCCCATGAGGAAGAGAAAATATCTTAACGATATGTGGGTTTTTGGTAATGGACTTTCAAGGCACAATGTAATGTTTCTTAAACTTACAGAAGGCAGAAAAATGTATCCAAAACTATACATTCACTGAGTATACCAAACATTAGGAACCCCTTCTTAATATGCCTTAATTTCTCAAAAATATAGACTCTTAGTTTTCATTTTACACCCAATTTGACATGCTCCTATGAACTTCACATGTTGGTGCTCATGGGTCCTTTTACATGGAAACTACCAAAATTATCAAATCAAAATCAAATTATATTTGTCACATCCACACGGTTAGCAGATGTTTTTGCGGGTGAGGCAAAATTATTGTGCTTCTAGCTCTAACAGTGCAGTAATATCTAACAATTCACAACTATACAAACATTTAAAATTAAGGAATATATAAATATTCGGATGAGCAATGTCGGACTGGCATAGACTAAATACAGTGTAATAGAATACAGTATATACACGTGAGATGAGTAAAGCAAAAATATGTAAACATTATTAAAGTGACTAGTGTTCCATTATTAAAGTGGCCAGTGATTTCAAGCCTTCCTTTGACATTGGATGCTGTGGGTGTCCTGGAGGGCAGGTAGTTTGCCCCCGGTGATGCGTTGGGCAGACCGCACCACCCTCTGTAGAGGCCTGCATATGCGGTCAGGGCAGTTGCCATACCAGCCGGTGATGCAGCCCAACAGGATGCTCTCAATTTTGCATCTGTAAAAGGTTGTGAGGGCTTTAGGTGCCAAGCCATATTTATTCAGCCTCCTGAGATTGAAGAGGCACTGTTGCGCCTTCTTCACCACACGGTCTGTGTGGGTGGACCATTTCAGATCGTCAGTGATGTGTACGCCGGGGAACTTGAAACTTTCCACCTGCTCCACTGCGATCCCACGATGTGGATAGGGGCGTGCTCCCTCTGCTGTTTCCTAAAGTCAACGATCAGCTCCTTTGTTTTGTCGACATTGAGTGAGAGGTTATTTTCCTGGCACCACACTCACAGGGCCCTCACTTCCTCTCTGTATGCTGTCTCATCATTGTTGGTTATCAGGCTTACTAGTGTTGTTTCGTCTGCAAACTTGATGAGTTCAGCACCCTTGTGGGGCCCCTGTGTTGAGGATCAGCGAAGTGGAGGTGTTGTTTCCTACCTTCTCCACCTGGGAACGGCCAGTCAGGAAGTCCAGGACCCAGTTGCACAGTGAGGGGTTCAGACCCAGAGCCCAAGCTTAATGATGAGCTTGGAAGGTACTATGGTGTTGAATGTTGAGCTATAGTCAATGAACAGCATTCTTTTTAGGTATTCCTTGTCCAGATGGTGTAGGGCAGTGTGCAGTGTTGCAAGTTCCAAACTGCCTCTGGAATCAACGTCAGCACAATAACTGTTTTGCCGGGAGGCCGAGCAGCCGCACACAAGCCTAAGATCACCATGTGCAATGCTAAGCATTGGTTGGAGTGGTGTAAAGCTTGCTGCCATTGGAGTGATGAATCACGCTTCACCATCTGGCAGTCGGAAGGACAAATCTGGGTTTGGCAGATGCCAGGAGAACGCTACCTGCTCCAATGCATAGTGGCAACTGTAAAGTTTGGTGGAGGAGGAATAATGGTCTGGGGCTGTTTTTCATGGTTCGGGCTAGGCCCCATAGTTCCAGTGAAGGGAAATCGTAAAGCTACAGCATACCAGCATACAACGACATTCTAGATGATTCTCTGCTTCCAACTTTGTGGCAACAGTTTGGGGAAGGCCCTTTCCTGTTTCAGCATGACAGTGCCCCTGTGCACAAAGCGAGGTCCATACAGAAATGGTTTGTCGAGATCGGTGTGGAACAACTTGACTGGCCTGCACAGAGCCCTGACCTCAAACCCATCAAACACCTTTGGGATGAATTGGAATGGCGACTGCAAGCCAGGCCTAATAGCCCAACATCAGTGCCCAACCTCACTAATACTCTTGTGGCTGAATGGAAGCAAGTCCCCACAGCAACATCTAGTGGAAAGCCTTCCCAGAAGAGTGGAGGCTGTTATAGCAGCAAAGAGGGGACCAACTCCATATTAATAACCATGATGTCGGAATGAGATGTTCGACGAGCAGATGTCCACATACTTTTGGCTATAGAGTGTATTGTGTTGCAGTTGCATGGGAACAATGCATTAACTTACTGTTAAAGAAAAGACAAACCCGCACACTGCTCTTGCTAGTATTACTTTTTTATTGAAGCTTACATGTCGGCTTCTTGGCCTTCATCAGAGCGTACTGGTGTCTACATGTACTGGAACCTCCAGAAAGTTGTTGCATGTTGAGAGAATCAGCTTGTATTGTCCAGGAATGAATTCCTGCAGCCTTCTATCAGCACCCAGTGTTCCCACCAGCAGCATGATGCTCTGCCTGGAGAAACAGCAAGCCGTTCACCCTCACCAGGCAGAAAGTGGGCCATCAAAACACAATAGGAGTGGGGCAGAGTATGGATTTGACCCAGAAACAGGAAGAACCAGAAAAACAAGCAAAGCAACAGAAGCTGGGGAGTGGGGACGGACTGAAAGCAACAAAGAGACTACATGTACATGTAATATAAACCACACATAATACTTAGCATGAGCATCCATATAAGCTTTTGCATGCTCAATTGAGCAGAATATTAAATATAGCTTTATATGAAATGTGAGTTGGCATGTGCAGAACACAGACGATAAATCAACTCTTCAGGGAGAGAGAATCCACACTACCTAAATTACATAGGTAAACTTCCAGTGCTCAAGTGCTTCAAGTTCATAAATGATGCATAATTAACAAGTGTGTCAAAGCTCTATGATAACCGCTTTCATAAACAAATAATTAATTACATACACAACTTCATGTATGGACAGGGGCCTAACCTAGTGTGGGCCAGATTTGCCCTGGTAGACTGGATTCTGTGAGAGAGAGCCTGGTCTGTCTGAATCATTTATTGAGATTGCGGCTCCTCGGGCCTCCATCAAAGCATTGACACGCGAAGCTGCAGTGCGCCTCTCACGCCTGCATGCACAGAGAGCCAGTCTCCAGGGCCAAACCGCTTTCTGTATTTTCATGGCTGGATTAATCAGTGGTAAGTGATCTCTCCTGGGGCTTGGGAAACAATGGTGGGGTTAAAGTGGCACCAAGGAACCCCCTGCCTCTCAACGTGGAAGGGCTGGGGTAGCCAAAGGAACTGCAGTTCTGAGGTAGGAGCTGTACCGTACTTTAATGCATACCACTCCAAACTCTAAGAAAAAGGGTTCCAAAAGGGTTCTTCGGCTGTCCCCATAGGATACCTTTTTTGGTTCCATGTAGAACCAACAGTGGAAAGAGTTCTGCATGGAACCCAAAGGGTTCTACCTGGAACCAAATAGGGTTCTTCAAAGGGTTCTCCTATGGGGACATCTGAATAAACATTTTTAGGCTCTAGATAGCACATTGTTTTCTAAGAGTGCACCACTCCCCTTCTCCAGTGAGCCTGTTTGTAACAGTATAACAGTCCTCAAAACCACAATGACATAAAAACAACTAAGCATCTCATTGAAAGAGATTGTCATCTCCCTCAGCAAGGTAAGTATATAACTTTAACAGCTATTTTTTCCATTAGGGCCGATGTACAGAATTTCCAAGGGAGAACAGTGTTCTGTCGAGCTGACCTCATGTAAGGCAGAGGTGACTTAATCAGCATAGAGAAATCAAGCATTCCGCCCCTTCACTACCAGGACTGCACTTTTCTCTCCGATTATTGTTTTTTCCCTTCTGTTGGTTACAGTAATAATAGTATTTAATTCCTGAGAAACATCACTGACAGCAACGACCAGTGTACTTGTATTATGTTGAGCTGGATGCTCTATTGAAGAAATCTAAAAGTCCATTGGATCACAGTGTGAGATTGGGCCAGTTGATGCAGCTGCACTCAGTTGATGAGGGTTTGAGGGTTGTTGTTGACTAGAGGGGTCTCTGTGTTGTGTGTGCTGTGTGTGTACAGTTGCTGTGTGCTGTGAAGAGAAAGTTAGGGAAATGACTGCAGCAGCTGCAAGGTACGAGAGACATGTACATGTGCATTTGGCAAACCACACCTTATATGGATGTGGAGGAAGATTTACATTCTACTCCGTGAGGCATGCATTGGTATGGCACCCACAGAGGTATTAAAATAGTCAGAGCTGCTCAAAATACCTTCATTAAGCAAAAAGAAAGAGAGCCTCCTGCTTTGACCACAGTGAGCAACACAGACTGGTGACATCCTAGAGGATACAGACACCACATCAGGGAGGCAACACCAGGCCTGGATCTGATGAATACAACAAGCTCTAGGATTTGCTCAGTGGGTATTCCTGTGGCATCCCCTACAGGGAACTGTCAAAAGGAGTAGTGTACACACTATGCTTTATATACTGATTTATATACTGTAACAGACTGTGCATGGACAGGAGGTGTCTTTAGTTTTGGGACTGTCGCATTCCCATTAAAAAAACGATTTATCAAACAGCACAGAGTAGAGGATGTCTCTGTCATCACTCCTCTGTTCACCACCCTGGCCAGGCTCTGGGCAGCTCTATTTTGGACAAGTTGGCCACATGTTGAGGCTCTGTTGGTTAACTTTATGTGACAGGGGAGAGGCCAGTCCCCTGGAGAAAACTCTTTAGGAGGGAGGAACCAAGAGAACCATGTCTATCGGAGGGAGCCAAACTGCCTCTGAAGTCTTCCTCATACAGCCCCAATAGGCTACTGTACACAGTCACAGAACACAAAAAAAACCTGCTTCTGTCAGTCCTCTGCTCTTCACATGTTCTGTCTGCACTTCACACTGTATGAAGCCCAGGGTATATATACACTATCTGAAACACCATGGGAAAACCACAAAGACACACAGCTCTGCTTGTGAAGTAACTTGGCGAAATGCAGCCATGGAAACCTCACATTTTTTAAAGAAAAACCAGAGGTGGAGGTGGATGAAAAAAAGTTTATATCGGATTTGGTTTGTCTTTTTTAATATAAACCAGAGCTATAGTATATATGGCTCCATATTCACACATCAGTTGGCCCTGAAACTTCCACCCACCTCTCTCTGTATGTAAGAAGAAAGTAACTGTTGAAATGCACATCCACACTATTCTATTCTCCTGTGGCCTCTGAGTCAATCAATTAAATATACAATAATGGGACTCACTTGACAAAAAAACACCTTACATTCAAGAGAGAAATTATCTTTTTACAGTCAAAAGATCACAATTTCCCAGTGAATGCCCTCATTCTTCAGGAAGCCCCTCTTGCTGCCCTGCTTCCTGTGTGCTCTTTTTTCTTTGTGTGATGCACTGATATGACATTTTTGGCTGATACCGATATCCAATATTTTCCTTGACAAAAAACCTGATACCTTTACCGATTACCGATATTTAACATTTTTGCGGCCTTTTAAGCATTCTAGTATAGTTAAATAGTTGACACACACACATGAACGTAGCGGTCTAAGGGACTGCATCTCAGTGCAAGAGGCATCACTACAGTCCCTGGTTCGAATCCTGCTGTATCACATCCGGCTGTGATAGGGAGTCCCACAGAGCGGCGCACAATTGGCCCAGCGTCGTCCGGGTTTGGCCGCCAGTGTAAATAAGAATTTGTTCTTAACTGACTTGCCTAGTTAAATAGGTTACACACACACACACACACACACACACACACACACACACACACACACACACACACACCACACTGACCAAAAAGTTATTTTGTTGGCGTTTACGTTTGTCCCTATTACCAGAAATACATAATCAAAACCTATTTCTTTCACTTACTTGCTGTGCTGTTTCATTGTTCATTTGTTCAGTCGTTTCATTCTCAACCAGGATTTCTATGGAACACAGTTTGGGTCTTTGTGTGTCAAAAAAGATACACATCAAACTATTTGACATGTCAAATAACACTATTTGACATGTCAAATAACATGTCAAATCAGGACCTGAATATGACTGCACGTCACATAATAATTTAACGAGCTCATAAATGTTTTACACGGTTACTACACATAGATTACACTATCACTCGTATTTCATATGTCACAACAATTCATCGATACGTATGCTATGATGCTGGTAAAGTTGTATCGCGCACCTACAGTGCTGGTCATAAATAAAAGCTAGCTAGCTCATGGATGCAAAAAAATAAATCTTATTTTTCTAAATACATAGCAAAACGACATAATCTGTTTCAGTTGCTATAGTTAGCTAGCTAATTATATAGCTAGGTGTCATCGTCTAAAATAAACCTCATTTATAAGACAGTTCTTATTTGATTAATGGTGGTCGGAAATGTGAAGCTAGCCACAATAGGACTTAGCCACAGTAGTGGACTTTGCGATTAGCCTTCAAAATACAAGTATGTAATTGACAGTGATGCAAATGAATACAAATAGTAGAATTATGCCATAATTGAATAGATCATGCTAAACGAGGTTGGAATGTTGTTGTATAAAATCAACAAAAGACAATCATTTGTTAATTTGACAAACATCTGTTGAAATCACACTGGATGTATTATACTTTAGAATTGCATTGGGGGCATACTTATTTCACTGCACAGCCTTACCTATGGATTGTGGATCAATGACATGGGGCATCAGTCTACTCAGTGACACCCAGAGAACATTAGCGTCATAGCTCTTATTGCAGGTCTCTGAAACAACTGTGAATTGAGCCACATTTATTGTCAACCTATGTGTATTGAAAACTATTCCAGAGGAAAAACAATACGGTGTGGATGTTTTGGAGTCCAATAACTGGGAAAAAATATTGGGTATTGAGTAGACTGATACCCCATTTCATTGATACCCAATCCTTAGATAACACTGTACAGTGCAATATGAATGTCAATACACATAATTTGCTGATTGGGGAGGTGATTTCACAGTCACAGTCCCGCGATAAGAGCTACAATGCTAATATTTGCGTAAACTCTTCACAGTTGTGTTATGTGGCTATCACCGAGTAGACTGATACCCCATTTCATTGCTTCACATTCCAACCTTGTTTAACATGATCAAGTCTAAATATGGCATGATTCCACCAATTGCAACCTTCTGCATCACTTTCAAAGAGGTACTTTTACTTTGAAGGCAAACCGCAAATTCCACTATTGTGCCTAATCTTTATTGTGGCTAGCTTCACAGCACATAACCTGCTCAGGTCGAGCCCCACTCGCCAGATGAAGCTAGCTGGCTGCTTATAATGTTACCTTTGGGTAACAGGGTTAAGTAGCTGGGTAGCTATATATTTTCATGAACTGAAATTCAATTTCAATAGGCGAATAACAAGTGGCTACCTAGCTAATACTTACACACAAGGATTCCTAAATCATTGCTAAGAAAAATGAAAATAACTGCAGTTCTACTGATCATTGTTTTCAGGCTGGTTGTATTGGTGCTAGCTAGGTACCAAGCTAAAGCTAGCTAGCTAACCCAGAAGTTGCGGTTGAACAAATAATGATTTATTACCAACGCGGTATTGTAAACTCATTGTTTGTGGCCGGTGTTTGCTAGTTTGCAGACTTTTTTGTGCAGCTTTGACAGTGCTACTGATAGTAGTGGTGGTGCTTGACTTGCACGTGCAAATTCAGAACACACAACATTCTATAATAGAACTGTGTTACTTAACATGTCTAATTAAAAGTTGATTTAATGCATCAAACTATTATTTGATGTGTATCTCTTTTGACACACAAAGACCCCAACAGCGTTCCATAGTATGTAATGAAACTAATAGCAGTGACACTATTACTGTGTAAATCTAGTAGGACAACACCTGAAAAATAGTGCACTTGGTAGTGTGTACTGGTGCTCGACCAGCCGCGAAAGCCAACATCATCCACGACAGAGAACGGTTGATTGTCAAGGGCAATGAATTCCATTATCTTGGTGTTAATGGATTTCGCCTTTGAGTTGTCTCGCTGAAATGTTCTTACTCTTTCAAATGACTGTTTGACTTGTTGACTGTTCGACTTGTTGACTGCTCGATCCACACAGCAGACATTGTGGGCTAGGTTAGGAATTCTGTGTAGTGCAAAATGTTACGTGGCGTCATAACGTCATGCACCTACGTTATATAGGTTTGCACGTCAGCACATTAAACTAGACATCGGGCCGATACTGATGTTGGCATTTTTAGCTAATATCATCCAATTCCGATATGTTCACAGATATATTGTGCATCCTTACACACAATACTTTCACCAGCTGTTTTATTTGTGTCAGCAAATTAAAGGGGCAGCCAAAAATACCGTTTTACAAGCAAGCCAGTGTTAAAAATAATAAATAGAAAATGTTTCAAGAAAAGCACCAATGAAAAATTCAGATAACCGGTTCCTGAACAGGGCTCATGAACAAAGCTGGGCTGAGAGAAGGTGGAGAGAAGAAGCAGCTGGAGGTGTTGAAATGCAGGCACCTCTCACAGGGGATTATCATGTTATCTGCTCAGTTAGAGTGGAAATTATGCAAAACAGAGTGTGCAATAGAACTGGAACAATTAGCCACCGCGGGTGTCGACGCATATTTTACAAACAACAGGCCAAATTCTATGGGCCAGTGAAGGGCAAAGCTGCTCTGGGATGGAGGAAGGATAGGAGCCGAGAGACAGAGAGGCAGGGCTCAGCTAATAACCAACCCCAGCACAGCCCGGTCCATTGTTTCCAGAGAGCCACGTATCCAGACAGACTGTGAGCTTAATCTGGACCCTCTATTAATCTGGATCCTCTATTACCACTAATACAGTACAGGGAGCCTTCCACATGAAACCTGTCTGACATGACCTTCTGTTAAGGTGTACCTACTAGGGATATCTTAAAAGGCCATATAAAATGGAGCAAGTTGAAAGAAAACTCTTAACCGGCTCAGGGGCACTTAACAGCCTCTCCAGGAAGAAATCCAATGATACAATAGTGCCTGCAGTAAGCAGGCTTATGGTTATGGCACTAATAATGCCAAGTAAGCATTGTTCAGTGTGTGAAAGAGATATTGCCAGCAATGCTAATGTGTTCAACTGGTGATGTGAGGTCTTTAGGCCAAACATAGACATGCTATGATAATATGGGCTGTGGGAGTCTCCAACAGAGTGATCTGTGGCTAGATAAAAGGCAGCAGTAAAACAAAATAAATGTTAGCTCTTGAGGGCTGATGATGCAGTCTAAAGACATTGAGTCATTGCCCCACAGACAGCCTGACTCCACGTTGTGCTGTGTGAGCTGAGACTGACTAGTGCGTCACTATCAGGGCTGTGCAGATCCCAAATAATTAGTTATTGTTTCTATGCTAATCCTCCATATGACACCAATTGTATGGCATTTATTCTGTTGTGAGGGTATGTGCTACATTTTCTTACTGAGCAAAATTACCTATTGTACAGTAGAAGCGTAACTCCAACCCCAACTAATGCATTTAGTCTGAGTGAGTTTAGCAGCGAGAGAAATGGGCCAAAAAATATGCATTCAGTGACAGGTGCCACACTCTAGGCATTGGTACATATCCAAAAACAAAAAGCTGGGTTGGCAACATTCGTCATCATAAAGCAGGGCCTGATCAACTACAAGTTGCATTAAAATAAATAACTTTTCATCCAATAACTACATCCAAGTGCTGTATGTCTCATCACGCCCACGCCAGACCTTCACTGAGCCTTCAGGGCAATCCAGGAGATAACACTAAACAGAGTCACGTAAAGATGTTTGTTGGGGGCCTATATCTTTTTTAATTCATAGTAAACCAGTGATGAGCCCTCAAGCAAACCAAAGAAACACACCTCCCCCTAACACTAGGAGTGGGCAATCACAATCAGATGCCTTTGTAACATGATTTGTTTGCAATCATCATTGTCATTTGTTACATCCAGAAAGAATACAGTATTTCTCCTCTCATTCATAAAGGTGCACTTCTGACTTCAAGAGCAATCAACAGCATGAGAGAACCAGGGATTTGATGCACCACCCTTCAGGTGAAAGGTACAGAAACCAGCTCCATGCGACCCTCCTCACATCGGGGCCTTATCTACCGTAGGTAGAAGTGAACATACCCAGAATGCTTTACTGAACCCATCTGAGAGAGATAAGGTAGAAAAGCTATTATGGCGGCGCTGGCAGAGATCCATCATGGATGTCTTCTATAGTGCTGAGTGATTAATCGGAATTTCAGTTATATTTTGTTTTTTAAACAACTAATTGACCAACATCAGTTCAATTATTTGAATTCCATTTAGTTCATTTTTTTCCTATCAAATCAATGCGCACACAGCACAGTTTTCTATTTTGTTTTAGTTTTTAAGCAGATGCTAGTGACTATTGTAGTGGAAATTGTAGTTTCCAACAGGAGAATATTATACATCGCTTAGCGCATAAAACATGGTAATTAACTACAATGACCATAATCCATTGCATACCTACTTGTCCGGTCTATGTTTCTTTTATGCCTGCTATGGAAGAAACAGAAGAATGGGCGATCGTGAGGTGATATAGAGAGCAGCTGTTGCTTCATGAGGTATCTCTAGCTGAAAATACATGATCTAAGTGATTGATAGTTGGTATTCAACAGTCATAAAATATGCCTTATTTACTTTGGAGAGCTACAAAATAGTGATTTTCTCAGACAGCATAGGCAGCAACTCTATAGAGATGAGATGATGACTTGGAATGTCATCAAATAAAACAAATGTAATATACACAACAACTGAAATATGTTATTAAAGTCATGTGAATAAATTATGGTGAATAAGTGATAAGCAGTAATGGGCTGTCACTACCATCAAGGGACTTTTATTCATTGTTTTATTCTGTGTTACAGCATTCAACCCACATAATGCAGTGCATTTATTTTTTTATTTTATTATTGAAGGCCCATAACTTCACCTATAAAACAACATAGGCTTAGGACTATACATTCTATAAGCAGGGTTCATAGAGCCTGACTGTATCAACCCTGCAAGACTCAAGCACTTAAATGTAACCCCCCCCCAGAGAGTTACCACAAGTCACAAAGAAAACAGGAGCTGCCTCCACTATTCCAGCACCATTTCAACTTCAACATTTCAACATCATCAAATCATCTCTGCTTAGTCTAATACAGTGACAACTAAAAGATATGGGATTACCAAATTATGTATTGGATCACTAAAAAAATGCTAATTTTACATTACCGTGTAGTTTACCAATTAAATGGTCTGATGGAGATGTGGACATACTCAGTATACAAATCCCAAAAGAAAGAAATGATCTCACTCCAATACATTTTTATAGAAAGTTAGCCAAACTAGATACCATGGAAAGGAAAACACCTGTCTTTTGTGGAAAAATCACCCTGATTAGTCTTTAGCCATATCACAGTTTACCTATATGCTTATGGTTTTGCCTACACCAAGTGACCTGCTTTTTAAACGATATGAACAAAAAATATTCAATTTTATTTGGAACGGCAAGCCAGACAAAATTAAAAGGCCCTATTTATACTGTATAACGAATATGAATTCGGAGGGCAGAAATTATTCAATATTAAAGCATTAGACCTCTCACTAAAGACATCAGTCATACAAAAGTTATACTTCAATCCAAACTGGTTCTCTAGTAAATTGGTAGGAATGTCTCATCCCATGTTCAAGAATGGCCTTTTTCCCTCTATTCAGATTACACTTGCTCACTTTCGGTTGTTTAAAAAGGAAATAATCTCCAAAATATCGTTATTTTTTAAACAAGCCTCAGAAAGTTGGTTGCCATTTCAGTAATCCACCTGAAAAGACAGAACAAATAATACAATTGTTGTTAAACTCAAGTATACTAATTGATAAAAAAATCTTATTTTTCGAAGAAATGTTTAAAAAAGGTATAATTTTAGTGAATGATATCATAAATAGGACTGGTGGAGTTATGACACACATGCAGCTAACACAGACATATGGTAATGTCTGCTCTACACAAAATTACAACCAACTAATTGCAGCATCACCACAAAAATGGAAGAGGGAAGTAGAAGGGGAAAAAAGTAGGGAACTTGTATGTCGGCCCTGTATTAAAGAACATAAATGGTTAAAGAAAAGTGTGATACATAAAAACATACCAATTTCATTTAAGGACTAAAAAAACGACAGCTGTGCCATTTAAATTGCAAAATAGTTGGTAAGAGATTTTCGATGTACTCATTCCATGGCACATGGTTTATGAATTGATACGCAAAACAACGCCGGATGCTTCCATTGGCATCCATGGATACACGCCACTGAATTTTCAAGGACCTCAATATTATGCAATTTTACAATTTATATAATTGTACATATACAGTGCCTTGCGAAAGTATTCGGCCCCCTTGAACTTTGCGACCTTTTGCCACATTTCAGGCTTCAAACATAAAGATATAAAACTGTATTTTTTGTGAAGAATCAACAACAAGTGGGACACAATCATGAAGTGGAATGACATTTATTGGATATTTCAAACTTTTTTAACAAATCAAAAACTGAAAAATTGGGCGTGCAAAATTATTCAGCCCCTTTACTTTCAGTGCAGCAAACTCTCTCCAGAAGTTCAGTGAGGATCTCTGAATGATCCAATGTTGACCTAAATGACTAATGATGATAAATACAATCCACCTGTGTGTAATCAAGTCTCCGTATAAATGCACCTGCACTGTGATAGTCTCAGAGGTTCGTTAAAAGCGCAGAGAGCATCATGAAGAACAAGGAACACACCAGGCAGGTCCGAGATACTGTTGTGACGAAAGTTTAAAGCTGGATTTGGATACAAAAAGATTTCCCAAGCTTTAAACATCCCAAGGAGCACTGTGCAAGCGATAATATTGAAATGGAAGGTTTATCAGACCACTGCAAATCTACCAAGACCTGGCCGTCCCTCTAAACTTTCAGCTCATACAAGGAGAAGACTGATCAGAGATGCAGCCAAGAGGCCCATGATCACTCTGGATGAACTGCAGAGATCTACAGCTGAGGTGGGAGACTCTGTCCATAGGACAACAATCAGTCGTATATAGCACAAATCTGGCCTTTATGGAAGAGTGGCAAGAAGAAAGACATTTCTTAAAGATATCCATAAAAAGTGTCGTTTAAAGTTTGCCACAAGCCACCTGGGAGACACACCAAACATGTGGAAGAAGGTGCTCTGGTCAGATGAAACCAAAATTTAACTCTTTGGCAACAATGCAAAACGTTATGTTTGGCGTAAAAGCAACACAGCTCATCACCCTGAACACATCATCCCCACTGTCAAACATGGTGGTGGCAGCATCATGGTTTGGGCCTGCTTTCCTTCAGCAGGGACAGGGAAGATGGTTAAAATTGTTGGGAAGATGGATGGAGCCAAATACAGGACCATTCTGGAAGAAAACCTGATGGAGTCTGCAAAAGACCTGAGACTGGGACGGAGATTTGTCTTCCAACAAGACAATGATCCAAAACATAAAGCAAAATCTACAATGGAATGGTTCAATAATAAACATATCCAGGTGTTAGAATGGCCAAGTCAAAGTCCAGACCTGAATCCAATCAAGAATCTGTGGAAAGAACTGAAAACTGCTGTTCACAAATGCTCTCCATCCAACCTCACTGAGCTCGAGCTGTTTTGCAAGGAGGAATGGGAAAAATGTTCAGTCTCTCGATGTGCAAAACTGATAGAGGCATACCCCAAGCGACTTACAGCTGTAATCGCAGCAAAAGGTGGCGCTACAAAGTATTAACTTAAGGGGGCTGAATAATTTTGCACGCCCAATTTCAGTTTTTGATTTGTTAAAAAAAGTTTGAAATATCCAATAAATGTCGTTCCACTTCATGATTGTGTCCCACTTGTTGTTGATTCTTCACAAAAAAATACAGTTTTATATCTTTATGTTTGAAGCCTGAAATGTGGCAAAAGGTCGCAAAGTTCAAGGGGGCCGAATACTTTCGCAAGGCACTGTAGGGCCTTTTCTGTACTGTAGCCTATGTGGCCGACACAGGCACAAATACTGTAATAAAGCCTTGAATAGCGATAGCATTAATCTCACCATTTGAACCTCACCATCTCTGTTTTCATAATGAGAAAGTGACCAAAAACCAGGTTCCTTTTGTTATGGAAGGATTTGTATGGAAAGGCAAGTTAAAGTTGTCGTCCTCATGATAACCGCAACACCCTTCAATTGAAGCGCGGGAAACAAACAAAGGTGGCCACATCTCTCACAAAAACAGATAAAAAATGAAATCGCAGATAATTATAAGGGATCAGGAGAACTTATAAATTGTCTAAAATAATTACAATGACTTTTCAAGCACCAAATATCTGATTTTAAGAAGCATTTGATTTTGCAATCGCATACATTTGGGGGGGGGTTTGTGTGCCCATGAAAACAGCTTTCACCCTGTAACATAAGGAGACAGGAAATTCTACTAGTTACACTGCATTTCGGAGATCTCTATAGAAAAAAACTACTACTGGATCCAGGATTCTTACAGGGTTCAAGTTCAATGTAACGGATTAATGCTTAATATATGATATAATGACAACCTGCACTGCCACAAATGCATGGACAGAAAATAGAAGTTGTATGTCCCACGATTTTGGACAAATCCTTCAAGACACCAACCATGGGAAAGGGTTTTAATCAACTCATGAATTTCATTGAATATAGCTATGATCTCCTCTTAAATCTTAATGAAATTACATGAAAAAAATATTTTATCAATGACTTATCAAAAGCTGTAAGAATATATCCAGCTGTAGGAAATCCTCACTCGCACCCTAGTTTATAGAAAGAACCATATGTGCAGCAGGGGAGGCTGTTGAGGGGAGGACGGCTCATAATAATGGCTGGAACGGAGCACATGGAATGGCATCAAACACATGGAAACCAATTAAGGTGCCACCAACCTCCTGTGATGTGCAGAGCCTATGCATAAAGTGCAAACACGAGGGACATGACAGAGCAAGGATTTTTAGTGGGTGCTTATCCAACCATGCTGCTGTATTAGCGAGTCGCCTAATGTTCTATCATTACCACAGAGAATGACTGCTAAATGAGACAGAACAGCAACCAGCAGGATGGACTAGAGTCTGTACATCCCCCAGTGTGATGAGGTGACAGTCCTGCTTCTGACCTTCAGCATGAAGGGTATACTACTGACTGGAGGGAACATACACGCACATACTGAAATGCTTTTGCTCAAGGAAACAACATCAACACAAGTCACTATGTGGATGCTACATTTAATGAGGTGTCAACATTTTACAGAAGAAATGTCACAATAGAAGCCTTGTTACTGGTAAACAAAACAAAGAGACGAATGGAACTTCCCAGACATTCATATTCTCAGGATTGTGCAGTAAACTCAAATGCTATTTACTATATGAAATACTGCATGGCGGGTTGAAACAGGTTGACATTCCTCTCATGTTTTCATGGATGTTCTGTTGCAACAACAAAGGTTAATTCTCTCTGTGTTGTTTGGGTCTTGACTTGAAATACAGTGACCTTTAGCAATCAGCTACTCTACCTAGAGACAAGCTTTACATTCAGTTGGCTGCCTGCTTCCTCTACGCTGGGAAATTAAGAAATTATCCTATTGGTCACACACCAAGGGATTCACTGCTGTGAAACAAAGGGCCACTTCAATTCCTTCCTGGTTTTCCAGTGCCCTGTACAACTATGCCCCCTTTGATAACCACCAAAGGACATGTGTGTCAAGTCATTAAATTATAAGTGACAGGGTGGCCCAGTGCAAACGCAACACGATTTGTCATCTGCTTCATAACATTAGGCCTCTCCCAAATCACAAGGTCACTGCAGTTTAGCATGCAGTGTGTCTGTTGCAGAAAATACAAAAGCAAAAATGATTTTATTCAACCATGCCCTCAAAAATGAATAAACCAATAAATATTACCAAACAATTATAGAAGTGAAATGTATATTTGCCAAATTATGTTACATTACATCTGCGTCCATGTAAAAACAAAGAGCTACATGAGATATTTAAAGAAGTCACTAAAAACGAAGATTCCCATCCCAGAAACTAGGTCCATAAACCAGGGTAAAGCCTTTCAAAAGTAGTCCATTCACATAATCCATTTACATAATAACATCAAATATGTAAACCCTCGTAGTTAAATTTAATCTGAAATTACATAATCCTTTGTTAATCTCCACATGAGCAACTACATGCAACTTTGACAGCTCGGGACAGTTAGGGACTTTGGGCGCAGAATTGCTTTCTGTCATTCTTCCAGCACTTAATTCTCTGCAAGCTTTGAGGACAACATTGTGAGTAAAATTATTTCTTTTTAGACCATCCTATTCATGTTGTTGATGCGGTGTGACAGCCATGAATGGTGTGAGCAAACAGGCGAGGGGACTAACTGCTCTCTTGTAAGGATGCCTCCCATTCCTCTCTACGTCATAATCAAATGCCCAGGCAGGACAAGCCTAACAGTGCTTTTGAGTTGGTTTGTGGGCACTGGAATGACAGCGCATTTGAGAGATTTTCTTTGGTGTCACTTATGATGCTTTAGGAAGCGTCTCTGTGTATTGCTTGATCTCTGGCTGACACAAAGATAAACCTATACTTGGGGGACAGATTAAAATAAAATAAAAACAGTTTGCTGCAAAAAGCTTAGTTTAAATAAAATAACTATATAACTAAACTCAGGATGTTCCTACTTGATTGACCACAAACAAAACTAAGTACATCTTTTTAATTACATTTTATTTAAAAAAAAATAACAGTATGGGGATGAGGTAGTTGGATGGGCTATTTACAGATGGGGTACACGTGCAGTGATCTGTGAGCTGATCTGACAGCTGGTGCTTAAAGTTAGTGAGGGATATATGCGTCTCCAGCTTCAGTGATTTGTTCAATTCGTTCCCGTCATTGGCAACAGAGAACTGGAAGGAAAGGTGGCCAAAGGAGGAATTGGCTTTGGGGGTGACCAGTGAAATATACCTGCTGGAACGCGTGCTACAGGTGGGTGCTGCTATGGTCACCAGTGAGCTGAGATAATGCGGGGCTTTACCTAGCAAAGACTTATAGATGACCTGTAGCCAGAGGGTTTAGCGACGAATATGAAGCGAGGGCCAGCCAATGAGAGCATACAGGTCGCAGTGGTGGATAGTATATGGGTCTTCGGTGACAAAACGGGTGGCACTGTGACTACATGCAATTTGCTGAGTAGAGTGTTGGAGGCTATTTTGTAAATGACATCGCCGAAGTCAAGGATCGGTGGGATAGTCAGTTTTCCGAGGGTATGTTTGGCAGCATGAATGAAGGAGGCTTTGTTGCGAAATAGATTCTAGATTTATTTTGGATTGGAGATGCTTAATGTCTGGAAGGAGAGTTTACAGTCTAACCAGACACCTAGGTATTTGTAGATGTCCACATATTCTAAGTCAGAATCGTCCAGAGTAGTGATGCTGGATGGACGGGCAGGTGCTGGTTGCGATCGGTTGAAGAGCATGCATTTAGTTTTACTTGCATTTAAGAGCAGTTGGAGGCCACGGAAGGAGAGTTGTATGGCATTGAAGCTCGTCTGGAGGTTAGTTAACACAGTGTCCAAAGAAGGGCCAGAAGTATACAGAATGGTGTCGTCTGCATAGAGGTGGATCAGAGAATCACCAGCAGCTTGACCGACATCATTGATATATACAGAAAAAAGAGTCGGTTCGAGAATTGAACCATGTGGCACCCCCATAGAGACTGTCAGAGGTTCGAACAACAGGCCCTCCGATTTGACACACTGAACTCTGTTTGAGAAGTAGTTGGTGAACCAGGCGAGGCAGTCATTTGAGAAACCAAGGCTGTTGAGTCTGCCGATAAGAATTTGGTGATTGACAGCTGCACAGTACTGTCTCTTATCGATGGAGGTTATGATATTGTTTAGGACCTTGAGCGTGGCTGAGGTGCACCCATGACAAGCTCAGAAACCAGATTGCATAGCGGAGAAGGTACGGTGGGATTCCAAATGGTCGGTGATCTGTTTGTTAACTTGGCTTTCGAAGACCTTAGAGAGGCAGGGTAGGATAGATATAGGTCTGTAACAGTTTGGGTCTAGAGTGTGTCGCACTTTGAAGAGGGGGATGACCGCAGCAGCTTTCCAATCTTTGGGGATCTCAGACGATACGAAAGAGAGGTTGAACAGGCTAGTAATAGGGGTTGCAACAATTTCAGCAGATCATATTAGAAAGAGAGTGTCCAGATTGTCTAGTCCTGCTGATTTGTAAGGCTCCAGCTTTTGCAGCTCTTTCAGAACAACAGCTATCTGGATTTGGGTAAAGGAGAAATGGGGGAGGCTTGGGAAAGTTGTTATGGGGGGTGCAAGGCTGTTGAACAGGGTAGGGGTGGCCAGGTGGAAAGCATGGCCAGCCGTAGAAAAATGCTTATTGAAATTCTCAATTACCGTGGATTTATCAGTGGTGATAGTGTTTCCTAGCCCCAGTGCAGTGGGCAGGTGGGAGGAGGTGCTCTTATTCTCCATGGACTTTACAGTATCCCAGAACTTTTGGGAGTTTGTGCTACAAGATACACATTTCTGTTTAAAAAAGCTAGCCTTTGCTTTCCTAACTGCCTGCGTATATTGGTTCCTAACTTCCCCGAAAAGTTGCATTTCGCGGGGCTATTCAATTCTAATGCAGTATGCCACAGGATGTTTTTTGTGCTGGTCAAGGGCAGTCAGGTCTGGAGTGAACCATGGGCTATATCTGTTCCTGCTTCTACAATTTTTGAATGGGGCATGCTTATTTGAGATTGTGAGGAAAGTACTTTTAAAGAACTACTCGCACAATAAAAATGATCCATTGTCAGACTCAATGCATCTACTTATCGAATAGCAATTGCTGAGCTGAAAGACATACATGTATCCTCTTTCAAAGCAGAGCACATCATTCTAATGGTAAGAGAGGTAAAGCTTTCTGAATTGAAGACGTTCATCTGCATTGAAGATGAGATTTAGTCTTTTGAAAACCTACAGTGGCTTGCGAAATAATTCACCTCTTGGCATTTTTCCTATTTTGTTGCCTTACAACCTGGAATTAAAATGGATTTTTGGGGGGTTTGTATCATTTGATTTACACAACATGCCTACCACTTTGAAGATTGTGAAACAAACAAGAAGTATTACAAAAAACACCGAAAACTTGACTGTGCATAACTATTTTCCGTGCTCGCACACGCTTTTTCAGTTCTGACCATATATTTTCTATGGGATTGAGGTCAGGGCTTTGTGATGGCCACTGCAATACGTTGACTTTGTTGTCCTTAAGCCATTTTTCCACAACTTTGGAAGTATGCTTGGGGTCATTGTCCATTTGGAAGACCCATTTGCGACCAAGCTTTAACGTCCTGACTGATGTCTTGAGATGTTGCTTCAATATATCCACATCATTTTCCTACCTCATGATGCCATCTATTTTGTGAAGTGCACCAGACCCTCCTGCAGCAAAGCATCCCCACAACATGATGCTGCCACCCCCGTGCTTCACGGTTGGGATGGTGTTCTTCGGCCTGCAAGCTTCCCCCTTTTCCCTCCAAACATAACGATGATCATTATGGCCAAACAGTTCTATTTTTGTTTCATCAGACCAGAGGACATTTTTCCAAAAAGTACGATCTTTGTCACCATGTGCAGTTGCAAACCGTAGTCTGGCTTTTTGATGGCAGTTTTGGAGCAGTGACTTCTTCCTTGCTAAGCGGCCTTTCAGGTTATGTCGATATAGGACTCATTTTACTGTGGATATAGATACTTTTGTACCTGTTTCCTCCAGCATCTTCACAAGGTCCTTTGCTGTTGTTCGGGATTGATTTACACTTTTCGCAAGTATGTTAATCTCTAGGAGACAGGAAGCGTCTCCTTCCTGAGCGGTATGAAGGCTGCATGGTCCCATACTTACTATTGTTTGTACAGATGAACGTGGTACCTTCAGGAATTTGGAAATTGCTCCCAAGAATGAACCAGACTTGTGGAGGTCTATATTTTTTTCTGATTTATTTAGATTTTCCTATGATGTCAAGCAAAGAGCCACTGAGTTTGAAGGTAGGCCTTGAAATACATCCACAGGTACACCTCCAATTGACTCAAATGATGTCAATTAGCCGAACAGAAGCTTCTAAAGCAATGACATCATTTTCTGGAATTTTCCAAGCTGTTTAAAGGCACAGTCAAATTAGGGTATGTAGATTTCTGACCCACTGGAATTGTGATACAATGAATTATAAGTGAAATAATCTGTCTGTAAACAATTGTTGGAAAAATGACTTGTTTCATGCACAAAGCAGATGTCCTACCCGACTTGCCAAAACTATAGCTTTTTAACAAGAAATTTGTGGAGTGGTTTAAAAACAAGTTTTAATGACTCCAACCTTAGTGTATGTAAACTTCCGACTTCAACTGTATACTGAGATCATGTGACCGATCATGTGACACTTAGATTGCACACATATGGACTTTTTAAAAACTAATTATGTTACTTCTGAAGGTAATTGGTTTCACCAGATCTTATTTAGGGGATTCATAGCAAAGGGGGTGAATACATATTGTCACGTCCTGACCTTAGTTCCTTTTTTATGTCTCTATTTTGGTTTGGTCAGGGCGTGAGTTGGGGTGGGCATTCTATTTTGTTCTGTGTGTTGTATTTCTATGTGTTTGGCCTGGTATGGTTCCCAATCAGAGGCAGCTGTCAATCGTTCTCTGACTGAGAACCATACTTAGGTAGCCTGTTCCCACCTGTGTTTGTGGGTTGTTGTTTCCTGTTTTGTGTTTTTTCACCTTACTGTTTCGTGTTGTTCACGCTCTTTGTTGTTTTTTTTTGTCATTCAGTGTTCAGTTTATTTAATTAAATTTACTATGAACACTTACCACGCTGCGTGTTGGTCCGATGATTGCTATTCCTCATCATCAGACGAAGAGGAGAGCCGTTACACATATGCACGCACCACCGTTTTTAAATGTTTTAAATAATTGTTTGAAACAAGTTACTTTTTTCATTTCACTTCATAAATTTGGACTACTTTGTCTATGTGCATTACATGAAATCCAAATAAAAATCCATTTAAATTACAGATTGTAATCGAACAAAATAGGAAAAACACCAAGAAGGATTAATAATTTTGCAAGGCACTGTATGTCCTCAGATGGCTGCTTTGCTTTCCATTATTTGTTTCTGCGGTGCAAACTCGGCTGTGCAAACATTTTCACCAAATATATGGTATTATTAATCTAGGCTATTTATTAAATGAAATTACACTTTTTCAATTTCAGCTAACCTGGAGTTTTTGTCCACAATGTGAATCACATCAAACTAACATACAGCACGTAATGAGTGTTGTTCACACAAAGATCTTTCAAACATACCCTGGTGGACAGAATTTTATCCATGAAATCGACACAGACATAAGGGCAAATCTTATAAAACATGTAGGGAAAAGGGGAAAGTGACACTGAAACAACCTTAAAGGGAGGCAAGCTAGCCTAAACTCTACTTCTGGACCACGGTATCTGTCCCTTCACATGACACTATCATCCTGCATCCACTATGGTTAGTACACAACTCAGAGAGGCAGCCAGTGACACTGTGAGATAGTGGCACGACAGACATGCTTGACAAGAGTTTCCAGTGACATGGAATCCAGTCACACAGGCAGATTAGAACAGAAAGCTGTGCTGTACCAATCTGCTGTACATCCACCTGAGTAGTAGGAGAGGGCCCCCTGGGAGCATGATGCCTCTGCGGTATGGTTAACCCTTCTCTAAGGTTAACCGCTGAGAACTACGATTGCCTCCTCAACAGAGTCGTACTTAATTGGTTGGTGTACTTAATTAAAAGTGGGTTATTTTGAGACCAATCTTATTATAGAGCTAATATAATTTATGCCTCTTAAAATAGAAGGCAAAAAAGGGTAGTAAAAATGTATCTTTCTAAAGGCAATTCCAATAATTATTTTAGGAGATTTTCAATTCATTGGCATAGGGCAGAAGTTACAGTGCCTACCTTCAAATATACAGATCTAAAATGTATAGGCTACCCTGTGCACTCCCATAAAAGCGTGTTTGACATTTGCCTGTCAAGAGACCCAGTGGGACACAGAGACTCAGAGAGAGGATGACGCAGGGGTGCTGAGCAGGTGGGAAGAGACTCATCATCACCTTCACGAGACTGAGTGTCCTCCTGTCTCAAACAGAACCAATCCAACAAGCACACTCTGTCATGTGACTCCAGAGCTATGCTCTTCCCACCAGAGGAGCTAAGACATTTCCAAAACAATCAGTGGAACCCTGACCACTCCTGTGATAGGCCGGGCACAGTGCACGCTGACCAGGTCGCTAGGTGTATGGTGTTTCCTCCGACACATGCTGCTGGCTTCCGGGTTGGATGTGCGCTGTGTTAAGAAGCAGTGCGGCTTGGTTGGGTTGTGTTTCGGAGGACGCATGGCTCTCGACCTTCGCCTCTCCCGAGTCCGTACGGGAGTTGCAGCGATGAGACAAGACAGTAACTACTAACAATTGGATTCCACGAAAAGGGGGTAAAAAAAATAGAACTGTTTGGCCATAATGACCATTGCTATATTTGGAGGAAAAGGGGGAGGCTTGCAAGCCAAATAACACCGTCCCAACCATGAAGCACAGGGGTGGCAGCATCACGTTTTGGAGGTGCTTTGCTGCAGGAGGGTCTGGTGCACTTCACAAAATAGATGGCATCACGAGGGAGGAAAATTATGTGGATATATTGAAGCAACATCTCAAGACATCAGTCAGGAAGTTAAAGCTTGGTCGCAAACGGGTCTTTCAAATGGATAATGACCACAATCAAACTTCCAAAATTGTGGCTAAATGGCTTAAGGACAACAAAGTCAAGGTATTGGAGTGGCCATCACAAAGCCCTGAATTTGTGGGCAGAACTAAAAAAGCATATGCGAGCAAGGATGCCTACAAACCTGACTCAGTTGCACCAGCTCTGTCAGGAGGAATGGGCCAAAATTCACCCAACTCATTGTGGGATGTTTGTGGAAGGCTTTCAGAAACGTTTGACCCAAGTTAAAAAAATTTAAGGCAATGCTACCAAATACGAATTGCGTGTATGTAAACTTCTGACCCACTGAGAATGTGATGAAAGAAATAAAAGCTGAAATAAATCATTCTCTCTACTATTATTCTGACATTTCACATTCTTAAAATAAAGTGGTGATCCTAACTGACCTAAGACAGGACATTTTTACTCTGATTAAATGTCAGGAATGGTGAAAAATGGAGTTTAAATGTAGTTGGCTAAGGTGTATGTAAACATACGACTTCAACTGTACATGTGAAGATGCAGATTAACTGTGACATTCAAGGCACAGTGGCAAGGACTGCATCCCCATATGAACAAAAATTTGTCATGATGATCATAATCATCATATCAGAGGGACAACTGCTAAAACCTGTGTTTATTTCCAACCAACACAACCACTGACATCTGCATTTGCACATATAAAGTAACTCATTATTCCTTTCCAAATGAGTTTTGAATCTCTAATTTTTTCTTGGAGTGGGTCTAATCTTACATTCTTAATTACGTCTGTGCATCGGCAGCTGTGTCAGCCCCTCCATCTGCCTCAGGAGGGATGGAGAGCCGCAACATCCACTCCAATGGATGTAATGAGATTCTGTGGCTGCAGCTCCACAGTCCAAACACACTGGAGTGGAGGCGAGGGATTAGAGATGTGACACTCAACTAATAAACCTAAGCTCTTCCAGATAGAGAGTTGCTCTGTGTCATCTGTCCCTGTCTGGTTCATCATCATCAACACTCAGCAAAAGGCTCTGGCTAAAATTTGCATTGGGCCAAGTCAGGGCTTACTCTATGTTTGCAGTTGAAAGCTATGATTCCTTGCTGATGAAGATATACAGAGAAAATGAGACATGGGAAGTCAATACCCTGTCAGATACATCATACACAGCTATTGCCTTACTCTTACTAAATAGGAGGATTCACAGTCTTACTGGAACAAGAGAGACATCTCTTTACATTACAATACCTACCCAAACAGAACAATTATATGGACTTCTAAAGCTTGAGGACAAATTCAACTGAGCGACTCTTCAAAAGCAATGCTTATCCCTCTTGTTTTTTTTATCTGCCTGTGAACCAGTTGGTTAAACCTGTGAAATAGCCTAACGAGAATTATTGCAGTATGTCTCTTTTAATAAAGCTTTCAACAAATCCCATCTGCTTCAGTTTACTGACTTTGTACGAGTCAACTGTAAAAAGTCTATAACTAATATAGCCTTTCACATAGAATTAGGCACACACATGTTCACTGGCAAAGATAAAGGAACTCCTCATTAGAGGCCCAGGGTCCCCATGTCTGTTTATGCCCCCATAATGTATGGCAGTCTCTATGGGGGTGCCTCAGGGTTCAATTCTTGGACCGACTCTCTTCTCTGTATACATCAATGATGTCGCTCTTGCTGCTGGTGAGTCTCTGATCCACCTCTATGCAGACGACACCATTCTGTATACTTCTGGCCCTTCTTTGGACACTGTGTTAACAACCCTCCAGACGAGCTTCAATGCCATACAACTCTCCTTCCGTGGCCTCCAATTGCTCTTAAATACAAGTAAAACTAAATGCATGCTCTTCAACCGATCGCTGCCTGCACCTGCCCGCCCGTCCAACATCACTACTCTGGATGATTCTGAATATGTGGACAACTACAAATACCTAGGTGTCTGGTTAGACTGTAAACTCTCCTTCCAGACTCACATCAAACATCTCCAATCCAAAGTTAAATCTAGAATTGGCTTCCTATTTTGCAACAAAGCATCCTTTACTCATCCTGCCAAACATACCCTTGTAAAACTGGCCATCCTACCGATCCTCGACTTTGGTGATGTCATTTACAATATAGGCTCCAATACCTTACTGAATAAATTTGATGCTGTCTATCACAGTGCCATCCGTTTTGTCACCAAAGCCCCATATAGTACCCACCACTGCGACCTGTATGTGCTCATTGGCTGGCCCTCGCTTCATACTCGTCGCCAAACCCACTGGCTCCAGGTCATCTACAAGACCCTGCTAGGTAAAGTCCCCCCTTATCTCAGCTCGCTGGTCACCATAGCAGCACCCACTTGTAACACGCGCTCCAGCAGGTATATCTCTCTGGTCACCCCCAAAACAAATTCTTCCTTTGGCCTCCTTCCACTTCTCTGCTTCCAATGACTGAAACGAACTGCAAAAATCTCTGCAACTGGAAACACTTATCTCCCTCACTAGCTTTAAGCACCAGCTGTCAGAGCAGCTCACAGATTACTGCACCTGTACATAGCCCATCTATAATTTAGCTCAAACAACTACCTCTCCCCCTACTGTATTTATTTATTTATTTTGCTCCTTTGCACCCCATTATTTCTATCTCTACTTTGCACATTCTTCCACTGCAAATCAACCATTCCAGTGTTTTACTTGCTATATTGTATTTACTTCTCCACCATGGCCTTTACCTCCCTTATTTCACCTCATTTGCTCACATTGTATATAGACTTATTTTTCTACTGTATTATTGACTGTGTGTTTGTTTTACTCCATGTGTAACCCTGTATGTGTCAAACTGCTTTGCTTTATCTTGGCCAGGTCGCAATTGTAAATGAGAACTTGTTCTCAACTTGCCTACCTGGTTAAATAAAGGTGAAATTAAAATAAAATAAAGTGTTCTTAGTTCTGTTCAGAATGTAAAGTTTTATGCCCCCATAATGTTCTCAGTTCAGTTCAGTTCAGAATGTTAATTCCAAAACAAG
This sequence comes from Oncorhynchus mykiss, assembly GCF_013265735.2. NCBI lineage: Eukaryota > Metazoa > Chordata > Actinopteri > Salmoniformes > Salmonidae > Oncorhynchus > Oncorhynchus mykiss. The sequence goes on along the minus strand of NC_048566.1, from coordinate 73,517,818 downwards.
ACTCCATTTGTGGACAAAGAGTTAACCGTATTGAGGTATTCAGAGGCTGTGAATGTGTTTGCATGTAAAGGTGACACAAGGACACCTGATCACCTGAGATTGTGACAATACAAGAGTGACTGAATCAGGCCAATGGAGTTGAGCGACAGGAGGGCAGGGAAGCAGTTATCTGACAGGTAGTGGATGTGACATCAGTTGAGAAGACTGAGGTGAGTACAGGTGAATCCAGGTCCAGGTAGCCCTAGTTGGCCTTCGTTAGTCACCAACACAGCAGCCTGCCAGCACGGGCCCCTGGAGCTTCTCAGGAAATCAGAGTAGGGTTAGAATGTACACCACACCAGGTCCTCGATTCCACTGGAGCTCCAAGGGGCCCTTCTCTGGTAAGGTCCATTACTAAACTTCTGAAGTAATTTTGTTATCTGATGGGGTAGTTAACTCACAGTATACCTCCCTTTGTGATCTTTGCTTCCCTCTTGTTCTCAAGACTACAGAGAGGAATGTGCCTCTCTCAAATCAATGATCACACTGAGCATGCTTGATGCATTGCTGCAGTCACTTGGGTGGATTGTTCAGCTATGCCTCCGTGCCCTTTCCTGAGATGGGCCAAGCAGGGAGGGAAATCAAACAGTGAAATCAGCCTGGCTGGTCGAGGGTTATACAAAGCAGCAACAAGGCAACGTGGAAATGCCGGCTCACTTCACAGGAAGCAGCCAAGAGGAACAGATTGCTTCATGGTTATAGAGGAAAGGGCCTGAAAGGGGGCTTTGTTTCCCCCGGGACAAGCGGGAGTCGCCTGCACTGGCCTGGGCTGCATATGGTCAGTCAGACTGGGACTCTCTCTGACTGGGTGCTGTGGGTGGGAGGATCTGCTTTCCAATTCAGGCCCTTGACCCCATCTTTCCAACCTCCTCTCAGCCTCTCAGCCAGGAGGCTGTGGAAGCTATGATGTCATGTAGTTCTGCAGAGTGGGGAGCCTCACTGGTTTGTCTCTGCACAGTGAACTGCACAGAGAGTCCTGGAATTCAGGAAAAGTAAAACAGATAATTTCACCTCTTTAAACAAAAATCTTATTAAAGGCCTAGTGCAGTCAAAAACGTGATTCTCCCCGTGTTGAATATATATTTCCACAATATGAGGTTGTAATAATACTGTGAAATTGTGAAAATGTGGATAATGCCGTTTTAGTGTAAGAGCTGTTTGAAAAGACCGCCTGACATTTCATGCTGTTCTGGTGGAATGGAGTTTTGGCCTTCCATGGTGACATCCACATGCGGTAAATTAGTTAACAGACCAATAAGAAAGATTTCCAAACCACTCTGCCAATAACAGCTAAATTGACCTTTGCTTGAGAAATTGACCTTTAATTAGAAGCTATTTTTGTTTATTTTTTACCATTTTAGTTGAAAACAATCACAGTAAGGTACTTAATTGCTACCCAGAAATGATTTGATATTGAGATATAAGTGGCTGCATTGGACTTTTCAAGTATTTTTGGAAACATGTTGCTATTTTAAGATATAAATGTTATCCTATTTCTTTTCTACTTATTATAAATCTATTTATTTTTACAAGATTTTATTAAACTTTTCAAACAATATAAACATACACAGACAAAAAACAGACAGACTGTAACGGTTTTCTTGTGTCAAAGGAGAGGAGGACCAAAATGCAGCGCGGTAGTTGTCCATTGTTTTTTAATTAGAAAACTGAAGATGAACACATAACCAAAACAACAAAGTGAAAATCCAAAAACAGTCCCGTGTGGCACAAACACTATCACAGGAAACAACAAAACCCAACACCAAACAGGCTACCTAAATATGGTTCCCAATCAGAGACAATGACTAACACCTGCCTCTGATTGAGAACCATATCAGGCCAAACACAGAAACAGACAAACTAGACACACAACATAGAATTCCCACTCAGATCACACCCTGACCAAACAAAACATAGAAACATACAAAGCAAACTATGGTCAGGGTGTGACACATCACTTGAGTTCCAGTTTTTAAGCAAATGTTTTTTCTAAATTATTGATGTGAAAAGTACAGTCCTACCCAGCGGAAATCTCGCCGCACACTCATATGCCATGTATTGAAATATGCAGATAGATGGATTAAAAGTAAATGTATATTGTTATTATTATCAGTTAATAATTTGATAATTTTTTGCTTAATTTCATTCTGTGGGTCTGCTAATATGGTACCCGTGGTGCCCCAGAAAGCATGGACTTGTCCCATCGCCAACCACTCTGGAGAATCCTCGGGAATCAATTAGCCTTGCAGTTCTATAAACAGAAAGTCATTACCTGGAAGTCTAAGGGGGGGATTCTTAATTCTATTAATCCAGTCAAAAATGTCCAACATTCAGACGGTTTCATGAGGTTGTGGTACAAGACCACTTTAAAAACATTGTTTTCAACATATAATATATACTGAACAAAAATAAACACATGTCAAGTGTCCACCTGACAGGTATGGAATATCAAGAAGCTTATTAAACAGCCTGATCATTACACAGGTGCATCATGTGCTGGGGACAATAAAAGGTCACTCTAAAATGTGCAGTTTTGTCACAACACAGTGTCACAGATGTCTCAAGTTTTGAGGGAACTTGCAATAGGCAAGCTGATTGCAGGAATGTCCACCAGAGCTGTTGCCAGATAATTTAATGTTAATGTATCTACCTTAAGCCGCCTCCAATGTCGTTTTAGAGAATTTGGCAGAACATCCAACCGGCCTCACAACCGCAGACCACGTGTAACCACGCCAGTCCAGGACCTCCACATCTGGCTTCTTCACCTGCTGGATCATCTGAGAACAGCCATCCGGACAGCTGATTAAACTGTGGTTTTGCACAACCGAAGAATTTCTGCACAAACTATCAGAAACCGTCTCAGGGATCTAATCTGAGTGCTTGTCGTCCTCACCTTGACCTTACTGCAGATCGTATCCGACTTCAGTGGGCAAATGCTCACTTTTGATGGCCACTGGCATGCTGGTGAAGTGTGCTCTTCACAGCTTAATTGCACTTTCAACTGTATCGGGCAGATGCCCCTAAATCAAAGTCAGCACACTAGAGCAAATAAAATATAAATTTACATAAACACTATTTCGGTGTGATGCTGTTAGAAATCATTGATGTGATTCCAGCCTTGTTGGACAATGGAATCAACATTTAGCTCATCATTTAGCTCACCCACTGGCTCCAGGTCATCTATAAGTCTATGCTAGGTAAAGCTCCGCCTTATCTCAGCTCACTGGTCACGATAACAACACTCACCCGTAGCACGCGCTCCAGCAGGTATATCCCACTGGTCATCCCCAAAGCCAACACCTGCTTTGGCCGCCTTTCCTTCCTTCCTTTGGCCGCCTTTTCGTTCTCTGCTGTCAGTGACTGGAACGAATTGCAAAAATCGCTGAAGCTGGAGACTTACATTTCCCTCACTAACTTTAAACATCAGCTATCCGAGCAGCTAACCAATCGCCAATCGCACATAGTCCATCTGTAAATAGCCCACCCAATCTACCTACCTCATCCCCATATTGTTTTTATTTACTCTTCTGCTCTTTTGCACACCAGTTTCACTACTTGCACATCATCATCTGCTCATCTATCACTCCAATGTTAATCTGCTAAATTGTCATTACTTTGCTACTATGGCCTATTTATTGCCTTACCTCCTTACACCATTTGCACACACTGTATATATATATTTTTTCTATTGTGTTAATGACAGTACGCTTGTTTATTCCATGTGCAACTCTGTGTTGTTGTTTGTGTCGCACTGCTTTGCTTTATCTTGGCCAGGTCGCAGTTGTAAATGAGAACTTGTTCTCAACTAGCTTACCTGGTTAAATAAAGGTGAAATAAAAATACAATTATATGAGAGATTATAGTATGAAACAAGGTATTTTATCGACTTTCCATAATGTACCCATGAACAAAAGATTCACAGGATGACTACATCATTAGAGGGTAATAAAGGTCCATCGCCCTTTTTTAGATGGAAGTCAGAAGGTAATACTGACAGTTCAGGTCTACCCACCGAGAAAATGTTCCGCTCCACCCTGAGAAATTGAGAGGCAGAGTTAGATACAGGGAGAGTTCAATATGGGGAGAGTTAGAGATGGAAGAGTTAGAGACAAGGAGAGTGATTTGAGATGCATGAGTTCGAGCTGAGGTGCATGAGTTCCCTTCACCATCTTAACTCAGTAAATTTAAAAATGTTGCATTTTCATACCTTTCACCGCTGCATGCTGACATGATAGACAGATTTATTTAGGGTAGGGACAGGACAGGGTGCAGCCTCCAGGATCTGTCAGAACTCTCACTATCTCTCATAGCAAGGTTAGGGTTCACATTTACATCTGTGCTCAGCTCAGTGCTGCTCGGAAATAGCTTCAAATAGTCTCTATCATCCTTCAATCTGTCCACTCAGCACTAAGTGCTCTTCTATACAGTCCCATAGGTTCTCTCTCAGGTTGTCATGGATGGCCACTTAAATGACATATGGATAGTGAGGGGTTCAGTCAAGCAGTAAGGTCGTCCTGTCCACAAGGTTAAACTTAGGCTGAATTTACACAGGCAGCCCAATTCGGATATTTTTCAAAACTAATTGGTATTTTGACCAATGATATTTTTCAGAGCTGATCTGATTGGTCAAAAGACCAATTAGTGAAAAAATATCAGAATTGGGCTGCCTGTGTAAATGCAGCCTGAGCTGCTCATTGCTGCACATATAATACCCCCTCTACCTGAATGTCTTCAGAGGAAAGTCTGTTTAGCTTCACCATAAGGAATACCAAATTGAATGAAGGGTAGCCTTTGAGCGCAGTCTTTCCCAACCCACAGAAACAAGCCTGCTAGTAAATCTGGTTTAATCCTGCCAAATGAGGCTCTTGCTTCCATTGAACTTTCCTGTTACATTCCTTCTTGACAAATACTTCTAATCAAATCTTAATCCCTGCTCTGGGCTGGAAGGAGAAGCTCAAATATGATATGAGTCATTGGAGGCCTGTTTCTGTTTCTGAATGATCTACAGTAGAGTATATCACCACTCATTCATGTTTAATGATTTTAATTATATTGTCGGAAACCAAGGAACAACAATTCCACCCCATGAGCACAAACCTTTCCAGACGACTCTGTACTCTGCAATATCCCTCTTGCCATTCATAAGCCTACAGTAGATGTATTAGTTGTTACATCATGATACACATACTGTATCTGTGCTGTGAAGAGTCAGACACGGCCAGAGAAATCGGGCCATATGGATTTGTTTGGTTCACTGAAGCAGCAGTTAGAGTAGATTAGAACACACCCTTGCATGCACCTACACATGCACACACTCAAACACAGAAACATTCTCACACACACAGGCCCCACACACACACAGCGCCCCCCCCATCACACACACCCCCACACACAGTCTGTCTGCAAGGAGGAGGACCACTGCTGGCCCAGTGACATGAACAGATCATTTAAGACCTAACCTCCCCCAGACAAGAGCCAAACTAGGCTACAGACTAAGGAGGCCTCTCTCAAGTACTTCCATGATGCCTATAACACCAGTTATAATTTGCAGGGGACAATTAACCGACAGGCAATATCACACACAATTAGGAGAACAACACTATGTTTACTGTTAACATCCCCAGAGAACACACACCCATGTCAAGATTGAGGTCTTTAAGATTGAAGAATCCAATAACCAATCTGCCAGCATATCAGGAACAGGAACACCATATAACAGAAAAAAGATCCACAGCAACCAAACCAGAGAGTAGTAGGGACACTGGTCTTTCACCGTTTCCCAGAATTCTATACCATTTTACAGAGGCCAATTCATGAAAGAATTTTTTTTTTTTTTTTTTTTTTTTTTTACCTTTATTTAACCAGGCAAGTCAGTTAAGAACAAATTCTTATTTTCAATGACGGCCTGGGAACAGTGGGTTAACTGCCTGTTCAGGGGCAGAACGACAGATTTGTACCTTGTCAGCTCGGGGGTTTGAACTCGCAACCTTCCGGTTACTAGTCCAACGCTCTAACCACTAGGCTACCCTGCCGCCCCACACTAGGCTACCCTGCCGCCCCACAGATTTTAATTAATTGCTCATTAAAGTTTTTTAGCAAGCGTCTATGACAAATCTGGACAGGTCTTTTAACTGAGCAGCCATTACGAACACAGGCTGTAAAACAGTGATCACTAAGGTCATTACAGAAAACACCAGACTGATACCTATCAGGACTATTTGTGAGGATAACATCAAGGGGGGTAGGGTACAGGCCGGTGATGATGGTTGACCATAACACCCAGCAACAGTCAACAAAGAGCTCATTGAAAGCTTAATGCTTAAAACCAGCAAATCAAATTGTTTGGGGACAGACTTGGTAGAGACAACAGAGCACTGAAGGTGTTCCTTGGTAAAGATTGCCACTCCACCACCTTTGGAAGAGCTGTCTTGCCAAAAAAGGTTACAACCAGAAAGGTTAACATCAGTGTTCAAAACTCTCTTTCTTAACCACTTCTCAGTAATGACCAACACATCTGGATTGGAGCTGTGAACCCAAACTTTAAATTGATGAAAATATTATGGATTATTTGAGATAATAAGCTCCAAGTGCAAATAATCCATAATATTATGGATTATTTGAGATTATAAACTTCTAGTGCAAAAAAAACTGACTTTTACGAGAGCAGAAATCAGTAAAGCAGAAATTGGAGCACAAGTCAGAATTGGGGCTAGCAACAGTAGATGGTCCAGGGTGTTCGTGCGCATTTCCAGATATCATCAGCAGTAATACAATCAGGGCACGGCATAGGACAGGGAGAGCTCTGCCGTGTTGATTTTTATGACATTTGAATGTGCAACAGAAAGGGTAACAAGATCACATTGTATAGCGATTTCATCAGGTAACATCATTACAAAGCCGCTGAGAGGTGGTTAAAATAGGATGGGAAGCCAAGAGTCCATGTACCTAATAGAGAGTCAGAGTCGCGAGTGTGGGAGCAAACAATGTCTGTCCCACGGTCAGGTAAACGAGTAAGTTCAGTCAACAAAGCACGCAGGAGTCATGGGACAAATAGCATAAAGCACAAGAAAAAAATCAAACGACTTGGGGCTAGCCATTGTAAATTCAAAGAGTCACTCGCCCCAACAAGATAACTTGAGAGAGTAGTTCTCTATGAGTCCAGTAGGCTATTAAAGTCTGAGATAAAATAAAATAAATAGTAGACCTATACTAGTTAAAGTGTTTCTGAGTAAGCTCACATGATAAGCTTCACAAGTTAATTAGCCTACATAAAATTCAGATCAGTCCAAAGTCTGCGGTGTGTGTGTATGTTTGTGTGTGCTGGAGGCGAGGGACAGCTCGGGAGAGAGGGGGGTTGTGGCGGGGGTACCTGTACCAGACAGGGATACAGGCAAGGTCAGACGGGTAACAGATCACCAGGTGAGATCAGCAGTGCAGCAGGCAAGGAGAATAGGTGTCACACCCGCTTGGGAGAAGCTTTTTTTGGGAGGCTGAGTAGGAGGTGTTCAACCTTACCCGACATGTGCGTGGTATAGCAGATAAAAACGTCCGAAGCGAAAAGCTTGTTGAAAAACCATGGTCAAATTGTCTTGAGTTTCAATTATTGCCAGACATTCAGGCCATCAAACATCAATAGCTCATGAACGATTTCCTGAGATGTGGATATTCTACACACAACAGACCAGAATGTGCATCAAGCCCAGTAGAGGGTCTCAGTAGAGGGTCTCAGTAGAGGGTCTCAGGGCATCTCAGGGCACTGAGTCAATAAGTATTCAACCCCTTTCTTATGGCAAGCCTAAATAAGTTCAGGAGTAAAATAATTGCTTAACAAGTCACATAATAAGTTGCATGAACTCACTCTGTGTACAATAATAGTATTTAACATGATTTTTGAATGACTACCTCATCTCTGTACCCCACACATACTGTACGGTCCCTCAGTCGAGCAATGAATTTCAAACAAAGATTCAACCATGGTAGATGGTTAAAAATGGTTAAAAATAAAAAAGCATACATTGAATATCCCTTTGACCATGGTGAAGTTATTAATTACACTTTAGATGGTGTACACTATCAATACACCCAGTCACTAGAAAGATACAGGTGTCCTTCCTAACACAGTTGCCGGAGAGTAAGGAAATCTCTCAGGGATTATGCAATGAAAATCTACTGCAAGACTTGAAAATAGCTGTCTAGCAATGATCAACAACCAATTTAACCGTGCTTGAAGAATTTTTTAAATAATAATGTGCAAACATTGTACAATCCAGATGTGCAATGCGCTTAGAGACTTACCCAGAAAGACTCACAGCTGTAATTGCTAACAAAGGTGATTCTAACATGTATTGACTCGGAGGTGTGAATACTTATGCAAATTAGATATTTCTGTTTTTCATTCTCAATAAATGTGCAAAAACTTCTTTAAAAAAATCTTTTCACTTTGTCATTATGGGGTATTGTGTGTAGTTGTGTGAGAGAAAAAACATATATTTCATCCATTTGGAATTCAGGCTGTAACACAACAAAATGTGGAATAAGTCACGGTTATGAATACTTTCTGAATGTGCATGTGTCAGGATGAAAAACAACACCACCAGTACAGTAGCAGTCACAACCATACATATGAAGGGAAGTAGAGCAGAGCAATCTGCCATGTGCTGTCCTGGGGGAAGAATACAATGTTCAGCACGGATATCATAATAAAAATAAAGAAACATAATCTACCCACTATGAATGGGACAGAAGAAACATGCTGATGTCAAACAAGTCAGGAGGGAGAGCACATTTTTTGAGGTTGTACTGCATGTGATGCTGACAGTCAGTGCTTTGGGAGGAAGGGGTCCCTGCTCTGTAAGTACCGCACTATAATATTAAAAGCAGCACAGATTGGACGTAAAGCAAATATTATCCTGTTCATTTGCAGTGTATATTGATAACTTTGAGAAAATTTCCATAATTAACCACCCCAAAAAGACAGGGAGCATCCTTTTTCTACACAAATTGTCTCCTTAGACGCAGACATAAACATTTTATGTATGGGAGGGCTATCAGCATTCTAGTAATGCTCTGAAACGTCTCCATACCAAGGCTGACGGCCTGATTGAAGTATCAACAAAGGCATGCAGCGCCTCTGTTGATGCACTGAGACAGACTGACATAAGAGAGATTTGTCTATTATTGGGTTATTAGATGAGGCCAAAAACACCAAGACAGACAACACAGAGGGATTTGAACTTGTGGAAAGAGGGTGACAATAATGTTTGTTTGACCAGAGCTGTATTAGTAATAGAAAGACAGTGACCCATACCAGTTTGAGCAGTTCGACTTCTGAACATTGAACAATGATCAATGAGTTATTAAGTCAATGCTGCCCAATTCCCTCTGACAACTCTGGAGGCCATGTCTTATTTGGCCCCTACCCTGACACTAGACCGATATCAGCCAAACGGTCAGGTTCTAATGGAACTTCTATGAAAGTTCATCAGCTGCGCCTTTTATCTGACGATTACCTTATCTGCAGGCTAGACCCATGGCTAGACCATTCTCTTTAATGGTGGCTTTTAAAATGCAGTACATCTGAGTGTAAGCTACCTCACTACAGAAAGCAAATGGACTAAATTGATTGAATGTGTGACGTTATAAAGAAAGGACACCATATAAACAAACCTGTCTGTACCAGATACCACCAAGAAACTACCCAGGATGAAGCAATGAGTGGAACAGCTGGCAGTTGACATAACAAAGCCTCTACCATTCAATGATTGCAAGCACAAAATGACTTTCCACAGACCTCCTCCTCTGACATGCGTAGCTTGATCTCTGGACCCGTGGCTGTGTCATGGCCTGGGAGCCATGTGATTGTGGATGGTCTGAATGAACTGGCCACTGAAGTATAATCTGGCCTAGTGGCTTCTGGAGTCAGGAGGATCCAGAGAGGTCCTGACAGTTGAGACATAATTACTGCACTGCAGACTGACTATGAAGGGCCACAACTCAAACACTCATATTCTGCCTACACTCCATTTCAAACAGCGTTTGATACAAGTAAAGGATTAGAAGTTAAGTCGATCAAAGGTCCCAGACACATAGGCAATATGTTGATTTTGACAACCTATGCTATCCCCAACCCTAACTCGTAAGGGTTGGACAAAGATGTTATGTAAGTCTTGCATTAAAAGTCAGATTGTCAACTTCATATTTAGCATATTCAAATTATGCACCCTAAAGTCATTGTTGCCTTGTCGAAGCACATAAATAATTCATCATATTTTCATTGATCTATTATTCAAGAAACTAGTCTGCAACTTTGAGAAACAGAGGAAAATTGCAATCATGTAATAATTAGTCTGGTACAGTATATTAGTGTAGCACCCCATAATATTGATATACTGTTCCTTGATCACTTCCACCCTTGGGGCTCTATGGCAACTTTCCATCTGGGAGTGTTTTTTTTTATTTATCTAGGCAGTCAGTTAAGAATAAGTTCTTATTTACAATGACGGCCTACCCCGGTCAAACCCGGATGATTGTGGGCCAATTGTGCACCGCCCTATGGGACTCCCAATCACAGCCAGATGTGATTCAGCCTGGATTAGAACCTGGCACTGTAGTGACGCCTCTTGCACTGAGATGCAGTGACTTAGACCGCTGTGTAGCCTGCTGGACTAAGTTTCAATACACAAACCCTCAATTTGAAGATTTAGATTAATAAGTATTCCACTCCCTACAAAAATGGAAATATCATACCAGAAGCATTAGATGACACCAGCTAATTGAGAGGTCAAACACCACATGACTTACAGTATGTTGTCATCTATAAGGCTATACCTTAAGGAGTAAATAACTAATTGCTTATGATTATCAATGTACTTAGTCTTGCATTTCCTCTTCTCTTCTGTCCAGCTCATAGACTTAAAAAAACCCCACTGCTGCTCTGTAACTGACATTATAGATCACAGATTACTGGCGCACAGCCAGAGGCTGGTCCCACCTGAGATGGAGGGGGGGGGGGGGGGGGGGGGTAATAGGACAGATACTGAAGGACACTCCTGGGAGCTTTCATAAAATCTGTGCCGCCATACCTCTGTTAGCCACGCTCATTAATAATGGAGCTTGCTGTATGAGAGACCTCTCAGGAGATCCACTGGAAGAAGGGAGGCAGGGAGGAGGACAGTGGTCAAGGAGAAGTGCAACGCTACAGCAGAATATGACACAGTTCACTTGGAACCATTGAGGTTGTCGCTGAAATACAACCTGCATTGAATGAAAGCCACTTCAGTTGACTAGAAAGGTTTAGAATGTGAGGTACTTTCTCAAGGTAGGGCTGTGTATTCTGATGGAATAAGCACAACGAGTTGTTCATGTAAACCAGTGTAAGCAAATAAGAACCAAGTCATGCCTGAAACACCCCTGCAGTGTAATGACAACAGGAGAGGAAACATATTTCACAATGTTAGGTACAATACTTCAGATTGATATCCATCAACCTACCGATGAGGTAAACAACCAGTATAACAAATATAGCTCAGTCTCAGCACGTCAATAAAGTCAAAATTACAACGTAGAGAGTGCAAAAACCTGAAAACGAGTGGACTGCCAGATTCCTGGAGACCATGAGTCACAGAGCAGGCCTGGTATCTGAGTCATCATACCCCTGCCCTTCCACCACAATACCACTCCAGGCTGAGCTCCCTCCCTGAGGCTAGCGGTTTGAACGAGGCAGCTCTCCTTTCATCCCTCCATCGCCTCAGCACAACTGACAGAAGACGTCGGCGCAGGGAGCCCTGCCTCAATAAAATGACTAACGTTGTTTAGAATAACACAGCAGGTCAGCCTTCAGAAATATACTGAACAAAAATATACATGCAACATGCAACAATTTCTAAGATTTGACTAAGTTGCAGTTCAAATAAGGACATCAGACAATTGAAATAAATTAATCAGGCCGTAATCTATGGATTTCACATGACTGGGAATACAGATAAGCATCTGTTGGTCACAGATACCTTGAAGAGGTAGGGGCGTGGATCAGAAAACCAGTCAGTATCTAATATGACAACCATTTGCCTCATGCAGCGTGACACATCTCCTTCGCATAGAGTTGATGAGGCTGTGGATAGTGGACTGTGGAATGTTGTCCCACTCCTCTTCAATGGCTGTGCGAAGTTGCTGGATATTGTCGGGAACTGGAACACACTGTCGTACATGTCGATCCAAAGCAGCCCAAACATGCTCAATGGGTGACATGTCTGGTGAGTATGAAGGCCATGGAAGAACTGGGACATGTTCAGCTTCCAGGAATTGTGTACAGATCCTTGTGACATGGGGCCTTGCATTATCATGCTGAAACATGAGGTGATGGTAGCGGATGGATGGCATGACAATGGGCCTCAGGATCTCGTTACGGTATCTTTGATTATCTTGGCAAAGGAGAAATGCTCACTAACATTTTAGAGAAATATGCTTTTTGTGCATATGGAACATTTCTGGGATCTTTTATTTCAGCTCATGGGACCAGCACTTTACATGTTGTGTTTCTATTTTTGATCAGTGTAGAATTGTTTCTCTGCAAACATCTCTTGTGGTGGATGGAAACAGCAGATACAAAAGAGACTAAAACAGAGGAAAGAGGGGACAAGCAGTGGATAAGGAAGTATGTGAGAGTAGGAGAAGACAGGCAGGGGGACAGCTTCTGTGGAAAGTGAAATCATATGAGGGATGGAGAGATACAGCCCGGTGTCATAGACATAACATAATAAATGTACATTCAGGACACTCAAATTAGTATGATATGTTACGTTTGGTATGGTTACATAAGACAGATAGTTACTTAAGGCAAAAACAAAAGTAGGGTGGTTGGTCAAGGTGGATGGGTGGGAGTATAACGTGAATATCTAGCAACCCAAAGGTTATGGGTTTGAATCTTATCACGGACAACTTTAACATTTTTGCTAATAAGCAACTATTTTACTACTTACTACTTTTGAGCTACTTTGCAACTGCTTAGCATGTTAGCTAACCCTTCTCCTAACCCTGACATTAAAACACTTTAACTAACCCTTCCCCTAATCCTAACCCTAACCTTAACCCAAACCTAAACCCTAATCGCTAACCCTAACTCTTAGCCTAGCTAATGTAAGCCAGCTAGCTAACATTAGCCAACTTACAAATTTGTAACATACACTAGGTTTTACAAAATCGTAACATATTGTACATTTAGCAAATTTGTAACACATAATATGAATTGTAACTCATAACATATCATACGAAATGGGTGATGGTGTCCCGGATTTATGTACAGACTAATACGAAATGCTCTGAGACCAGGTTAAGAGATATGATACTTCAAAAAAGTGTGGGAAAGGAACATAGAGCTACACAGATCGGACCATAATATTAGTATAAATGTATAAACTTTGATTCACAAGGGCTCCTGAGTGGCACAGCGGTCTAAGGCACTGCATCTCAGTGCTAGAGGCTTCACTACAGACCTTGATTTGATTCCAGGCCGAATCACACCTGGCTGTGATTGGGAGACCCATAGGACGGTAGGATGGTGCACAATTGGCTGAGCGCCGTCCAGGTTAGGGTTTGCTCGGGGTAGGCCGTCATTGTAAATAAGAATTCGTTTTTAACTGACGGTAAAGGTTAAATAAAAATAAATAAATAATCTTGGTGTTGAGCTTGAGACAGCATGCCGATGATGGATGAGGCGTGGCTGGGTCATCCAGTGAGAACGTAATCTCCATACCTGCACTTTGGAGATCTACTCAGGCTAAATATAGCTCCCCACCACCACAAGCTAGACCGCAGCATCAACACTGCCTGCCCAAGGACTATTGATCTCTGTATTGATAGGACTGATCTACTTGAATTGAATTCTAATTAGGAAAGAATTAGCAGCTCTCTGGATCATTGTCTAAAATGGTATCGGAAAACAAGCTACATTCTGATGTACAGTGCCTTGCGAAAGTATTCGGCCCCCTTGAACTTTGCGACCTTTTGCCACATTTCAGGCTTCAAACATAAAGATATAAAACTGTATTTTTTGTGAAGAATCAACAACAAGTGGGACACAATCATGAAGTGGAACGACATTTATTGGATATTTCAAACTTTTTTAACAAAAAAACTGAAAAATTGGGCGTGCAAAATTATTCAGCCCCTTTACTTTCAGTGCAGCAAACTCTCTCCAGAAGTTCAGTGAGGATCTCTGAATGGTTCAATGTTGACCTAAATGACTATTGATGATAAATACAATCCACCTGTGTGTAATCAAGTCTCCGTATAAATGCACCTGCACTGTGATAGTCTCAGAGGTCAGTTAAAAGCGCAGAGAGCATCATGAAGAACAAGGAACACACCAGGCAGGTCCGAGATACTGTTGTGAAGAAGTTTAAAGCCGGATTTGGATACAAAAAAGATTTCCCAAGCTTTAAACATCCCAAGGAGGCAACAATGCAAAACGTTATGTTTGGCGTAAAAGCAACACAGCTGAACACACCATCCCCACTGTCAAACATGGTGGTGGCAGCATCATGGTTTGGGCCTGCTTTTCTTCAGCAGGGACAGGGAAGATGGTTAAAATTGATGGGAAGATGGATGGAGCCAAATACAGGACCATTCTGGAAGAAAACCTGATGGAGTCTGCAAAAGACCTGAGACTGGGACGGAGATTTGTCTTCCAACAAGACAATGATCCAAAACATAAAGCAAAATCTACAATGGAATGGTTCAAAAATAAACATATCCAGGTGTTAGAATGGCCAAGTCAAAGTCCAGACCTGAATCCAATCGAGAATCTGTGGAAAGAACTGAAAACTGCTGTTCACAAATGCTCTCCATCCAACCTCACTGAGCTCGAGCTGTTTTGCAAGGAGGAATGGGAAAAAATTTCAGTCTCTCGATGTGCAAAACTGATAGAGACATACGACGACCCAAGCGACTTACAGCTGTAATCGCAGCAAAAGGTGGCGCTACAAAGTATTAACTTAAGGGGGCTGAATAATTTTGCACGCCCAATTTTTCAGTTTTTTATTTGTTAAAAAAGTTTGAAATATCCAATAAATGTTGTTCCACTTCATGATTGTGTCCCACTTGTTGATGATTCTTCACAAAAAAATACAGTTTTATATCTTTATGTTTGAAGCCTGAAATGAGGCAAAAGGTCGCAAAGTTCAAGGGGGCCGAATACTTTCGCAAGGCACTGTATGTTAGTGTATGCAGTGTAACAACATGGAACAAAATATATAATCATATTTTAGATAAAATAAAAAACATGGCAAAGACAGTGTATTCCTACTATCCTCCCTATAATTCCTTAACTTCTTTGGGTCTGGGGGGAGGGTTGAGTAGCTTAGATAATAAGGTGCCCAGAGTAAACTGCCTGCTACTCAGGCCCAAAATAATATGAATATAGTTAGTAGATTTGGATAGAAAACATTCTGAAGTTTCTAAAACTGTTTGAATGATGTCTGTGAGTATAACATAACTCAGATGGCAGGCAAAAACCTGAGAAAACATCCAACCAGGAAGTGGGAAATCTGAGGTTTGTAAGTTTTCAAGTCTTTGCCTATCCAATATATAGTGTCTATGGGGTCATATCCACTCGATGTCAACAGTCTTTAGAACCTTGTTTCAGGCTTCTACTGTGAAGGGGGAGTGAATGAGAGCTGTTTAAGTCAGGTGTCTGGCAGAAATCATGCACGTGGCCGTGAGAGGTAGCTGTGTTCCTTTTCATTTCTAAAGACAAAGGAATTGTCCGGTTGAAACATTATTGAAGATTTATGATAAAAACATCATAAAGATTGATTCTATACATCGTTTCACATGTTTCTACGAACTGTAATATAACTTTTTAAACTTTTAGTCGGAACTAAGCGATCGGGCATTGAGCATTTGGATTACTGGGCTAAACGCGCAAACAAAAAGGACTTATTTGGACATACAGTGGGGCAAAAAAGTATTTAGTCAGTCACCAATTGTGCAAGTTCTCCCACTTAAAAAGATGAGAGAGGCCTGTAATTTTCATCATAGGTACACTTCAACTATGACAGACAAAATGAGAGAAGAAAATCCAGAAAATCACATTCTAGGATTTTTTATTAATTTATTTGCAAATTATGGTGGAAAATAAGTATTTGGTCAATAACAAAAGTGTATCTCAATACTTTGTTATATACCCTTTGTTGGCAATGACAGAGGTCAAACGTTTTCTGTAAGTCTTCACAAGGTTTTCACACACTTGCTGGTATTTTGGCCCATTCCTCCATGCAGATCTCCTCTAGAGCAGTGATGTTTTGGGGCTGTTGATGGGCAACAAGGACTTTCAACTCCCTCCAAAGATTTTCTATGGGGTTGAGATCTGGAGACTGGCTAGGCCACTCCAGGACCTTGAAATGCTTCTTACGAAGCCACTCCTTCGTTGCCCGGGCGGTGTGTTTGGGATCATTGTCATGCTGAAAGACCCAGCCACGTTTCATCTTCAATGCCCTTGCTGATGGAAGGAGGTTTTCACCAAAAATCTCACGATACATGGCCCCATTCATTCTTTCCTTTACACGGATCAGTCGTCCTGGTCCCTTTGCAGAAAAACAGCCCAAAAGCATGATGAGTTTTTACCAAAAAGTTATATTTTGGTTTCATCTGACCATATGATATTCTCCCAATCTTCTTCTGGATCATCCAAATGCTCTCTAGCAAACTTCAGACGGGCCTGGTCATGTACTGGCTTAAGCAGGGGGTCACATCTGGCACTGCAGGATTTGAGTCCCTGGCAGCGTAGTGTGTTACTGATGGTAGGCTTTGTTACTTTGGTCCCAGCTCTCTGCAGGTCATTCACTAGGTGTGGTTCTGGGATTTTTGCTCACTGTTCTTGTGATCATTTTGACCCCACGGGGTGAGATCTTGCGTGGACCCCAGATCGAGGGAGATTATCAGTGGTCTTGTATGTCTTCCATTTCCTAATAATTGCTCCCACAGTTGATTTCTTCAAAACAAGCTGCTTACCTATTGCAGATTCAGTCTTCCCAGCCTGGTGCAGGTCTACAATTTTGTTTCTGGTGTCCTTTGAAAGCTCTTTGGTCTTGGCCATAGTGGAGTTTGGAGTGTGACTGTTTGAGGTTGTGGACAGGTGTCTTTTATACTGATAACAAGTTCAAACAGGTGCCATTAACCTCTCTGATCTCCCAAACCCGGATCCGGTATCGTGACTACAGCCTCAAGCTCATTACCATAACGCAACGTTAACTATTCATGAAAATCGCAAATGAAATGAAATAAATATGCCATCTCGCAAGCTTAGCCTTTTGTAAACAAAACTGTCATCTCAGATTTTCAAAATATGCTTCTCAACCATAGGAAAACAATAATTTGTGTAACAGTAGCTAGCAAACAAAGGATTTAGCGTTAGCATTAGCGTTAGCATCCAGCACGCAACATTTCAACAAAAACATAAAAGCCTTCAAATAAAATCATTTACCTTTGAAGAACTTCTGATGTTTTCAATGAGGATACTCTCAGTTGGATAGCAGATGCTCAGTTTTTCCAAAAAGATTCTTTGTGTATTAGAAATAGCTCCGTTTTATACATCACATTTGGCTACCAAAAAAACCACGAAAATTCAGTCCTCAAAACGCGAAGTTTTTTCCAAATTAACTCCATAATATCGACTGAAAACATGGCAAACGTTGTTTAGAATCAATCATCAAGGTGTTTTTCACATATCTCTTCATTGATACATCGTTCTTGGACACATGCTTTCTCCCCTGAATCAAATGGTAAAGTAGAAGCAGCTGGCAATTGCGCACCGAATTTGACGCAGGACACCAGGCGGACACTTGGAAAATGTAGTCTCTTATGGTCAATCTTCCAATGATATGCCTACAAATACGTCACAATGCTGCTAAGACCTTGGGCGAACGACAGAAAGTGTAGGCTCATTCGTTGCGCAATCACAGCCATATAAGGAGAGAATGGAAAACAGAGCTTCAGAAATTCTGCTAATTCCTGGGTGATGCATCATCTTGGTTTCGCCTGTAGAATGAGTTCTGGGGCACTTACAGACAAAATCTTTGCAGATTCTGAAACTTCAGAGTGTTTTCTTTCCAAAACTGTCAAGAATATGCATAGTCGAGCATCTTTTCGTGACAAAATATCGCGCTTAAAACGGGAACGTTTTTTATCCAAAAATGAAATAGCGCCCCTAGAGATCTAAGAGGTTAATACAGGTAACAAGTGGAGGAAAGAGGAACCTCTTAAAGAAGAAGTTACAGGTCTGTGAGAGCCAGAAATCTTGCTTGTTTGTTATTGACCAAATACTTATTTTCCACCATAATTTGCAATAAATGAATTAAAAATCCTACAATATGATTTTTTTTCTCATTTTGTCTGTCATAGTTGAAGTGTACCTATGATGAAAATTACAGGCCTCTCTCATCTTTTTAAGTGGGATAACTTGCACAATTGGTGGCTGACTAAATACTTTTTTGCCCCACTGTAAATGATGGACTTTATCGAACAAAACAAACATTTATTGTGGAACTTTGATTCCTGGGAGTGCATTCCGATCAAGATCATCAAAGTTAAGTGAATATTTATAATGCTATTTCCGACTTTTCTGACACCTCTCCCCCTTTGGAAAATGGCTGTATGTTTTTCTGTGGCTTGGTGCTGACCTAACATAATCGCAAGGTGTGCTTTCGCCGTAAAGCCTTTTTGAAATCTGACACAGCAGTCGCATTAAGGAGAGGTTTACCTATAATTCTATGCAAAACACTTGTATCTTTTATCAATGTTTATTATGAGTATTTCTGTCATTTGATGTGGCTCTCTGCACTTTCACCAGATGTTTGTTTGAGACAATGCATTTCTGAACATAACACACCAATTTCAAATGAGGTTTTTGGACATAAAGATGAGCTTTATCGAACAAAACACATATTTATGGTGTAACATGAAGTCCTGTGAGTGCCATCTGATGAAGATCATCAAAGGTTAGTGATTAATTTAATCGCTATTTCTGACTTTTGTGAGCCCTCTCCTTGGCTGGAAAATGGCTGTATGGTTTTCTGTGACTGTATGGTTTTCTGCTGACCTAACATAATCGTTTGGTGTGCTTTCACCGTACAGCCTATTTGAAATTGGACACTGTGGATGGATTTACAAGAAATGTATCTTTAAAATGGTGTATAATACTTGTATGTTTGAGAAATTTTAATTATGGGACATCTGTTGTTTTGAATTTGGCGCCCTGCAATTTCACTGGCTGTTGGCGAGGTGGGACGCTACCGTCCCACATATCCCAGAGAAGTTAAACGCTTTTTATATTGAATAGCCTTTTCCCAATTTCTCTACACAACTAAACAAGACAACACTGCGGACACAAAATGACCGTCAAGTCACACACATGATAGATACCAACAGTGACTGAGTGATGATTGAAAAATGGAGGCGATAGATAGGGCAGCCGAGCTTCTTTTTGTGTTATTTATTACAACAGACATTTTTTTGTGTTATTGCATACAGCCGGGAATAACTTTTTGATGTCAGAGTGGCGGAAACTCACCAGCATTACCGGCATTGTGACCAGGAATACGACTTTCCCGAATCGGATCCTTCGTTTGTACTGGGCAATTGAACTGATTCCAGAGGCTGACCCAAAACATTGCTGGTGGAGAAGGGGTACTCGGAGTGGACTTCTAGTCCGAACCAGGAGGCGCGCATACCACCCACCACTTCCGAGTACTTTATTCGCTAATGTTCAGTCTCTGGAAAATAAAGTTGACGAGCTGAGGGCGAGGATCTTCCAGAGAGACATCAGGGATTCTAACATACTCTGTTTCACAGAATCATGGCTCTCTCAGGATATACTGTCTGAGTCCGTACAACCAGTTGGGTTCTCAGTTCATTGTGCAGACAGGAATAAATATCTCTCCGGGAAGAAGAAGGGCGTGGGTGTATGTTTCATGATTAACTACTGACGGTGTGATTGTGATAACATACAGGAACTGAAGTCCTTTTGTTCACCCATCATAGAATACCTCATAATCAAATGCCAAACGTATTACATCCCGAGAGAATTCTCTTCGGTTATAGTCACAGCCGTGTATATTCCCCCTCAAGCCGATACCACGATGGCTCTCAAGGAACTACACTGGACTTTATGCAAACTGGAAACTACATATACTGAGGCTGCATTTACTGTAGCTGGGAATTTTAACAAAGCAACTTTGAGGAAAACGCTACCGAAGTTCGATCAAAATATTGACTGCAGTACTCGCACTGCTAAAAAACTCAACCACTGCTACTCCAACTTCTGGGATGCCTTCCAGGCCCTCCCCCGCCCTCCCTTTGGCAAATCTGATCACGACTCCATTTTGCTCCTCCCTTCCTATAGGCAGAAACTCAAACAGGAAGTGCCTGTATGATTCAACCCTGGTCTGACCAATCGGTGACCAATCCATGCCTCAAGATTGTTTTGATCACGCGGACTGGGATATGTTCCGGGTAGTCTCGGTGAATAACATTGACAAATATACTGATACGATGACTGAGTTTATCAGGAAGTGTGTAGGAGATGTTATACCCACTGTGACTATTAAAATCTACCCTAACCAGAAACTGTGGATAGATGGCAGTATTCACGCAAAACTGAAAACACGAACCACCGCATTTAACCATGGCCAGAATACTGGGAATATGGAAGAATACAAAGAGTGTAGTTATTCCCTCTGTAAGGCAATCAAACAGGCAAAACGTCAGTACAAAGACAAAGTGGAGTCGCAATTCAACAGCTCAGACACAAAACGTATGCGGCAGCATCTACAGACAATTACGGACTACAAAAGCTACGTCGCGGACACCAACGTCTTGCTTCCTGACAAGATAAACACCACCACGTCGCGGACACTTCACCCGCTGTCACAGCTGTTGAAGGATGAGGACCAAGGTGCAGCGTGGTGAGCGTACATTTGACTTTATTTAAGAAATGACGCCGACAAAACAATAAACAATACAAAAAAAATGTGAAGCTTAAGGCTATGTGCCATCAAACAAAGTTAACTTCCCGCAAACACAGGTGGGAAAAAGGGTACCTAAGTTCCAAAATCAGGTTCCAAATCAGAGACAACGATAGACAGCTGTCCCTGATTGAGAACCATACCCGGCCAAAACATAGAAATAGAAAATCATAGAAACACAAAACATAGAATGCCCACCCCAACTCACGCCCTGACCAAACCAAAATAGAGACATAAAAAGGATCTCCAAGGTCAGGGCGTGACACCCGCTTTGAGGATAACACAGTGCCACCGACGCGGCCCGCTACCAAGGACTGTGAACTCTCCTTCTCCATAGCCGATGTGAGTAAGACATTTAAGCGTGTTAACCCTTGCAAGGCTGCCGGCCCAGATGGCATCAATAGCCGCGTCCTCAGAACATGCGCAGACCAGCTGGCTGGTGTGTTTATGGACATATTCAATCTCTCCCTATCCCAGTCTGCAGTCCCCACATGCTTCAAGATGGCCACCATTGTTCCTGTACGCAAGAAAGCAAAGGTAACTGAACTAAATAACTATCGCACCGTAGCACACACTTCTGTCATCATGAAGTGCTTTGAGAGACTAGTCAAGGATCTACCTTAGCTGACACCCTAGACCCACTTCAATTTGCTTACCGCCCCAATAGATCCACCGACGATCCAATCGCCATCGCATTGCACACTGTCCTATCCCATCTGGACAAGGGGAATACACTATGCAAGAATGCTATTCATTGACTATAGCGCAGCATTCAACACCATAGTACCTTCCAAGCTCATCATTAAGCTTGAGGCCCTGGGTCTGAACCCTGTTCTGTGCAACTGGGTCCTGGACTTCCTGACGGTCCGCCCCCAGGTGGTGAAGGTAGGAAACAACACCTCCACTTCCCTGATCCTCAACACTGGGGCCCCACAAGGGTGTATGCTCAGCCCACTCCTGTACTCCCTGTTCACCCATGACCGCATTGCCACGCATGCCTCCAACTCAATCATCAAGTTTGTAGACGACACGATAGTAGTAGGCTTGATTACCAACAATGATGAGACAGTCTACTGGGAGGAGGTGCGGGCTCTGGGAGGGTGGTGCCAGGAAAATAACATCTCACTAAACATCAACAAAACAAAGGAGATCATCGTTGACTTCAGGAAACAGTAGAGGGAGCACCCCCCTATCCACATCAACGGGACCGCAGTGGAGCAGATGGAAAGCTTCAAGTTCCTCGGCGTACACCACTGACAAACTGAAATGGTCCACACACACAGACAGTGTTGTGAAGAAGGCGCAACAGCGCCTCTTCAACCTCAGGAGGCTGAATAAAAACCCTCACAAACTTTTACAGATGCACAATTCGCCCGCAACCGCAGGGCTCTCCAGAGGTTGGTGCGGTCTGCCCAATGCATCACCGGGGGCAAACTACATGCCCTCCAGGATACCTACAGCACCCGATGTCACAGGAAGGCCAAAAAGATCATTAAAGACAACAACCACCCGAGCCACTGCCTGTTCACCCCACTATCATCCAGAAAGCGAGGTCAGTACAGGTGCATCAAAGCTGGGACAGAGAGACTGAAAAATAGCTTCTATCTCATGGCCATCAGACTGTTAAATAGCCATCACTAGCACATTAGCGGCTGCTGCCTATATACATAGACTTGAAATCACATTAATAATGTTTACATATTTTGCATTACTCATCTCATATGTATATACTGTATTCTATTCTACTGTATCTTAGTCTATGCCGCTCTGACATTGCTTGTTCATATATTTATATATTCTTAATTCCATTCCTTTACTTAGATTTGTGTATATTGTGTTTATGTTGTGAAATTGTTAGAAATTACTTCTTAGATATTACTGCACTGATAGAAACACATGCATTTCTCTACACCCACAATAACATCTGCTAAACACGTGTATGTGACCAATAAAATTTGATTTGATTGCCTTCTGCAGCCCAATGGGTTGTGTGTGTGTAAC
This sequence comes from Oncorhynchus mykiss, assembly GCF_013265735.2. NCBI lineage: Eukaryota > Metazoa > Chordata > Actinopteri > Salmoniformes > Salmonidae > Oncorhynchus > Oncorhynchus mykiss. The sequence goes on along the minus strand of NC_048566.1, from coordinate 73,494,761 downwards.
TGTGTATATGAAGCAGAGGTAAGCTTGTTGTAGCTAGCATAGCCATGTGCTGTAACCACAGCACTACAATTCATTATATTTCTATGGTTGTGACATCACCTTTCATAAGACCTGAAACAACAAGTGTCTTCTTGAGACTTTGGGAGCTGAGCTTTTCTGATCCAGTGGTATGGTGTATGCTGGAGAGATGGATGTCAAATCCAGGAAGGGTTGATACTTGCTGCTACATAATAATATGAGCATATCTGAATGGAGGGTGTGAAAACAGACACATCTTATGGCCAAGGCCCTGCAGCCCCTCCTACGCAGAGCTTGGACTAGAAATCTGCTCTGAGAGAACAAGTCCCCATCCAGGGGCTCCTTCTTACTCACTCATACACACACACTCTCAGAGAGAAGGTCAGGCCCTGGTCCTTGGAGCCTACTCTGTTTCATCAGGTGGCACAGTTCAGATCACTGGATCAGAGCCAGCCATGTAGCCCTGCTTTCATCTGGCCACTCCACTCTGACATCTGTCCATCTTGTTCCTGCTAGCTACTTCTCCTCATCTGTTAACCTGTTAGATCTCTAGGGGCGCTATTTCATTTTTGGATAAAAAACGTTCCCGTTTTAAGCGCGATATTTTGTCACGAAAAGATGCTCGACTATGCATATTCTTGACAGTTTTGGAAAGAAAACACTCTGAAGTTTCAGAATCTGCAAAGATTTTGTCTGTAAGACAAAATGTAGAACTCATTCTACAGGCGAAACCAAGATGATGCATCAACCAGGAATTAGCAGAATTTCTGAAGCTCTGTTTTCCATTGTCTCCTTATATGGCTGTGATTGCGCAACGAATGAGCCTACACTTTCTGTCGTTCGCCCAAGGTCTTAGCAGCATTGTGACGTATTTGTAGGCATATCATTGGAAGATTGACCATAAGAGACTACATTTTCCAAGTGTCCGCCTGGTGTCCTGCGTGGAATTCGGTGCGCAATTGCCAGCTGCTCGTACTTTTCCATTTGATATAGGGGAGAAACCATGTGTCCAAGAACGATGTATCAATGAAGAGATATGTGAAAAACACCTTGATGATTGATTCTAAACAACGTTTGCCATGTTTTCTGTCGATATTATGGAGTTAATTTGGAAAAAAGTTCGCGTTTTGAGGACTGAATTTTCGGATTTTTTTTGGTAGCCAAATGTGATGTATAAAACGGAGCTATTTCTAATACACAAAGAATCTTTTTGGAAAAACTGAGCATCTGCTATCTAACTGAGAGTATCCTCATTGAAAACATCAGAAGTTCTTCAAAGGTAAATTATTTTATTTGAAGGCTTTTATGTTTTTGTTGAAATGTTGCGTGCTGGATGCTAACGCTAATGCTAACGCTAATGCTAACGCTAAATGCTAACGCTAAATGCTAACGCTAAATGCTAACGCTAGCTAGCTACTTTTACACAAATGATTGTTTTCCTATGGCATATTTTGAAAATCTGAGATGACAGTGTTGTTTACAAAAGGCTAAGCTTGAGAGATGGCATATTTATTTCATTTCATTTGCGATTTTCATGAATAGTTAACGTTGTGTTATGCTAATGAGCTTGCTGATAGATTTACACAATCCTGGATACAGGGGTTTTTTCATAGCTAAACGTGACGCAGAAAACGGAGCGATTTGTCCTAAACAAATAATCTTTCAGGAAAAACTGAACATTTGCTATCTGAGAGTCTCCTCATTGAAAACATCTGAAGTTCTTCAAAGGTAAATGATTTTATTTGAATGCTTTTCTGTTTTTTTGTGTAAATGTTGCCAGCTGAATGCTAATGCTAAATGCTACGTTAGCCATCAATACTGTTACACAAATGCTTGTTTTGCAATGGTTGAGAAGCATATTTTGAAAATCTGAGATGACAGTGTTGTTAACAAAAGGCTAAGCTTGAGAGCTAGCATATTTATTTCATTTCATTTGCGATTTTCATGAATAGTTAACGTTGCGTTATGGTAATGAGCTTGAGTCTGTATTCACGATCCCGGATCCGGGATGGGGAGACCAGAAAGTTTAATGAAGTGGTACTCAGAGAATGAAATTCTCGGTCTCACAGACCCATGTACTGATCACACATCACATACGCATTTGATTTCAATTTCCCAAAAGTCTAAATTATTTATCCAATAACAATGCATTTAATTTCAGCACTAAGCAAAGTATTAGTATGATAATTAATCAATGTATTTCTCTGAAATTAAACAGCCTGTTTTGTTTTGGCAGAGGGTTGAGGGGCAGCACAGCTGGCTTCTTTTGTATTTGTCAGATGCTCTGTGCCGTCACAGAACAGTCACCCCCAAGAGACCCCTGACACACACACAAATACACACACACATCCCTGTTACCCATATAACCCTTTTAACTACACATCTGCTCATGTCTGGGTTCAGGTCTGGGACATGCTGACCCAAAATACAGAATTCTATTTAAAGATATCGACCAAATAAGCAATTGAGTGCCCATCAGTGAACCATCACTAAATGAGCCATTCTTCACCATTTAGACCATTTTACTAGTTCAGGTCTAAGCCTGCATTCACTTTTACTGGGATAGTCTGGTGTGTGCATTCGTTAAATACATAATGCTAAATCATCATTAGAGAAACTAGTGTTGCCGATTGAATTAACTGAAAAATATGCAAGAGTGCATTTTGCTTTGTGATTGAGTCCTCTCTGCTCCCTATCTGCTATTATAGCCAGTGAGGTGTGCAGTGCAGGCAGAAGGAACTCTCTCTCTCCCAGTCCCCCTCTCCTACTGCTGCTGCTAACTCTGAGGACAAAGACTGACTGCAGGCTGAGACAGAGGTTGGAGGGGGAGGCAGGTGGAAAGGGGACAGGAGGGGAGGGGTGTGTATCAGATACTCTTACAAGGCAGACAACAGGCCTCTATTGGCTGGTCTGGTTGTGTCTCAGACGTGGCCAGACAAACATCATCAACAGCAACAGGGAGAGAGAGAGGAACATCATGTATCACCTGTGCTGTTCTGTGGCAGCTGGTAGTGGCAACCAGACGGGCTGGTGGGGGTGTGTGTGAGTGTGTGTGTGTGGGGGGGGGACTACCTGTGCTGACACAACATGTTATGTCAGTAAAGTAGACAGAAGCATAATACTCCTCTCTCTATGCTAGCTAATTACTATTACTTAGATATTTGAGCACTGGGTGATGAAGAGAGAAGGTCTGATGTTCAATATGTGAAATAAATCATATTATTAACTGGGTGGTTTGAGCCCTGAATGATGATTGGATGAAAGCCATGGTATATCAGAATGTATATCACGGGTATGACAAAACATGTATTTTTACTGCTCTAATTACGTTGGTAACCAGTTTATAATAGCAATAAGGCACCTCAGGGGTTTGTGGTTTATGGCCAATATACCACAGCTAAGGGCTGTATCCAGGCACTCCACATTGCATCTTGCATAAGAACAGCCCTTAGCTGTGATATATTGGCCATATACCACACCCCCTCGGGCCTTATTGCTTAAATAATCAGCAGTTCACACATGCATTTTTGTCATTGTGCATTTAGAACTTGTATCACTACTGTACTAAGGTAGTTACTATTTTGGTTGTCATATAACATACAGTATACTTAATTGGTCCTATAGCCTGTCTCTTTGTTTTCTCTATTTCCTGATCCTCAGCAGACACTCATCTCCTCTGACCACTGCACTGACACACACACAAAGGGTGGAGACTGATTGAGTGAATGAATTGCTGTCGGTGTAATCTGCAGGCTCAGCCACACGTGTGACAAGAGAAGGTATCCAATCACCAATCACCACGGGAGGCTTCATTTGTGACTAAAATGGAATAAATAAATATTATGAGCCAATCCACAAAAACATACACACAAGAATGCGTGCACACACACACAAAAACACAGACAAATTCTGGATTCCATTCATCAATCCACCCAGCGAAAAACAAAAATTACTCTGATGGAAAACTGCCAGATGGGAGCAGCAAATTAGACTTATGTATTAGTCATTAAATGGGAGACTGTTAACTCTGAAAACAAACCTGCCTTTGTGCCGTGCAAAAACAAGACACTCATCTCTTCGATCTCTCACTCTGCTTCTCTCAGTTTTCATAAGAGAATTTGTTCAACTGTGATCCAAGGCACACCTGAGAGAAAGACTTTGTCACTCCTTTCAACTCCAAGATGAAAGACAGTGAGAGTGAAGGAAAGATCCACAGAGAGCGAACAGACAATACTCTCACGCAGTTCAAGTAGCCCTCTTTACACACTGGCTCTATCTGCACAATTATGACAGAGTGTAATGTCTCTCTGAGAGCTAGACCCTAATTTGGAGAAGTGCAGATGGCTTTCCTCAGTGCCAACTGTCAGTAAACAGCTAGCGATCCACCACATTAGCAGTAAACACAAGCCTGAAAAGCACATTCTGCTACAGTAGCTCTGAGTGTTCCAGTGGAGAAAACCTTCACCTCTTCTCCATCTCAAATAGACAAAATACAGAACCCCAACAACATAACTTCAAGAAGCAATTTAAGAAAAATCCTTCTCCTTGCTACCTCCATAAACCATGATTTTCAAGAGACGCATATGAAATGTAGGCTATTTAAAACTTCAGAATTGGCTAACCTTTGGTATTGTTTCAGTTATGAAAATGAAGTCATTTCTCCATTGTGTGTGACAGAGGATAAATTAGAGGATAATTTCCATTCATGTCACATCTACGTGTGAACATGCTGAATCCTATAAGGTTCCATTTGTCAACTCTTACCTGCTCCTCACAGAGATCTATTCACTGGTCAAAGCATAGACTTTGATAAAATCAAATTCAATTGTATTTGTCACAAGCACTAAATATCAACTAATTATTTACAAAATAATCTAAAGTAAAAGATAAAATAAAAAGTAACACAATAAAATAACTATAACGAGAGTATTACAGGGGATACCTTTACTGAGTCAATGTGCTGGGGTACAGGTTAGTTGAGGTAATTTGTACATGTAGATAGGGCTAAAGTGACTATATATAGATAATAAACAGTGAGTAACAGCAGTGTAAAACAAAGGATGGGTCAATGTAAATACAGTGGGGAAAAAAAGTATTTAGTCAGCCACCAATTGTGCAAGTTCTCCCACTTAAAAAGATGAGAGAGGCCTGTAATTTTCATCATAGGTACACTTCAACTATGACAGACAAAATGATTTTAAAAAATCCAGAAAATCACATTGTAGGATTTTTAATGAATTTATTTGCAAATTATGGTGGAAAATAAGTATTTGGTCAATAACAAAAGTTTATCTCAATACTTTGTTATATACCCTTTGTTGGCAATGACAGAGGTCAAACGTTTTCTGTAAATCTTCACAAGGTTTTCACACACTGTTGCTGGTATTTTGGCCCATTCCTCCATGCAGATCTCCTCTAGAGCAGTGATGTTTTGGGGCTGTTACTGGGCAACATGGACTTTCAACTCCGTCCAAAGATTTTCTATGGGGTTGAGATCTGGAGACTGGCTAGGCCACTCCAGGACCTTGAAATGCTTCTTACGAAGCCACTCCTTCGTTGCCCGGGCGGTGTGTTTGGGATCATTGTCATGCTGAAAGACCCAGCCACGTTTCATCTTCAATGCCCTTGCTGATGGAAGGAGGTTTTCACTCAAAATCTCACAATACATGGCCCCATTCATTCTTTCCTTTACACGGATCAGTCGTCCTGGTCCCTTTGCAGAAAAACACCCCCAAAGCATGATGTTTCCACCCCCATGCTTCACAGTAGGTATGGTATTCTTTGGATGCAACTCAGCATTCTTTGTCCTCCAAACACGACGAGTTGAGTTTTTACCAAAAAGTTATATTTTTGTTTAATCTGACCATATGACATTCTCCCAATCATCTTCTGGATCATCCAAATGCTCTCTTCAGACGGGCCTGGACGTGTACTGGCTTAAGCAGGGGGACACGTCTGGCACTGCAGGATTTGAGTCCCTGGCGGAGTAGTGTGTTACTGATGGTAGGCTTTGTTACTTTGGTCCCAGCTCTCTGCAGGTCATTCACTAGGTCCCCCCGTGTGGTTCTGGAATTTTTGCTCACTGTTCTTGTGATCATTTTGACCCCACGGGGTGAGATCTTGCGTGGACCCCAGATCGAGGGAGATTATCAGTGGTCTTGTATGTCTTCCATTTCCTAATAATTGCTCCCACAGTTGATTTCTTCAAAACAAGCTGCTTACCTATTGCAGATTCAGTCTTCCCAGCCTGGTGCAGGTCTACAATTTTGTTTCTGGTGTCCATTGACAGCTCTTTGGTCTTGGCCATAGTGGAGTTTGGAGTGTGACTGTTTGAGGTTGTGGACAGGTGTCTTTTATACTGATAACAAGTTCAAACAGGTGCCATTAATACAGGTAACGAGTGGAGGACAGAGGAGCCTCTTAAAGGGAGCCAGAAATCTTGCTTGTTTGTAGGTGACCAAATACTTATTTTCCACCATAATTTGCAAATAAATTCATAAAAAATCCTACAATGTGATTTCCTGGATTTTGTTTCTCATTTCGTCTGTCATAGTTGAAGTGTACCTATGATGAAAATTACAGGCCTCTCTCATCTTTTTAAGTGGAGAACTTGCACAATTGGTGGCTGACTAAATACTTTTTTGCCCCACTGTAGTCCGGGTGGCCATTTGATGAATTTTTCAGCAGTCTTATGGCTTGGGGGTAGAAGCTGTTGAGGAGCCTTTTGGACCTAGACCTGGCACTCCGGTACCGCTTGCCGTACGGTAGCAGAGAGAACAGCCTATTACTTGGGTGACTGGTGCCTTCGACATTTTTTGGGCCTTCCTCTGACACCGCCTAGTATATATGTCCTGGATGGAAGGAAGCTTGGCCCCAGTGATGTACTGGGCCGTACGCACTACCCTCTGTAGAGCGTTACGGTCAGTTGCTGAGCAGTTGCCATACCAGGTGGTGATGCAACCCGTCAGGATGCTCTCGATGGTGCAGCTGTAGAACTTTTTGAGGATCTGGGGACTAGAGGTCGACCGATTAATCGGAATGGCCGATTAATTAGGGCCGATTTCAAGTTTTCATAACAATCGGAAATCTGTATTTTTGGGTGCAGATTTTGACGATTTTTAAAATTTTTATTACACCTTTATTTAACTAGGCAAGTCAGTTAAGAACACATTCTTAATTTCAATGATGGCCTAGGAACGTTCTGCCTACAGATTTTTACCTTGTCAGCTCGGGGGATCCAATCTTGCAACCTTACAGTTAACTTGTCCAACGCTCTAACCACCTGATTACATTGCACTCCACAAGGAGCCTGCCTGTTACGTGAATGCAGTAAGCCAAGGTAAGTTGCTAGCTAGTATTAAACTTATCTTATAAAAAACAATCAATCAACGACTGTCGTTGCTCCAATGTGTACTTAACCATAAACATCAATGCCTTTCTTAAAATCAATACACAAGTATATATTTTTAAACCTCGATATTTAGCTAAAAGAAATCCAGGTTATCAGGCAATATTAACCAGGTGAAATTGTGTCACCTCTTGCGTTCATTGCACGCAGAGTCAGGGTATATGCAACAGTTTGGGCCGTCTGGCTCTTTGCGAACTAATTTGCCAGACTTTTACGCAATTATGACATAACATTGAAGGTTGTGCAATGTAACATGAATATTTAGACTCATGGATGCCACCCGTTAGATAAAATACGGAACAGGAATAAACGTTTAGTTTTCGAGGTGATAGTTTCCGGATTTGACCTAAGGCTTGTATTTCTGTGTGTTTATTATAGTTAAGTCTATGATTTGATATTTGATAGAGCAGTCTGACTGAGGGGTGGTAGGCAGCAGCAGGCTCGTAATAGTCAAAGGTATATGGTTTAGAGAGAAATAGTCGACGCGTTATAATTCCTGTAATAACTTGCGGCTGAACTTGAAAGGGGTTCCTTCGTTATTTAACCGTTCATGTCTTCCATAGAGAATGTCTTGATCTACTTCAAATAAGGTCTGTGTTTCGTGCAGGCTTAAACCTCCTCTGAGTGCCTCCCGGGTGGCGCAGTGGTTAAGGGCGCTGTACTGCAGCGCCAGCTGTGCCATCAGAGTCCCTGGGTTCGCGCCCAGGCTTTGTTGTAACCGGCCTTGACCGGGAGGTCCGTGGGGCGACGCACAATTGGCTTAGCGTCGCCCGGGTTAGGGAGGGCTTGGTCGGTAGGGGTGTCCTTGTCTCATCGCGCACCAGCGACTCCTGTGGTGGGCTGGGCGCAGTGTGCGCTAACCAAGGTGGCCAGGTGCACAGTGTTTCCTCCGGCGCATTGGTGCGGCTGGCTTCCGGGTTGGATGCGTGCTGTGTTAAGAAGCAGTGCGGCTTGGTTGGGTTGTGTATCGGAGGACGCATGACTTTCAACCTTCGTCTCTCCCGAGCCCGTACGGGAGTTGTAGCGATGAGACAAGATAGTAGCTACTACAACAATTGGATACCACGAAATTGGGGAGAAAAAGGGGTAAAAATGCAAAAAAAAAAAAAAAAAAAAAAACTCCTCTGAGTTTTGATACCCGTGTAAATCTCAATAGGTAACGTTTGTCAACATATTTTCATAAATCCACTCTATAAAAAAAATGATCTTCGCTTATATTTAGCCAAAATTTATCAGAGTTACACACATTCCAGGAATTCCCTTGATTGGCAGACAGAAGGGGAACTGGCATGCTGGACCCCGCCTAACCCAGAGCTAACTGATAAACGTGCACTAATAACCACACAACTATGGCCTCTGCTCCTGGGGAGTGCAGGGAGGGTAGGATGGAGTTGCAAATAGATAGAGAAAAGTAGCATAGGGAGGAGGCCATGTCTGCTAAAGAGCACATCAATTGTTTCATTCCAATAAATGTGTTCATGTGTGTGTGCAGGGGGAGAGGGAGGTGACAGCATGGATGGGATTAAGTGTGAGAGGCTCTGTGACAGACAGAAAGGGACTGTCTTCTGTCATGTTCTGTCATTAACCATCAGCAGCAGCGAGACGCGTGGAGGGAAACACTGAAATGAGCAGAACAGCATGTTAAGTGTCAGAGCTTTCTCCTCCAGAACACTAGTGACCCTATGAAAGCCCAGAGAGGAGGGAGGCACATCAAATCTGCAGCAGAGAAGCAACTAAGGACCTAGGGAAATGAAAGATCAGAGAGATAGCAAAAGTGTAGAGTGAGAGGGGGCTCATTATCTGAAGACCTGCAGAGGAGTGGGACCATGGCGGAAGGAGAGACATCCTGTAGAGATGTAACCTGCAGAGCAAAGGAGAAGAGAGAGAAAGAGTGAGAGGAGCAGAGGAGATGAGAGGGAGAACAGGGAACTGGTTAGTGAGGCTTCAGCCATGGCCGTGTCTGGACTCGCAGACAGCTGGGCTCACGTGGCAACGTGATGCATGTTAGCAGTCATTCAGCGCAAGGCAAAAAATAGAATCAAAGTTTATTGGTCGCATACACAGATTTGCAGGTGTTAGCGAAATGCTTGTGTTTCTAGCTCCAACAGTGCAGTAACACCTAGCAATAAATAAAAATAACAATACACACATAATCCAGAAAAATGTAAATGTTTATAGGATGAGCCATGACTAGAATACAGTATATACATACAAAGTGGGTGAAACAGTATGTATACATTATTAAAGTGACCAGTGTTCAATGACTCTATATACAGAGGGCAGCAGTCTCTACGATGCAGGGTAGAGTACTGGGTGGTAGCCGGCTAGAACAGTGACTTAAATTCAGGGCAGTGTACTGAGCAGAGGCCGGCTTGTGGTGACTGTTTAACTGGAGGGCAGGCAGTATGCCCCTGGTGATGTGTTGGGCTGACAGCACCACTCTCCGGTCTGCGGTTGCAGACGGTGCAATTGCTGTACCAGGCGGTAATACAGCCCGACAGGACGCTCTCAATCGTGCATCTGTAAAAGTTTGTGAGGATCTTATGGGCCAAGCCAAACTTCTTTAGCCTCCTGAAGTTGAAGACGCGCTGTTGTGCCTTCTTCACCACGCTGTCTGTGTGAAGGCAACCATTTCAGGTTGTCAGTGATGTGCATGCCGAGGAACTTTGGACCTTCTCCACTGCGACCCCGTCAAAGTGGATGGGGCCTGCTCTTTTTGCTGTCTCCTATAGTCCACGATCAGGTCCTTTGTTTTGTTGACGTTGAGGGAGAGGTTATTTTCCTGCCACCATGCTGCCAGGTCTCTCACCTCCTCTCTGTAGGCTGTCTCATCGTTGTTGTTAATAAGGCCTACCACTGTTGTGTAGTCAGCTAACTTTATGATTGAGTTGGAGACGTGCATGGCCATGCAGTCATGGGTGAACAGGGAATACAGGGGGGGTTAAGCACGCACCCCTGTGGGGCCTCCATGTTGAGGATCAGCATGGCGGAGGTGTTGTTGCCTACCTTCACCACTTGTGTTCAGCCCGTCAGGAAGTCCAGGACCCAGTTGCACAGGGAGGGATTCAGAATCAGAGCACTGAGTTTAGTGATGAGCTTGGAAGGCACTATAGTGTTGAAGGCTGAGCTGTAGTTGATGAACAGCATTCTTACATAGGTATTTCATTCCTTTTGTCCCGGTGGGATAGGGCAGTGTGCAGTGCAATGGCTATTGCATCATCTGTGGATTTGTTGGGGCGATATGCGAATTGTAGAAGGTCAGGTAAGGTAGAGGTGATATGATCCTTAAATAGCCTCTCAAAGCACTTCGTGATGACAGAAGTGAGTGCTACGGGGGAATAGTAAGTTACCTTCGCTTTCTTGGGTACAGGAACAATGGTGGACATCTTGAAGCGGGGACAGCAGACTGGGATATGGAGAGATTGAATATGTCCGTAAACACGCCAACCAGCTGGTCTGTACATGCTCTGACGACCCTAGCTCTCTGCCCCTGCTCTGTTGCTGGCTTTGCTGTCATGTCTGCTAAGCGCTGTCTGATTTCCTGCTACCCTGCACCCAGCCTGCGTAGTGTGTACTGACCTGATGGATTCAGATTAGTTGTTAATCTCCAGCAGTACCTCTGACCTGGCCAGAGCCATGACATGCACACAGTACTCCAATGTCTGCACTAAACAAGAATATATCCCCCAGACTCTCAAAGAGGAGAGCAGCTGCTACATTCTAGGAATGGGCATTTGAAATGATTTTACTATTCTAATAATATCATGATATTTCTTTGGATATCCAGATTGTAGAAAAAAAATATATAATAGTTTTTGCTATTGATTCTCAACCAATCAGATTGAGGCAAATGCACATGGCAGAGGTAAACAGTGGACATGCTGCTTTTCTCTGGTAGTTTGGCTAACAGCAACCGTAGTGCTGAGCGATTAGTGCTTTTTGAGGTCAGTTTGGTTTCGGTTCAATTGTAAAAAAATAATCACGGTTTTCAATTTCAATTATTTTTTTATTATAAGTTAAACATACTATGCATTATGCATGTTGAATGCTGCATCACAGAATAAAACAATTAATAAAAGTCCCATGATGGAAGTGACAGCCCATTACTGCTTATCACTTATTAAATCATAATTTATTCACATTACTTTACTTTAATAAAATATTTCAGTTGTTGTGTATATTACATTTGTTTATTTGATTACTTTATTATTTCATTCCAAGTCATCATTTCTGTAGAGCTGCTGCCTACGCTGTCTGACAAAATCACTAATTTAGTAGTTCTTCAAAGTTAATATGGTATATTTTTATAACTGCTGAATACCAACTATCAATCAACTATCAACTATCATCAATAATTTATTTTCAGGTAGAGATACCTTGTGAAGCAACTGCTCTCTATCCCTCTTGATCGCACATTCTTCTGTCTCTTTTATGTAGCAGGCGTAAAACAAACACAGACCGGACAAGTAGGCGGGCAATAGATTATGGTCATTGTAGTTCATTACCATGCTTTCTGTGCTAAACTATGTAAAACATTGCCTGTTAGAGACTACAACTCCCTACTACATTGCACAGTTCGGGATTGATCTGATTTATCTCTAGAGAAACTGCAGTGCAATGTGCCACTGAGCTCACAGAATTATTTTTGTTATTTTTTTAAATACCTAAAAATAACCAAAATATCTGTTATTCGTTCAGCACTAAGCAACAGAGAAATAAGAAGTCTAATGATAGAACTGATTCTGTTACAAAAAAGGTTTTCTGGTGAGTGTTTTGCAGTGATCCATGTCAGGTATCGTGGAAACTCTGTTAGGTGAGTGCCTATAATTGCCATTTGAAGTGGAGAAAATAGCATACCAATGTCAGGGGAACTTGGAGGGTTAAATGAGCAGCAGTAGCACAACGCACCACTATAAAAACTACATTCAAAACTTTGTTGTTTTGTTAAATTAAGAATGTCAAATGTCATGGTATATCCTTGTAGGTAAAAATGTCACTAGGATCATTTAATTTAATTTAGACAAAGCTTTTTCCTTGTTAAAATAGACCTACATGCACTACATGCATCTCAGAATACCACCACTCATCTTCATCCCAGAAACATGCTATAGTTAAATAATTCAAATAAAATAATAAAGTCCAGCTAGCTGTTTGTCTCTGTGAGTGTAGTGGTATCAGCACATCCTTTGGTTCCCGCATTAGTCTTCAGAGGCACAGGGCTCAAGAGGAGAGAGCCAGACAAAGGATGGATTGGAGTGGAGAGTGGAGAGCCCTGAGTGGAGAGCCCTGAGGCTCAAAGACCAGCAGGAGCAGAGAGGAGAGGAGGAAGAGAGGAGAGGATGAAAGGTAGGGCTGGGAGTTGTATGGCACTGGCACTATGATATCCCTCTCTGGTACAATAGTGTTGTGACTTCACTACCAATACCAGGTTTAGTATCACAATACTCGATACCATCACGATACTTGACAACAAAACGTTACCAAAACGATGCCACGGCGAAAAAAGAAGGCATATTAACCAAAGTCACAGAATGACACTTGATCCAGACAGACAAACTCAGCTACTGCTCTGTTCAATTGTTGCGCATCTGTAGCCTAGCCCTATCCACAATGCAGGTAAATGCATATTCAATAGGTGTGTGCATGTATTGAGTCTCAGAGCATTTACTATTATTCTGTACGTAAATCCGAGACACTCCATTTAGTATGTTATGTTTCGTATTGGTATCTATTCATTTGTGGATGTTGCAAATTGCAATTCGTACAATATGTTACAAATTGCAATTCCTACAATATGTTAGGAATTTGCAAAACATATGATATGTTAAGTATTCCAATTTGTTGTGGCTAACATTAGCTAGGTGGCTAATACTAACATTCGCTAGCTCTAGGGGTTAGGATTAGGGGATAAGGGTTAGGGGTTAAGGTTGGGGTAAGGTTAGTAGTTAGGTTAATGGGTTAAGGTTAGGGTTAGGGGAAGCTACAAAGGGTTAGGATTAGGGGAAGGGTTAGCTAACAGGCTAAGTAGTTGCAAAGTAGCTAAAAAGTAGTAACTATACTGAACAAAAATATGAATTCAACATGCAACAATTTCAAAGATTTAACTGAGTTACAGTTCAAAAGGAAATCAGTCAATTGAAATAAATGCAATAGGCCCTAATCTATGGATTCACATCACTGGGAATACAGATATGCATCTGTTGGTCAAAGATAACTTTTTTTTAAAGTAGGGGTATGGATCAGAAAACCAGTACGCATCTGGTGCGACACATCTCCTTCGCAAAGAGTTGATCAGGCTGTTGATCGTGGCCTGTGTAAGGTTGTCCCAATCTTCTTCAATGGCTGTGCGAAGTTGCTGGATAGTGGTGGGAACTGGAACATACTGTCGGACACGTAGATCCAGAGCATCCCAAACATGCTCAATGGGTGACATGTCTGGTGAGTATGTAGTCCATTGAAGAAATGAGACTTTTTCAGCTTCCAGGAATTGTGTACAGATCCTTGCAACATGGTGCAGTGCATTATCATAAAACATGAGGTGATAGCGGTGGATGAATGGCAAGACAATGGGCCTCAGGATCTCATCATGGTATCTCTGTGCATTCAAATTGACATTGATAAAATGCAATTGTGTTCATTGTCCGTAGCTTATGCCTGCCCATAACATAACCCCATTGCCACCATGGGGCACTCTGTTCACAGGGTTAACATTAGCAAACCGCTCGCCCACACAACACCATACACGTGGTCTGCAGTTAGAGACATAACATTAAATTATCTGGCAACAGCTCTGATGGACATTCCTGCAGTCAATATGCCAATTGCAGGCTCCCTCAAAACGTCATGTGTCATTGTGTTGTGTGACAAAACTGCACATTTTGTCCCCAGCACAAGGTGCACCTGTGTAATGATCATGCTTTCTGATCAGCTTCTTGATATGCCACACCTGTCAGGTGGCTCGATTATCTTGGCACAGGAGAAATGCTCTCCAACAGGGAGGCAAACAAATTTGTGCAAAACATTTGAGCAAAATAGGCTTTTTGTGCATATGGAACATTTCTGGGATCTTTTATTTCAGCTCAACAACTTACATGTTGCGTTTATATTTTTGTCCAGAGTAGTTGAAAAGTTGCTAATTAGCTAAAATGCTAATGTTGTCTGTGATGAGATTCGAACATGCAACCTTTGGGTTTTTGCCTTAAGTATTTACATCTACTATGTTACGTCTAGTCTATAAGACCAGTCTGGATTTCATGGAGTTACAGATGACAAACAATCTGTTTCCCTTCCATTTGGGAATTATTTTACTGTACTGATCAACAACATTTGCATAGAAGTAACTTATTAGTAAGATGGTGCCGACAGAAATAGCGGAACTGCTTCTAGCTTCTAAGCAACTTTGCAGTATTTTGTTTTTTTTGTGTGTTATCTCTTACATTATTAGCCCAGAACGTTTTTTGTGTTATTACATACAGCCAGAAATAACTTTTGGATATCGTTGCGGTGGGAACTCAGCATTACGACTAGGAATATGGATACTTTGTTCGTACCCCCCGGGCACTTGGACTTATCCCAGAGGATGCTCCAAGTCACCGCCAGCGGAGAATAGGTATTCGGAGTGGACTTCTAGTCTGACACAGGAGGCGTGCACACCATCCACCGCTTCCGAGTATATTACTCACTAATGTTCAGTCTCTGGAAAATAAAGTAGACGAGCTCAGGGCGAGGATTTCCTTCCAGAGAGACATCAGGAACTGTAAAATACTCTGTTTCACAGAATCATGGCTCTCTCAGGATATACTGTCTGAGTCCATACAGCTAGCTGGGTTCTCAGTTTATTGCACAGACAGGAATTAAGAACTCTCCGGGAAGAAGAAAGGCGGGGGTATATGCTTATATGATTAACTACTCCCAGTGTGATTGTGATAACATACAGAAACTCAAGTCCTTTTATTCACCCGACCCTAGAATACCTCATAATCAAATACCAACAGTTTTACCTCCCAAGAGAATTCTCTTTGGTTTTTGTCACAGCCGTGTATATTCCACCTCAAACCGATACCACATTCGGCGCTCAAGGAATTACACTGGAAACAACATATTCTGAAGCCGCATTTATTGTAGCTGGGGATTTTAACAAAGCAAATTTGAGGAAAACACTACCGATGTTCTATCAACACATTGACTGTAGTACTCGCTTAGGGAAAACACGAGATCACTGCTACACGCCTTTTTGAGATGCCTACAAGGCCCTCCCCCGCCCTCACTTCGGCAAATCAGATCACGACTCCATTTTACTCCTCTCTTCCTATAAGCTGAAACTCAAACAGGAAGTACCAACGCTAAGGTCTTTTCAACACTTGTCTGACCAATCGGTATCCATGCTTCGAGATTGTTTTGATCACGTGGACTGGGATATGTTCCGAGTATCCTCAGAGAATAACATTGATGCTTACACGGACACAGTGACTGAGTTCATCAGGAAGTGTATAGGGGATTTTGTTCCCACATTGACTATTAAAACCTACCCAAATCAGAAACTGAGGATAGATTGCAGCATTCGCACAAAACTGAAAGCGTGAACCACTGCATTTAACCATGGCAAGGTGACTGCGAATATGGAAGAATACAAAGAGTGTAGTTATTCCCTCTGTAAGGCAATCAAACAGGCAAAACATCAGTACAGAGACAAAGTGGAGTCGCAATTCAATGGCTCAGACACAAGACGTATCTGGCAGGGTCTACAGACAATCACAGATTACAAAGGGAAAACCAGCTACATCGTGGACACCGACGTCTTGCTCCTAGACAAGCTATAAACCTTATTTGCCTGCTTTGAGGATAACACAGTGCCACCGACGCAGCCCGCTCCCAAGGACTATGGGCTCTCGTTCTCCGTGGCCAAGGTAAACCATTTAAGCATGTTAATCTCTCGCAAGGCTGCCGCAGCATTGCTTGCCGCATCCTCAGAGTATGTGCAGACCAGCTGGCTGGAGTGTTTACGGACATATTCAATCTCTCCCTATCCCAGTCTCCTGTACCCATTTGTTTCAAGATGTCCACAAATGTTCCTGTACCCTAGAAAGCAAAGGTAACTGAACTAAATGACTATTGCCCCGTAGAACTCACTTCTGTCATGAAGTGCTTTGAGAGGCTAGTTAAGTATCATATCACCTCTACCTTACCTGACACCCTAGACCCACTTCAATTTGCTGACTGCCCCAATATATCCACAGACAATGCAATCGCCATCGCACTGCACACTGTCTTATCCCATCTGGACAAGAGGAATACCTATGTCCGAATGCTGTTCATTGACTACAGCTCGGCCTTCAATACCATAGTGTCCTCTAAGCTCACCAAAAAGATCACGGCCCAGGAACTGAACTCCTCCCTATGCAACTGGGTCTTGGATTCCTGACGGGCCGTCTCTAGGTAATGAAGGTAGGCAACATTACCTCCTCCACGCTGATCCTCAACACGGGGGCCCCACAAGGGTGCACCCTCAGTCCCTTCCTGTACTCCCTGTATACCCGCGACTACGTTGACTCACACAGTTCCAACTCCACCTCCGCTGACCGCAAGGCTCTACAGAGGGTGGTACGCTCAGCCGAACACACCATTGGATGCACACTGCCTGCCCTCCAGGACACCTACAACACCAAGTGTCGCAGGAAGGCCAAGAAGATCATCAAGGACCTCAACCACCTGGCAAAAACTGTCAGACTGACCAATAGCTTCAACTCCCAGACCATCAGGCTGCTGAATAGCCCCCCCCCCCCCCAAATGGACATTCTATGCCCAGACATTTACCCTGCTCCCACCCTCCAATGGACATTTATCATTGTTACAGATGTAAATATGTATGTATTATTATTCTTTGTATTCTTTGTATTGTTTCATTCAGTTCTCTTTTTGACCTGCACTGTTGGAGCTCGACCCTGTGCATATGACTAATAAACTAATCAAATCCTCTAATCTACCACCCTCACCTACCGTCAACCAATCATGTCAATGCGGAGCTATACGGAGCCCTCCGCATTGTTACAACATTTGGAAGGCGCACGACGATGTGGTATGGATCTTGATTTGGCCTCCGCAAGCCTCCGGAGGCTCCGCAATTGCACACCATCCGTAACGTGCTTCCAGACGCATAAATAGGCTTTAAGTGAATGAATAACGTTTTTGTTGGTTATCAGCTTTGAAATTAGAATATTTTTGGTTAGCATATTAACACAAACAAAGTACTAGGGCAGTGAACTGAGGTTCGCTTTAGCTGCCAGCTAGCAAGAAAAGTTAGCCTAGAAAGCTGGAAGCTACCAGTATCTTCTTCCATAGTAAAGTGTTTTAGCCTGTGTGGACATTGCTTTTGCACAGTAATTAACAGTTTCAACATTTCTATATGCTGTGTTGCATGATTTAAGACTGTTCACTTCTGTGCAGCATGAATGGGGAGCTAACATGATGTAGCCCAGACTCCCAGTGCAGGCTAGCAATGAAGAAGTACCGAAAGTATTTTAGTATCAAACAAGGTCCGAAGTTTCAGTATACTGTGCAACACTATGGTACAGTCTGCACCCATTCACCAGCATTAATTCACCACAACACACATTCACCAGCACTAATTCCTCTGCCAGGACATACTCAGGGACACTAACAGGCATACAGTATAGCACTAATGTTCACACATGTAGGATAATACAGTGTGTGAATAGACTTAAAAAACCATGAGAAAAATACTATTTTACTATGTTTGAACCATGTGTCAAATCATAACAAGAAACCTAATCCCATTGTAGCAGTCTAATATATAATATATAAAGATAATCTAGGTATGTTTATTTTCATTGCAGATAATCATTATCCCCAATTTTTACACACGGTTTCTCCCCAGGAGTGGAGGCTGATCTGGCTCTCCCATTTTGGGCTTCTGAGTGGCCACTGCATCTCAGTGCTAGAGGCATCACTACAAACCCTGGTTCAATTCCAGGCTGTATCACAACCGGAAGTGATTGTGAGTCCCATAGGGCGGCAGGCACAATTGGCCCAGTGTCATCCAGGTTTGGCTGAGGTTGGCGGGGCATTGTAAATAAGAATTTGCTCTTAACTGACTTGCCTAGTTATATAAAGATTAATTTGAAAAAATCCCTTCAGAGGCTTCCAGTGCAGCGTGTTAAGTCATTTATGATGCCACTGGAGCATATAAACATCTCCAACAAGCTGTGCAATCTGTTAGCCCTGCTGCAGGCTCTCTCCTTTTACTCTATATGCCCTGCTATGGTCCTATCCCATTCTCTCTCTATCTCCATAGGTCATCAAAGTGGTCATAGTGGTATGTTCATTTGGCCTGTGTAGAGCCAGGGAGGTTGAGGTTCAGTATTCATATCCCAAGCTGGAGCATCACCCCTGGCACCTCTCAGATTTCTCTCTCACTCGATACAGCCCAGACAGTACAATAGGAGGACATGGCAGACAGTTATCGATACACTGACAGACTGCTAGTCTGCGGTCTGTCCAGCCCACACAAAGAGACACTGGGGACTAGGGAGAAGACGCTCAGCCACCCGCCCAAAAGCACATAAACATTCACCCACACAGTGGTACCAAACCTGGCTGTGAAAATAGAGTCAGTTGTCATTTTTGTGAGTGTGTGAATTTGGGACAGACTAGTTGAGCAGCTAAGCCCTTGTTATTGAATTCCGGAAACCCAATATCAGTCAGTGGAATATCAGGTCTATAGAACTGTGATAAATCCTAAGGAAGTTAGGAATCGCATCCAAAGACAGCCCTAAAAAAGGATGCCTCCAAACCCTGGAAGGCTGCATCAAAGAGGATTTCATTATGAACCAGACAGTGATGCTGATAAGTTGCTTATATCCTAGGTAAAACACATGAAAGGGATCCAGAGAGCTGGGGTGATTTGCCTTCAGTGTGCTGCTCTACTAGAACCCCATGTGATGTATTCATTGAATGCGGTAGCCACGCAGCCTTCCAGGGTTTGGAGGCTAGCCAATCAGAGCACAGCTGAGCCGTGATGCTGGTAAACAGTGGCGATGTACTCCGGTGTTAATTCCTCATAAAACATTCAGGCCTAGCAAACATTTGAATCTTTAATAGGCAGCATATCCTAATAGGCAGCATAGGTGGCTGCTCCTTCATCACTAGCTGACACATGACCAGTGGCGACTCGTCAACATTATCACTTCTATTGTTCCTCTTTTGCATGTTATTTTGGCATTAATACGTGTCACATATAATTTTTCAAACAATGTAACAAATATATATACTGAGTTCATAAAGCTGCATACAAAATGTGATTTTTTTTTGCTTTCTTGAGTAAGGCAGCTCCAAAATGCAGGTGTTTCAGTCTAGCTCAGTGCTTTCTGTGGTGGTGAGGCAGCTAGCTGAACATAAGGGTTGGAAATGTACTCTAGTTGCGCTGTGATTGACTCGGTGTTCTGTCACTCATGGGGATACCGCATCACCGCAAAATATACAGGGAGAGCTCAAAAGTTCAGGCCTCTTGGGTGCTGCCATAGAGTTATATTAGAAGAGGCCATCCAAGAAGGCTCAAGGTCATTGGCCACAGAAAGGAATTACATAATGTCAACATCTTACATTCAAAATCTTAGCTAGCAAGCTAGCAGTCATCATCATCACTCAAGTCGACAATCTACTGGCAAATCATTTTCAAACCTTGTCATAAGAAGAGAAATGATGAAGAGAAATTATACAGTTGAAGTCGGAAGTTTACATCCACCTTAGCCAAATACATTTAAACTCAGTTTTTCACAATTCTTGACATTTAATCCTAGTAACAATTCACAGCCTTAAGTCAGTTAGGATCACCACTTTATTTTAAGAATGTGAAATGGCAGAAAAACAGCAGAGAGAATTATTTATTTCAGCTTTTATTTATTTCATCACATTCCCAGTGGGTCAGAAGTTTTCATACAATCAATTAGTATTTGGTAGCATTGCCTTTAAAATGTTTAACTTGCGTCAAACGTTTCAGGTAGCCTTCCACAAGTTTCCCACGATAAGTTTGGTGAATTTCGGCCCATTCCTCCTGACAGAGCTGGTGTAACTGAGTCAGGTTTGTAGGCCTCCTTGCTCGCACATGCTTTTTCAGTTCTGCCCACATATTTTCTATAGGATTGAGGTCAGGACTTTGTGATGGTCACTCCAATACCTTTACTTTTTTGTCCTTAAGCCATTTTGCCACAACTTTGGAAGTATGCTGGGGTCATTGTCCATTTGGAAGACCCATTTGCAACCAAGCTTCAACTTCCTGACTTGAGATGTTGCTTCAATATATTCACATAATTTTCCTACCTCATGATGCCATCTATTTTGTGAAGTGCACCATCCTGCAGCAAAGCACCCCCACAACATGATGCTGCTACCCCCATGCTTCACGGTTGGGATGGTGTTCTCCAAAAAGTACAATCTTTGTCCTCATGTGCAGTTGCAAAACGTAGTCTGGCTTTTTGATGGCGGTTTTGGAGCAGTGGCTTCTTCCTTGCTGATCGGCCTTTCAGGTTATGTCGATATAGGACTTGTTGTATAGGACTTACAGATACTTTTGTACCTGTTTCCTCCAGCATCTTCACAAGGTCCTTTGCTGTTGTTCTGGGATTGATTTGCAATTTTTGCACCAAAGTACGTTCATCCCCATGAGACAGAACGTGTCTCCTTCCTGAGCGGTATGACGGCTGCGTGGTCTCATTGTGTTTATACTTGCATACTATTGTTTGTACAGATGAACGTGGTACCTTCAGGCATTTGGAAATTGCTCCCAAGGATGAACCAGACTTGTGGAGGTCTACAATTATTTTCTGAGGTCTTTGCTGATTTCTTTTGATTTTCCCATGATGTCAAGCAAAGAGGCACTGAGTTTGAAGGTAGGCCTTGAAATACATCCACAGGTATACCTCCAATTGACACAAATTATGTCAATTGGCCTATCAGAAGCTTCTAAAGCCATGACATAATTTTCTGGAATTTTCCAAGCTGTTAAAAGGCACAGTTAACTTAGTGTATGTAAACTACTGACCCACTGGAATTGTGATACAGTGAATTATAAGTGAAATAATCTGTCTGTAAACAATTGTTGAAAAATGACTTGTCATGCACAAAGTAGATGTCCTAACCTGTCACGCCCTTACTTTAGATATCTCTGTTTTCTTATATTTTGGTTAGGTCAGAGTGTGACTAGGGTGGGTACTCTAGGTTTTTGTTTGTCTAGGGTTTTTGTATGTCTAGGGTTTTGTATGTCTATGTTGGCCTGATATGGTTCCCAATCAGAGAAAGCTGTTTATTGATTGGGGATCATATTCAGGCAGCCCTTTTTCCCACTTTCTGGTGTGGGATCTTGTCTACAGTTAGGTGCCTGTGTGCACACCCGTAGCTTCATGTTTCATTTGGTTGTTGTTTTGTTCAGTGAGTTTCAGTTCATAAAAAATATGTGGAACTCTATTCACGCTGCGCCTTGGACTCATCATTGCGATGATCGTGAGATAACCGACTTGCCAAAACTATAGTTCGTTAACAAGACATTTGTGGAGTAGTTGAAAACGAGTTTTAATGACTCCAACCTAAGTGTATGTAAACTTCTCACTTTAACTGTAGATAAAACGTATCATGCTCATCGGCCATTGGGCATAAACATTACACAACAAGTTGGAAATCACAAATTCAACAATGAGTGGTTTGGAAGGAATCAGTGGCTGACTGCAAGCACTGCAAAGCAATCACTAGCCTGCTATTCAGTGGTGTGGGTGTGTGGTCCAAGTCTGGGTTTAAGGGTCTGTTTTCTAAGCTTAACCCTCGTGTTGTCTTAAGGGTACAAAATGACCCGCCACTATGTTTAGCGGTTATAAAATAATTTACACACCACAAAGACACACACACACACACAATGAGATATTGAGATTGTGTGCTACTGATTGAACTCGGACAAAACTTTCTTTCTTGTGTATGTGCAGCATCTCCCTCCACGACCCCACACATGGCTCAAGTTCACAGGCAAAATAAAAACAATTTCAGACAAAATGAAAACAATTTCAGACAAAATAAAAATTTCTTGAAAGCATTGTTTACTAATGGGGAATGCAGTCAGAGGCTATAAGGGTGCAGCAGATGACAGTCCCCCTAGTTCTCTCTTTGCTGAAGCCATGAGTGCACGTTTCAGTGCCCAACATGTCGTAGATCAATTTTTTTTCAGATGTCCAGGAGGAACCAGAACACAATGATTTAGAAGAGGGGGTATCTGAAGAAGAAGATGGGGAAGAATACAACCCAAAGCATGATGCATCAGAAGAAATCCCCCAAGCTGAAAGAGAGACATTTTTGTAAAAGAACAGCTAAATAACATGGTCCTTGTCACCATATGACAACCAGGGCAGGATGGCAGCACAAAATGTCATAAAGATGACCCCAGGGCCCACAAGACATGCAGTTGTCCATGCCCAGGACATCACCTCAACATTTTTTACTTTACCTTTATTTAACTAGGCAAGCCAGTTAAGAACACATTCTTATTTTCAATGACAGCCCAGGAACAATGGGTTAACTGCCTTGTTCAGGTGCAGAATGACAGATATTTACCTTGTCAGCACGGGGATTTGATATTGCAACCTTTCGGTTATTAGTCCAACACTCTAACCACTAGGCTACCCACATTACACATGTTCATCATACCAGCCATCGAAAAAATCATCCTGGAGATGACAAATGTTGAGGGTTTCCGTAAAGATGGAGACAACTGGAAAAGGATGGATGAGATTGACCTGCGTGCCTACATAGGGCTGCTAATCTTAGCGGGTTTGTATAGGTCCCGAGGTGAGGCTACATGTAGTCTCTCGGATGCAGAGTGGAATGGCAATTTTCCATGCCACGATGCCACTGAAAGTCTTTCACACTTTCTCAAGAATGCCACGATTTGATAACCGTGAGTCAAGACCTGCAAGACGTGTGAGAGACAAACTGGAGGACATAAGAGAGGTCTGGGAGAAGTGGGTGGAGCATCTGCCATACTTCTACAACCCTGGGCCTGAAATGACAGTTGATGAGCAACTGGTTCCATTCAGAGGTAAATTTGTATTTTCATATCTGTAATGTAAGTGATTTTCACTGTTAATTTTATTATGTATTGCTGCAATATAATTGATTTACGTGATTGTTTTCTGTGACACTGATACTAATTACTGATCTCTTTTGTCAAAAGGTCACTGTACTCTCCGGCAGTATATGCCCAGCAAGCCAGCAAAGTATGGCATCAAGATATGGGTGACCTGTGATGCACAATCCAGCTACACTTGGAAGATGCAAGTCCACACAGGGAAGCCGACCAGTGGAGGCCCAGAGAAGAACCAGGGGATGTGGCTTGTGCTTGATGTGACAGATGGACTGAGGGGGCACAATATCACGTGTGACAATTTCTTCACCTCTTATGAACTCAGCCAGCAGCTCCTGAAGAGGAAGATCACTATGGTTGGCACAGTTAGAAAGAACAAGTCTGAGCTCCCCCTGCATTCCTCACAACAAGGGGGGAGAGGCCTTCTCATCAAAGTTTGCCTTCCCTCCCCACCACCACCACTCTAGTTTCTTACCTCCCAAAGAGGAACAAGTATGTGGTCCTCCAGGCTGAGATCAGTGATTGTGAGGAGAGGAAGCCAGACATCATCCTGGACTACAACCACAACAGAGGAGGCGTGAACAACCTGGACAAGATGATTGGAACTTACAGCTGCAGGAGGATGACTGACCGCTGGCCCCTGGTCATCTTCCATAACATCATTGATGTGTCCTCATACAATGCCTTCATGATATGGAACAAGATCAACCTTACCTGGATGCCTGATAAGTGGAACAAGAGGAGGGTGTTCTTGGAGCAGCTGGGAAAGGCACTTGTAACCCCACACATTCAAAGAAGGGAGCACCTCCCCCGCACAGCAGCCTCTGCAGCGCTTGTGAAAGCTGTTCAGGGGGCTGAATGTTGTCCGGATCCACCTGAGGCCGCAGCTGGGGCAGGCAAGAGGAGGAGATGCCAATTCTGCTCCCCAAAAGAAGGACTGGAAAACAAATACTATGTGCTGCACATGTGAGAAATACATCTGCAAAGTCCATGCACACACACTTGCATACTGTCCTACATGTGCTAATTAGAGTTGATTGATTTATGTTCTTCGCATTTTTGTTTTGTATCTATTATCTTACTTTATTCTTATTTATTGTTATTGTTTATACACCTTGTGGGTGGGGGAAATGGTTAAACAAATGGGTGAAGACTATTATTTTGTAATTGAATTCCTCATTGTACAGTATATAAGAATATATCACTATGTTGCCAAAAAAGTTAGACTTATTGTTTCCCTTCAATAAAATGCATTCAAAACTACTTTCTGTTACTTTCTTAGGCTATACAAGTGCTATCTCTTGCTAAAAAATGTATGTTTACACCTATGCAGTACCTTTAGCAAAAATAATAATAAACCTCTACTTTAGTATGACAGGTGTGTTGTAATAAAAACAAGTGGTGTCCACTGATTAAATGCAGTCTTTCTGCATTCTGAAGAGGGAAAACACAGATATTCACCAGGTTTGTAATGAATGACAGGTTGTTTCTTCGTGCAAAATAGATTTGGGGTTTAAAATTCAATAAGCTTCTTTATTTTAGGGGTTTAGTGACGGCCTGTCATTTTTGACCCTGAGGACAAGGGGAGTATACAGAATGTTAAGGCTACACAAGGGTTAAAAGGATAAACATTCAACATGGCCCAAGCTGTCAATCCACCATGACTTCTGCCGCATTTGAAACAACTGGAAACTCGGAACTGGGAAATCTCAGACTTCAGTGAGTTCAAGACAACTGGGAACTCCGACTGGGAAATATGTTTTGAACGGTCATCCAACTCAGAATTCCAAGTTGGGAACTCGGGCCTCTTTCTAGAGCTCCGACCTAAAGATTCCTGACATCATGATTCTACATTGATTCTACCAGAGTTCTCAGTTGTCTTAAAAGCACCATAAATACAGAGAATGCCAGACTTTGATGACAAAGCTTGATGACAAAATCTGCCACGAAGGACCACCATGCCACCTTCCTGTTCAAGTGGACAAAGCACAACAAGGTGAGTCCAAAAATGTCTTGTATGCTGCTGCATAAACGATGCAATATGCCAGGGAGATATGTATGTATACCGTAGCTAAGAAAGTAATACTAAGTGTATGATGTGTAGTAAGCTGTTAGTAGCCCATGTGTCTCATCCCATGTGTCTCACATTTCCCCTCATAAGTTAGCCTACTGTTCTGACTTCGTGGTGCACATTTAGCCTATAGCCTGTTTCAGAGAAATGTCATCATTGAATATTGTAAGAGCTTTCATTGTCTGCTTATATGCCCCCTTTATTTATCCTATGATTCTGACTTGGTGTACAGGGAAAATACTGTAAAAACGGCACATGTTCTGAATTCTGATACTGTAGATTTCAAAGGTGCTGAACAAATAGTTATATTGTCTACGTCCTCCTCATTAATGTCTTAATCGAAATTACGGATTGCCTCTTATCCACTCGTCGTCTCCTTATGCCATAGTTTGTACATCTCAATTGTCAGTAGAAACCACATTTGTTTAAGCAAGTCAGCCAAATCAGCTATGTTTTTTTTAAAGCCAGTAATTCGCTGCCAGACAAGACCCCGCTGATAGCCAGGTGTAGCAGTGGTAAGGTGTTGGGACAGCTTTATGCAGGCCCTAACAGTTTGTGGGCACCGTTTGTCAACATTATAGTGCAATTAATGTAATGTTTAGTGTTGTGTAGTGGCTTTTCCGGCATGCATCACATTATTATTTATTTTGACCCACCAAAATGTACATGCTTAAATCGCCACTCCACATGACTATCTGGCAGAGAACTGTATCAGGCTCCTGAGGACCTGACAGGAGCATGTGAGCAGACGGTGAGAGAGAGAGAAAGGCATGGGAGGAGGGGCATGGGAGAGGCATGGGAGAAGAGGCATGGGAGAGGCCTGGGAGAGACCTTTAGAGAAGCTTGGGAGAAGAGAGAGGCCTGGGAGGAGAAGTCTGGGAGAGGCCTGGGAGAGGCCTGAGAGAGGATTGGGAGGAGAGAAATGTTATGAAAGGCATCCTGGATTATAATTAGCAAATTAGCAAATGGCAGGTCAGGTAGCAGTCCATTATTCAATATCTAAAAGCTCATATGGAAATATGAAACATAACACTCACAACAATAAACAAAAAGGTGCACATTAACCAGACACATCATAGATTGTATGGGCTGTTTTATAGACCAGACAATCAAGAAATTTTGTCTTGGCCATAAAATATCTTTGGCCAATCGAAACAGCGACAGTGACAGCTTGAGTTTTTGAAGAGCCAGGAATTCCATTCAATGGCCCCCAACCCCATTCACACGTGCAGACTGCATGGTCAATGTAGCATCAAAGCACAAACAATGCACAACAGAGAAAAATGATGAAACCATTACATTTTCAATCATAATTAGATATTCTTCATCTAAGCCCATAAAAACTGTGTCACCGTAAGATACATAAAAGCTTCTAAGGAGTGGAGTACAGAGGAGTCTTTGACGTTGAGAACAGCATTGTGGGGGAGAGGGGAAAACTGGGTCAGGGGAACAGTTGGACAGGACTGTGGTGTAGTAGTAAGTGGGATTAGTGACCTCATCACCAGTATGCTCCAATAACATTCAGGGACTAAATAACCTTATGTTATCTGTTACACTTTGAGTGGCTACAATTTGTCCATCGTTGGGGCTTCTGCATTGCCTTGGGATATCCTGACTAAAGTGATCTCACATTTTGGCAGTGTTAGGAGTCACCGTAGCAACAACTGAATGTTTAAATGTAACCCCTCCTGTCCCCCTGCCTGCCGTATCACCAAGGAGACAGACCCTAGGACAGTCTGTGCAGCACCCTCTTGTGAAAATTTCCCCAAACATTTCAGTCCTGCTTTTCTTTAGGGAGAGGAGGGTGTGCTCCAATGCTTCTCTTTACAGAGCAGTTTTTGCATGGAATCATCCAATATTGTCTCACCACATGCTTATTGGATTGTTCAGTGCTAGCTACAGTAAAGATCCCACATTTGTAGGGTCAAAAATGATCTGTCACTAATGTTGATAAGATCTCAGCATGACATTGCTTGGGACACTTAACACAAAGAGCTGAAGAGAGAAAAGATATCAGAATAAAATACTAAGGAGTAACCTAAATTAGTGTCCCTGAATCTAATTATCTGTATGGCAGTTCTGAAAGGATCCAATTTAAACATCCACTGACCTGAAAATGAGAGTATCTATCTCAATTATCCTCCATGGAATTCTATTCAATATTTCCAGGAGTTCACATTCTTTAAAAACTATTCCCAACACATTATCAGATTCAGACTCCAAAGCAAACTACATTGGTTTAAATTAGATAATATAGTTGCTCTTAAACACATTCTGGTCTGAAAGCTCACGTAAGTGCGATACAAAAATACAAAACATATACTAACGCACACTGTATAATTAGCTATTGATGTGGGAAGGTGTGCTGCACCATTGACAACCATCTGGGTCTTCATCAAATCACCATTTAAATGTATGAATAAAACACAGATTAACAATAAACAACACAGTCGGTTCCCTGGAAATTACACGTTTCTTCCTCCAATTAGAGAAAGACTGTACAAAAGACTCAAGCACTGAATATATCACACGTGCTCTCTTTACTCAAAACTGTGTCTAAATGAAGAGCAAAGTTTCTGTAAAAACTTCTCTATGTGGGCTAAAAAATGTAGTATTCTGATATGACTTTAAAGTGCTATTTTATGCCGTTTACCAGAAAATGGCATCTTCTTTCTTAAATGCAGCTCATGAGTAGTGATGAGGCTGATAAGCACGGGAAACTGTGGAAAGCACATCCTATTTTTATTCTATGAAAAGCCTGAGCTTTGAGAAATTAAGTTTCTGAGAAAGCCAAATAATGCTAGATGGTTCGAACCCCCACACGCATGCACACACACATTTAACACAGAGTAGCTTTAAGCGTGCACATTCTCCCGGGATTTGGTTGAATGTATACAGTATGCTGCATATCCAACACAATCTACTGCACATCTTGGCATTTACACCATCGTCAGCCAAGAAGCTGCAACTTACTAAGGAAAAAGCACACCAGCACTGTGTTTTATAAAAATAATTGCTGCTTCCAGCCTTCATTTCTTGGTTCTTTACGTGCTCAGCTGGTACAGCAGTCCCATCCAGTGTCAAGCAGGGACAGAGTCTGTAGATGCAGCGATGCAACATGCACTCAAGGCTTTCGTGTTGCCATGCAGATTTACCTAGGGGCTTGACAAAACTTTTAAAAGGACAGCAAACAGAATACACAACCTGAGCAAAGAAATCCCATTCATGATCTTAAATAATATATTGGACAGGACTAAATTAGAATAATGTTCAAGTCTTGCTTTAGACCTGAAGACACTGCTTTGATTTTATCGCAGCTCAGTAAAGTGCCTTCGTTCTGTGCTGTTGTGAGTCCTACCTCAACGCTGAGACTAGCTCCATCTGGACAACTATTCTCCTGGGATGTGTTGATTTTTACCAGAAAACAGCACACTATGACACAACACCTCTCCAATAAAGCAATACAAGGTGTTATGGATAAAAACAACCACATATAGACAGAGATAGCTATTGGTTTGCAATTAGAAATCCACCTTCAACACACCTCGTTGCACTCAAATGTAACAAAATGGAGAGTGTAGCTGAACACAATGAGAAGACTGAGCCACTGATGTAGCAGCAAAAAAATGGGGCTTTACAAACATGCAATGAGAGGTCAGAGAGCTTGTGATGATGGTAGAGGGAACACATGGTCTAGACATGGCCTACTTTCACTCTCACCTCTATCATACAGGACAAAAAAAAGGACTCCCATTTAGACAGCTCCAGGATGTAAAAATGAAACAACACCCGTTCAACTGTGTGTTCATCAAGAGAGGTTGCTTGAACAGAGAACAATTCTGGAAGAACACTTGAAGAGTGTGTGTATTTATGTAATTATTACTGTGCCTGTCTGTGTGTCATACATACACAGTACACATACAGCTGTCTACCTTCCATTTCTAATTCTCTCTTATGCAAAATCACTACAGCCTGGCTGCCTTCGCTTGTCTGCTATTCAACTGTGACCTAGAGATGTGAGGAGTCTTTAAATTCCCAGCCATCACCAATGCTGCGATACTGCATCAGAGGAAGAGGCCTGGGGCAAGTCATTTCGAAAACCCGACCCTAGGCAACAGTGACTACCCACTGGGCACACACTGTTGAATCAACATTGTCTCAATGTAATTTGTCAACATTTTGTGACGTGGAATCAACAAGGAAAATACACTGGATTTGACAAAAAGTCACCAACCAGTACTGTTTTCATCTAATTTCATCCAGCGTTGTAAACATTGAAATTAGGGTAAAAGTTCAATATAAATACATTGATATAACAACCTTAGTCAGGTTAAGTTAATCTAATTCCAACATAATCATCAGAACTATGTATATGTTGAAATTGCAATGAAAATTCCATGTAAAAAGTACAAATTCTTGTTCTCCTATATTCAATGTACACTGAGTGTACAAAACATTAGGAACACTTCCTAATATTGAGTTGCACTCCCTTTCGCCCTCAAAACAGCCTCAATTAGATGAGACATGGACTCCACAAGGTGTCGAAAGCGTTCCTCAGGGATGCTGGCCCATGTTGACTCCAATGCTTCCCACAGTTGTATCAAGTTGGCTTGATGTTGTTTTGGTGGTGGACCATTTTTGATACACATGGGAAACTGTTGATCGTGAAAAACCCAGCAGCATTACAGTTCTTGACACACTCAAACCGGTGTGCCTGGCATCTAGTACCATACCCCATTCAAAGGCACTTAAATATTTTGTCTTGCCAATTCACCCTCTGAATGGCACACATTCAGTCAATCCATGTCTAAATTATCTCAAGGCTTAAAAATTATTCTTTAACCTGTCTCCTCCCCTTCAACTACACTGATTGAAGTGGATTTAACAAGTGACACCAATAAGGGATCACAGATTTCCCCTGGATTCACTAGGTCAGTCTATGTTCCTAATGTTTTGTACACTCAGTGTATATTGGGGTCGTTGAAATGATGTTGAATTTCATATTGATCAGACATATTTCATTTGACCTTGTTTCAATGTTGATAGTAAAATGGTATACTATATGTACAAAAGTATGTGGACA
Source organism: Oncorhynchus mykiss (assembly GCF_013265735.2). Taxonomy (NCBI): domain Eukaryota; kingdom Metazoa; phylum Chordata; class Actinopteri; order Salmoniformes; family Salmonidae; genus Oncorhynchus; species Oncorhynchus mykiss. The sequence continues at coordinate 73,464,043 of NC_048566.1, read as the reverse complement.
TCCCTTCAAATTAGTGGATTCGGCTATTTCAGCCACACCCATTGCTGACAGGTGTATAAAATCGACATTAACAAACATTGGTAGTAGAGTGGCCTGTACTGAAGAGCTCTGTGACTTTAAACATGGCACCATAATAGGATGCCACCTTTCCAACAAGTCAGGTCATCAAATTCGTGCCCAGCTAGAGCTACGGTCAACTGTAAATGCAGTGATTGTAAAGTGGAAATGTCTAGGAGCAACAACGGCTCATCTGTGAAGTGGTAGGCCACACAAGCTCACAGAATGGGATCGCTGAGTGCCGAAGTGTGTGGCGCGTAAAAATCGCCTGTCCTCGTATGCAACACTCACTACCAAGTTCCAAACTGCCTCTGGAAGCAACGTCAGCACAATAACTGTTCGTTGGGAGCTTCATGAAATGGGTCTCCATGGCCTGATAGCCATAATTGGACTCTGGAGCAGTGGAAACGTTGTCTGGAATGATGATTCACGCTTCACCATCTGGCAGTCCGACGGACAAATCTGGATTTGGCGGATGCCAGGAGAACGCTACCTGTGCAAATGCATAGTGCTAACTGTAAAGTTTGGTGGAAGAATAATGGTCTGGGGTTGTTTTTCATGGTTCGGGCTAGGCCCCTTAGTTCCAGGGAAGGGAAATCTTAACGCTACAGCATACAATGACATTGTAGACAATTCTGTGCTTCCAACTTTGTGGCAACAGTTTAGGGAAGGCACTTTGCTGTTTCAGCATGATAATGCCCCCGTATTACCATGGATACATACAGAAATGGTTTGTCGAGACTTCCAAAGATCCAATCAACCATGGATGAATGATAGTATACCTAGCTACACGCTGAAATGATGGTGCCCTTTGTTGAGCAAATCAGATGTCAATGTAGCCTACATAAACCCAACCTCACTCTGAATTTACTTTCACATACAGCTTGGATATTTTTTATTCACCCAGTCAGATAAACACTCCAAACAGCCTACCCGACGTTCGGAGGTGTCTGCATGGTCCTAAAGCACACCGTTGCCTCATTTTGTATAACATTCCAATGATAACACTGGGGGGGACAAAAATGCAATTTCAGAATGTGGGGGGGATATGTCCCCCCTGTCCCCAGTGAAAGTTGCGCCCCTGGGCAGTGTAGTTCCTTTATGCCTAAAGAGTCTGTCATTGAAACCAGACCCTAGGGTCGGGATTTTGAGACTATGGGGATAGGGGGATGGCAGCGGCTTCAATCAAACTACAGGGATGTATAATGTTGAGCACTCACTTTCTCATCTCACAAATATAGAGGAAAGATCCATAATTCATTGGAGTAAAACTTAAGGCCATGCATTAAGACAGATACAGTACTTTTCCCATCTATGTTTTAAGGACTTCCTCTTCCCTGGTTTTGGCACAGTATTTTCTGAAGATGATGATAGTGAAGGCTGTAATGGCCCACCTGTGCATTGTAGATGTCAAAGGAAGGAGGCCATCCTGCTCCAGAGGCAACTCTGAATTTGTTAAACAGTTTACGGAAGAGATCTGAGTGTAATGAAAACAGGTCCCCAGGGGAATCTCAACACACAGTGGGAATAGGATATGCGCAAAAGTGAGCGGGTGAAAGAAGTGAGCGGGTGAGAGAGAGCGAGAGAGAGAGAGAGAGAGAGAGAGAGAGAGAGAAAGAGAGGGTGACCTAGTTACGCCTTTCACTGCTTCCTGATTCCAGTCTAGGTGTCCTGGAATCCTGGGTGTCTTTGGCAGGCTAGCAGCCTGGGAGAAAGGGCAGAGGAAGAATTAAATGAGGAACATGCTCTCTGGACCCCTACTGGCATGGCAAGTCAGGTGTATTATTCCCTAGCCCAGTGGTTCCCAAACTGGGGGTCGCGACCCCATGTGGATATGAAAATGTGGTCTCGGGAGAATTTCCAAAATCCTGAAAAAATACAAATATATATACAAAAATATACATATTATAATATCGTCATTGTATCTCAAAATCCTTGGAGTGTGGTTAACCTTAAAAAGCTAAATTAAAAATGTCACATCTAAAATTCAACCAAAGATCGTCTTTAGATCATGTGAAAAGGTCACACTTGACCGTTGCATTTGAATCCATTATGAATGTGTCTCCCTCTGCCATATGGACACATTGTATCATACACGGAGAGCAACTGACGGCAAAAGAGCTGAACACAGAACTATATACTGCAGCAGGTAACGTATGTTGTAAACAACATCCTCTGCGCGCACACTTGTTCGGAAAAATATGTGGAGATATGGGATCAGAGCATTTTTTAAATTGAACCTTTATTTGACTAGGCAAGACAAATTCTTACTTACAATGACAGCCTACCCCGGACGACACTGGCCAATTGTGCACCGCCCTATGGGACTCCCAATCACGGCCGGATGTGATGCAGCCTGGATATGAACCAGATACTGCAGTGATGCCTCTTGCACTGGGATGCATTGTCTTAGACCACTGCGCCACTCGGGAGCCCATGACAGCATGACAATGTTCTATTTCACACTGAGGCTTGGAGGTTATCAATGGGGAGTGTTGGAAAGATTTTTTGCATTGAGAGAGGAACTGTTGTCCTTCACAATGGATGTAAAAAAGAAAATAAGACTTGGTTGACTTTCTGTGTAAGAAAAGGTGTCTCCTTTCCTATATAACAGACATATGGTAAACTGAATGAACTGAACCCAAGCAGGCAGAGCTACAAAAACATTCTACAGATGAGTAACCGAATCAGTGGATTCAGATCAGAGGAAAGAATTCTTATTGGAGTCTTCCAAAAGCAAACCATGCCCCCCCCGGATTCAGTGCTCCCGTCTGCATTAAAACCAAATATCGATCCAGGTGAGATGTGACAGCAGAGATGAATTGGCACTGTCGACCACGCTCCCTAACTTTCAGAAGTTCCGACGCGACATGCATCAAGCACACCCATCTCATTAATGGTGGTGAGATACATTATGTCAAGTAATTTGCGACTGACTGTCATAGCCCCACATTAAAAGTATGTGATGGTGGATGGTGAGTTGAGAAGACAATCAGAAATAATGTTAGAATGTTTTTCAATTGACTGCAATAGCCCAAATAAAAAAGTAAACATTGGCTGTTAATTACATCATTTTTTTCACATGGTTGGGATCATTTTCAGATATCAAAATAGGGTCGTGGGAACCCCTGCCCTAGCCACATCATCACCAGTTCTTTTTGAACTGCTATTTTTGGTGAATGTCAGGAAACAAATCGCATCTGTGAAAGAGCTGTTCATTTGTCTCCCTGAATGTCACACAATTACTACTGCTTTAGACAACAACTATCTGCAGATAAATTAGAAAAACATTCTCTGAAGATTGTAATTCCTCACTGCATGACTTTTTGGTCCATACACATTCTGCAGTGCATTAAAAAAAATTGTACATTTTTGGCAGGCCATCCAATAATTTCGGCAGTTTACATGTACACTGAACAAAAATATAAACGCAACATGCAACAAAGATTTTACCGAGTTACAGTTCATTTAAGGAAACCAGTCAATTGAAATATATTTATTAGGCCCTAATGTATGGATTTCACATGATATGCATCTATCTGTGGTCACAGATACCTTTAAAAAAACGTAGGGGCTTGGATCAGAAAACGCGTCAGTATCTGGTGTGATCAACATTTTCCTCATGCAGCGCGACACATCTCCTTCGCATAGAGTTGATCAGGCTGTTGATTGTGGCCCGTGGAATGTTGTCCCACTCCTCTTCAATGTTTGTTTGAAGTTGCTGGATATTGGCCGGAACTGGAACACGCTGTCAATCCAGAGCATCCCAAACCTGATCAATGGGTGACATGTTTGATGAGTATGCAGGCCATGGAAGAACTGGGACATTTTCAGCTTCCAGGAATTGAGGTGATGGCTGCAGATGAATGGCACGACAATGGGCCATGATCTCGACATGATCTCGACAATGATCACGACAATGATAACGTCACGGTATCTCTGTGCATTTTAATTGGCATTAATAAAATGCAATTGTGTTCGTTACCCATAGCTTATGCCTACCCATACCATAACTCCACCTCCACCATGGGGCACTCTGTTCACAACATTGACATCAGCAAACCTCTCACCCACACGATACCATACACACTGTTTGCCATCTGTCCGGTACGGTTGAAACCAAGATTAATCCGTGAAGAACACACTTCTCCAGCGTGAGTGGCCATCAAAGATGAGCATTTGCCCACTGAAGTCGGTAACGACACCGAACTGCAGTCAGGTCGAGAGAGAACAAAAGAAGTAGCCAGCCACTACTCCAGTCCAGACTGCCAGAGCAGAGAATAGGCAGATACTTTCTGCTTCATCACTCCTCACCACCATGACTTCAGCTCAGCCTCAAGGCACTAGCAAGAATACAAGGGCTGTTAATATGGCCTGTTTACAAGATGGGCCTTCTGAAATCACTCTCACTCTCCTGGAGCTCTGAGATTCTCATTCTCATCTCAATCTCATATCATCAATTCTAGAGGGAAAAGGTTCTACAGCTGCACCATCAAGAGCATCACTGCCTGGTATGGCAACTGCTAGGCCTCTGACTGCAAGGCACTACAGAGGGTAGTAAGTGTGGCCCAGTACATCACTGGGGCCAAGCTTCCTGCCATCCAGGAACTCTATACCAGGTGGTGTCAGAGGAAGGCCCTAAAAATTGTCAATGACTGCAGCCATCCTAGTCATAGACTGTTCTCTCTGCTACCGCACAACAAGCGGTACCGGAGCACCAAGTCTCGGTCCAAGATGTTTCAAAACAGCTCTACCCTAAAAGCCATAAGACTACTGAACATCTAATCAAATGGCTACCCAGACTACTTGCATTGCCCCAACCCCCCTATTTTACGCTGCTGCTACTCTCTGTTATTATCTATGCATAAGTCACTTTAATAACTCTACCCCACATTGATATATTACCTCAATTACCTCGACTAACCAGTGCCCCCACACATTGACTCTGTACCGGTACCCCTGTATATAGCCTCGCTATTGTTATTTTATAGCTGCTCTTTAATTTGTCATTTGTTTGTATATTTGTTACTTTTATTTCTTTGTTTTTTAGGTATTTTTCTGAAAACTGCATTATTGTTAAGGGCTTGTAAGTAAGCATGTATTCGGCGCATGTGACAAATACAATTTTATTTTATTTTAAATATATCTCCAACAGAGATGCATGCAACCAAAAGGGAAATGTTTCAGCAAAATAACAGAAACAAAGACTGCAGCTTTAACATTGAATTGCATCATACAGGTGTCCCTAAACCTGATTCATTTTTCGTTCTACAAGATTTGTTGAATGTCTCAATGACTTAAAAATAGTAGGAGCCCTCTAGGGATTTCCTCAGTCCAGGAGATAGCTCTCTCCACTAACTTCTGAGGAACGATGATCCACAGATGAATACACACACAAACATACTGTAATTGGTTCTGATCGACCCTCTCCCCTACCTTTATTTCAGGCTGAAGATAAAATGAAGGATACATCAAAGCAAGACTAGCAGCAAACAAAATAAAAAGAAACAAACACCTTACTCCTTCCTATCTTCCCTTACAGGAAATCAATCTCACTTTGATTTATACAGGAAATGTATCTCACTTTACTTTCTACAAAATATAACTTGTTTTATTATAATTCTATGTCTACATATAGTAGTGAACTATCTACAGGCTCATAACAGTTTCAGTAAACAAATTGCTCTTGAGCAACAATAAAATCCTATCTGAGTAATAATAACATGGAACTCTTAAAACTGTTGACAGATTCAAATATAAAACCTGAAAACTGTTGATCACTTTTCAAACCCCTACTTCCAGCGCTGTCATGATAGTGAAAAATAACAATTCAACTAGTAGGCTAGATTATGTGTCTGTTATAAACCATTTCCTTTTTGCCATGTTTAGCCTATGTCAGCAACAAAAACGCCGATTAGGTCATGTGGCTGGTGGATTATCATACAGATAATCCACGTCGGATGTGCAGTTACCTATAGGACATCCTCTATGTCAGGGTTTCCCAAACTCCATCCTGAGGCCCCCCTGGGTGCACATTTGCCCCCTAGCACTACACAGCTGATTCAAATAATGAACTCATAATCCAGCTTTGATTATTTGAATCAGCTGTGTAGTGCTAGGGGGAAAAACTAAAGTACACCCATGGAGGCCCCAGGACTGAGTTTGGGAAACCCTGCTCTCAGTGCACCAAGTCAGATGGCATTGACCAGAGTTTCCAACTGCCTGCAAGTGGTCCGCGGGTGGTTTAATTTGGCCCCCAAATTTTTCTGAGCAAAAAATAAATACGAATATTATTTGTATTATTGTTGGCCATAATAGACTGGAAAAACACAAGGAGCTCAGCTCAGAGTAATTTGTATTTAAGAAATCTGTTCCCAAGTATTCTCACGCATAATAGAGAGACACGTGATCGTATACAAACGTAAGCAAGGTTTGAAATCATTATGTTTTAGTCTAACATTATTTATGTTTGGGCTTCTTGCGGTCAATTTGCGGTCTACACAATTATTTTTAATTATGTTCCTGCGGCCCGACCATACGCTCAAGAGAACATCGGCCCACGTTGATGATCCCGGCATAGGCTACGGCAAAAATGTGTTAGAAAACAAGTTATTCACACAGCGATAGATTCAGATCATGCCTATCGTGGGTCCTGCAGGATGCGGGCACTTTCTGAAGGGTCAGTGCTATCCAGAATTCTTGGGACATCCATACTCTAAAGCCTAACCTTATCCCTTACCTTAACCATTTGAAATGTTAACTTCAATGGAGGTATGGACCCTTGCGGTAGTAACATCCTGAAACACTGTGCGTGCTTTTCTATACGGAGACAATTGCAGCACTTGCCTTGCCATATGCTCTGCGGAGGGAAAACAGTTATTGTAAAAATATAGAGCACGTGACTGACCTGAATTGTGCATGTGTATTCCGTATCATCCAGGAGTCTGACGGTGCAGTCATATTCTCTATCCAGATTCCTGATGCTGCCACTCATTATTCGGCTCAACATCTTCTCACAGAATTGCTGGTCTGCGTCTAGGACCAGAACAATAAACTAAACACAGCACAGAATGACTACATTTTTCGATCAACCAGACTAGCAGCAGCTGAAGATTCTACTGCCAAGACGCAGCATAGTCTATACCACGAAGTTAACACAACACAGACACTGGCCACAGTGCGGAATCATTGAAATGACGCTCGCATCCAGATCCAGGAGCAAAACCGTGGCCGAACGATGGGTGACCATTCACCACTTGCAACCTGAGGGCGGTCCCTTAGAATAGACAGACGTCAATGAGAACCAACGAGAGCGATGTCCACAAAATGGGCAGAAGCCCTAAATAAGCAATACCAAAAATGAATATTTCATCCTTTAATTTTCTTAAGCCACCAATTGGCACTAGGAGGTCCAAATGTGGTGTTTTCAGTCTCCCATGCATTCCATGTTTATGAATGTTTAGCGCCTAAAGTCAAACGAATGAGGGGTAGCCCAACCAGACGCAAGATGGCGGTATTATTCATTTTAGGCTGCGTCGTTTATGACAAATGACTTAAAAGGAATAATACCACCATCTTGCGTCCGGGATAGCTATCCCTCATCCGAATTTATTTCCCAATTGTATGACTCAGTGGCCAGAGCAATCATGAAAATACATTTATCAACTAATTTATACCAAATATTTTTGAGTTTACAGATAGTAGCCTAAGACACAAGACAAAATAATAGACAAGGGTGTCTTCTCGTAATTGAAATCAAATCGTATTTGTCACTTCCATCGAATACAGCAGTTGTAGACCTTAACGTGAAAGTATTACTTACAAGCCCTTAAGCCCTTAACCAACAATACGGTTTTAATACAATTAATAGTTAAACAAATATTTACTAAATAAACTAAAGTTTAAAAAAGGTGGGGGGGGGGTCATGTAGGTAGGGGTAAAATGACTAGATAATAAACAGTGAGTAGCAGTAGCGTAAAAAAAGGGGGGGGGTGCAAATAGTCTGAGTAGCTATTTAATTAACTGTTCAGCAGTCTTAAGACTTGGGGGTAGAAGCTGTTAAAAGGAGTCTTTTGGACCTAGACTTGGCGCTGCGGTACCGCTTGCCGTGCGGTAGCAGAGAACAGTCTATGAGGCTGGTGTCTTTGACAAATCTTTCTGTGTAAGCACTTTGTGACGAATGCTGATGTAAAAAAGGGGTTTATAAATACATCTGATTGATTTATTTGATTGATGGCTTTTCGCACAATAGTCTCAGCACAACAATTATCGAATGGCGACTCTTCCACCCCCTAGCGGACATATAACACATTTCATATGAATGTACAGCTGACTTCATAGGATCGCTGTGTTCGGAAAATTGCTTCGACAAGCAATGACTGAACGAGGATAACTTATAAAACATTTTGAATCTTAAAAAAAAAAGATTCAGACAGACAATCCAGAAAAAATTCTACCCTTTTGCCGTGACATTGTGTTCGCAATGCCGTGACCCGGATTCGAACCGGGGTTGCTGCGGCCACAACGCAGAGTACTAACCACTATACGATCACGGCGAGCTACCAGGGCTTGTATAACGAATGGAGATATTAGGTTTATAACCCAGTATGCAACGGCATAAATTGACGAAATTGTAGCTAGTGAGCTAGCTAGATTACTTTTCCTTTATGAGGTTATGATAGTATTTTCTGCATTTTATATACTTTTCAAATGTCGAATGCTATGTGTAGTAAACTGTCCAGAGACATTTGAATCTGAAAATGTGACACCATGTTTAAAAACTATTTGAATCTGTTTATTTAGCTATGTATTTTTGTTTGGTACATTTCAGTCATAAATGTTTAGGATTCTTCTTATTTTTAGCTAATATCCTATTGTTCCTCATCTGCTCATCATGTCTGCTTTATATGACGTTTAATTGTAGCTAACCTTTCTTGACTTTTGTCTTTTGCCTGAATGATTGTATTTTTTTTCTTTCAGTTCATGGAAATTGTATTGAATTGTAGGATTGTTGTTAATACGGTTAACATAGACTATATATTAATAAATATATTAAAGTAGTTAAAATATAAAACCACAAATTGTGTTAATCATAAATTAATCTTGAATAATACAGTCCTAAAAATGGTATTTCATTCATTTTAATAGTTACATACAGGTACATAAGAGCTGAAATGTGTATTATTATTGTTATTATTCACAAGCATGTAGAAAAGTCAGCTTTTTTCATACTGTGATCATTTAAGAATAAATATTGCTTGGGTATCATGCTGAGAACTAAAAACCGAATAGTGCTAGATAGAGAGGAACATAATCCAGGAGATAATCTCCTCAAACTCACATGCCACATGTATACACACACTGACACACACACCTCATAACCATCATTAAACTGATGAAATGTAGCCTAACCAGAGAAATAGAATGTATCATGCTGATTTAATTATGTACATTGCTTTAAGCCTAAACAGCAAATATCCTATTGACTACACTAGTCACTACTACTACTAAACTATCCTTTTTCCAAAGACGTGGAGAGCGGAAATCAGAAGGTAAAGTCTTGAGGCTCAGTCTCATCATTCTCCTCTGGTTCGTTGCTCCTTGCTGTAGGGACTTTGGCAGCACACTCTGCCTTCCTGGTGAAGGGGCGACCTGGCTGTCCCAGTGTTTGACGTGGGGACTGCTTGCTGTGTGAAACGTGGCCCATACTCTGGGAAGGGGCACCTTCTTGTCTCTGGGTCACCAATGCTTGCTGTCCCCTGTACTGATCACAGGATGCTACCAAAGGTTTTCCTATGTCTAGCTGTTTGCTCTCTTGCAGCCGCAGCTTGCTGCCCGTGTGGGTATAGTGTAGGTCCACCTTTATCACTAAGGATCCCTTTGGAACAGAGAGAAAAAAACAGAATATAGATTTTTATTCATACTTTTAGTTAACCAATGAATAAATGATAGATTGCAAAATGTAAACCTTTCTACCATATTATTGAATAGTTTCCATTTTAAATATGAGGACGCAGAAAGTAAGCATACCTGGAGCTTTTGAAGGCCACAAAGTCTGAGGCTACAGTCAGGGTTTTCAGCAACCAAGTTGTTTAGCAAGAGAGAGTCCATTTCACCTGACCTGCCAGGACTAGAGAAGATATCCTCCATTGCCTAGACAGAGGTTGGTAATAAAATACATCAGGCAACTACAACTAAACCTGTCACACCCACTTATTATTATTATACACATTATACATGGAGTGGCAGGTAGCCTAGTGGTTAGAGCGTTGGGCCAGTAACTGAAAGGTTGCTGGAATAAATCCCCGAGCTGACAAGGTAAAAATCTGTCGTTCTGCCCTTGAACAAGGCAGTTAACCCACTATTCCCTGGTAGACTGTCATTGTAAGTAAGAACTTGTTATTAACTGACTTGCCTAGTTAAATAAAGGTTACACATACATGGTATTATGGTTTTGTGTACAGGGAAAATAATGCATTGAACCACTAGGTGTCAGTATGCTCCAAGGAGTTATCACGCCACAGAAGCAAACACTTGATAAGCGGTTGTGCTCTTGTTTCTCACTTCGGCCATTTATTACAGCTAGGAACTCTATATATGGGCCAACATTCTTGTAAATAGGAAACATCATTCAATGACTGTGTAATGCTGTCGTGAAAGCCAAGAGGGCATACACCGCATAAGGCAGAACTATGCCAATAAGTGTGCTGTGCATAAGATATACCCTAGAATGGGGAGGGGATGATGCTGCGCTCTTGACAACCTTTGTACATGCATGTTCTCTACATATAAAACGTAGTTTTATGAGCAATAAACATTAAAAATTGCAAAGAGTTATCCCGTGTCAGGTTCAGATAAATATCTATATGACAATTTTAGCCTTGAGAGCTGTGACCACAAACTTAGTTCAGACACCATTTGCAGAACCAACTCTTAGAACCTTCTCTCAAACATATTTTCTTAACATTCTGTTTTCAGTTTTGTTGTGAGTGCAGCCTACAGATGGATACAATTATGCATACATTTCTAGGGTCTCACAAGGAGTTATAAAGTCCTTTCAATCAAATATTTATCTGCAGTGTCATGTGAAGTTATGCAACTAAATCAAAATTCTGATTAGTGGGTGTTTGTTCACCACACCCTGCCCTTTACATGATGTGGCAGGTATCAACAAGTAAGCGTGAAGAGGTGACTCACAGGTGTGCTCCTCAGAGTAACAGTGCAGTCCTGGGTCCTGGGGCCAATAGTTTTCACTGTGCCGAAGGCAACCATGACGTTAGAGAACAAGGCAGAGAAGCTGACCTCCACCTCAACTCCACAGGGGAAAATAAGCAGCTTCTGACATGGTAGCTCTGTGTGGGATGATATCACATGGAAAGGCAGTTTTAAGATACAAATCCTATGTCCGAAAGCATCTGACATAGGATGCTATCTCTTATTCGTATCCGTATTTTTTTAAACTGCACTGTCGGTTAGGGGCTGGAAAGTAAGCATTTCACTGTAAGGTTGTTGTTGTATTCGGAGCATGTGACTAATACATTTTTATTAGATTTAATTTTATCTCTAGGAGACAGACTAGATAAGAGAATTAACCAGGCATGTTATCAGAAAAGTTTATTTTATCAGATGTTACCTTGTCCTTGAAAAAGGTTACAGTAGGAGTTTGTTCTTCAAAATCTGAGGCCAAAATATACATAGGGATTTTCAAGAACTTCAGTGATGACAACATTCTATTTGAATAAATAATACACGATAAGCAAGTTCCTAGGTGACAGGGGGACAACAAAAGTATATTCCCTTCTGTTATGTATACAACTGATATACCGTGAGTGAAATAAGCTTATAGTTGACTTTAAATATACAAATAAGTTCGCTGTCTGTTATCACCACAAATAAACTGTCAATTATTGAATGGTGGTGTAATGGTCATGACTCATGCTAAACCACACTGTTTTTAACAGCCACATCCATATCACATGCAGAACTGGAGGGGGTGTAGGGAGGAGGGAACATATTGCTATTCCTCTTTCTTGATAAGACTAGTTTAGGGCAAGAAAATTACATTACAGTATTTCAGAGAAAATCACACACCATACCTTTGCTAATGCATCTAAAATAAGAACAGCACTTGACATACACACAATAATTTATCAATAGTGTCTTTAGATTACCCTTTATTGTGAAAAAGGGTCTGGATTGCGGATATTGTGGTGTAAAAACTTACCGTTGGCTTGTCTCCAGCAGGCATCTCTCAGCCGTAGCTCCCCAGTGTGGCCGGTGGTCCTGACCGGATCTGTAAGGGAGCGAGGCTCCTTCAGCGTGTGTTTGATCTCCACCGCCTGCTTCCCTGTGACCAGAGGGTCTCTGCCTAGATCTGAGGAACAGGGTAAATGTTAAAGGTTAGCCTATGCTGCCAAGGTAACAGCTGTTCTTAAGGAAGGTTCAATAGTAGGACTGAAATGAAAATAATAATACTATTTGACTGATGTAAAGGCTCTGAAATTATAAACCTGTGGATAATAAGAGTGAAATGTTTAGATGACAGACATGTATAAGGCATTGTGGGCCAGATGTGACATTTTTTACATTTTAAATGTAACCTTAATTTACTCTGCAAGTCAGCTAAGAAAAAAATCTGATTTACAATGAGGGCCTACGGGGACAACTGAAAAGGGACAACTGATACACTGAAACCCTATTCAGGGCCCTGGATACAGGCTTACTCTTAGCCTTGCAGAGGATATGGCTTTAGTACATATTTTAAGCAAGCTGTCTTCGCTATGTTTCCATTAGCGTTGAGTGAACAGCAGTTCATCATCAACTATTTTACCATTAATAAATAACTCGAAGACAGAAATAGATCATAATTCTTCAAATGAGGTTCTGGGAACATGGTCTCATGATCTGTCACTTCAGTGAATATTATTTCCTAGACATGAATTAGCAAAGGTTGTTTAAGGTCTAAAATACGATTCTGATAAATGCAACAGTTAGACAACGTATTCCCACGCATAATAGAGAGACGAGATCATACACAAATGTAAGCAATGTTTGAAATTATTATGTTTTAGTCAAATTTTATATTTGTTTGGGCTTCTTGAGGTCAATTTGCAGTCTACAAATTATTTGTAATTATGTTCCGCCCCCCCGACCATGAGCTCAAGAGACAAATCGGCCACACGGCTGAATCTAGTTGATGATCCCTGCAGTACAAAACGTCACCTTTTATTCAAGGGTATTTTCATACATATCTGTTTTATTGTGTAGAAATTAATGCACTTTATGTATCTAGTACCCCCGTAACTATTTGAACAAATTCACTTAGAAAATTAAATTAAGTCAAACGTTTAGTATTTGGTTACATATTCCTAGCATGTATTGACTACCTCAAGCTTGTGACTCTACAAACTTGTTGGCTGCATTTAGTTTGTTTTGGTTGTGTTTTGGATTATGTTGTGCCCAATAGAAATTAATGGTAAATAATGTAGTGGAGTCACTTTTATTGTGGAGTCACTTTTCATATTTTCTATATGAATGTAGATGCTACCATGATTACTGATATCCATGAATGACTGAAAGTTACAGATACACAAAGATCACGCCCTCAAAACATGCTAACTTACCATTACCAATAAGAGTTAGCAATTTTTGGTTGGTATGATATTTATTTCTCTGTAATGATCTAACTCATCATTATTCACGATTCATTCATGATTACACTTCCAGAAATGTAGCTGTAAACCTGAAATAAAATGTATTGTGTCACATTTGTTTTCACAATGTCCCAGTGAGTAACGGTGCAGTAAATATATGTCTTATGTAAGCCGGGAGCTTCTGTGCCAAGGTCCGACCGTTACAGCCACTGGCAATTCATCAGTCAACCAAAGCAGTACTTTACCACCACCTCCTTGGATGGGTTGTGTTAAGTTATGCAGGATCACTGGAGCTGGAGCTGATTGACCACAGGAGAGCAGTGTAGGGGGGTACACACACACGCCAGAGCAGCTGTCTTTAACTCTACTGCTCTCAGGTTTCCTGCTGTGCTCCGACCAACAGTGTGAATTTCCAGAGAATGAGGTCACATGCTAATGCAGCTCTGTCCCACAAAGTCATGTTACCAGAGAGACCCATCAAACATGCTACAGGTTTTCAAGCATTTCGCTACACCCGCAATAACATCTGCTAAACATGTGTATGTGACCAATAAAATGTTAATTTAATTCAGATTTTGGTTTTTCCAATTACGTTTTGAGGTTGAACTTTAGCACGTTTAGATCGTAGGGGGCGCTGAGTGGTGTCACCTCATTACTCAGTATGTGTTACACCTGTTCTGGTTTCCGTCTCGTTAGTGGGAAAGTGTTTCACCTGTGCTGGCCCAGGTGCTATTCACGAGTGGCTGGCCCAGTGCTCCAATTGTCTTGAGAGATGTGGAGGGTCAACACCTTTAGTTGGTGTGTTTATAGAAAAGCGTTCCTTTGTCTGATTTTGTTTTGCGCCAACTTTTTGGTTTGGTTCCTGTCTTTAAGTTTGGTGTGGGTCTTTCTTTTGTTTGCCTCTTGGCCAAATGTATTGTGCGCTCATGGTGGGTGTCTTTTAGGTTCCAGTTGTTGTTGCTAGTCAACTTTCAGTGGACAAACCCATGTCTTTCAGAACCCCTCATAAAACCCATCTGTTTTGGTTGTTGGTCAGTAACTCTTTGTTAGTTTCCCCTTTGAGTGACACTTTGATTTCGTGCTGGGGAATGAAACAAACAAAACAAGCAGCCCTCCAAGCGCCGCCCACTGCTACCTGCTGAACCAGTGGGAGTAGTTAGTGATGGAGAAACATTAAAGGCCCAGTGCAGTCAAAAATGTGATTTACCTGTGTTTTATATATATTTCCACACTGAGGTTGGAATAATACTGTGAAAATTATGATAATGTCCTTTTAGTGTAAGAGCTGTTTGAAAAGACCGCCTGAAATTTCATCCTGTGTTGGTGGGATGGAGTTTTGGCCTGCCTGGTTACATCACCAGGTGGTAAATTAGTTAATAGACCAATAAAGAGTTCCAAACCTCTCTCAGACAACTCCCAGATAGTCCAAGCTAAATTCTTGCTTAAGAAATTCAACTTTGCTAAGAATTTTTTGTTCTTTTTTTAAAATCATTTAATTAAAAACAATCACAGTAAGGAAATTAATTGTTAACTAGAAATTATTTGAGATAGAGATAAAAACAGCTGCATTGAACCTTTAGGATGTGAAAATGTCTGTGCTCCATCTAACAACAACTTCCACACTGACCCTGTTTACAGACACTATTATGCATCTCATATAGAGGAGCTACAGAGTCACCTAAGAAGTCATTAGCAGGGAATTTAGTCTTTCTTGGGTAATATCTAGTATTTTTTGGTCAAAAGAAATACAGGGGTTTCCCATATGAGTCATGGATTGGTGTTAACAGTATGTCAAAACATCCATCCTGAAATTCCAAAGTCACACAGACTGAGGGAAGTACTATAAGCAAAGCCACCGTCATACTATAAGAACAAAGCCTATCATACAATAACACTGACCCTCAGAGACCTGCTCCAGGACGTGAGTGACCTTTTCCGGCTGCAGAATGTGCTTGTTCAGGTACTTGGTGAAGATCCCAGTGCTCTTCCCTCCGTCCTGCACCTCATACGCTTCTGCATCTTCACATCTTTTAAGGCAGCAGGAGGTCATTTAGATGTCAGGTCATGAATGAACACTCATAAAATAAGTTGTTACATACACACAAAAAATACATACGTGGCATATCCATACACTGTGTTTCCCATGGGTACCAAGGGCCTGATTTCAGAAGCTATGCAATCTTGGTTGTACCTTAAAATACAAATATACAACTTAACACGAATATACAACTTAACACCTGTTTTAGTCCTTCCACAATCATAATACTGTTTGTACAAAAGTTGGACAAGATGTAGCACCACAAACAGTAACATGAGGTGTCCATCAGGAGGCCTACCATGTTCTGCAGGTGTCTAGTAAGACCACACTCAATGCAGTCCGTCTCTCCTGCATCATGCGCATGATCCTCTGTACACAGACACAGTTCTCTGGACGGTAGGGCTGTGGAGCGTCTATGGCCACCAGGTAGTTCCTCCCTGAACGTTCGTACCCATGACCAGCATAGTAGAACAGGGCTGTAGGGGATAGCATAACGTTACAGGTATTTTTTTAATGTATTTCAGTGATACACCAAAATTACTATTTAGAGTTAGTTACCATTGATCACATTTACTTCATCAGATGAACACAGGAAAGACAAGTCTCTCATAGGTGTAAAATAGTACATTCAGAGCACAAGAAGAGTACACTGAGTGTACAAAACATTATGAACACCTGCTCCATGACATAGGCTGACCAGGTGAATGCTATGATCCCTTATCGATGTCACTTGTTAATCAGTGTAGATGAAGCTTTGAGTCACTTGAGACATGGATTGTGAATGGGCAAGAACAAAATATTTAAGTGCCTTTGAGCAGGGTATTGTAGTAGGTGCAAGGTGCATGGTATACAGTCTGTCAAGAACTGCAACGTTGCTGGGTTTTTCATGCTCAACAGTTTCCTGTGTGTATCAAGAATGGTCCACCACCCAAAGGACATCCAGCCAACCAACTTGTCACAACTGTGGGAAGCATTGGAGTCAACACGGGCCAGCAACCCTGTGGAACGCTTTCGACACCTTGTAGAATCCATACCCCGACAAATTGAGTCTGTTCTGAGCGCAAAAGAATGTGCAACCCAATATTAGGAAGGTGTTCCTAATGTTTTGTACACTCAGTGTATACTCCCGTTCAGAGCGAGGTAGAGATAAGGAAGAAGAAAGGGTGAAATTGCACATGAAAAAGGTCAGGGGTTTTCAGAGCAATGAAAGTAGGACGTAGTAGAGCCGCAGTAGCTACATGTTTCATACTCTTTATGCATCTGTCAAACAAGGCTCCATGTTTTAGCCGGTTTCATTTTATCAAAGATATACATACTGTGTAGAATATCACACAACACTGACCCTATCCTTTATCAACAAGCCATTATGTTGCTTGCTTTCTAGGTATTATGTCCAGCGGAAACAGGTCAACTGTGCAGGTCCTAAAAGCTCATAGAAAGCCAGGTTGATACTTTTTAGATTGTTTTTTAGTTTCACATTAAGCTGACCTCGTTTTCTATAACAGCCAACAACACACACACAGACTATTAGATGAGGCAGAAAGTTATACATTCTTAAAAATGCTTACATACCAAATAAAATGTAATGTGTATGGCTCAGTGCCTGTAATAACAGTGTGAACGTTTATTTATTTAACTAAAATATAAAAGGGAGATAAGCTGACAGTTTGCTGGGTTGCTAAAAGCCCTTTACAGGCGCTAAATAATTCTGTAAAGTAGAAGTATCACAGGACTTTAGAAACGGCTATACATAGCAAGGCTTTTCACACCAAACACTACAGACCCATGCTTCTCCTTTCCACCTCTTATCTGCCTTCTAAACCACACTCACACCAAGCTACTAATAAGATCTCAAAACAGCAGCATAGAATTATGAACTGTGACCTCAACAAGTTCAACGGAAAAGAGTAGAATAAGTTCAAAGGGAACTTAACCAGACTACGAAGTCTAATTTCCACTTAACATATACTTTAAAAAAATAAATTTACACCTATTTATCTGAGATGGGGAATAGTATTACTCTCATCGTTAGCTTTTTAGAGTCTCTGAAAAAAACTCAATTCAAAATAAATTTTCCATTGTAATGTTACCACCAGAATACTGTACAGTGTTAAACTCACCATACACGCCCCTGTCAAGCAGAAGAATGAACTTGTCAATGGCTGCCAGCATCTCCTCCCTGGTGAGGTCCAGAAGAGACACCACTCTGAAGCCCAGCTGCTGCAGCAAGTTGGCCAGCTCATGGACATCCATAGTGGGGGCCATCAGGTCCGGGTGGTGGGAGTAGTTGAGGTTACCAATAAGCAGGGCCACTTTGTCAGTCGCTGAACGGAAAGACCATAGTGGAATTAGTAATTGGGGTTAATTTACCGTACAACAAGAACAGCTAATTAAACTGTAGAAACATGAAACTGTATGCAGTACCAGTCAAAAGTTTGGACACACCTACTCATTCCAGGGTTTTCTTTATTTTGACTATTTTCTACATTGTAGAATAATAGTGAACAGATCAAAACTATGAAATAACACATATAGAATCATGTGGGCTGCTTTTCCTTCAATCTACAGTTCAACTCATCCCAAACCATCTCAAATGGGTTGAGGTCGGGTGATTGTGGAGGCCAGGTCATCTGATGCAGCACTCCATCACTCTCTTTCTTGGTCAAATAGCCCTTACACAGCCTGGAGGTGTGTTGGGTCATTGTCCTGTTGAAAAATAAATGATAGTCCCACTAAGCGCAAAGCAGATAGAATGGCGTATTGCTGCAGAATGCTGTGGTTGCCATGCTGGTTAAGTGTGCCTTGAATTCTAAATAAGCCACTGACAGCGTCACCAGCAAAGCACCATCACACCTCCTCCTCCATGCTTCACAGTGGGAACCACACATGCAGAGATTATCCGTTCACCTACTCTGCGTCTCACAAAGACATGGCGGTTGGAACCAAAAATCTCAAATTGGGACTCATCAGACCAAACAACAGATTTCCACCGGTCTAATGTCCATTGCTCATGTTTCCTGGCCCAAGCAAGTCTCTTCTTATTATTGGTGTCCTTTAGTAGTGGTTTCTTTGCAGCAATTCGACCATGAAGGTCTGATTCACGCAGTCTCCTCTGAACAGTTGATGTTGAGATGACCCTGTTACTTAAAGTCTGTGAAGCATTTATTTGGGCAGCAATTTCTGAGGCTGGTAACGCTAATTAACTTGTCCTCTGCAGCAGAGGTAACTCTGGGTCTTCCTTTCCTGTGGCGGTCCACATGAGAGCCAGTTTCATCATAGTGCTAGATGGAAGAAACTTTCAAAGTTCTTGACATTATCCAGATTGACTGACCTTCATGTCTTAAAGTAATGATGCACTGTCATTTCTCTTTGGTTATTTGAGCTGTTCTTGCCATAATATAGTCTTTGTATTTTACCAAATAGTGCTATCTTTTGTATACCTGCCCTACATTGTCACAACACAACTGATTGGCTCAAACGCATTAAGGAGGAAGAAATTCACCTGTTAAATTAAATGCATTCCAGGTGACTACCTCATGAAGCTGGTTGAGCGAATGCCAAGAGTGTGCAAAGCTGTCATCAAGGCAAAGGGTAGCAACTTTAACAGTTTTTTGTTACTGCATGTTTCCATATATGTTATTTCATAGTTTTGATGTCTTCACTATTATTCTACAATGTAGAAAATAGTAAAATAAAGAAAAACCCTGGAATGAGTAGTATGCGTGTCAACTTTTGACTGGTGCTGTATATCCGAAAATACTGCTACAACAGTTCCCCTCTTCAATGAGGAAATGCTCAAACTGCATTCTAAAAATGACAAATACTTTATTTACACTAATACTTTATTTACACCGAGCCATACCTGTGAGTTTTGGAGCTGTGACTTTGAGTTGATTAGATGGCTCTGAACAAAATCGAAAAAAGAAAGAAAAACAAAGGTTGAAATCAGTGCATAACTTCACACATCACACTTCAATCTGTCAATCAAACACAACAAACAAGATCAAAAGCAATATGAGTGTGTTAAAGGCCTCCGTTTTACTTCAGACTGGTTGGGTCAAAATGTTGAAAACACATTCAAATGCAAAAGGGGAACCTACATCCAAAGGCTAGTTTCATTTCAAGTCATTTAGATGTTGTCTATACAACCCTGCCCACTGTTGAGAGCCTGACAACTTCCTACCATTTCTGTCTAACAAAGGGAAAGTACCTTAAATCCTCAGCAGAATGGAAAGACCCACTTGATAGTTTTGTACAAAGGTACTGGGAGACGTGCAGAAATCGAAATATTCACAGCTATAGCTCATTGAAAAGTGTGGAATTACTTTACAGTGAATTATGTGGTAGACTTCATCAGGGAAAATAGAAAATGCTAATAGTAAAGCTCATGCCACTGAACAAATAACTGTTGCTATTGTTTTGTCATGTGCTACTATGAAGGACTTTTGGGTTTCATATTCACTATATCTATATATAATTAAAGAGACACATTCACAAAAGGTAGACTCCATAATTTTACAACATCATTCACAGTGGGGTGACTTCCTACAAACAACAACATTCCTTCCTAATTATTTGCAAAGATGCCCTTCGAGCTCTATCATATTTCTATTTACCTATATCAACATCAGCTGGCTCTGTCCATCTTTCTTCTTCAACATTGGACACAGAGCAGAGATATGTTCCTCTATCGTCTGCCTCTGCATTATGTATCTACAAGGGACACAAACACATTCCCATTAATGTTTGGCTCTACTCATGCACACAAGACTATTCTAGAAAACAAACCTTATGTTAAATATTAACCAAGTTCTTCTAAATTGCAATGTTTACATAGGACTGCTGAAGCAGCCAGATCAAATGTCAAGACAGAGTAAATACGATGACCTCAGTGCAGGGGTAATTAAACACTGGAGTTACCTGCAATGTGTTAGTGGTTTTGCCCAGCAGAGGATGTCCATTTCTGTACCACTGGTAGTGTGGGATGGGAATGCCAAAGGCAGAGCAGCTGAGGGTGAGTCTCTGCCCCTGTCTGACAGTCTGGGGTGCAGGGTGTACAGCAATATGGAGCTCCCCTCGCCAGGCTACTGGGAGACCTAAAGAAATCAAAAATGCAATATTAATACATTCTATGCAAAATAGTTCTCTGCATTGATCAAATAAGTTTAAACATCTGCATTGCAAACATATTATCTTATAACTAGTAACTAATATAGACTATTCATATACCTGGTTTAGCAATGTCCGGGACCTTTACTTTGACCCATTCACTGAACACACAGTTGCAGAACTGGTCATTCACTCTGCAAATGTAGAGCTGAGACCTCTGGGCTGTGACAGTCAGATCTGCTCTGGTTGCACCAAATACCTAAAAAAAAAACATTAGCCATTTCATTGGTTATACACTGTGTTACTCAATAAATTGACAACATAATACAGTGTCAGACAAGAATGACAAAAATCCTCCACAACCACATACCTCCTCTTCATCAGATTTGAACCACTGGTAGTTCAGGATACCTGTCCCCTCTGCTCTCACACTCAGATTCACCTGATAGTTCAGTGGTACACTCACAGAAACAGGATGCTGCACAATGACAAGGTCTGAAAATGGAAAGTGATAACATTATATTACAGAATTGTTATTAAAAAATAATGTTATGTCAGTGTACTGATCAAAGATCACTGAACATAGTTGATTTGCAAAATAAATTGGGGAAATTCACACCTCTGATCATGTTTTTCATTACTTCAGTGTGGAATAGGAGCTTCTAAACCTCAAGTATAGTTGGTTCTGGTCATTCCTGCACTGTGCTGCCTGTAAGATGTGAAAAAAATACAAAATATGGGCATCAGACTGGGTATCAACCAACACAAATCAAGATGCAGCCAAAAATCACAGGAACACGTGGAGATGATGTCTGACAAGGGCCATGACTATGTTTGTGGACACAATGGAACAAATGTGCATTGGCAAGTATGACTAGCAGATTTCTCCCCACTTCCCACTTTACAACTGTACATGTGACAATCACCGTAAGACAATTCATCTATTGCCAGAGAAATAGACTGTAGGCTAGCATCTTTACAACACAATCTGTGCTGGCTGGCCAAATCTGGACAGTTGTCCATCATCATCTTCCTGAAAATTGCTTATTACAGAGTAGTAACAAGTCTATGCTACTATCAATATGCTGTACAGTTCTACAGTTTAATGGCTGTAAAATTAGACCTGAACAATGTCCTCTACTAGTCTACAGCTCAAAATTGTGACTGTTAGTTATATGGTATACTACTTGACCAATAAGAATGTCCTGAAGCACACATTAGTAACCTATAAACTTAGGTGAATCACCACCACACATTCCTGTCTGCACACTCATCCCATAATGTCCTGTGTTGTTTTAGCAAGAAGGCACATTAATATGTTTTACAATTATTAGTGTTTGATAATATATTATTGTCATAGAAAAAAAATCACTAGGCCTATGTTAATTGTTGTAATTGTGAGAGGTATTCTTACATTAAATTAAATATAGAAGTCTTTGGTAAACACGAAGGGGAACAATCAGAACAAACACGCAAATAGTATGATTATAGAAAAAGTGATCCAACACATTTCTGTGGCTAGAGAGGGTTATTGTGTAGGCTACCTGTATCAATGTTTTGTACATACCTGAACTGCGACCAAACACCATGTAAATGCCACACTGTAAGAGCATTCATTCGACTGCCTCAAACAAACTACAGTCGAGAATTTAACTAATCGAGAATCCTCAAAACTTTATCTCAATAAAAAAAAATAAAAGGACATCCTTTTTTCCCGGAACAATGATACCCGCCCTTTACCGTAGTACATGTAGTATATGAGCCCAATCATATAAAATATCTCATGAAATGCAATACTAACGCAATTAAATTAGGGAAATAGTTATCCACAACGAGATCAACAGTCACACGTGGACAACAATAACATAGCACAGACATCTAAAATGTTGATTCATTTTGATTTCACTTTTGAAGTCTCTCAAAATGCTCAACAATGCTCCAGCCTTCTCACTTTTGAAATAAATAGGCTTATTACGTTATATGAAACGTATTTCGGTTTTATGAAATTACTCTTGTGCTTATTAGTTTAAATTGGGATTGAATTAAATAGCAATACAGTTGTATTTTATGTAATGTCCCACTTTGCTGGTAGTCCTCTGTGCTTAGTGTGTAAAGGTAACCTAAGCAGGCAATGGAAAATTAAGCAATGTGATCAGATGGATGAATTTACAACCCACATTCTCAAGGGTGTTTTGGAAGAACTCTTTAGTGGTAGGCAGTATCAAATGGGGGCCGCCCCTGGGTAAGAACCAAGCACACTGACAAAAAGTATCTCTGGATGCACAACATATTAGTGTTTTGCAACAAGTCTGCCACCAACACAGTGTCCCACCGAAATATGAGTCTATACTCACTGTTGTCAACATGTTAAGAGGTTGTATGTTTAACATGACCTTGCTTGGTCAACTATGATAGTGTATAATGGTCTGATATCTCTTGTGATATTTATTTGACATACTTTCTTCCAATTTGAAATATATAGATTTTTCCTCAGACATTACCTTTAGCCTTCTCTTGTTGAATATATGTCTGAAGGCTAGCTTGGGAAAATGTGATGTGCACTTGCAGCTATTTGTAGGCCTGCTATAAATAGTGTCCTGATGGCACCACAAGCACGCCTATGATTGACAATTGCATTCAGAGTTTTGCTGCTGGGAATCAGGCTCCAAAGGACACTGAAAAGCCTATAAATGGTAAGTTCACAATATTATACACTTTTCTTTCAACCAAGAAGTGTTTGAGTTCAATGTTCACCTCTGAATTGTAAAATAATGTCTAAGGATTATGTTTGACTCCTAAAAACCTTTGTAGAGCCTGATAGCAGTTCCTATTTATAACATTCTCCATTGCAACTGCTTAACTTGGTCAAAGGAAAGCAGTTACCCACTGTCTGAATTATATTTTAGTTCAATAATTGTTACATTGCTTGAGAAAGGTGCATACATGTTATTTTTTATTCAAGGATCTATTTGAGTTGTTGAAAGGTTCCCCAAAGACTAATCTAGATCACATTTTTACAGTATTCACAGCTGTTTTCTCCTTTCTTTTCCAGCAACTCTTACATCGGTAAGACACTGCAACTTGAAACTGGGGCTTTGATCCATGCCAAGCTGAGCATTTTTTACTCAAGGACCAGTCTTCGGTAGTAGACACTTTTCCTTTATATTTGTGGGAATATCTGTTGAGTGGACAATGACTTCCAGAAGACCACTGACCCGTTCTTACTCTGGCAATGGGAGGACCGGCGGCAGCTACAATGAGGAGGAGGTCAGCTCTTCGAATGGCCGCTTGGAGAGCTGCAACTACCTCTCCAATGTCAGGCCCGGAAACAGGTAGATGACCTCTTCTTCCTTGTTTCATTACGACTCTAGGCATTTCAGTGTGACTCTGTCCACCACACACATTCATTAGATACTTTGGCCATCTCAACATATCTGTGGAGCCTTTTCTAGTCCAAAATGCAAATGTTACACGGCAAGTAATAACCATGCAACAGTATTTCAGTATTCTAAGGAAAAGCACAGCTCTTAGAATACCGCTAAGTATTCTTCATTTGTAGCCTACTTTATAAATACAAATGAGTCCCATGTAAAATAATCTAAGACACAAAACCACCAATATGACTGATGAGATGCCTTTATTCGCCTCCTCTATGAATAGCTACTCAAGGTATTCTCAAATCAGGTCATCGAGGTAATGCATTCTTTCTAACATTTTAACCACCCTTCCCGGTTACACCCAAGATTGAAAGCGCAAATCTACACCTGTTTTTAACGATGCTGTAAGTGAATATGTTAAATTGACTTCTTTGATGTTATTGGACATCAACGTTGATATACAATTTAATTCATACAAAGTTACATGTATATTTTCAACAACGTTATAGGCACTGTTTCCATGTCACTTTCTCAACTGCTAAGAAATGTCAAATATTTGAGAGAGCAATCTCAATCTTCCTTCACAATCAGTAATGATCATGAACTGCCTTCTTCCCCTCCCTGGAATAAACAACACACTGTGCAACGATGTCTATTCGACGTCTATTCCACATTGTGTCAGCGTAATTTTGTAAAAATGACGTGAAAACAACATTTATTCAACCACTATGTGCCCAGTGGGAAGTGAAGAATGAATAATGGTTGGCTAAAAGATCCTTGAAATATTGGCTTTCTCATTGGAAAGTACTTCAGCACATGCCCTGAAGAACAGACACTCAAGCTAAAGCACCCTTTCTGTCTCCAGGAGTACATTGTTCGGTGTGATGGCTCAGCTGACTGAGGACACCCAGCCTGTATTTGAGACCACCTTAAAATCCAAGGCCGTGTCAGAGAACTGTAATGTGAAGCTGACATGTGTGGTTACAGGTAGGCCTACACTAAACAACCTCCCTCAGAGTTGACCTATTTACTTCCATTTGTGTATGTGTGTTTGAATGCTTTAGATAGTTATGAGTAGGCGATGGTATTAGTCATTCTGTGGTTAGTTTGAAATCAAAGCAGAGAAACAAACCTACTTCTGAACAGCAATGCAAACATGAATTGAGAAGGGTAATGCATATATAAACGTCAATTGAAGACAATGAAAAGAGAAAAGTTACTTTAAAATGCGTATGACTGCTTATTCTTATGTTTTCTTCATTAGCTTATTCATTCATGTGAAAATAAAATAAAACTGTTAAAAAGTAAAGGCAGCTGAGACTAAATTAGCAATGGCATAATGTTGGCGCAGAGAGGCAAGACATAAATAGGATTAAAAATCTAAGCAGGTTTTGCTATTTCCTTCCCCCCGGCATCTGAGTTGGCCCCTTCTCAACCACAGCAGCAGAACTTGTGGCCTTGAACACTGCCATGACGCAGCAGTCTGAAACAGGCCTTTGTTCTTGATACAATTTCCTTTCAAAGCTTTCTGTTCCTTTTGTTTTATTGCTGATTAATTAATTCATAAGATGCTTGAAAAAAAACAGCTAATGGCTACTGTGTTCATACTTCAATGGTAACCTAATCTTAATGAGAGATAAACATGAAACTATATCTAATAAAAAAATAGTTTTTGGGAGATTTTAACCAGGTTATTATTTTACACTGTATGTCTGTGGTGTACAGGCGAAGTCTGAAGTTTACATACACTTAGTTTGGAGTCATTAAAACTTGTTTTTCAACCACTCCACAAATGACTTGATAACAAACTGTAGTTTTGGCAAGTCGGTTAGGACATCTACTTTGTGCATGTGTGGCCGATGTGAAATGGCTAGCTAGTTAGCGGGGTGTGCGCTAATAGTGTTTCAGTCGGTGACGTCACTCGCTCTGAGACCTAGAAGTAGTTGTTCCCCTTGCTCTGCAAGGGCCGTGGCTAATGTGGCGCGATGGGTAACGATGCTTTGTGAGTGACTGTGGTTGATGTGTGCAGAGGGTCCCTGGTTCGAGGCGAGGAGAGGGACAGAAGCTATACTGTTACATATGACACAAGTAATTTTTCCAACAACTGTTTACAGACAGATTATTTCACTTATAACTCACTGTATCATAATTCCCGTGGGTCAGAAGTTTACATACACTAAGTTGACTGTGCCTTTAAACAGCTTCTGAAAATGATGTCATGGCTTTAGAAGCTTCTGAGACTAATTTATTTAATTTGAGTCAATTGGAGGTGTATCTGTGGTTGTATTTCAAGGCCTACCTTCAAACTCAGTGCCTCTTTGCTTGACATCAAGGGAAAATAAAAAGAAGTCAGCCAAGACCTCAGAAAATTAATTGTAGACCTCCACAAGTCTGGTTCATCCTTTGGAGCAATTTCCAAATGCCTGAAGGTACCACGTTCATCTGTACAACCAATAGTACGCATGTATGGAACCACGCAGCCGTCATACCTCTCAGGAAGGAGACGCGTTCTGTCTCCTAGAGATTAACGTACTTTGGTGTGAAAAGTGCAAATCAATCCCAGAACAACAGCAAAGGACCTTGTGAAGATGCTGGAGGAAACAGGTACAAAGGTATCTCTATCCACAGTAAAACGAGTCCTATATCGACATAACCTGAAAGGCCGCTCAGCAAGGAAGAAGCCACTGCTCCAAAACCGGCATCAAAAAGCCAGACTACGGTTTGCAACTGCACATGGGGACAAAGATCATACTTTTTGGAGAAGTATCCTCTGGTCTGATGAAACAAAAATAGAACTGTTTGGCCATAATGACCATTGTTATGTTTGGAGGAAAAAGGGGGAGGCTTGCAAGCCGAAGAACACCATCCCAACCATGAAGCACGGATTGGCAGAATCATGTTGTGGGGGTGCTTTGCTGCAGGAGGGACTGGTGCACTTCACAAATAGATGGCATCACGAGGGAGGAAAATGATGTGGATATATTGAAGCAACATCTCAAGACATCAGTCAGGAAGTTGAAGCTTGGTCTCAAATGGGTCTTTCAAATGGACAATGACCCCAAGAAAACTTCCAAAATGGTGGTAAAATGGCTTAAGGACAACAAAGTCAAGGTATTGGAGTGGCCATCACAAAGCCCTGACCTCAATCCTATAGAAAATTAGTGGGCAGAACTGAAAAAGCCTGTGCGAGCAAGGATGCCTACAAACCTGACTCAGTTGCACCGGCTCTGTCAGGAAAAAATTCACCCAACTTATTGTGGGAAGCTTGTGTAAGGCTACCCGAAACGTTTGACCCAAGTTAAACACTTTAAAGGCAATGCTACCAAATACTAATTGAGAGTATGTAAACTTCTGACCCACTGGGAATGTGATGAAAGAAATAAAAGCTGAAATATATAATTCTCTCTACTATTATTCTGATATTTCACATTCTTAAAATTAAGTGGTGATCCTAACTGACCTAAGACAGGGAATTTTTACTAGGATTAAATGTCAGGAATTGTGAAAAACTGAGTTTAAATGTATTTGGCTTAGGTGTATGTAAACATCCGACTTCAACTTACCATCTCCATGTGATGTCCACAGGAAACCCAGCCCCAGAACTGACGTGGTACAGAGACGACATGGAGTTGGACCGATACTGCGGTCTTCCAAAATATGAAATTGGCCGCAATGGAAAAACACACACACTCCAAATTTACAAGTATGTAAGGCAATGAGAATACCATACACAATTTACACCAGATAATAAATTTCACGAAATTCAACAATTGCAATTTGGGTTTAGAAGATGTGTATTCTTGTGCTCAATGGTGCCTGCACTGTTCCCAAAATGATTTGAGTCTCTCTCTTTCCAGCTGCACAGTGGATGATGCAGCCATCTATCAGGCTTCAGCCAGGAACAGCAAAGGCATTGTCTCCTGCTCTGGGGTTCTGGAGGTGGGCACCATGAGTGAGTTCAAGATCCACCAGAGGTTTTTTGGCAAGCTGAAAGAGAAGGCAGAGAACAAGAAGAGGGAGTTGGAAGAGAGCAGGAGAAGGGGAAATGAGAATGTCCAGAAGGATCCTCAGGAACAGAAGCCTCTCCAGAACAGCCCGATCGCCCCTCAGAGGAAGCGCCGGACCCCAAGTGCCCTCTCTTCACCACCGAATGGGGAGGAGAACACAGTCAGCCAGGGGGCAGTGGCTGTAGAACCTAATGGGGCCAGTGCTGAAGTCAGTGAACCGGCCCCAGTGACGACTACAGAGAATGGGAGCAAGACTCCCAACAATGACTTTGACAATGTGGAGATTGTCACCACCAAGCCCCCAACCACAGAAATATTTGCCAAAAAAAAGATGAAGATCTCAAATGGTATAGATTCTGGGGTTGTCAGCAGTAACAGTAGTCATACAGGACCGGGCACCAGTGAAAATGCATATGATGGAGGAATAAGTTTGGCTCAATTTCTGTCAGAGACCCTTCATTCACAGACTGCTGAAGAAAATAAGATCCCTGCACAAGTGGAGGAAACTGTGGCAATGGAGGCAATGGATACTACTACTACAGATCCTAAAACAAATGCAGAAAAACAGAAAGAAAGAGAGGAGAAGGGGAGAGAGAGGGCAGAAAGAGGAAGGGCGGAGAGAGAGAGGATGCTTGGAGAAGAACAGGAAAGAGAGAAAATGTCAATTGAGAGAGCAAGAGAGGCAGAGCAGTTGCAAAGGACAACAGGACATAACAACACTGCCTCAGAGGTCAGAATGGAGGCTAAGACGCATGTCCATAAGGAGGGAGATCCTCAAGATTACCACCACATTCAGGAAACACTTTCCAATGTGCTCCACTCAGTCAAATACTTTTTCTTTGGTAAGAGTAAGAAGGATCATGCTTCTTCTGATCATCATGTGAAAGGTCAGGAGAAGGACAGAGGTCATCCAGTTGCCCCAACACAGCCGTACCCTAGCCCTCCCCCTCCACAGGAGCCAGATGGTCACCCAGAGGTGTATAAAACCCCCACAGAGGAGACAGTGCCCATGGTG
The DNA here is from genome assembly GCF_013265735.2 of Oncorhynchus mykiss. Lineage (NCBI taxonomy): Eukaryota > Metazoa > Chordata > Actinopteri > Salmoniformes > Salmonidae > Oncorhynchus > Oncorhynchus mykiss. Next base: position 73,434,788 of record NC_048566.1, on the reverse strand, counting down.
GTAGTAGCACCAAAAACTAACGTACCACACAAGCAGCTAGCGTCATTTGAGAGGTTGAACCCAGCTGAACACAAGCATGGATTTACTGTTTCACACTCAGAAGAACCCCCGCCAGCTCCCAGAAGAGCACCAGAGAGTGTGCCTGATTCACTGGAGCATGTTGAGCAGAAGGAGGTATGTCCGGAGGTGATGATCAGCAGCAGTACAGAGACAGTGCCCACATCTGGCCCTCCAGCCCTCAGTGAGGTAAGTACCTTGTTGCTTCTGAGATCATCTTGACCGCTCAGTCTCAGTCTCACACTGCAGTAGGCCTGGTTATTTATAGAGTGTACATTTGTGCAACAAGACTTGAATCTAACCACACCAGGCCAACAGCCAAAACTGTACAAATGATTAAGCCACAGCAAATAGACAGATAATGTCCAGAGTCCAGACTACGGAGAACATGGTGGATGCAGATGAATGGTATCAGAGACTACGGGTTTGTTAGTTGTTCTGTGTTTGTAGGCACCACCTACTCTCTGGAGCAGACAGAACACACTAGCCCATTTAGGAAACTATCCGCAACAGTCATCCAGGCTCTGTTACACCATCTAGACTGTTGAGAGTGTAAGTTTCAGTGCATTATTATCACTCGAGAGCTACACCTCGCACAATGTTGGGAGGGAAACAAGGAACTTGCCTACATGAACATGTCAACTTGTATAAAAGAATGAGACTGTTGGGGCAGTCTGCTCTTGACTAATACAAATAATTCTCATAGCGATTGGATGAGGTTATGAAAAAATGTGTCTTTATAAAAACTTTAAATTGCACTGATGAAACAAATATTGTAATTCTCTGTGCACTCTTTCCCACTGGGCTTTAATGGTAATCCACTTGTCAAAATTGGACCGATATGCCAAAGATGGCTGAGCGTGTAGACACAGGGTATCAGGGTCTTGTGGTCTCTGAGGCAGGCCCTGGTATGAGAGTAGGACCTCTTCACATTGGACACATTGGACACATACAACTCTGTCTCTTCTGTAATGGAGGAAGCCTCTCCAAACGTAGAGTGACTGGCCACTGGTGCTTCTATCTCCCTGTCAAACTCGCAGGGTTGTATTAGCTTTCGTTTGCATGTACTGAAGACAATAAGATAAGCCTACCATTATGTTGTGATCATGAAATAGGATTACATTTCAACAATGAGCTCTGCTGGATGATGTAATGGTTGTTTGATTGTAATCCTGCCCACATGATTTACTGGCACTGTTCAGTTCCATGTTATACTGTAGACTATGTAACAGTATGGCTCATCATGGATTAACTTCACTGGCAAACAGATATGCTTTTATTTCATGGATTTACTTCCCTTCTAGTTGAAATGCTGAAAGATTGTGTCAGTAATGCAACTAGAATCCACATCTCGCTTAATGCCAGTGACACATGATGACACAGATTCTATTAGTCCCCTATGGTGCTAATTTCATTAACCTCCAAGTCTTCTGTCCAGTGTGTTTGTATTGGATTAGAAGAGCATGTGCAGTAAGGGGAGCTGCTCTCCACTCTTAGCACACACTTACACCTGGCAAGCAGTGGTTTTGTTAACAGGTTTCTCCATAATGTGGAACTGCAACTCCCCTTTTCTGTTGTGGCGAGTTAATGTTAGATGTTGGAGCAAATCAGTTGAGGAGGAACTCATAACATTCGACAGAACTTGTGCTTGCGCACAAGAGTGAAACTTCAGTGAAATAAAGAGGCCTAGTTCTTGCCAGAGCTCCATCTTTAGATTGAACGTGACACCAGTTCCTCTCCATTAACCACAACTTCTATTTTATGGGCTCTCCTGTTCAAACATGTTGTCATAGAACTTCACGTGGCTTGTTTCTGTCAGGAGCACATGAAAGTGATTTATCATTAATGACTTACGAAAAAAAATGACCTAAGAAAAAAGTCAGGGGAAGTTGTAGATAGGACTGACATAGATTCCTCAAAATGATAAATGTTATTATTCAGTGTAAACTACATAGTGCTCTTCAAACAAACCTGTAATACAGGAAAAAGAAGATCGCATTAAAATATAATTTTTTAATTGTCTGAAACATTTGTTTAAATTAAGATGGAAATTGCTTTTGCCTCAGGCATTGTTACTTTTATTAGGTTCAGTTTTTCAAAACAGGAAATATGCTGACACAAATATAATTTATGACTTTTAAAGTTAAAGTCACGTTGGTGTTGTCACTATTTCCCCAAAGACAACTGCATTTCCTGAGCATGTGCTGGGCAACAGTAAATTACTTTGAGCATGAGTCACTTGAGCTGGGATCAGTTTATGGTCCCTTGCCAACAGACAGGCACTCATTCATTCAGCTCACTAGCTCATTGTGTAAATAACACACCTGTTAAAGGACTGGGAAAATCCCCAATTTCAACACAACCGGTCCCTTCTCATGATACTTTAACCTGCCTGACAGGTAAACACCTCAATTATCATAACACAATGGTCTCCCTTCAAATACATCACTGCAAAATAGAACAGCATGAAACAGAACAAAGTATAAGAATGCTTGAATTTATTGCATCTTTGTATCATCAAATCATATGATTATTTTGTTGATTATACTGCCATGTTTAATATAGTAGCAGTAGTTTGATTACAGGTTGTTTCCTTGTATGGAAAAAAGAGGAGCTGTTTAGCTTATCATGTGTAGACAAAGCTGTCAGTTTTGAAAAACTCTTTGTATTTGCCAAATCTTGGCTTCAACTAACCTCTAGCCTACTCAATATGGTAAGGGCGAGTTCATTGAAAACTGAAAGGTTGTTAAAAAAATTATATATTGTCCGTGGTCAAACAACACTACGTAAACGTCTGCTGATACAACATGTTCACAAAGGTTTTACAGTTCACGTATGATGAAAACACTGATACTGTATAGGGATCTTTAGATGTTCTGGCTTTATCTTATATCAGTGGTCATCTTTAAAAGCTAATCTATGATAATGGCACCAGAGGGGATGGCTGCCGTTCTACGGGCTCCTAACCAACTGTGCTATTTTGTTAGTTTTTTCGCATTGTTTGTAACTTATTATGTACATAAAGTTGCTGCTACCGTCTCTTATGACCGAAAAGAGCTTCTGGATATCAGAACAGTGATTACTCACCTCGAACTGGACATAGATTTTTTTCTTTAACGAGTCCAATGCAAAGGATATACTGCTTTCGGAGAACACATCCCATCATTCGCGTGAAGAAAAGGCGGAGATACCGAGGGAGAAGGTCTGGATGCCTTGTTAGGATTCGTAGGCGAGTGAGTAAATCGGCATACCATTGGTTCTATTGGCCAACGTGCAATCAATGGAAAACAAACTCGATGATCTACGGTTGAGAATATCCTACCAACGGGACATCAAAAACTGTAATATCTTATGATTCACCGAGTTGTGGCTGAACGACGACACGGATAACATAAAGCTGGCTGGTTTAACATGTCTAATGTTAAAGAAGTCTCAAAATATTGCTCACCTGAGGTAGAGTACCTCATGATAAGCTGTAGACCACACTATCTACCGAGAGAGTTCTCATCTATGTTATTCGTAGCTGTCTATATACCACCACAAACCGATGCTGGCACTAAGACTGCACTCATTGAGCTGTGTAAGGCGATAAGCAAACAAGAAAATGCTTATCCAGAAGTGGCGCTCCTAGTGGCCGGGACTTTAATGCAGGCAAACTTAAATCCGTTTTACTTTATTTCTACCAGCATGTCACATGTGCAACCAGAGAAAAGACAATTCTAGACCACCTTTACTGCACACACAAAGACACATACGAAGCTCTCCCTCGCCCTCCATTTGGCAAATCTGATCATAACTCTATCCTCCTGATTCCTGCTTACAAGCAAGAACTAAAGCAGGAAGTACCAGTGACTCGCTCAATGCGGAAGTGGTCCGATGATACGGATGCTATGCTACAATACTGTTTTGCAAGCACAGACTGGAATATGTTCCATAATTCATCATTGGGATTGAGGAGTATACCACCTCAGTCACCGGCTTCATCAATAAGTGCATTGAGGACATCGTCCTTACAGTACATATCCCAAACCAGATATGGTTTGGGAAATGAAGCCATAGATTACAGGCAACATCCGCACCGAGCTAAAGGCTAGAGCTGCTGCTTTAAAGGAGCAGGACACTAATCCGGACGCTTATAAGAAATCCCGCTATGCCCTCAGAAGAACCATAAAGCAGGCAAAGCGTCAATAGAGGACTAAGATTGAATCCTGCTACACTGGATGTGGCAAGGCTTGCAAACTATAACGGATTACAAAGGGAAACCCAGCCAAATCAAATCAAATCAAATGGTATTGGTCACATACACATGGTTAGCAGATGTTATTGCGAGTGTAGCGAAATGCTTGTGCTTCTAGTTCCGACAGTGCAGCAATATCTAACAAGTAATCTAACAATTCCACAACAACTTTCTAATACACACAAATCTAAGTAAAGGAATGGAATAAGTATATGGAATAAATATATGGATGAGCAATGACCAAGCGGCATAGGAAAGATGCAATAGATGGTATAAAACAATAGCCGCAAGCTGCCCAGTGACACAAGCCCACCAGACGAGCTAACTGCCTTTTATGCTCGCTTCGAGGCAAGCAACGCTGAAGCATGCATGGAAGCTCCAGCTGTTCCCAGACAAATGTGTGATCACGCTCTCCGTAGCCGATGTGAGCAAGACTTTTAAACAGGTCACTGTTCACAAGACCGCTGGGCCAGACGTATTACCAGGGTGTGTACTCAGAGCATGCGCGGACCAACTGGCAAGTGTCTTCACTGACATTTTAAACCTCTCCCTGACCGAGTCTGTAATACCCATATGTTTCAAGCCGACCACTATAGTCCCTGTGCCCAAGAATGCGAAGGTAACCTGCCTAAATGACTACCGCCCTGTAGCACTCACATCGTAGCCATGAAGTGCTTTGAAAGGCTGGTCATGGCTCACATCAACACCAACATCCCGGAAACCCTAGACTCGCTCTTATTCACATACCACCCCAACAGATCCACAGATGACACAATCTCAATCGCGCTCCATACTGCCCTTTCTCACCGGACAAAGGGAACACCTATGTGAGAATGCTGTTTGTTGACTACAGCTCAGTGTTCAACACCGTAGACTAAACACTTCCCTCTGCAACTGGATCTTGGACTTTCTGACGGCCACCCCCAGGTGGTAAGGGTAGGCAACAACACGTCTCCCATGCTGATCATCAACACCGGTTCCCCTTAGGGGTGCGTGCTTAGTCCCTTCCTGTAGTCCCTGTTCACTCACAACTGCGTGGCCAAGCACGACTTCAACAGCATCATTAAGTTTTCTGATGACAGTAGGCCTGATCACCGACAACGATGAGACAGCCTATAGGGAGGAGGTCAGAGAGGAGGTCAGATATGAGCAGGACAAAGGAGATGATCGTGGACTACAGGAAAAGGAGGGCTGTAGTGGAGCGGCTCTAGAGTTTCAAATTCATTAGTGTCCACTACTCCAGCAAACTGTCATGTTCCAAACACATCAAGACAGTCGTGAAGAGGACACGACAACACCTTTTCCCCCTCAGGAGACTGAAAATATTTGTCATGGGTCCGCTGATGCTCAGAAAGTTCTACAGCTGCACCATCGAGAGCATCCTGATCGGTTGCATCACCACCTGGTATGGCAACTGTTCAGCATCCGACTGTAAGGCGCTACAGAGGGTAGTGCGTATTGCCCAATACGTCACTGGGGCCAAGCTTCCTGTCATCCAGGACCTGTATACTAGGCGCTGTCAGAGAGGAAAGCCCAAAAAACTGTCAAAGACTCCAGTCACCCAAGTCATAGACTGTTCTCTCTGCTACCGCATGGCAAGCGGTACCGGAGCACCAAGTCTAGGTCCAAAAGGCTCCTTAACAGCTTCTACCCCCAAGTCTTAAGACTGCTGAACAGTTAATCAAATGGCCAGCGGGACTCTTTACATTGATCCCCTGGTACCGGTACCCCCTGTATATAGCCTCATTGTTGTTACGTAATCTTATTGTGTTATATATAGCAAATATTTTCTTAACTCTATTTCTTGAACTGCTTTGTTGGTTAAGGGCTGGTAAGTAAGCATTTCACGTAAGGTCTTCGGCACATGTGACAAATACAATTTGATTTGATTTGAAATAAAGGGGACCCATAAGCAGACAATGAAAGGTCTTATAATATTTGATGATGACATTTCTCTAAAACAGGCTATAGGCTAAATGTGCACCACCAAGTCAGAACAGAAGGCTAAATTATGAGGGGAAAAGGGACCAAATTATTAGGTTGAGGCACATGGGCTACTAACAGCTTACTACACAACATACACTTAGTATTACTTTCTTAGCTACAGTATACATATCTCCCTGACATATTACATCATTTATGCAGCAGCATACAAGACATTTTTGGACCCACCTTGTTGTGCTGTGCTCACTTGAACAGGAAGGTGGCGTGACGGTCCTTCGTAGGCAAATCTTGTCATCAAACTTTGTCATCAAGTCTGGTATTCTCTATATTTATGGTGCTTTCAAGACAACTGTGAACTCAGAAAAAAACAAGGTTGAATCATGATGTCAGGGATCTTCCGGTCGGAGGTCTAGAAAGAGGCCTGAGTTCCCGACTTGCAATCTAGAGTTGGATGACTGTTCAAAAAATATTTTCCCAGTCAGAGCTAATTTTTTTATGAGTTCCCAGTTGTCTTGAACTAACTGAAGTCTGGGATATCTCAGTTCTGATTTTCCAGTTGTCTTGAACTAACTGAAGTCTGGGATATCTCAGTTCTGATTTTCCAGTTGTCTTGAACTAACTGAAGTCTGGGATATCTCAGTTCTGATTTTCCAGTTGTTTTGAACTAACTGAAGTCTGGGATATCTCAGTTCTGATTTTCCAGTTGTTTTGAACTAACTGAAGTCTGGGATATCTCAGTTCTGATTTTCCAGTTGTTTTGAACTAACTGAAGTCTGGGATATCTCAGTTCTGATTTTCCAGTTGTTTTGAACACGGCAGAAGTCATGCTGGATTGACAGCATGGCCAATGTTGAATGATTATTTTTTTACTCTCGGAAAAGACACCCTTAAACCCAGACTTGGACCACACACCGACTCCACTGACTCGCAGGCTAGTGATTGCTTTTCAACACTTGCAGTTAACCACTGATTCCTTCCAAACCACTCATTGTTAAATTTGCAATTTCCAACTTGTTGTGTAATGTTCATGTCCACGAGCACGGATATGTTTTATCTATTATTGCTCTTCATTATTTCTCTTCATATGATAAGGATTGAAAAGGATTTGCCAGTAGATTGTCGACTTGATTCATGATGATGACTGCTAGTTTGCTAGCTAAGATTATGAAAGTATGATGTGGATCAGTCCAATAAAAGCAACGGTAGATATAACGTGATTTGACTTAATTTTATCTGTGGCCAATGACCTTTAGCCTTCTTGGATGGGCACTTCTAATGTAAATCTATGGCAGCACCCAAGGGGCTTGAATTTTTGAGCTCTCCCCGTAAATTTTGCGGTGATGGAGTGTCCCCATGAGTGACAGAACACTGAGCCAATCACGCTACAACTAGAGGACATTACTAACCCCTATGCTCCGTATTTTCTGCTGGCTGCCCCACCACCACAGAAAGAACTGAGCTACTGTAGGCTGAAACACCAGCATTTTGGAGCGGCCTTTCTCAAGAAAGCAAAAGAGAGACCATGTTTGTATGTGGCTTTATTAACTCAATTATACATTTTTTACATTGTTGCAAACTGATATGTGACATGTATTATTGCCAAAATAACATGTAAAACAGGCAACAAACAAAATCCAACAACAAAATGTTTTTTTCCTTTTTTTTAGCTAAACAGGTTGGGCTCAAAACAGATGGGGCTCTGCCCCACCTGCCCTGAACGACGGGTCGCCACTGTGTTGTTCAGGGATTTCCAAATACCTTTTGAGTGTGTTGATGTTTTGTGGTACTAAACACCTGTGTTTGTTTTTGCCTCAAGGCAACTGTGGACCAGATCCAGGCAGACCCTGTCCCCCATGTGATTGTCTCAGCCCCACATGAGCCAAACATCCAAGTGTTTTCTTCCGGGACTGATCAGGTGACAAGACATGATGCCAAAACTGAAGATTTACACAAACAGGGTCCATCTGACACTCCATGGAGCCCAGACCCCAGCAGTGGAGCAAGTTCCCATATGTCAAACCGCACTAGTGTGGGTGAAAGCGGGAGTGCTCCTAACAATAATGTCTCACCCACAGTCAACCTCGGCCTGATGACAGTAACCACAGAAAGTGAGAAAGAGAAGGTAATACATGTGGATGAGAAGGGCATTGGAAGTGTCTATGAGACACAAAATAAATGTTATTGTGCTTTTGAGGAGAAAGGAGAGAAAGGTGATGTCAAAGCAGAGAATCAACCATGTCCCACTTTAAATGTGAGTGTTTTAGAGGAGAGGAGAGAGAAGATACATAACAAGGAGATCCATTTCAAAAGTTTGCTCCCAGAGAGTTCAGAGAATGATGGTCAAAATACACCAGAGGAATGCCCTCCTGTGGCAGGGGGGGACCAATATCTCAACATAAAAGAGAATTCTACCTTAGCTTTGGAGGAAAGCCTTGAAAGTGCCTTAAAAGTGGAATATACTCCTGCTTTGGAGAAAACTTTTGTGGACAGTTCATTTGGCAACCTGAAGATACAAGAACAGGTGGTACCTATTGTGCAGAAAATGTCTGAGCAAAAGGATGTGAACTTAGAGAGAAACGAAGTGCTGACCCGCACAATTGAGAGACATGTTGAAACAGAAGAAAAGGTGACTGAAATAAAGGTGGAAGTGCTGGGTGAATCTAAGATCCACTCAGAGACCCAGCCTGTGAAAGGCTCTGCCATTGTGTCCCCTGTGCCACCAGTGTCAGCATCAGTTACCAGTCCAGAGGCTAATTCCACTCATCTGGGTGGATACTTTGGAAATGTACCACAGATTAGAATGGTAGATTCTGCTCTTAGAATCCCAGAAATCAAAATAATTGTGCCAGAACAACAGATAAAAGAAGAGCAAATGATTATACCAAATATAGAGATTATGGAAGCAGAAGTCAAAGAGCCTACACAGCCATTGATACCTATTACACCCAATGAACCTTCATCAGAGACAGACATTTTCCAAAAGGATGTTGCAAATGATGTGTCAGGCATAATGATAGCAGAAAACAGCTCAGCTTTTACCCCAGTGGTTATAGATGTGACACCCACTCAAGAAAGTATGTGGAATGATGAAATCATCCGACCAACAGAGAAATTGCAGGAAGTTCCACAACCAGTTGAAGAGGCAAAAACACCTACGGCAGAGCAGTCAACTAACATAAAGAATGAGTGGCTCACAAAGACGTTAATTCCTGCAATAAATGTTTCCTATACTGATGACAGTAAACTCAGGAAAATAGATCATGAATATCCACATGTCAAGCCCCCCGTCTTAGATAGAGGAAAGCCAAAGGAAGCACCCAGTGTGCCTCTGCGTGTGGTCCCTCCTATTTCTGAAAGCAAGGAGCTTCCTAAAAATGAGAATAAAGAATCAGAATCATTGGCAGATATGCTCAGGGGGGTCAAGAGTGATTTTGAAAATGTTACTTCCTATAAGTCTGACAAAACCCATAGTGAGCCACAGAAACAGACTATAGAAACAAAGGAACAGAGTATGATAGACAACATCCTCTCTGTGTCATATAAAGCCTTAATGCCAACAGAAGTAACAACAATGCAAAAAGCTGTGGACATCAGTTTTACTGAAACTGAAAAAGTAAAACCACTCAAAGAGTCAAGGATAGAGTCTTACATCATTGGCGATGAACCAAGAGAAAGAAACCCTATTGAAAGGCTTGCTGTCAAACCCCCAACACCCCCCAGGAGTCCCAGCAGTCTCCGCAGGCTCACGTCAAGGACTCCCCCTGCCATTACTGTGGATGACCCTCTTAACAGTGAGAAGGCAGTATCGGAGCAGAGTGTTGGAGACACCCCAACGTCCTCCCTGTCCTGTGAGAGCAGCCCCAGGCTGAAAAGAAGGGACAGTCTGACCCTCATCCGCTCTGCCACGCCCGAAGAGCTGGCCTCTGGAGCTCGCCGCAAGATCTTCATCCCCAGGGAGGGAGAAGGGGTTGGGGTAGTGGTGGCACTGGGTGTGGGTGGTAGTCCGCTGGACACCCAGGTCAAAAAGGAGGCTCCATATATGTCACCCAGTCAGGCTCGCAGGGCAGCATTCCTGCAGGCCCCAGCAGGCTCACAGACCCCACCGCTGGAGAGACGGTCCCCTCTTTTGAGCCGTAGGAAGGCCACCCTGGAGGTGCCCAAAGTTGTGGAAGAGATCAGCACTGAGGAGCCAGAGAGCCCCAAGACTGAGGTCAAACCTCCTGAGAAGGAGAAGCAGAACCCCTTCAAAGGTAAAACAATAAAATAGGACAAGTAGGAGATTGTGTTTGATTTTAAATTAGTTAGTTGTTTTACATTAACACAATATTGTGGTTTTGCTCATCTCTTGATGTTGGTAACTCAGGGACTGTACAGTAGACACGTGTCTCCTATCAGGGTGGGCTGATCAGGAAGCTTCCACTGGAGGAAGTGAAAACATTAGAGAGTATCATGTACAGTATATCTTTACCTTGTTGTCCCCCCTCCCTCTCCCACCAGCTCCTCAGGTTATCCGTAAGATCAGGGGAGAGCCTTTCCCAGATGCCTCAGGACACTTGAAGCTCTGGTGCCAGTTCTTCAACGTGCTCAGTGACTCCACCATCAAGTGGTACAGGGACGAGGAAGAGATAGTAGAGGTGAAAAGAAGGTAAATCTCTAGGCAATCTCCCATCCCAGAGTTTACAGTATCTGCTTGCAATACAATCTAGTGGTGAAATATCATTTATACTCAACCTGATCAAAGCCATTATTATGTAGTTACAGTGTTAGACACCAGCCCTATGAAAACAGTTGCTTTGTACAGTGATTCTGTAAACATTAATTAATAGCCCAATAGACTGGTTAATCTGAGCCATATGCTATATATGAAGGACTAATGTTGTGAAGATGAACAGCCTTTAATTATACCAGCGTGGCCATCACACAGTCATGGCATTCTTTCATTCTCACTCGGAGAGGTATCCAGCTCATGTGACCAGGGAGTCCACCCAGCTCTGAGCCTTACTGTGACGCAAGGCCAGACACAGCCACTGTAAACTGAGACACTCTATTTCGCAATCACCAGGGGACATTAAAGTCTAGATCTGTGCTATTGGCTGCTGGGTCAGCAAAATCTCCCCTCGACAAGCACAGCACGCAGCACTACTGTCTCTCTCAGTCTCACAGTGACCTCTTGTGGAGGTGAATACGATATTGAATATGCCGTGAGTGTTTGAATATGCCGTGAGCGTATGCCTTGTGTCACGTCAACCTGTTTATTTTCCTTTATTTCCCAGTGGAGGAGATGAAAGCCAAGTGGCGCTGGCCATCGTCCAGACATCCAGTCGAGATTGTGGAGTGTATGGCTGCTCAATCAAGAACGAATTTGGGACAGATTCCACTGACTTCCTTCTCAGCGTAGACCGTAAGTGATGTCAACTGAACATAATTTTGAAATCACACAATATTATTTCAACAATTTTTTCCATGAGTTACCATTTGTGATTGTTTTCTCTTCTTCTGCAGTACTTTCAGAGTACTTCCTGCGGGAGGATTTAGAAGGTAAGCCTCACAGGCACTGAGAGGTTTTTAGTAATAACTTATATTTGCTTGCTGTATTGTTGGATAACTTATAGCAATTATTCTAACAGTGTTACTACTCATGTGGAGAGCTTCTGACATTCATATTGTGTTCTTTACAGTTGGAGAAGAGATGGAAATGACTCCAATGCTATTCACCAAAGGCCTAGCAGACCCGGGCTACTGGGGGGAGAAGTTCTTTGGGCGCATCATGACACAGGAGGCCCACCTGGGAGAGGGCTGTGCACATAAGGCCTGCAGGGTGAAGGTTATCTATGGCCTAGACCCTGTGTTTGAGTCCGGAACCACCTGTATCATTAAATTACAAAGCCCCATCGCCTATGGGACCAAACAGGAGAGCAACCTTGCAGAGAAAAACATGGAAATTACTAAGCAAGTGAGTCTTATTGTGCATGTATGTACAGTACATTTCATCACAAGAACAGCTCTACTATAGAGTTATGTATTGCTCCGACTCTGCATTTCTGTGTTAAGCTTGAAAAAATGTACAGAAATGGTCAGCTGTTGTTTGGTATTGCAACATAGGAAGTCATCTCTACTGGGTCGTATTTATTAGGCACCAAACAGAAGAAAATTGACTGAAACAGGGAGGGAAGGGACTACCTGAACTTTAGTTTTCTGTTGCAAAACATTTTGCTACGGTGTGCCTTAATGCATATGACCCTGGTCTTTTGGTGTTATCGAATAATAGCTTTCGGGTACTGAGTCAGAGACTGAGTCCAGGGTTCATACCAATGCATAACCGGCGTTGATTGGTGTAACAATTGAATTGAAGAGCCTCAGTGTAGAGAAAATGCATATGGCATATCTTCACATTTTGTCTCACCAGGAGTGCAAAATCCAAAACACAGTTCGAGAGTATTGCAAAATCTTTGCAGCTGAGGCGAGGGTGATTGAAAACTTTGGCTTTTCACTGGAGTAAGTAATATAATGACTACAATGTATATTTTGATAATTAAAACATGTTTTTTATCAATACACTTATCAATGATCATTATCAATACACAATAGTATGAGTAAATTGAGGACAAAAAACAGCTGAGTATGATTATGTAATTCTTTCCCTGCACGTGCCAACACCTTTGTTTTGCTGCATCTTTACACAGAGTGATCCCTCTCTATCTGGTGTACCGCCCTGCCAACTCTGTCCCTTACGCCACTGTGGAGGCTGACCTGAAGGGCATCTTCCTTAAGTACTGTATGATGGATGCCAAAGGCAGGCTGATCACCAGAGCCACCTCAGAGGTGGAAATGAAATGCTGCTCCTTCCAGCATTGGATCCACCAATGGACAAACGGCAACTTACTGGTTACTGGGCTGGAGGGTAAGAAAGATTAGCAGACAGGGTCATTCCCAAAAAGATGAACAAAGTCAGTTCAAATAACAATATGATCCATGTACTTTGTTTCTTTCAGGTGTTGGACCGAAGATCACTAAAGTTAGAATTGTCACGAAATCAAAGGGGTTTGTATAGCGAAATATCAGAATAATATATTTAGGTTGTCATATGGAAATACCTATTGATGCTAGTATTTGAAGTAGGTCTATACTGTGTTAATGTTTTACCAGTTGGTCCACATCATCTTATCCAACTCTTAGTTATGAAATTACTTCTGCATTGCAGGTATCAAGGCCTTACAGATGATGGTTATCCTAAGGTGTTTGAGCAGTTCCTGACCCAGCATCAGTGTAACTACTACTGTGGGCTCCTCAGCCTGAGAACTCTGAAGCCCATGGACACCCTGCAGCAGCCCCCCAAGATCAAAGGCTCCCGGAGCCCCTTGCTCGGCAGGAAGTTAGGCTCGTCCAGCCCTCAGCACAATAGGAAGTTGGGCTCATCCAGCCCCCAGCTGCAAAGAAAAGGACTGAACAGCCCCTTGACAACCAGAAAGGCCACCTCCAGCCCAAAGGTGCCTAGAAAGACTAGGGAGACAGAAGACAACCAGTCCACAGCCAAACCCAAGGCGGAGGAGAGTATCAAAGTTGTGGTATGAGGTAGCAACGTCCAAAGGGAATACATATCAAAGCAGCTTCCCTTTTCTTTCACGCCAACGTTCAGCTTTTTTATGTTTTCCTGTCACCCATTGCTGTATTTAGTTGGGTTGAAGCAAGGACGACCAGCATGGCCTTGAACAAAATGTTACAGAGCTTGTGCCTGAAAAGTCTTCATCCAAGAAGGAGAGACAAACAGGGAGATGAGTTCAAATCTAGGGAATAGGTCACCCTAGGGGATATTTATATAACATTACTGTGAATTTCTCAATAACCATCAGTAGTAGTGAGATACTCCCCATTCTCCAGCTTTATGCTGAAATGGTTTAAGTGAGTGGAGGAGGTACAGGACCTTTAAGAAAACTTCCAGCACTAAGGAAATGGGACACAGTTTTCTCTCACATCCAGTACAGTCCTCTTCAAAAGAAGAGACTTGTGAAGTGGTTGAAACAATGGTGCTGGATACAAAGCCGTGGCCGTAAGCAGAGCTCTAATAGCTTGATGCAGATGCAAGGGTAGTGAAGTGCACCAACTGCATTGTACATCTGGGATGTATAAGTCTTGGTCATTGAAATTGTTTTTGTTGAACAGTAATTGGATCTTGTTACTGTTGGTCGTATAGCATGCTCTACTTGTTTCTATTATGGCATTATTATGTCCTTAAACTACGCATTACAGTCTTCCGAACACTGAGCAAAGACAACACTACTCTTGCCTCTTCACTGGGAATATGTTTTTGTGCACTTTTTTTGCCAAATGTTTTCTTGCCTTTTGAAAACTGCCAGGTTTTAGTAGTTCAGTTCATTTTTGTTGAACTTTGTTCAAATCCTGTAATCTGTTCATTGGAAATGAACATGTTCACATGCTTAAGTCTGTACACCGATCCCCTTAACCTGGTTCTTTAAAGGAACAGTACAGTACACCGATCCCCTTAACCTGGTTCTTTAAAGGAATAGTACAGTAGACCGATCCCCTTAACCTGGTTCTTTAAAGGAATAGTACAGTAGACCGATCCCCTTAACCTGGTTCTTTAAAGGAACAGTACAGTACACCGATCCCCTTAACCTGGTTCTTCAAAGGAACAGTACAGTACACCGATCCCCTTAACCTGGTTCTTTAAAGGAACAGTACAGTACACCGATCCCCTTAACCTGGTTCTTTAAAGGAATAGTACAGTAGACCGATCCCCTTAACCTGGTTCTTTAAAGGAACAGTACAGTAGACCGATCCCCTTAACCTGGTTCTTTAAAGGAATAGTACAGTACACCGATCCCCTTAACCTGGTTCTTTAAAGGAACAGTACAGTACACCGATCCCCTTAACCTGGTTCTTCAAAGGAACAGTACAGTACACCGATCCCCTTAACCTGGTTCTTTAAAGGAATAGTACAGTAGACCGATCCCCTTAACCTGGTTCTTTAAAGGAACAGTACAATAGACCGATCCCCTTAACCTGGTTCTTTAAAGGAATAGTACAGTACACCGATCCCCTTAACCTGGTTCTTTAAAGGAACAGTACAGTACACCGATCCCCTTAACCTGGTTCTTCAAAGGAACAGTACAGTACACCGATCCCCTTAACCTGGTTCTTTAAAGGAACAGTACAGTACACCGATCCCCTTAACCTGGTTCTTCAAAGGAACAGTACAGTACACCGATCCCCTTAACCTGGTTCTTCAAAGGATTGACTCTTTAACTGACCTTGAGTGTTGAAGAGCAATAAAGGGATTACTGAAATAAACACTTTAACTTTGGAATGCACATGTTTGGTGCCATTTAAATGGGTCAACTCACAAAGTGAAAGAATAAGAGCTATAATATCAGAACCATGTAGAAACTGCTTTGGACCTGGCCCATGATCACAGTAAAGCAGTAGCTCACCTCCAGCTGACTTTTGTGACTGAAAATGATATGCATTCTCAACATTCACACTTCTGGGGGAGGGGTGGGATGGGGATATTGTCACTAGTTTGAAGCGTACAGTATGTGAATGTGTGTGTGAGTGTGTGAGTGAGAGCGTGCAAGAGGGATTAAGAGTGTTTGATATGTTGGCAGAATGCTAATGAAATGAATGTCCCTGACACTGTAATATCTGGTATGTTATGTTGTGATTTTGTACATACAATTCATGTCAAACGTTCATATTCATATTTTCACATACTGTTTATTTAGATACAATGCAGAATTTGACTTACTGATTTACTCACTGCAAATAATCCACTCTTACAATTTCCAATCCTTATTTAGCACATTTCCGCATTTCTTTGCATTGATTTCCAATATATCTGTTCTCTGACTCTTTGAATGAAAGAGTGAATCTTTAGAACTAAAGAACTATATTTATCATAAATAAAATTGTAAAAACCCGTTAAAGGATTTGTTTTATCTGTACAAGCTTTATCTTCATTTTGTAATCTCTGGATGGAGTTTAATCTACATTACTTATAGTATAAATATATACAATCAAATGTGAAAAAAAGTTATGAAACATAATATATACTGAAAACACAAAGAGCTGAATGAGTTGATCTACTCACTGGTAATTAACACATAAAATGACTTACAGGAAGACCTAGTTACAAACTGCATAATCAAAGAGATCACAGCAGTTCGTAAAGTACAAAGTGGCATTGGTCACCGTGCTCCAGGAGCCCTCAAATGAGATGGTCCCATTGTTCACAGTGCTGCAATAAAGTATTAGGTTAGATTTGGAGAATTATATGTAGAGAAACATGTTATATCCAGCTCCTAACCCCTCTTTCACTGTTGTACTTGTTCAAACCTACCTTCCAAAGAGATCAGTACAGCAGTTTTTTAGGTCTATATTTGTGGTGTTGAAAAAGGACGTCCCGAAAACATCCAAACAGTCAACAGGAGGAACAAAGAGAATACCTGGAGAGGTAACAAAGAAACAAAGTAAACATGATGCTCCTGCACTCCTACACATACTAATCTAAAAATAAACGTGTGAGATGACACATCCAGGAGAGAGCAGATGATGAGGAAACTAATATTAAGAACAGTTTTGACGTGAAAATAAGCACAGACCTGCAATACAGGCATTAATCAGAGACACACAGGTCCCAGTGAACAGGGCTCTCAATACCAAAGAGGAGACGTCGGCTCTTCTGGATGGGCATATGGAGGCTATAAAGTAACATCACAAAATACGGAAATTGTTAAAAATATATTCTGATGGATGGCAAGACATGGAGAAAGATAAGGTGGTACAAAGTGTGGAATCTTATACTCACAAAGGCCTCCAATTACGATCCCCAGTGAGCTGAAATTGGCAAATCCACACAGAGCAAAAGTGGAGATGATCTCTGATCTGACCTGTAAATGTAGAAACTCAGTACTGTAGAAGATTGTGCTACAACTGTAATGTGATTATCTCACCTAGCTATCTTTATTTTATTTGAATTAACCTTTATTTAACTAGGCAAGTCAATTAAGAAAAAATATATATATTTACAATGAAGGCCTACCCCAGCCAAACCCTAACACAGATGATGACGGGCCAATTGTGCGCCGCCCTATGGGACTCCGAATCACGGCCGGTTGTTATACAGCCTGGAATCAAACCAGGGTCTGTAGTGACACCTCTAGCACTGAGATGCAGTGCCTAAGACCGCTGCGCCACTCGGGAGCCCTTAAGATGAATGCTCTAACTGTAAGTCGCTCTGGATAAAAGTGTCTGTTAAATGACTAAAATGTAAGATACACTTACAGAGCATCAAAGAAACTTCCATAGTACACAGGTCAATACAAAGGTCTTACACATGTGGAGGAATGTACATGTGGTGTCAGGGGTTCACCTAGGGGTCATGATGGGGGCTGTACCAAATGTTTGATGTATTATAATGATAGATTATGCTTATGTTGTATTAAGAGGTATAGGGGTTATAAGACCCCTCCCTCATTACATTTACAGGGTCCTAGACTACAGATTAACAATATTGTTCCACAGTTGTTTTCTAGTCTATCTGCCTCTTATAAAGAAAGAAACGTTCTGAGAAATGTGTGACTGAGACAGAACTCTGCAGGGGAGTGTAAGAGATAAGAGACAAGTCAGACATTCCACAATTAATCAACTTGTGGAGTGGACATTTACTGCCTAGGCCTTAGAAAACACTGGAACTATTGTATCTCTCTTGCAAGTGTATATAGCTGTGTATGCATGAGCTTGGTCTGATGAGTAGAAGGTAACAACGTATGCAGTGACATCACTAGGGATGGACTTCGGGTTTAATAAAATAACTTGGGACCTTTTCTATTTTGCAGAACTTACTCGGAAACATGCGTGCTATGTACCTGTTGTCAACTTCTGTCTGCAATTGCATTAATAAAGTATTTTGAATGATTTAATTAAAGCTATTGTCATAATGCTAATTTCACCAATGAGCCAATGATTGACAAGGAACAAGGAACGAACCCCAACAGTGACCAAATCCACGTTTTGGGAATAATCAGTAAATACTACAGTATGCATGTACAGTAGTATTTATGATTTTATGCACATAATAATTTCCAATAAGCACATGCAGTATTTGTACACTAATTATAAGAGTGGGGAAAGCATACGCACGGAGATCCATTGCCTCTCATCGCCAATCATTTCATCCAGACCGTTGACTCTGTTACTCTTCAACTCTGACAGCTTCTGATATGCCAGAAACTCATTGAGGAAGAGCTTGGTGCCGATGAGTTCCGCTACTATGAAACTCTCTTCAAATGGTATCCCCATCATGAAGGCCACAGGCATGAACACATAGGAACAGATTATCTATGGGTGCAAAGTGCAGCAAGAGCAAGGGTCAATAATGGGGTTAATAGTTTCCGGTCCATAAAGTATCAACTTTAGATATTCTAATCAAATTATTTTACACATTTCGATGATTTGGACATCTTACCAAGGCACAATGAAATAATTATCTTATCTTATTTATTCAGCCATGCATCACGCGCTGTTAAATAAAAAAATGCCAAAGCATGTCCATCACTCATCACGAAGTACTGGGTTAGTCATGGAAGTCAAGTCAAGACAGAAGGATCTTTGAATGTGAAATGGGATTAAGGTATGTGGAGCTGCCTGGAGCATACCTCAAATGTGATAGAGGGAAATCCCACCAGGCCTCCCAGCCAGCCAAGAGATGCATTGATGAATGCCAGTATCGCAAGGAATGCAATCAAGTTGGCAGCTATATTAGCAACAAGGCCTATTGATGTAGATGCTCCACTGCTAGCTGCTTCCAAAATGTTCTGTTCATCACTGGGGAGTTAAGACAGCCCAATATGAACCACAGAAAGTCTATTATATATACAACAAAATGCAGGGGAATGTAAAAAATCAGTAAATGGCAAACACATACACACAAACACAAAACACAAAAACACATACCCACAAGCCACTTTGATATTTTCCTCTGATGTAAATTTGCTCTCTTCTGTCTCTGGATAGGACAGCTTGGAGATTGCCAAGGCACATGGGGCAGCCATTACAGAGGCAGATATCATAGAGGATGCATCAATCTGTGGGGCATTGAGCAATCTCAATCTCACATAACGATGAAGATCAGTTACATTAAAATTAACTGAGACAAAAGATGGAAAACTGGGTGCATTGGAGGGATGACTCTTTGGTCTTACCCCAAATGAGATGAATGCACCCATCACACTTCCTGCAATGGTGGCAAAGCCTCCAACCATGACAGCATGCACTTCAGATTTGGTCATGTCCTTCAAATAGGGGCGAATCAGCAATGGCGCTTCAGTCTGATGAAGAAAACATTATAAAGAGGAATGCTTTAATTAATAATTCTACACAGCAAGTGGATAGAATCAGCTAAGCCTAACCAAGTTGATTTAATGATAAACTTCACATTTTTTTTAAATAATGATTGGAACGATTGAATCGATGAATTTACAAAATAATTTGACGAAATGAACAATTACCATACAAATATTTTTAAACGGCTGAAACAATCACACACATTTTCTACAGGAAATGTACCTTTTTTAGTTTAGCCCTATTCATCTTACCTTAGAAGTGTTTAATTGAATTGTAATGTCCCATAAATTGAATGCCCAAATCAACTTGAAGTATCTACAAAACAAGTTTTGCAGCCACATAATCCAAAACAAAGGCTAGCTAAATATTTTATACCTAAAATGACTGTTCGCAATAAACAAATGAATAATTTGATTCACATGATTTCAGCAGTCATGGTGGACTGAATTATGTGAATCAAAGGAATAATTTGATAATTTTTTAAGATTTTACTGTGTTAGAGTTCATATAAGGAAATCAGTCAATTGAAATACATTTGTTAGGCCCTAATCTAAAGATTTCACATGACTGGGAATACAGATATGCATCTCTTGGTCACAGATGTATATTTTGTAAAAGGTAGGTGTGTGGATCAGAAAACCAGTCAGTATCTGGTGTGAACACCATTTGCCTCATGTAGCACGTCACATCTCCTCCACATAGAGTTGATCAGGCTGTTGGATGTGGCCTGTGGAATGTTGTCCCACTCCTCTTCAATGACTGTCGCTGGATATTTTTTTATTTAACCTTAATTTAACAAGGCAAGTCAGTTAAGAACAAATTCTTATTTACAATGACGGCCTGGGAACAGTGGGTTAACTGCCTTATTCGGGAGAGAATGACAGATTTTTACCTTGTCAGCTCGGGGATTCGATCTAGCAACCTTTCAGTTACTGGCCCAATAATCCAATCGCTAGGCTACCTGCTGCCCCGATATTGGTGGGAACTGGAACACACTGTTGTACATGTCGATCCAGAGCATCCCTAACATGCTAAATGGGTGATGTCTGGTGAGTATGCAGGCTATGGAATATCTGGGACATTTTTAGCTTCCAGGAATTGTGTTCAGATCCTTGCGACATGGGGCTGTGCATTATCATGCTGAAACATGAGGTGAAGGAGGCGGATGAATTGTACAACATTGGGCTTCAGGATCTCGTCACAGTATCTCTGTGCATTCAAATTGCCATTGATAAAATCAAATTGTGTTCGTTGTCCGTAGCTTATGCCAGACCATATCATAACCCCACCGCCACCATGGGGCACTCTGTTCACAACGTTGACAT
The DNA here is from genome assembly GCF_013265735.2 of Oncorhynchus mykiss. Lineage (NCBI taxonomy): Eukaryota > Metazoa > Chordata > Actinopteri > Salmoniformes > Salmonidae > Oncorhynchus > Oncorhynchus mykiss. The sequence continues at coordinate 73,413,866 of NC_048566.1, read as the reverse complement.
CAGCAAACCGCTTGCCCACACGACGCCGTCTGCCATTTGCCCGGTACAGTTGAAACCGGGATTCATCTGTGAAGAGCACACTTCTCCAGCGTGCCAGTGGCTATCGAAAATTAGGATTTGCCCAAGAAAGTGAGTTGCGATGCCGAACTGCAGTCAGGTCAATACCCTGGTGAGGATGACAAGCCCGCAGATGAGCTTCCCTGAGATGGTTTCTGACAGTTGGTGCAGAAATTCTTTGGTTGTGCAAACCCACAGTTTCATCATCTGTCTGGGTGGCTGGTGTCTGACAATCTCGCAGGGGAAGAAGCCGGGTGTGGAGGTCCTGGGCTGGCGTGGTTACACGTGTTCTGCGGTTGTGAGGCCGGTTGGACATACTTTCAAATTCTCTAAAATGACCTTGTTCGAGAAAATAACATTACATTCTCTGGCAACAACTCTGGTTGTAATGCTCCGGGTGTCGTGGGTGTGGAGTCAAACGCAGGAGACAGAGAGTGCAATGCTGTGCTCTTTAATTGCACCAACGCACCACAGGGTGCTCACAATACTAACGGGCCCCAAACACGGGGAATGAAAAATGTACAACTGAAAAATGCACGACCAGGAACAAACACGTTCCTCTACTACAGAGCCGAAGGTTACAATAATTAATCCCGCACAACAAACAGGCGGGCCGGCTGTCTAAAGAAGCCCAACTAATCATCACAAACAGGTGCTACCAATAAACATACAAGGAGGGGGAGGAAAGACAATCAGTGGCAGCTAATAGGCCGGTGACGACGACCGCCGAGCGCCACCCGACCGGGAAGGGAAGCCACCCTCGGTCGGACTCGTGACACTGGTAGACATTCCTGCAGTCAGTATGCCAATTGCACGCTCCCTCAAAACTTGAGACATCCGTGGCATTGTGTTGTGAGAAGAAAAAAAAACATTTTAGAGTGGCCTTTTATTGTCCACAGCACAATGTGCTAAATGCCCTTGAGTTCTCGAGGGATAATTAGGGGGTTACCCTGACCAGGACTCAAACTGTGGTCCCTGTGACTGTCATTGCAAAACCCTTATTTAAAAGGCTAAAATCTCTTGGTAAGACTAGGTGTTTTACTAAGGTTGTTTAGTATTTTTACAAATTGTATTGTATTTTGTCATAATTAATTTTTATTCGCTCGCCTCACTTTTCAAAAAATGTAATCTGTTAAACAGTAAATCAACTTTGTATGTCCTAATCCTCATCAATATTACTTTGTAAGACATTGTGAAGTGTAAACATCACTTAGTGTAATTACTACAATGGTGTTATCTTCAGTATATGTATCCTCCAATAATTCTTATATTGAAGTAGGAACTGAAATACCCTCAACTACAAACAGGCAAATGTACCTGTCCAACAAATATGTTGCCTGCAACACTCAAGGTCTCAGTGGGTGAGGTTCCCATCGTTATCTGCATTACCCATGCGATCTGAAAGGGGAAAAACACATGTTTTCTTGTTAACATAAATCATACAGTACACACAAAAACCTAGAGCCATATGTATATGACTGTGCCCAAACATAACACAGAAGCTTCATTTTGGGCTTAATGTTTGAAGGTCTCTTACCTTAATGATGAGCCATTGCATTATTCCAAGGAAATAAAGAACTGACATCACACTGCTGAAGAATATCACAATGGGCAAAGCCTGGAGAAGGAACAGGGACATATATTGATCAATCCTGGATTCATTATCAAATAAATAAATGTTTCTAGTACATCTACTGAACTATTGCTCACTGACCTGAAATGCAAAGATGTTGCATACTAGTGGTCCAAAAACAAATGATGACCCGTGTTTTGTGTAGTTCAAGAATATCTGAAAACGAGGGAAAATATGATTATCTTCTCATTTGTATTCATGTCAACAATGAGAATCATAGTTTGTCATTCCATGCAACTAGCTACAATTGTTACTTACATAATACTGTCTCAAATCAATGGTTAAGACAAAATAGCAGTTTTAGATTAGAGAGTCTGCCAGGTCGCAGTTGTAAATGAGAACTTGTTCTCAACTGGCCTACCTGGTTAAATAAAGGTGAAATAGTTTTTAAAAAAAGTTGTTGTAGATAGCTTCATGGGCCATCTATGAGATTTCACTGTGCCTCATAAAAGAGGGACCTCCCAGATACAAGGACAATTTCCAGGTAGTTAAGGTTTACTTCTTTAAGATAAGGAGATAAGGAGCAGTTCAGCAACAAGGATACCTGCACTTGCTCTCCAAGCCATTGGAAGGCTGTGAGTCCTGGCTCTGTCCTTATGACAAACAGTCCGATACAGAATTGTAAACCAAGACCCCAAAAAACTGACCTCCATGCCACCTGAAACAGAGACAAACAAACACACTTGACATACTCTTCAAACAATGTTTGGATATGTATTATTGTTTAACAAGTGATTCTCCATAAATTGGTGAGTCAATGGAAGGAATTACTAGGCGTAACTGGTAAAAGACATACAAGGCCAAATTAAGGAAGTCCACAGGAAATTCAAAGTCTAAAAAAAACAGTCATAGATAAGCGGTTATAACCAATCATGTGTTATTATAGGTAGACATGCATTAAGGGAAAGCCTGGCCACTCTCATCCTGTGATGGGATCGGAGCGATCTGCTGTGATGTTAAGCTTACCTCTGTCCTGTGGGCTGAGAAGATGAAAATGACTAGAATGAACATGCAGACCCCTCCAAATGAGATGAGCTGCTCTGGTCGCTTGCTTGTGTCCACAACGAGCCAAGTCACTAGCAGAACCAGCACCGCAACAACGAAAACTCTAAAGAACCCACAACAGACTCTCAGTCAACAGAGGAAAATACACTCACCAAATTAATTCATTTTCTCAGACCATTTAAAGTGTCCATATGAAATAGCTTCTTACCCTATTATCCATCCCCGGAAATTGTTGAAGCATCTTTGAGCTGGTATGAAACATTTGGTTATGCTATCTCCATGGTATGTCTTCACAAGGTCATAGGCTTTGGAGACAACTGCCAAACTGGTGAGGACCACAAGGGCAATGGCCCTCTCAAAGTCTACTATGCATGCTGTGATGAAGTATGCCACATAGCCTGTGATATAGAAACAAAGGTAATATCAAAAGAGCATCACATTGTTGTGATGAGAAATTGTCAGGGGACTGATTCTTAGAACATTTCACTTTCATAGGATAATTCATAGGATAATTCATAGGATAATTCATAGGATAGTGTACAATTTTCTCATTCAGTCTGGTTTTATTTTCTGGTATTTGCACAAAAGGCGACACCTATATCTAGCAATGAGTTTGTAAATTAGAAGCCCAATACAGTACATTTGTTAGGGTTAAATTCAAATAAAATACCTGCTCCAAGCAAGCCCAGTACAATGTATTTGATGGTTTTGGCGTGAGCTCTAAAGTAATCCTCTGTGGCATTAATAGGCTTGGAAACCTTACTAAAGAACCAATCAAAGAACAGGTTAGTTACCACGGCATATTACAAACAGCCATTCTTATATTTATCTAATAATCAACAAAGACATTACAACTTGTCTTTTTTTCTGCACAATAGCTTGACGTGGCGTCAGGTAATGGACTACGCTGCCTTGTATTTATATTGGGAGGTTTCTCTTATGAGTTCATAAACATGAAGAGGACTTCATGAAATAGGATAGCTCAAGATAAAAGCAGGGACAAGAAGATTATCTGAGGTTGGAATTCAATCAAATAAACACATTGCAGAAAAATGGTTTTGTCTCTCGCTCTGCACAATGTACAGAACATTTACTGATACTAATAACAACATGTTATTGAGTGGGTGAGACGAAACTAAACTAATTTTGATTTGAGTCAAACTTTTGCAGTGAAGTACTGTAGTGTGTGTTCTACATCCCTGCAACGAGGTGTTGATTAAATCTGTTTCTCAGAATCAACATTCAAAACGTTATGCTGATGTGTATGCTGATGTGTATGCTGATGTGTATGCTGATGTGTATGCTGATGTGTGTGCACCACAATAAACACTACAAACTTTAGCCCTTTAGTTTGATTGGCATACCTTAAATATAATCCCAATCCTTTTCTTGAGTGCTCCTCTTTGAAACTGCTTCTGTTACTAACTGAAATGCTATCCCCCTGAGAGGAATGAAGTGTCTGTTTATTCAACAATTCACATACTGTACATGCTGAAACATGTAAGCATGCAATTTTTTCTTTACATACCTGTGTTTCAAATCCCTCATTGACCACCCCATTAACATGAGACAGAACTTTGAGCGCTGTACCAGTGGCTTCTGCTGTAAAAGAGAGGCAAAGTTTAGTCATTTGTATCAGCTGTTTGAAAAACAATGTTCACCACACTCAATGGAGCCAAAAACGTCACATCTTAAATCTGTATTTCCTCTGTGAAACACGTTGAGATTCTAGCACCCAGGGAAGGCGAAAGCATTCAAACACTATCCTCATCGTCATCTTGTGGAAAAAAGTCCTCAAAACACACACAATCTGTTCAAAACATCCTTAAACGTTCAATTCAGGACAACAGGAATGCCAATAACTTACTCATTGTGAGTGTTCTTAGTCTGTGTGACGAATGCTATGTTGCAAAATACTGTGTCGGGACATATACACTGCCCTCCTTGAGAAATCTTGTCATAAATTAACAGACAAGTTCAAGAGGAGCTTTAATCAGTTTCTCAGGCAGTCCTTGACGTAGGCATGCACGTGGCAAGTGTTGGGATTGATTTATTGATAGACCATTTAAAATAAATATTAGATTAGAGGCATTCTGTTTACTTTGGAAACCAAATAATTCACTTTGTCCATTCAGCAAAAATAAATAACAGATATGATTTTAGACTTAGGCCTAACCATGTAATAACATCCAATATGCAATGGTTGATTAGACATAGCTGACTTTGTTAGGGTTATATTCTTACTAAAGAGTCAATACAGTATAGTGGATTATCCTAGAAGGTCTATCTGGTAAACACTCCACCCTATCCTCTATATTATTATGTCGTAAGTAGAAAAACAGAAGACCTAGCCCTTTTTTCTCCAGTACAACCATAACATACATTTTACATGTCTCATAAAAGTGCTATTTGAAAAAATATGACACATTTAAAAAGCTTTAGACAAATATGTACTTAAAAATGTCATCTAAAAGATTGCCTATTTTTTCAAGTCACAAACGCAGTGCTGTTTGCTTCTGTAAACAAGATGCCAGTGTGGCACAATACAAATTCTGTTATGTTGGTTTGTATGGACAGTGTAGACAAAGATTTTTATAACTTAACCCAAGATAGACCATAGCCTGTCCTTTCTTAGTCCACTCTGTACGTAACAGATTCTAGTTTTGTGAACAGAAAACTGTATTGAGATCAAATGTTTCATTAATCAGAAAATGTGCATAATGTTGGTCAAAATCCATCTCTCTCCATCTCCTACCACTGCTGGCCACTAGGCTTCCTCTCATCACCATATTTTGTAGTGAGTGGATACGCCAACCGGATGATTCACACTTATACATCCGGTGAAATATCTGGCTCATTGTTCTGTGCTATAACTGCAGTCCAGATTATATATGCTATTGGCTTCAATAGTGAGTGAGTGAGTGAGTGAGTGAGTGCATTTTTTAAATGTTTACATTTTTTATTTCACCTTTATTTAACCAGGTAGGCTAGTTGAGAACAAGTTCTCATTTACAACTACGACCTGGCCAAGATAAAGCATAGCAGTGTGAACAGACAACAACACAAAGTTACACATTGAGTAAACAATAAACATGTCAATAACACAGTAGAAAAAATAAAAAAAGAGTCTATATATACATTTTGTGCAAAAGGCATGAGGAGGTAGGCGAATAATTACAATTTAGCAGACTAACACTGGAGTGATAAATTATCAAATGGTAATGTACAGGTAGAGATATTGGTGTGCAAAAGAGAGATCACAAAGAGATTAGGCTATAAAGTAACATCACAAAATATGTGGTTATCTCACCTAGCTATCTTTATTTTATTTGAATTCAACTTTATTTAACTAGGCAAGTCAGTTAAGAAAAAAAAACGTATTTACAATGAAGGCCTACCCCGGCCAAACCCTGAACCACTCGGGAGCCCTTAAGATGAATGCTCTAACTGTAAGTCGCTCTGGATAAAAGTGTCTGTTAAATGACTAAAATGTAAGATACACTTACAGAGCATCAAAGAAACTTCCATAGTACACAGGTCAATACAAAGGTCTTACACATATGGAGGAATGTACATGTGTTGTCAGGGGTTCACCTAGGGATCATGATGAGGGCTGTACCAAATGTTTTATGTATTATAATAATAGATTATGCTTATGTTGTATTAAGAGAAGGAGAGGGGTTATAAGACCCCTCCCTCCTTACATTTACAGGGTCCTAGACTACAGATTAACAATATACAGTATATATAAAGTGGGGCAAAAAAGTATTTAGTCAGCCACCAATTGTGCAAGTTCTCCCACTTAAAAAGATGAGAGAGGCCTGTAATTTTCATCATAGGTACACTTCAACTATGACAGACAAAATGAGAAAAAAAAATCCAGAAAATCACATTGTAGGATTTTTTATGAATTTATTTGCAAATTATGGTGGAAAATAAGTATTTGGTCACCTACAAACAAGCAAGATTTCTGGCTCTCACAAACCTGTAACTTCTTCTTTAAGAGGCTCCTCTGTCCTCCACTCGTTACCTGCATTAATGGCACCTGTTTGAACTTGTTATCAGTATAAAAGACACCTGTCCACAACCTCAAACAGTCACACTCCAAACTCCACTATGGCCAAGACCAAAGAAAGAGGTAGTTGTTTGGGCTAAATTATAGGTGGGCTATGTACAGGTCCAGTAATCTGTGAGCTGCTCTGACAGCTGGTGCTTAAAGCTAGTGAGGGAGATAAGTGTTTCCAGTTCCAGAGATTTTTGTAGTTCGTTCCAGTCATTGGCAGCAAAGAACTGGAAGGAGAGGCAGCCAAAGAAAGAATTGGCTTTGGGGGTGACCAGAGAGATATACCTGCTGGAGCGCATGCTACAGGTGGGTGATGCTATGGTGACCAGCGAGCTGAGATAAGGGGGGACTTTACCTAGCAGGGTCTTGTAGATGACATGGAGCCAGTGGGTTTGGAGACGAGTATGAAGCGAGGGCCAGCCAACGAGAGCGTACAGGTCGCAATGGTCGGTAGTATATGGGGCTGTGGTGACAAAACGGATGGCACTGTGATAGACTGCATCCAATTTGTTGAGTATGGTATTGGAGGCTATTTTGTAAATGACATCGCCGAAGTCGAGGATTGGTAGGATGATCAGTTTTACAAGGGTATTTTTGGCAGCATGAGTGAAGGATGCTTTTTTTGCGAAATAGGAAGCCAATTCTAGATTTAACTTTGGATTGGAGATGTTTGATGTGGGTCTGGAAGGAGAGTTTACAGTCTAACCAGACACCTAGGTATTTGTATTGTCCACATATTCTAAGTCAGAGCCATCCAAAGTAGTGATGTTGGACAGGTCGGGCAGGTGCAGGCAGCGATCGGTTGAAGAGCATGCATTTAGTTTTACTTGTATTTGAGAGCAATTGGAGGCCACGGAAGGAGAGTTGTATGGCATTGAAGATTGCCTGGAGGGTTGTTAACACAGTGTCCAAAGAAGGGCCAGAAGTATAGAGGTGGATCAGAGACTCACCAGCAGCAAGAGCGACATCATTGATGTATACAGAGAAGAGAGTCGGTGCAAGAATTGAACCCTGTGGCACCCCCATAGAGACTGCCAGAGGTCCAGACAACAGACCCTCCGATTTGGCACACTGAACTCTATCAGAGAAGTAGTTGGTGAACCAGGCGAGGCAATCATTTGAGAAACCAAGGCTGTCGAGTCTGCCGATGAGGATGTGGTGATTGACAGAGTCGAAAGCCTTGGCTAGATCAATGAATACGGCTGCACAGTAATGTTTCTTACTGATGGCGGTTAAGATATCGTTTAGGACCTTGAGCGTGGCTGGGGTGCACCCATGACCAGCTCTGAAACCAGATTGCATAGCAGAGAGGGTATGGTGAGATTTGAAATGGTCGGTAATCTGTTTGTTGACTTGGCTTTCGAAGACCTTAGAAAGGCAGGGTAGGATAGATATACTGTAGGTATAGATATCTTATAAAGAAACATTTTGAGACATGTGGGACTGAGACAAAACTCTGCACTGCCTAGGCCTTAGAAAACACTGGAACTATCGTATCTCTCTTGCAAGTTTATATAGCTGTGTATGCATGAGCTTGGTCTGATGAGTAGAATGTAACGACGTATGCAGTGACATCACTAGGGATGGACTTCGGATTTAATAAAATAACTTGGGACCTTTTCTATTTTGCAGAACTTACTCAGGAACATGCGTAATATGCACCACTTGTCAACTTCTGTCTGCAATTGCATTAATAAAGTATTTTGAATGATTTCATTAAAGCTATTGTCATAATGCTAATTTCACCAATGAGCCAATGATTGACAAGGAACAAGGAACGAACCCCAGATATTCTAATCTGAATTATTTTACACATTTCGATGATTTGGACATTTTACCAAGGCACAATGAAATAATTATCTTATCTTATTTTGTGATGTTCACAATTATTCAGCCATGCATCACACGCTGTTAAATAAAAAAAATGCCAAAGCATGTCCATCACTCATCACAAAGTACTGGGTTAGTCATGGATGTCAAGTCAAGACAGAAGGATCTTTGAATGTGAAATGGGATTAAGGTATGTGGAGCTGCCTGGAGCATACCTCAAATGTGATAGAGGGAAATCCCACCAGGCCTCCCAGCCAGCCAAGAGATGCATAGATGAATGCCAGTATCGCAAGGAATGCTATCAAGGCCTATTGATGTAGATGCTCCACTGCTAGCTGCTTCCAAAATGTTCTGTTCATCACTGGGGAGTTAAGACAGCCTAATATGATCCACAGAAAGTCTATTAAATATACAACAAAATGCAGGGGAATGTAAAAAATCAGTAAATGGCAAACACATACACACAAACACAAAACACAAAAACACATACCCACAAGCCACTTTGATATTTTCCCTCTGATGTAAATTTGCTCTCTTCTGTCTCCGGATAGGACAGCTTGGAGATTGCCAAGGCACATGGGGCAGCCATTACAGAGGCAGATATCATAGAGGATGCATCAATCTGTGGGGCATTGAGCAATCTCAATCTCACATAACGATGAAGATCAGTTACATTAGAATTAACTGAGACAAAAGACGAAAAACTGGGTACTGTAACGATATTCGTCTTCCTCTGATGAGGAGTATGAAGGATCGAGCATATATGCATTGTGGTACGTGTCCATGTTGATCATTTATTAACTTCGAACACCAAAAACTAAATAACAAGGAGAATGAACGAAAACTAAACAGTTCTGTCTGGTGAAGACACAGAGACAGAAAACAATCACCCACAACTAAAATGGGGAAAACAGGCTACCTAAGTATGATTCTCAATCAGAGACAACGAATGACACCTGCCTCTGATTGAGAACCATACCAGGCCAAACACATAAATACTGCCTAGAAAAAAGAACATAGACTACCCACCCCAACTCACGCCCTGACCAAACTAACACAAAGACATAATAAAGGAACTAAGGTCAGAACGTGACAGGTGCATTGGAGGGATGGCTCTTTGGTCTTACCCCAAATGAGATGAATGCACCCATCACACTTCCTGCAATGGTAACAAAGCCTCCAACCATGACAGCATGCACTTCAGATTTGGTCATGTCCATCAAATAGGGGCGAATCTGCAATGGCGCTTCAGTCTGATGAAGAAAACATTATAAAGAGGAATGCTTTAATAAATAATTCAACACAGCAAGTGGATAGAATCAGCTAAGCCTAACCAAGTTGATTTAATGTTTAACGGATGCCCCGCTTCACATTATTTTTAATTAATGATTGGAACTATTAATTTGAATCGATTAATTTACAAAATAATTTGACGAAATGAACGATTACCATACAAATATTTTTAAACGGCTGAAGCAAGCACACACATTTTCTACAGGAAATTTACCTTTTTTAGTTTAGCCCTATTTATCTTACCTTAGAAGTGTTTAATTGAATTGCAATGTCCCATAAATTGAATGCCCAAATCAACTTGAAGTATCTACAAAACAAGTTTTGCAGCCACATAATCCAAAACAAAGGCTAGCTAAATATTTTATACCTAAAATGACTGTTCGCAATAAACAAATGAATAATTTGATTCACATGATTTGAGCAGTCATGGTGGACTGAATTATGTGAATCAAATTAATAATTTGTTGAACTGAGTTACAGTTCATATAAGGAAATCAGTCAATTGAAATACATTTGTTAGGCCCTAATTAGTTAAGAACAAATTCTTATTTACAATGACGGCCTGGGAACAGTGGGTTAACTGCCTTATTCAGGTGAGAACGACAGATTTTTACCTTTTACCTTGTCAGTTACTGGCCCAATACTCCAATCCCTAGGCTACCTGCTGCCCCGATATTGGTGGGAACTGGAACACACTGTTGTACATGTCGATCCAGAGCATCCCTAACATGCTAAATGGGTGATGTCTGGTGAGTATGCAGGCTATGGAATAACTGGGACATTTTCAGCTTCCAGGAATTGTGTTCAGATCCTTGTGACATGGGAATGTGTACTATCATGCTGAAACATGAGGTGAAGGAGGCGGATGAGTTGTACGACATTGGGCTTCAGAATCTCGTCACAGTATCTCTGTGCATTCAAATTGCCATTGGTAAAATCAAATTGTGTTCGTTGTCCGTAGCTTATGCCAGACCATATCATAACCCCACCGCCACCATGGGGCACTCTGTTCACAACGTTGACATCAGCAAACCGCTTGCCAACACGACGCCGTCTGCCATTTGCCCGGTACAGTTGAAACCGGGATTCATCTGTGAAGAGCACACTTTCTCCAGCGTGCCAGTGGCTATCGAAAATGAGGATTTGACCAAGAAAGTTAGTTGCGATGCAAGACCCTGGTGAGGATGGCAAGCCCGCAGATGAGCTTCCCTGAGATGGTTTCTGACAGTTGGTGCAGAAATTCTTCGGTTGTGCAAACCCACAGTTTCATCAACTATCTGGGTGGCTGGTGTCAGACAATCTCGCAGGGGAAGAAGCCAGGTGTGGAGGTCCTGGGCTGGCGTGGTTACACGTGCTCTGCGGTTGTGAGGCCGGTTGGACATACTTTCAAATTCTCTAAAACGACCTTGTTCGAGAAAATAACATTACATTCTCTGTCAACAGCTCTGGTAGACATTCCTGCAGTCAGTATGCCAATTGCACGCTCCCTCAAAACTTGAGACATCCGTGGCATTGTGATGTGAGAAAGAAAAATACATTTTAGAGTGGCCTTTTATTGTCCACAGCACAATGTGCTAAATCCCCTTGAGTTCTCGAGGGATAATTAGGGGGTTACCCTGACCAGGACTCAAACTGTGGTCCCTGTGACTGTCATTCCAAAACCCTTATTTAAATGGCTCAAATCTCTTGGTAAGGTCACTAGGTGTTTTACTAAGGTTGTTTAGTATTTTTACAAATTGTATTGTATTTTGTCATATTTAATTTTTTTTCGCTCGCCTCACTTTTCAAAAAATGGAATCTGTTAAACAGTAAATCAACTTTGTATGTCCTAATCCTCATCAATATTACTTTGTAAGACATTGTGAAGTGTAAACATCACTTAGTGTAATTACTACAATGGTGTTATCTTCAGTATATGTATCCTCCAATAATTCTTATATTGAAGTAGGAAGTGAAATACCATCGACTACAAACAGGCAAATGTACCTGTCCAACAAATATGTTGCCTGCAACACTCAAGGTCTCAGTGGGTGAGGTTCCCATCGTTATCTGCATTACCCATGCGATCTGAAAGGGGAAAAACACATGGCTTCTTGTTAACATAAATCATACAGTACACACACAAACCTAGAGCCATATGTATATGACTGTGCCCAAACATAACACAGAAGCTTCATTTTGGGCTTAATGTTTGAAGGTCTCTTACCTTAATGATGAGCCATTGCATTATTCCAAGGAAATAAAGAACTGACATCACACTGCTGAAGAATATCACAATGGGCAAAGCCTGGAGAAGGAACAGGAACATATATTGATCAATCCTGGATTCATTATCAAATAAATGTTTCTAGTACATCTACTGAACTATTGCTCACTGACCTGAAATGCGAAGATGTCGGATACTAGTGGTCCAAAAACAAATGATGACCCGTGTTTTGTGTAGTTCAAGAATATCTGAAAACGAGGGAAAATATGATTATCTTCTCATTTGTATTCATGTCAACAATGAGAATCATAGTTTGTAATTCCATGCAACTAGCTACAATTGTTACTTACATAATACTGTCTCATATCAATGGTTAAGACAAAATAGCAGTTTTAGATAAGAGAGTCTGTAGATTAGAGAGTCTGCCAGGTCACAGTTGTAAATGAGAACTTGTTCTCAACTGGCCTACCTGGTTAAATAAAGGTAAAATAAAAATAAATAAATAAAAAAGTGGTTGTAAATAGCTCCATGGGCAATCTATGAGATTTCACTGTGCCTCATAAAAGAGGAACCTCCCAGATACAAGGACAATTTCCAGGTAGTTAAGGTTTACTACTTTAAGATAAGGAGATAAGGAGCAGTTCAGCAACAAGGATACCTGCACTTGCTCTCCAAGCCATTGGAAGGCTGTGAGTCCTGGCTCTGTCCTTATGACAAACAGTCCGATACAGAATTGTAAACCAAGACCCCAAAAAACTGACCTCCATGCCACCTGAAACAGAGACAAACAAACACACTTGACATACTCTTCAAACAATGTTTGGATATGTATTATCGTTTAACAAGTGATTCTCCATAAATTGGTGAGTCAATGGAAGGAATTACTAGGCGTAACTGGTAAAAGACATACAAGGCCAAAGGAAGTCCACAGCAAATTCAAAGTCTAAAGAAAACAGTCATAGATAAGTGGTTATAACCAATCATGTGTTATTAAAGGTAGACATGCAGGAAAGCCTGGCCACTCTCATCCTGTGATGGGATCGGAGCGATCTGCTGTGATGTTAAGCTTACCTCTGTCCTGTGGGCTGAGAAGATGAAAATGACTAGAATGAACAAGTAGACCCCTCCAAATGAGATAAGCTGCTCTGGTCGCTTGCTTGTGCCCACAACGAGCCAAGTCACTAGCAGGACCAGCACCACAACGAAAACTCTAAAGAACCCACAACAGACTCTCAGTCAACAGAGGAAAATACACTCACCAAATTAATTCATTTTCTCAGACCATTTAAAGTGTCCATATTAAATAGCTTCTTACCCTATTATCCATCCCGGGAAATTGTTGAAGCATCTTTGAGCTGGTATGAAACATTTGGTTATGCTATCTCCATGGTATGTCTTCACAAGGTCATAGGCTTTGGAGACAACTGCCAAACTGGTGAGGACCACAAGGGCAATGGCCCTCTCAAAGTCTACTATGCATGCTGTGATGAAGTATGCCACATAGCCTGTGATATAGAAACAAAGGTAATATCAAAAGAGCATCACATTGTTGTGATGAGAAATTGTCAGGGGACTGATTCTTTGAACATTCACTTTCATAGGATAATTCATAGGATAATTCATAGGATAATTCATAGGATAATTCATAGTATAATTCATAGGATAACTCATAGGATAATTCATAGGATAATTCATAGGATAATAGTCTGTGTGACGAATGCTATGTTGCAAAATACTGTGTCGGGACATATACACTGCCTCTCTTGAGAAATCTTGTCATAAATTAACAGACAAGTTCAAGAGAAGCTTTAATCAGTTTCTCAGACAATCCTTGACGTAGGCATGCACGTGGCAAGTGTTGGGATTGATTTATTGATAGACCATTTAAAATTAATATTAGATTAGAGGCATTCTGTTTACTTTGGAAACCAAATAATTCACTTTGCCCATTCAGCAAAAATAAATAACAGATATGATTTTAGACTTAGGCCTAACCATGTAATAACATCCAATATGCAATGGTTGATTAGACATAGCTGACTTTGTTAGGGTTAAATTCCTACTAAAGAGTCAATACAGTATAGTGGATTATCCTAGAAGGTCTATCTGGTAAACACTCCACCCTATCCTCTATATTATTATGTCGTAAGTAGAAAAACAGAAGACCTAGCCCTTTTTTCTCAAGTACAACCATAACATACATTTTACATGTCTCATAAAAGTGCTCTTTGAAAAAAATATGACACATTTAAAAAGCTTTAGACAAATATGTACTTAAAAATGTCATCTAAAAGATTGCCTATTTTTTTCAAGTCACAAACGCAGTGCTGTTTGCTTCTGTAAACAAGATGCCAGTGTGGCACAATACAAATTCTGTTATGTTGGTTTGTATGGACAGTGTAGACAAAGATTTTTATAACTTAACCCAAGATAGACCATAGCCTGTCCTTTCTTAGTCCACTCTGTACGTAACAGATTCTAGTTTTGTGAACAGAAAACTGTATTGAGATCAAATGTTTCATTAATCAGAAAATGTGCATAATGTTGGTCAAAATCCATCTCTCTCCATCTCCTACCACTGCTGGCCACTAGGCTTCCTCTCATCACCATATTTTGTAGTGAGTGGATAAGCCAACCGGATGATTCACACTTATACATCCGGTGAAATATCTGGCTCATTGTTCTGTGCTATAACTGCAGTCCAGATTATATACGCTATTGGCTTCAATAGGCCGTTTAGTTGTTTTTCAACTATACAAACTCATTTCACTTAAAGGATTTTGTCAATTAACTCGTGGATACCATTTGTATGTCTCTGTATGCAGTTTGAAAGAAGTTGCTAACTAGTGCTAGTACAATTGCTATTTAGCGTGCTAGTAGATACCCATAGACTTCCAGTCATTGCGCTAACACTAATTACGGCATATGGAACTACCTTAAACTTCCTTCATGCTGGACAGAGACAAAAATTGTATCCACGACTTCATCTGACTCTTGGGAAGTAGATACAAATCCCATTACCAAAATCACAAAGTACAGTGCCTTGCGAAAGTATTCAGCCCCCTTGAACTTTGTGACCTTTTGCCACATTTCAGGCTTCAAACATAAAGATATAAACTGTATTTTTTTGTGAAGAATCAACAACAAGTGGGACACAATCATGAAGTGGAACGACATTTATTGGATATTTCAAACTTTTTTAACAAATCAAAAACTTAAAAATTGGGCGTGCAAAATTATTCAGCCCCCTTAAGTTAATACTTTGTAGCGCCACCTTTTGCTGCGATTACAGCTGTAAGTCGCTTGGGGTATGTCTCTATCAGTTTTGCACATCGAGAGACTGACATTTTTTTCCCATTCCTCCTTGCAAAACAGCTCAAGCTCAGTGAGGTTGGATGGAGAGTATTTGTGAACAGCAGTTTTCAGTTCTTTCCACAGATTCTCGATTGGATTCAGGTCTGGACTTTGACTTGGCCATTCTAACACCTGGATATGTTTATTTTTGAACCATTCCATTGTCGATTTTGCTTTATGTTTTGGATCATTGTCTTGTTGGAAGACAAATCTCCGTCCCAGTCTCAGGACTTTTGCAGACTCCATCAGGTTTTCTTCCAGAATGGTCCTGTATTTGGCTCCATCCATCTTCCCATCGATTTTAACCATCTTCCCTGTCCCTGCTGAAGAAAAGCAGGCCCAAACCATGATGCTGCCACCACCATGTTTCACAGTGGGGATGGTGTGTTCAGGGTCATGAGATGTGTTGCTTTTACGCCAAACATAACGTTTTGCATTGTTGCCAAAAAGTTCAATTTTGGTTTCATCTGACCAGAGCACCTTCTTCCACATGTTTGGTGTGTCTCCCAGGTGGCTTGTGGCAAACTTTAAACAACACTTCTTATGGATATCTTTAAGAAATGGCTTTCTTCTTGCCACTCTTCCATAAAGGCCAGATTTGTGCAATATACGACTGATTGTTGTCCTATGGACAGAGTCTCCCACTTCAGCTGTAGATCTCTGCAGTTCATCCAGAGTGATCATGGGCCTCTTGGCTGCATCTCTGATCAGTCTTCTCCTTGTATGAGCTGAAAGTTTAGAGGGACGGCCAGGTCTTGGTAGATTTGCAGTGGTCTGATACTCCTTCCATTTCAATATTATCGCTTGCACAGTGCTCCTTGGGATGTTTAAAGCTTGGGAAATCTTTTTGTATCCAAATCCGGCTTTAAACTTCTTCACAACAGTATCTCGGACCTGCCTGGTGTGTTCCTTGTTCTTCATGATGCTCTCTGCGCTTTTAACGGACCTCTGAGACTATCACAGTGCAGGTGCATTGATACGGAGACTTGATTACACACAGGTGGATTGTATTTATCATCATTAGTCATTTAGGTCAACATTGGATCATTCAGAGATCCTCACTGAACTTCTGGAGAGAGTTTGCTGCACTGAAAGTAAAGGGGCTGAATAATAATAATTTTGCACGCCCAATTTTTCAGTTTTTGATTTGTTAAAAAAGTTTGAAATATCCAATAAATGTCGTTCCACTTCATGATTGTGTCCCACTTGTTGTTGATTCTTCACAAAAAAATACAGTTTTATATCTTTATGTTTGAAGCCTGAAATGTGGCAAAAGGTCGCAAAGTTCAAGTGGGCCGAACACTTTCGCAAGGCACTGTATCCCTTTAATATTCATAATTTGTTTGGAAAGCTGGATATGTACATCTCACATTTGAAAGAAGCATAGGAGAAAACCAGTTCCATGAGTGCATCTAAGGACAGCTATTTGTTCCACTCGTTACTGCTCACAACTAAAACAGTCTCAGACATCCGACAAAGTGACAAAGTGCTACGGAAATGGAGACAATCTAGCTGAACCGCATAAAAATCAACTGGCCCTCAAGCCATTCCAGAGTAGGATGAGAAATTGAGAATACATTACTGGTCATTTAAAAGTAAGCTCTGGCGATGTTCACTGGCTATTAAGCCATATTTGAAGACAATGAAATGTATTAACAGGTGTTAATGACCACATTTATGGATTTTGCTGCAATTAAATTGAGAAGGTCATGAGTCACTGATTTGGTCTCACCTAAGTGTCCTTTAGCAAATGATTCCAAGTAAATAGCGTATGATTCATACCATTTCCTTGTATTGTTAATAGATACATTTACAAGCAATACATTAACTAACGGCATGATTTGACACATTTTTCTATAGTCTCCAACGGTCCTGTTTTTAATGTATTAGAAGCAACATTTTATGACATAGTAGCCATTGTAGAAAAAGCGCCATGTGTAATAAAAGATTCCAATAACCAGAATTGGTCTGGCAAATTCAGTTGCCCATTGCCAATCTATTTTGAGGCCCAGGATGTGCTCAATGTGTTAAGATGTTCACAGAAGCAGTTATGGAGCTTAGCATCTAATGTCTAATGCAGTTCTGCTATCAAAAATTGAAATTTGCCCTCAAAAATGTGTAATTTTAATAAGATTGATTAGTGTTCATCCACTGAAAGTTAAATCCTAGAATGAACTGGTCATAAGACACCAACATAATGTTATTCATAAATAATCAGTGAAATACATTAATGTGCAAAACACTGCACTGTTTACATCATCTGGCCTTTAGCAGCCTGGATAAGATATCCAGAGACCTATTCAAAACAGCTGAGATTTCACACAATTGAAACATCTATTCAAACCAAAGATTCAAGGCCCATTTAACCTAGAGGAAACAATCAGAGGCTATAGATATTATTTATTTGAATGTTTTTATTTAACCAGATGTCACGAAGAGATTTACATATTTTCACAAGCTAAGCGTCAGTATAGAATGCTGTTCATCGACTACAGCTCATCATTTAACAAACTTGTCATTAAGCTCGAGACCCCGGGTCTCGACCCCGCCCTGTGCTACTGGGTCCTGGACTTCCTGACGGGCCGCCCTCAGTTGGTGAAGGTAGGAAACAACAGCTCCACCTGTTAGAGGAATTTAACTCCTACAGTGGGGAGAACAAGTATTTGATACACTGCCGATTTTGCAGGTTTTCCTACTTACAAAGCATGTAGAGGTCTGTCATTTTTTATCATAGGTACACTTCAACTGAATCTAAAAAAAAATCCAGAAAATCACAATGTATGATTTTAAGTAATTAATTTGCATTTTATTTCATGGCATAAGTTTTTGATACATCAGAAAAGCAAAACTTAATATTTGGTACAGAAACCTTTGTTTGCAATTACAGAGATCATACGTTTCCTGTAGTTCTTGACCAGGTTTGCACACACTGCAGCAGGGATTTTGGCCCACTCCTCCACACAGACCTTCTCCAGATCCTTCAGGTTTCGGGGCTGTCGCTGGGCAATACGGACATTCAGCTCCCTCCAAAGATTTTCTATTGGGTTCAGGTCTGGAGACTGGCTAGGCCACTCCAGGACCTTGAGATGCTTCCTTCGGAGCCACTCCTTAGTTGCCCTGGCTGTGTGTTTCGGGTCGTTGTCATGCTGGAAGACCCAGCCACGACCCATCTTCAATGCTCTTACTGAGGGAAGGTATGGGGCGATACATGGCCCCATCCTCCCCTCAACACGGTGCAGTCGTCCTGTCCCCTTTGCAGAAAAGCATCCCCAAAGAATGATGTTTCCACCTCCATGCTTCACGGTTGGGATGGTGTTCTTGGGGTTGTATCCTTCTTCTTCCTCCAAACACGGCGAGTGGAGTTTAGACCAAAAAGCTTTATTTTTGTCTCATCAGTCCACATGACCTTCTCCCATTCCTCCTCTGGATCATCCAGATGGTCATTGGCAAACTTCAGTCAGGCCTGGACATGCGCTGGCTTGAGCAGGGTGACCTTGTGTGCACTGCAGGATTTTAATCCATGACTGCGTAGTGTGTTACTAATGGTTTTCTTTGAGACTGTAGTCCCAGCTCTCTTCAGGTCATTGACCAGGTCCTGCCATGTAGTTCTGGGCTCATCTCATCTCAAATGTATATACTGTACTCTATACCATCTACTGCATCTTGCCTATGCCGTTCGGCCATCACTCACCCATATATATTTTTTATGTACATATTCTTATTCATTCCTTTACACTTGTGGGTACAAGGTAGTTGTTGTGAAATTGTTAGATTTCTTGTTAGATATTACTCCATGGTCGGAACTAGAAGCACAAGCATTTCGCTACACTCGCATCAACATCTGCTAATTGTGACAAATTAAATTTGATTTGATTTTATATTATATTTTTTTAGGTGAGTCCTGGCCAAGAAAGCAGCATGTGTATGTATATGCCTGAGACATAACATAATGAATTGACGTTAAACCAGTGCAAAAAGCATTAAAAAACGAATGAGGTTTCATAGCAGTGAATAGCTACAGTAAAGCTGCATTTTACTCAAAAACATTTTCAATTGGCACCCTCACCACCCAACCTGGTCTCAAAGCATTTTGTATTTTTCTGTATGTAAATCAAAGATACTGGTATGATATGGTACATAAGACAGGTGGTTACTTATGGCAAAAACGAAAGGAGGGTGAATGTTCGGAGCTGGGTGTATAACGCAAACATCTAGCATCCCAAAGGTTGTGAGTTCAAATCTCATCTCGGATAACTTCAGCATTTTATCTAATTAGCACATTGTCAACTACTTACTACTTTTTAGCTACTTCGCAACTACTGAACATGCTAACTAATCCTTCCCCTATCCCTTTACGTACAAATAATATGAAATGCTCTGAGACAAAGTTGCTCCACCTACCACCGCCAGTACCTGCCCTAGAACACAACACACACCAGCAACCTAGACTCTAGACAAACACCCCCAGCTAAAATCCAAAATCCCCCCAAAAATCGCCCCAAGAAAAGGCAAAGGTTATGAAAGGCTTCAGGTTTACATTTGCGTATTTGAGACAGATTGATAGTAAAACACATTAACACGAGTATACAAATGACGATGTGGATCTCAGTTAATCAATCTACTTTCACTGGATGGCTCACACGTTCTAAAGAAGCCTATAGGACTACAACTTTGCTTTCCCAGAGACTAGGCTACTACTACGCTAAATAGCTGACGATTACAAAAACAGACCAAAAACAGTGACAAACAAAACTTCTGATGAAAGAAAGAGAACAGTTAGCCACTGCATTTACAAATACACAGTGAATATGAGTAGAAATGCAAATACATCAACTTAAACACAGGAAGCACCAGCGCCTCAGTCAATAAAAAAGTGGAAGATGACGCAGATGCTAAGCTACAGGACTGTTTTGCCTGCACAGACAGGATTATGTTCCCGGGATTCCTCCGATGGCATTGAGGAGTACACCACATCCGTCACTGGCTTCATCAATAAGTGCATCGATGACGTCATCCCCACAGTGACTGTACGTACATACCCCAACCAGAAGCCATGGATTACAGGCAACATCCTCACTGAGCTAAAGGGTAGAGCTGCAGCTTTCATGGAGCGGGACTCTAACTCAGAAGCTTATAAGAAATTCCGCTATGCCCTCCGACGAACCATCAAACAGGCAAAGCGTCAATACAGAACTAAGATTGAATCGTACTACACCTGCTCCGACGCTCGTCGGATGTGGCAGGGCTTGCAAACTATTACAGACTACAAAGGGAAGCACAGATGCGAGCTGCCCAGTGACACAAGCCTATCAGACAAGCTAAATTACTTCTATGCTCACTTCAAGGCAAGCAACACTGAAGCATGCATGAGAGCATCAGCTGGACAGCTGTGTGATCATGCTCTCTGTAGCAGATGTGAGTAAGACCTTTAAACAGGTCAACATTCACAAGGCTGCAGAGCCAGACGGATTACTAGGACATGTACTCCGAGCATGCTATGACCAACTGGAAAGTGTCTTCACTGACATTTTCAACCTGTCCCTGAGTCTGTAATATCAACATGTTTCAAGCAGACCGCCAAAGTCCCTGTGCCCAAGAACACTAAGGTAACCTTCCTAAATGACTACAGACCTGTAGCACTCACAGCTCTAGCCATGAAGTGCTTTGAAAGGCTGGTCATGGCTCACATCAACACCATTATCCCAAAAACCCTAGACCCACTCCAATTTGCATACCGCCCCAACAGATCCAAAGATGATGCAATCTCTATTGCACTCCGCACTGACCTTTCCAACCTGGACAAAAGGAACACCTGTGTGAGAATGCTATTCATTGACTACAGCTCAGCGTTCAACACCATTGTGCCCTCAAAGTTCATCACTAAGCTAGGGAACCTGGGACGAAACAAACCCCTCTGCAACTGGATCCTGGACTTCCTGACGGGCCGCCCCCTGCTGATCCTCAACACGGAGACCACTCAGGGGTGTGTGCTCAGTCCCCTCCTGCACTCCCTGTTCACTCATGAATGCACGGCCAGGCACGACTCCAACACCATCATTAAGTTTGCCGACGACACAACAGTGGTAGGCCTGATCACCAACAACGATGAGACAGCCTATAGGGAGGAGGTCAGAGACCTGGCCGAGTAGTGCCAGTATAACAACCTCTTCCTCAATGTGATCAAGACAAAGAAGATGATCGTGGAATACAGGAAAAAGAGGACAGAGCACGCCCCCACTCTCATCGACAGGGCTGTAGTGGAGCAGGTTGAGAGCTGCAAGTTCCTTAGTGTCCACATCACCAACAAACTATCATGGTCCAAACACACCAAGACAGTCGTGAAGAGGGCACGACAAAGCCTATTCCCCCTCAGGAGACTGAAAAGATTTGGCATGGGTCCTCAGATCCTCAAAAAGTTCTACAGCTGCACTATCGAGAGCATCACTGCCTGGTATGGCAACTGCTCGGCTTCCGACTGCAAGGCACTACAGAGGGTAGTGCATACGGCCCTGGGGCCAAGCTTCCTGCAATCCAGGACCTCTATACCAGGCGGTGTCAGAGGAAGGCTCTAAAAATTGTCAAAGACTCCAGCCACACTCATAATAGACTGTTCTCTCTGCTACCGTGAAGCAATCGGTACCAGAGCGCCAAGTCTAGGTCCCTGAGGCTTCTTAACAGATTCTACCCCGAAGCCATAAGACTCCTGTACAGCTAATCAAATGGCTACCCAGACTATTTGCATTGCCCCCCCCCCCCCCCCCCCCCCCCCTTTACGCTGCTGCTACTCTCTGTTTATTATCTATGCATAGTCACTTTAACTCTACCTTCATGTACATATTACCTCAATTATCTCAACTAACCTGTGCCCCCACACATTGACTCTGTACCGGTACCCCTGTATATATCCTCGCTACTGTTATTTTACTTGTTATTTTTAATATTATTTTTTACTTAACACTTATTTTTCTTAAAACTGCGTTGTTGTTTATGGGCTTATAAGTAAGCATTTCACTGTAAGGTCTACTACGCCTGTTGAATTCGGCGCATGTGACAAATACAATTTGATTTGATTTGAACCAATCACATTAATGAAGCGGTTTCCTCTATCTGCTTGGACCCCCAAAGCCTCTCCACACAGCGTAGGCCTAATTGGGCAAAAAAAGTCAAAACAAAGGACAATGTAACAGTGATACCTTCCAAAGCAATACACATTTGGATTCTGTCAAAAGGGAACAAACACACATTGATACAGTTGAAGTAACAAACATAGGCCTACCTTCTGAGCACAGTCGACCCCAACCAAACAATTGCCTTCAAGCCAAACAAACACAGCAACACCGCAGCAGCACAGACCTTCAAATAAATCATGCAGAAAAGCTAATATACATGCTTTTGTCACTTCTAGATTAGACTACTGTAATCCTCTACTCTCCAGCTACGCGGATAAGGCACTAAATAAACTTTCATTATTGCTAAATACGGCTGATAAAATCTTGACTAGAATCCCCCAAAATGTATCATATTACTCCAGTGCTAGCCTCTCTACACTGGCTTCCTGTTAAGGCTTGGGCTGATTTCAAGGTTTTACTATTAATCTACATAGCATTACATGGACTTGCTCCTACCTATCTTTCCGATTTGGTCCTGCCATGCGTACTGTACGCTACGGTCACAAGAGGCAGGCCTCCTTATTGTGCCAAGAATATCTAAGCAAACAGTTGGAGGCAGGGCTTTCTCCTATAGTGCTCAATTTGTATGGAATGGTCTGCCTATCCATGTGAAAGATGCAGACTCGCCCAGGGGTGCAGTCTGGCACAGGGGTACAAAGGTGAACGGCAACGCACTGGAGTGACAAACCGCCCTTGCTGTCTCTGCCTGGGCGGCTCCCCTCCCTCCACTGGGAATCTCTGCCTCTCACCCTATTATAGGGGCTGAGTCACTTACCAGCGCTCTTCCATGCAGTCCCTATGAATGGTGCGTCACGTTGTGCCAGGTTTTTTTTGCTATACTCAACTTGAGTGGGTTGAATCACTGACGTGATCTTCCTGGATGGTTTCAAGGCCTCTCGGGCTCGTGCGGTGGAGGAGATCTTCGTGGGCTATACTCAGCCTTGTCTCAGGGTAGTAAGTTGGTGGTCTGTTGATATACCTCTAGCGGTGTGGGGGCTGTGCTTTGGCAAAGTAGGTGGGGTTATGTCCTGCCTGGTTGGACCTGTCCGGGATATCGTCGGACAGGGCCACAGTGTACCCACCTAACGATATCCCCTGACAGGGCCACAGTGTCCCCCGACCTCCCCCTGTCTCAGCCTCCAGTGTCTATGCTGCAAAAGTCTATGTGCCGGGGGGTGTGGCTCAGTCTGTCCTATCTGGTGAAATTCTTCTGTCTTATCTGGTGTCCTATGTGAACTTAAGTATGCTCCTTCTAATTCTCCCATCTCTATCTCTCTCTCCCCCCTCCCGGAGGACATGAGCCCTAGAACCAAGCCTCAGAACTATCTGGCCTGATAACTCCTGGCTGTCCCCGTCCCCAGTCCAACTGTTCGTGCTGCTGATCCAGCTTCTGCTGTTTTGCCCGTGGCTATGGAACACTGACCTGACCTGTTCACAAGAGGTGCTACCTTGACGTGCTGCTGCTCCAGTTTCAACTGTTCTGCTTGTGGCAGTGGAATCCTGACCTGTTCACCGGACGTGATACCTTATCCCGGACTTGCTGTTTTCAACTCTCTCTCTCTCTCTCTCTTACTCCCTCTCTCTCTCTCTCTCTCTCTCTCTCTCTCTCTCTCTCGCTCTCTCTCTCTCACTCTCTAACGCACCTGCTGTCTCAACTGCTGAATGCTCGACTATGAAAAGCCATCTGGCATATACTCCTGAGGTCCTGTTGCACCCTTGACAACCACTGTGTTTATTATTTGACCCTGCTGGTCATCTATATCTACATTTGAACATCTTGAAGAATGATCTGGCCTTAAATGGCCATGTACTCTTATAATCTCCACCCGGCACAGCCAGAAGAGGACTGGCCACCTATCAGAGCCTAGTTCCTCTCTAGGTTTCTTCCTAGGTTCCTGCCATTCTAGGGAGTTTTTCCTACCCGCCGTGCTTCTACATCTGCATTGCTTGCTGTTTGGAGCTTTAGGCCGGGCTTCTGTATAAGCACTTTGTGACAGCTGCTGATATAAAAAGGGCTTTATAAATACATTTGATTTGTTTTGATTTATGCTTTTATGCTGCTTGAACTGTCTGTTATTTAGGGTCCCATTGGAAACACTGACCAAAATTGGGATTCCTATCCTAATCGTACCCTGTCACACAATGCAGTGTAAAAAATGTCCTCCTCACCAGGAGGGATCAACCAATTAAGTTTTCTGTGGCTAATAAAACAATTTTCCACCACCATTTTCAGATTTTAAGACACCTTATGATGTTGCACACCCTTGGCTGTTGTCGGAAAATCTGAAAATGGTTGTGTAAAAATTTTGTTTTAAGACAATACACATATTTGTCCTGTTTTTTTTTCAGATGGCACACCATTAACTGCCCTGTGCTTCGCTGTCCATGCATAGGCTATAGCCTACTCTACTCTACAGAAAGCCAGCATGTGCAGGCGGGAGCGGAATTAAGAAATCGGTCCCGTGCATACTTCTATTGTGTACCATGACAGTGAAGCCTGTAATGTTAGAGCTGTTTATTGCTGTGTCCATGTGAAAGGTAGGGAATTAGCTGGAGAAACTGACAGATCAATAATGTTACATTACCATAGGGACTAATAAAAGTCACATTTCACTGAAATAACGTCAGAATTTCAATCTTCAATCGTTTGGCTGATAGTTTCATCCTTTGATTCAGGTCTAGTCTGATTGAGACAAAAGAATAGCTAATGTTAGCCAACTTTTGGCCAGTTCTCTCTCTAGCTGGTACATCAACTGGCGAAAGCTAACCAAGTTTACTTCTGAAACAGGACAAAACAAAGGCTACAAACCATTTCTATACAAACAACAACTGTTAGATAGTAATAATAGCCACCTCAAATCTATATCTAACAGATAGCTGGAAGCTAAAAACTGACCTGGCTGTGGTAGCTACTAGCTAGCATAGCTAATTAATTCATCTCAATTCAGAGGGGATGAAACATTAGCTAACATTACATGTTAGTTACAATACTAGCTCAGCACTGGGAATAAATACTAGTTTTGTTTAAAAGATCAGTTAACTAAAGAGTAGCCAGTTTCCGCTCTGCTTGATTTTACAACAATTTAGAACACCTACTCAGTCAAGGGTTTTTCTTTATTTTTACTATTTTATATATTATAGAATAAGTGAAGACATCAACATTATGAAATAACACATATGGAATCATGTAGTAACCAGAAAGGTGTTAAACAAATCAAAATATAATTTTTAAATCTTTAAATAGCCACCCTTTGCCTTGATGACAGCTTTGCACATGCTTGGCATTCTCTCAACCAGCTTCATGAGGTAGTCACCTGGAATGCATTTAAATTAACAGGTGTGCCTTCTTAAAGGTTAATTTGTGGAATTTGAGCCAATTAGTTGTGTTGTGACAAGGTAGAGGGGTATACAGAAGATAGCCCTATTTGGTAAAAGACCAAGTCAATATTATGGCAAGAATAACTCAAATAAGCAAAGAGACAGTCCATCATTACTTTAAAATCTCTACAGGATCAGTGTCCCCCCCATGGGACGGTTAAGCTAACATAGGCTAATGTGATTAGCATGAGGTTGTAAGTAACATAAACATTTCCCAGGACATAGACATATCCGATATGGGCAGAAAGCTTAAACTCTTGTTAATCTAACTGCACTGTCCAATTTACAGTAGCTATTACAGTGAAATAATACCTTAATATTGTTTGAGGAGAGTGCACAATTATGAACATGAAAATGCATGAATAAACCAATTAGGCACATTTGGGCAGTGTTGATACAACATTTTTACAGATATTCAATAGTTCATTGGATCAGTCTAAAACTTTGCACATACACTGCTGCCATCTAGTGGTCAAAAATATGTATTTGTATTATGTTTTACCGTATCTAATGTGTTGATGTTGAGATGTGTCTGTTTTTCCTACATTAACTTCACATTTCCACAAACTTCAAAGTGTTTCCTTTCAAATGGTATCAAGAATATGCATATCTTTGCTTCAGGTCCTGAGCTACAGGCAGTTAGATTTGGGTATGTCATTTTAGGCGAAAGTTCATTAGAGTTCCAAGCCTCAGAAATTGCAGCCCAAAATAAATGCTTCACAGAGTAAAAGTAACAGACACATCTCAACATCAATTGTTCGGAGGAGACTGTGAATCAGGCCTTCATGGTCGAATTGCTGCAAAGAAACCACTACTTAAGGACACCAATAAGAAGAAGAAACTTGCTTGGGACAAGAAACACAAGCAATGGACATGGGACCGGTGGAAATGTGTCCTTTGGTCTGGAGTCCAAATTGGAGATTTTTGGATCCAAAAGCTGTGTCTTTGTGAGACGCTGTGTGGGTGGACGGATGATCTCTGCATGTGTGGTTCCCACCGTAAAGCATGGAGGAGGAGGTGTTATGGTGTGGCAGTGCTTTGCTGGTGATACTGTCTGTGATTTATTTAGAATTCAAGGCACACTTAACCAGCATGGCTACCACAGCCCTCTGCAGCGATACGCCATCCCATCTGCTTTGCGCTTAATGGGACTATAATTTATTTTTCAACAGGACAATGGCCCAACACACCTCCAGGCTGTGTAAGGGTTATTTTACCAAGAAGGAGAGTGATGGACTGCTGCATTAGATGACCTGGCCTGCACAATCCCTCGACCTCAACCAAATTGAGATGGTTTTGGATGAGTCAGACTGCAGTGTGAAGGAAAAGCAGCCAACAAGTGCTCAGCATATGTTGGAATTCCTTCAAGACTGTTAGAAAAGCATTCCAGGTGAAGCTGTTTGAGAGAATGCCAATCGTGTGCAAAGCTGTCATCAAGGTAAAGGGTGGCTATTTGAAGAATATCAAATATAAAATATATATTGATTTGTTTAACACTTTTGGTTACTACATGATTCCATATGTGTTATTTCATGGTATGATGTCTTCACTATTATTCTACAATAGAGAAAATAGTAAAAATAAAGAAAAACCCTTGAATGAGTAGGTGTTCTAAAACTTTTGACCGGTAATGTACTTAAGTACCAAAAGTAAATGTAATCACTAAAATATACTTATGTATCAAAAGTAAAAGTACAAGTACAAGTATAAATCATTTCACATTTCTTATATTAAGCAAAGCAGATGGACACATTTTCTAGTTTTGATATTTACAGATAGCCAGGAGCATGCTCCAACTCTCAGAAATAATTTACAAACGCAGCATGTGTTTTGTGAGTCCGCCAGATCAGAGGCAGTAGGGATGACCAGGGATGTTATCTCGATAACTATGTGAATTAGACCATATTTCCTTTCCTGCTAACAATTCAAATCATCGAGTACTTTTGGGTGTCAGGGAAAATGTATGGAGTAAAAGGTACATTATTTTCTTTAGGAATATAGTGAAGTAAAATTAAAAGTTTACACCACTATGTGCAAATGCAATTCTGAAGTCTAATACATCAACAGCGCGATTTCAACTGATTCTTACCTTTTTTGTGTCAAATGAACTAATTATTGTATTTTGTTGAATTTATATAACAACATTCCAACCTTGTTTAGCATGATATATTCGAGTCCAATTGTGGCATGATTCCACTGTTTTCTGTCGGTTTGCATCAGTTTCATTGGGGGGCTTTTATTTTGAAGGCGATCCCTCGACTCCGCTATTGTTGCTCACGCTAATGTTGTTCACAACACACTGGTCTGGTGACGAAGGGGTGGACTGCCTTTTCTCATAACAATTACTGAAGCCTATCACATTGATAGCTTCCAATAGTTCATCAATTTGTGAATGATCAATACATTTTTACTACAGACTCGCTATATAACAGGACATGTTAGCGCCCGCGGGTTTCCTAGCAAGAAATCAATAAGCTAGCTAGCTGTTTTGTTGCAAAGGAAGAAGTCCACCCGAAAAGAACGAGGCCTGGGGAGAATTATGGCAGCAACACCGGTAGCTAATCGATAGATAGGTGAACTCTTCTTTTGTACTCATTATATGGTCGAATATATATTTAATCTCATAGCTAGATGATGTAGCTTGTCATTGAGTTAACGTTAGCTATGTTAGAACTGCAAGTGTCAAATATCCGAGCTAACTACACTTCTAACGTTACTTTAGCTTGCTTGCTAACTAACAGCTATCTCTAGCCTCTGTATACACATATACGCTTTATTTAGCTACAGTTTCACCAGCTCTCTTGTAGTATAATACGTTTGATGAGATATATTATAGCCAGCAAATTATTTTGACGTTAAACTTCAATAATCTACACTTTGTTGTGGCTAGCTTGCCAGCTGGAGATTTGTTAACGTTTTCTAGCTAGCTAAGTAGCCACTTGGGTCAAGTGCTAGGCGAAGTTATTTGACAGCTAGTTAGCTAACGTTGGTGAGCCAAAATGTTTAGCATTACAAGGTAGCTAGTTAGTGCACTTTAAAGTAAACATAATTCATATTAATTGATCTCCGGTATCTGCACAGAGGGAGCGTCCCATAATGACACCAACTGACAACCTTGCAGAATTTTAGCAACAAACATAAACAAGAGCCAAATGGTAAAGAACTCTCCAACGTCACTGTCCTCAGGGAATATGCCATATATCTTGTAAGTTTATGTGCTTATGTTTTAACTCTGTGTTTTACTCAGGTTTTGCAAGCATTCGAACATGGGTGACATGAAGACCCCTGATTTTGATGATCTTTTGGCTGCCTTTGACATCCCCGATGCCACCAGTTTGGATGCCAAAGAGAACATCCAGGAGAGTCACGATGAGGCAGAAGGTCAGCTGAAACACACAGGGATGTGTATGGATGACAGCTTATCTGTTCACCAAGCTGTGGGTGCATCTGATGTACCTGCTGTCAGTGTTATAGTGAAGAACACAAGTCGCCAGGAGTCGTCTGATAGTGGTGGAGAGAGAGAGGGCCCACACTTTGGACACCCATTGCAAAATGGTTTCAGGGGGTCAGGGGCCGCCATGGAGTCTCATCAGATAGACCACAGTGGTTCTAAGTCTTTTGTGTCTGCTTTGAATGGGGGTGGCTCAAGAGGGCTCTTAGGGAAGACCCCCGTCCAGCACAAACTTGAAGGAACGCCATCCTTCTCACAGTCCTTTTCCCAGTTCAGCCCCATCTCTAGTCCAGAATCTGAAGACAGCCGAAGCAATGGAGTTGATATCCGTCCAAAACAAGAGAGACCCTACTTCCCTGCTGCCTCTATATTTATGTCTGCAGAACCCCCAATGTCAGACAATCAGAAAAAACAGCTGTCTTACAGCATGTTTGACAAGTGCCATGAAGTAGACTGTGACGTACCTGAGAACCTTCCAAGGAGCAAAGGAGAATCTATCAAAGCAGAGGATACCAGGACAGAGAAGCCTGACAGTAATGTCAGTGACCAGAAGGTAAAGGGAGATTGTCATAGTAGTGCAATGCTCCTTACAAATGATCATAACAATATTGTGTCAAGCAGTAACGTTAATATAGTGGCAGCGTCTAATATGCCCACCTCTCATCCATGTGTCAAAACTCCAACATCAAAACTATCGTCATGCCTTGAGGCATTAGTGGCTCTAAATGCCAGAAAGGATCCCAGTGAACAACCAAACTATCAAGATCTATCATTGGCTCATGATGACAACATAAAGGTTAGTCCTAAAGTGCCCATGTCACCACAAAGTCCCAGGAGTCCTCTTGAAGCTGTGAAGCGGTTAATGAAACCACCTGACAGTCCTGTAAGCATTTGCAGTAACAGCAGTGGCAAGGGATCCCCTGCACTGGCATCTGGCTCACCCCCAGCCATACCGAGGGTCAGGATAAAGACCATTAAAACCACGACTGGGCAAATCCAGCGCACTGTTACCAGTGTAGTACCTGATTCAGAAAACGAGGACGTTCACTCTGTTGAGTCCTCTCCATCCCAGAGTATGATTGTTGAGGATGCCTACCCTAGTTTGTCTCCCTATCCCTCTCATAATGTGATAAGTGATATTATTGTTGATATGCCCATCAAAAGTACACCAGTTGGTGCTCTGCCCTCAAAGGTTACTGATACTAAATTAGAGGGGAACTCCAAGAGGCCAGGACAAATGCAGTCCGCAACTATTTTTCATAATACAAGTAGTCCTGTTATGAGGTCTATGCCAGTTGCCCAGCATGGGCCTTCTACACAAAAGAGGATTTCATCAGTTCAAACAGGCAACTCTCCCAATACAAGCTTGCTTCCCAAGGCAATGCACTTAGCTAACCTGAACCTAGTCCCTCACAGTGTTGCTGCCTCAGTCGCAGCACGCTCCACCTCCCATCAACAGAGCCAACAACACACGCTTTCCTCTTCTATGGTGTGCAGCACTGTCCCATTGGTACACCAAGTGAAAAAAGCTGCCCCTAATCCACGTGCTGCCATTCCTAGCACAGCAGCAGGAACTTTAAACAGACTGTTAAATAATGCCAACCCTGTACCCACATATGTACCCAACCTAAACCCACCACCTGAGAGCAACATCAACTTGCCACCACGTGGATATTGTTGCCTGGAGTGTGGGGACTCCTTTGGGGTAGAGAGGAGTCTTGTTTATCATTATGGCAGGAGGAGTGTGCACATTGAAGTAGCCTGCACCCACTGTGCTAAGACCATGGTATTCTTCAACAAGTGTGCCCTGCTGGCACATGCACGGGAACATAAGAACAAAGGTGTGGTGATGCAGTGCACACAGCTCTCCATGAAGCCCATAGCAGAGGGACAGATGTTTGCACCCTTGATCACTGAATCCTCTGTGCATGTGGGCTCCCATGTGCCCCCATTATCCTCACCTAAAAGCCAACCAGTCATGCCCCTCTATCCAGACAAAGTCATCCGCCACAGACTCCGCTGCCTCGAGTGTAACAAGCAGCTATCGGACTACAAAGGTCTCGCAGGCCATTACCAGAGGTTGTCGGAAGAAATGGAGGGACTGGTGAGAAATAATTCAATTGAAAATAATTATAATTGCTGAAATGTTCAGTATCATAGGCCAGGTAAAAATGAGAGTATTTCTATATGTTTTGCTCTGTGTTATTTTGTCATATAGATGTGTAAGGTGTGCTCAATGCTGCTACCCAACAAGTGCAGCTACCGGGCTCACCAGCGTATTCATGCCCACAAGTCCCCTTATTGCTGCCCTGAGTGTGGTGCGCTGAGTCGCTCTGTGGATATACAGAAGCATGTGAAGGAGAACTGTCTTCACTATGCACGCAAGGCTGGCTATAAGTAAGTCATTACTAAAGTATATGCTCAGTGGATACATAACACAAAACTATTCTTATAATGTTGTCCACTTTTTTGTAAATCCTTTTTCTTCTAGGTGTCTTCATTGTGATATGGTTTTCATGTCATTTAATGTGCAGAAGAGTCACATTGAGGAGAAACACTGTGAGGTCTTCTATAAGTGCACCATCTGTCCTGTTGCTTTCAAGTCTTCTGGTGGATGTGAAATGCATTTGACAACTAAGCACAATGCCAGCAAAGTGTCCCCTCAGTGAGTTTGTGTAACTAAATGCATGTTCTGAAATGGGCATATTTGCTAACACATCTTAAAGTTTGACGTGATTGATTTCAATGCTATTTGTTCCAATTGGGTTGTTTTTCTGTTCCAGGTTAATCTTCAAGTGTTCTTGTGAGACAGTGTTCAAGAAAAAGCAGTTATTGCTTCAGCACTTCTATCAGAATGCCAAAAAGCGTGCTACCTGTGTGTTCAAGTGCCCTGAGTGCACTTCAATCTTCACCCAAAAGCAGCCTTTAATGCAGCACTTCAAGGTATGGCATCATCATCATCTTCAATCTAGTCACATTGACATAAAAAGGGGCACATAATGCTCAGTTTTAGCTCTGTCTTTTAAAAGCTGTCTGTCTATATTACAGGGGGTACATGGAGGAATCTTCAAAGAGGAGGTGGAGAAAAGCACAAAACCACCTGAGATGACCGCACAGCACCAAGATGTTACCTCGGGATTCCACCAGCCAAAGGTAAACACTCCCATAAAATACTCAGATGGAACCAGAAAAAGGGCCAACTTGGGCGCTAGAGACAGCAAGCCCAATCTGAAGAATGCTGGCTGGAACTGTGGAGAGTGCCTACACTGGCTGCCTGACCGAGAAGCCTATGTCTCTCACATGAAGAAAAACCATGGGAGGGTGAGGATCAATTTTGTAATTCTATTGCGCATTCAAACAAATTTCTGTAGCATTTATACTATAGGACAGATTATAATTTAGGGACCACCTCAGATGTGGGATTTACAACCTTCAGGCCCCTTAATGAAATGAAATAATTCCCAAGTCAGCTCAACCCTTAATTAAGTAAATCTGCTCTCTGTGCATTCTGTAGTCATTGAAGAGTTATCCATGCCGGCAGTGTGAGAGGTCTTTCAATTCCTCTACAAGTTTGAGAAGACACATTCGCAATGACCACGATGGAAAGAAAAATACATTTACCTGCTGGTGAGGGTTTCATCCTGAAATCTACATTACAGGGCCCGGTTTCCCAAAAGCATCTTAAGGCTAAGTTCATCTTTGGAACCATAGGATCCTATTGTTCTAAGATTAACATAGCCTTAAGATGCTTTTGGGAAACTGGGCCCAGTACATTGCTTCCTGAAAGATTGGGGCATAACTGGCACTTATTGGCTGCTGGGTGGCTCCACAGTAAATGGACAAACATGTAAAAAACAAAACGGTGGTTACCACATTTTATGACTATTTTTAGTATGATATCATTTATTCTTATTGTGCAGGTATTGCACAGATGAGAGGACAACATTCACTACAAACATCTTGTTGAAGAACCACATCAGTTTGATGCATGGGATCAAAAATCCAGACTTCAGTCTGTTAAAATCAGCCCCTCTGGATAGCAGTAAAGCCTTGGGAGAGGTGATTTTTCTTTTAAAAGTAATACCAATATGTATGATCTTCATTTCTTCAGCATTTTACACATTGTCAAAAAATATACACTTTTTAAATAGAATGATCTTTAACTTTGATATGCAGGGACCTGTTTCAAAGAGACCTGCTGTTGAGTCTGAGGGAGAGGGGCAGGAAGGCGCTGCCCTAGAAGGCTCCCCCGCCAAGCGTCTGAAACATCAGTTTCGCTGCTCAAAGTGTGGCTTCACCACAGAGGATGGCACACAGTTCCAGAAGCACATACCTCAGCATAAAACTGATGAAAACACTCCCCAATGCCTGCACTGTGGATTATGTTTTGCGTCCCAGCTATCTCTCAACAGACACCTGTTTATTGTGCACAAAGTCAAAGAGCCCGAAGAAGAGAGGAAAGAAAGGATGGACATGGAGTACGAGTGCAGAAAGAAGCAGGAAGAGGACGTGGGGAAAGCAGTGGGTGTGAATGAGAGAGAGGACTTGCCACCACCATTAGTTAAATCTGACCCCCAACGGGCAGAGGATCCAACCAGGTTGCACTGTGAGCCTGCAGTAAGACTGACTGTAAATCCACATACAGCTTTCACCTAGAGTTTCATGGATAGTGTCATCAGCAGGCAAAATAAAATCAATGAGAGCAATTTTGAACTTCATAAAAGCTGCGATTTCCATTTCCTTGGGTAATAGTAGTTTAACTTCAGATGCTTGACATGCTGCACTAAAGTGGTACCTTTTTTTTTATTTCATTTTTTGCCTTTAAACTAAATGCTTTTTGTGTTTCTCAAAGCCTTGGGACTGGCAGTTGTTCCAAATCAATTGGATAATTTTGGAAAAAGATTATAATGAATTATTTACTTTGTTTTACCTTTTGAAGCTTGCATGTTTTGTATTGTAATTCATGTATTAAAATGCCTCTGGTACATAACCACACCCACCTGTAAAGGCACAGGGTTTGGTTCATCAGTATTCTGTAGTGACCCCAGTTATATCAGTTACGTCCCTCAGGCTTACCTCACATTTAGTTTCATATCATGATGACTTTGCTTTAGTTTATGAC
Source organism: Oncorhynchus mykiss (assembly GCF_013265735.2). Classification (NCBI taxonomy): domain Eukaryota; kingdom Metazoa; phylum Chordata; class Actinopteri; order Salmoniformes; family Salmonidae; genus Oncorhynchus; species Oncorhynchus mykiss. The sequence continues at coordinate 73,379,305 of NC_048566.1, read as the reverse complement.
AGCCATATCATATGCTTGGTTTCATATTTTTGGCCTTATAAAATACATAATAATAGATGGCGCTTCAAGCAGGTCGTGGCTATACTGGTGTCATGTAACAGTATTACAACTTCTATCATACTGTATGTTGAAATATTTACTCTTACCTAGGTACCATTTAGCACAGATTATATATTTTATATCCATTCCATACCAAAAATAGTTTCACATTCATTTATTATGAAAGCCGGCTAAACTACCCAAATAGCACTTTTCTACAAGATCAAATACAGGTGTTGGAGTTAAATGCCTTGCTAAAAGATATTACCTTTTTTTACTACTGATTTTGTAGCTTGGTAAAAGTGAGCTTTCATTCATTTAAAATGCTCTTATATCTATATTCATAGTAGTGGTGACTTGTCTTAGTGATGTCATTGATGTTTTTCTTGGTTAATTGTAATCTTTGGTGAGTGTGAGAAAGCATCTGTTTTGCAAGATAATGCAGGGTGTTGGAAGTGGCTCATTGCCAGCAGTGTACTAAGGCAATTAAAAGAGCAGTGATTTAAATGTAAAGGGTTAGAGCATGTCTGAGTGCATGGGAACATGTTGAAATAAGCTGATGATGGAGACCTGTGCAGCTGTATCTACCTCCATGGTGTATGGCAGTGATTGTTAAACTTGGGATGTTTTGGGAGATTTCACTTTTGTTGCAAGCAATGTAAAATTAATTGTTATTATTCTCAATGTATATCTCCCACAATATTAAATTTTATAAATTACTTTGGAGATTATTTATAGTCACATTGACTTATCCTGTAAACTTTCTATTAAAGTGCTGTATGAACTGTTCATTTTCTAGTGGTTATCTGATAGTGTTCATCCCAAACAGAGCCACTGTTAAAACGCAGTGTCTATGAAACTTCACATCTCAGTGTTTTTATATAGCCTGTCAAGAGAAACTTTGTACTTTTGATAATATGTACAATATTATGGACATGTAAGCTAATCCATGTACACAGTAGCTAATGAACCCTTTATATTTGCAGCATTTCTTAATCCTTCACATATATATTCAACCTGCATCGGCCATTGTGCCTTGCTGTAATGTTTACTTAAAATAACTGCAAATAAACACGAACGTGTCAGCATAAGCATCCTTTGTCCTGAAATGATCCCTTCTGTGATGAAAATGTGCTGGAGAAAAAAATGTTTGCCCTTCAGAAGGTTTTTTTCTCAGTCCAGTCAAACCAATATGGCTAGTGTCTCCCCAACCGACTGGACAATATGATGCGCCAAATCCAATCCCAGTCAAGTAATAAGCAGTAGCCAGCGGGGTTGATAATGAATGACTTAATCTCATTTCAATAAACGGCGCGTGATCATATAAATGCTGGTGCTGTGACACGAGAGCACGAAATTCCCAAGAGCAGAGCAAAAGGTGGTTTTAACCTTGACAAGTAGCCTACCATATTCTGTACACAAATACTGTAGTTTTAAAAAAAGGATGACGAGAGGCACATTGACCTGCAAATCGGGATTTATTTCTTGCTTTGTTCTACTCTCATACATAGGTATGACATCTTCGATGAGTCTCAATTTAAATGAACTTAGAAATAAAGTTTCAAACATCAAGGTAAATCAGAGGGGAAGTTTATGGGCAACTGGTAAGTTATTGTCATTTATAAAGTGTCACTAGAAATTATTTCAAAATTGAGGCTAGAGCAATTTATTACTTTACAATTTAATTTTGATGTCATGTTATATCACCATAATATGTTGGTTTAGTTTACTCTGAATAATTCCGTTTACTATTTGTGATTATTCATGTACTGATAACATTTTAAAATGTATATTTTGCCCTTAGGCCATTTCATGGGCAAGAAAAGTGTGGATAGCTCGTTTTTGGAATCTTCCTTCGGGGGTGGAAAAAAGATCCCTTTTGGAGTTCAGTCTGCCAACCCCAAGCGCAAGGCAGAGAGTTTGACAGAGCTGTTAATTGAAGAGGTGCTGAAAAGGGCTCTACAGATTCCGCAGAAACGGGGCATTAGATCGGGTGAGTTAAAAGGGGTTTAAGGTATCTACTGTGAGTGAATGGTGTATGTTGATGTTGGGATCTTATTGTACATGTATCACATTCCATATGATACATTCATGTGCAAGCAGTAGCCTATACTGTATGTGTGTGTACCGTACCAACAGAGAGTACATTAATTACCGTCTCTGCCTATATCAGCCTAATGTCAGATTGGTCGCAGGCACATGCTGCGTTGTAATTTCCCTTGTGTATTTCGTGTTGACCTAACAGCACAATGTATTTGTATTTCATTTGTTAAATTGTTAGGAGGCGGTTTTCCTGATGAAATTACTGGACAACATTTGAACCAACAGAAATAAACTGAGAAGGCAGAGGGCACGCAACACCTGTACAGTATCAACCCAGAAAGAAGATGAATGGAGGATTTCAATAAAGTCATCATATCGACATTCGCAAAATGTTAATCTAAACCAGCGTTTCTCAAACTCGGTCCTCAGGACCCCAAGAGGTGCACGTTTTGGTTTTTGTCCTAGCACTACACAACTGATTAAAATAATCAACTAATCATCAAGCTTTGATTATTTGAATCAGCCGTGTAGTACTAGGGCAGAAACCAAAACGTGCACCCCTTTGAGTCTCCAGGACCAAGTTTGGGAAAGCTGAGCTAAACTAGCCTAATGTATTATTTAAAAAATAAAAATAAATTATATATATATATATACATATATTTCGCCCCATAATTATACACTCTTGTAGTGCTTCTCATATCTGAATAAAAATTGAATAACAAAAATGTTTCATGTCTTGAGGCAATTTAGGTCACTATCACCCACATTTATCATATAAAATGAAGCCTGTCCACTACACTTATTGTTTTAGCAATTAATCGATGTTGTATCAACGCTTCTTTATACTATAAATGGATAATCTGTTCAGCTTTAGAGCATATGCCCTTCACGTCACTTAATGCTTTGATTATCAATGATGTGTGATGTGAAGATATACCAAAGATTATATTTTACATAAACCTTGTCCATCTGTGGTTATACACTGAACAAAAAATATGAACGCAACATGTCAAGTGTTGATTTCATGAGCTGATATGTGAAAGATCCCAGAAAATGTTTCCTTATGCACAAAAAGCTTATTCCTCTCAAATGTTGTGCACAAATGTGTTTACATCTCTGTTAGAGAGCATTTCTCCTTTGCCAAGAGAATCCATCCACTTGGCATATCAAGAAACGGATTAATCGGCATGATCATTACACAGGTGCACCTTGTGCTGGGGACAATAAAAGGCCCCTCTTAAAATGTGTAGTTTTGTCACACAACACAATGCCACAGATGTCTCAAGTTTTGAGGGATTGCGCCATTGGCATGCTGACCAGGGGCGGAGCCAGAGGGGTGTCCAGGTTGGCACTGGACACCCCTGACATCTGATTGGCCACCCCGGGTGACACCCTAAAATTTAATTCGCTACTGGCAGTTTGATGCTGATTGACATCTCATTTCACCTCTTGTTGAAAGAAGCATTTATTTTGACGTTAGGTGGCGCATTTTTCAAATCGAGGACGAGGAAGAGAGAATATTAACGTTGGTTGCGAGATACAGAAGAAGAAGAAGAACATATAGAAGAAGAGATAATATTTCCACAGCTTCACGATCTATTTTCGAGATTGGCGAAAGCATCATATTTGAAGTAAGTTTTAAGGTTTAGCATCGGGTTTAGGTTTACTGAAAAACTATTACGAAAGTTAAGTCGCTGTGTAAGTTAACTTTAAACATTTGGCTCCATTAACAGACAGTTAATCAGATAAGAGAGATCGAGGTCAGCTAGGACACTGACATTCTAAAATGATATATCCAAAGGGTATCATGTCACACAGATTTAATTTGGTCTTGATTAGGCCAATTCCAAAATGTTTCTTTGCTATTAGTTAAAATAATATATATGAGCATAAATAGGATACTGTAAGTTTGTAATATTGATGGGCACTAAAATTATTAATATTTGATTATGCCTGGTATGTCAAATTGCAGTGTGTTTTTTTTTGTAAATAAACAATGCAATTTATGTAACACACAAATGCTATCTTATCTCCTTGGTGCTTGAGCTTTATTTTCTGAAAATACTTTGGATGTTCAACACGTATAGACCCAGATTATATATTCATGAAAACAGAGTGACCCAAGTCTCTCCAGTATGTGAGTACAGTGTGTGTGTGTGTGAGAGAGAAATAAAGAAATTGAGCTGCAGTTCTGAGGTAGAGACTGTGACTATTCATAGTATTTTGAAGAATTACAGTGAAGTAACCCTTTTGGACCATACTATCACACTATCACCACATTTAAGAACTCCAGGTTAAGTGAATTATCACTTCTACCTCTAATCAGTAATCATAGGATTCATTCATGCTCCTTAGATGCTAGGTTAGGGTTACACACAAATTTTCTGTCATGGTCTATGGACACCCTGAAGTAGCCTTGGCCAACCCACGTGTAAAACTCGAGTTCCTGACTGCAGGAATGTCCACCAGAACTGTTGCCAGAGAATGTAACGTTCATTTCTCTACCGTAAGCCGCCTCCAACGTGGTTTTAGATAATTTGGCAGTAGGTCCAACCAGCTTCACAACTGGCAGACCACGTGTATGGTGTCATGTGGGCGAGCGATTTGCTGATGTCAATGTTGTGAACAGAGTGCTGCATGAAACTACGGACAACGAACACAATTGCATTTTATCGATGGAAATTTGAATGCACAACAATACAGTGATGAGATCCTGAGGCCCATTGTGAGGCCCATTTTTTTTCAAGGTATCTGTGACCAACAGATGCATATCTATATTCCCAGTCGTGAAATCCATAGATTAGGATCTAATGGATTGAATTCAATTTACTGATTTCCTCATATTAACTGTAACTCAGTAAAACCAATGAAAATGTTGCATTTATATTTTTGTTCAGTATAGTCATGACAGTGATAGACGAGACTCCATTTCACACCATGGATGAAAGCCCATTTAATATATTCCCAGTATGGGACCTCTTATGTGTGCACGCGCCCCCAAAAATGTAGCCTAATCATAGAATTACATACAATCCCTTTTAATTCAATAGGATCTCTGTAAGTGTAGTAGTAAAGATTTGTCATTTAACTTTTAAAATGTATTACCTCATATTCGGGCATAAACACAACCAGTCATGACGTTTTCATCTGATTATCAAACAGTCACTTCAAACGGCTCCTTTATTAGGCTACCCGTGCACGTTCATCCACTCGCAACATATTTCCAGCCTCCAAACAGTGGTGAATGGAAAGATACATATTTTATACAAAACACCAAAAAGTGTAATAACATTTCGAGATTGTCATTAGGCCAAAATGTATTCGTCCACTGCTGTCCGCGCGCATCTCGGTGTCTGCCAATCATCTCTGCCTTGACAAAATGTAAATGTTCTCTTAGAACCACATCGGATTTTGGAGTTTAGGCTATATCACCAGTTTAAGTCCATTTGCTCATTTCTCTGACATAAGGTAGCCTAATGATAGGCATAAATAATGGTGTTATAGCCCAGTTTTCTTGACATTTTGTTTGAATGATTGTGACAGGTCCATGTTTTACCGGTATGGCGTACCACCGCTATTTATTTTGCAGGCGTTCACGCGAAGGGGGAGCACTTCGGCACAACACCGGGACACCATACCTGACCGACGATACCTTCACCCCCGGCTTCACACCCAAGATTGTGGAAGGCGAGAAAAAACAATAGTAGATAGAACAGCCACAAAGTCAACATTGCTGTCGTAAAAATGATCGAAAACAAAAATTCGCTTTTTTTGTCTTAATTTAAGGCTAGGATTAGGCATATGGTTAGCAGTGGGATTGCGGTTAGGTTTTATATCAGGTTTTAAGAATATACTTTGTAGAAATAGTTTTTTTTTCTTCATAATGGGGTTGGCTAACTTCCGGATACTACTTCCGGGTTTATGCCTAGCTAGCTGCATGTGTTTTTAGCATTATGCCGCTCATAGTAATGTGTGGTTTTCCATGTAGTGGCAAAACACGAAGAGCGGTGGAATTACAGGGATACTTTGAACAGAATACAGAGAGAAAGGTTCACAATGTAGGAGATGGAACTTTGGGAATTGAGAAGAACGCTGTATACGCAGGTATGCTGAAAGTTAGCTGATTAGCTTGCTACAGTTGTTAGCTAGCTAAACGTCTTAGCAAACAGTAGCTAGCTCACATATGCCTTTCAACCACAAGAGGTTGGTGGCACCTTAAATTAAGGAGAACGGGCTCGTTTGGAGCGGAATGGTATCAAATACACGGCTTCCATGTTTTTGATGCCATTCCATTGGCTCCGTTTCAGACATGAGCTGTCCTCCCCTCAGCAGTCTCCACTGCCCAACCACTTTGTTCTGGGCAATGTTGCTGTTGCCATGCATGTAGCCTACACTCCTTTCTGTATCGACTTCCCGAGATGATAGAAATATAACTAACTTGCTGTTCTAGCATAGCTAGCTAACGTATCTGAAAACGAGTCTATCTGGTGTGACCACCATATACCTCATGCAACACGACACATCTCCTTCGAAAATACAGTTGATCAGGCTGTTGATTGCTGCCTGTGGAATGTTGTCCCAGTTGCTGGATATTGGCTGTAACTGGAACACTGTCGTACACATCAATCCAGAGCATCCCAAACATGCTCAATGAGTGACATGTCTGAGTATGCAGGCCATGGAAGAAAGGACATTTTCAGCTTCCAGGAATTGTGTACCAATCCTGGCGACATGGGGCCGTGCATTGTCATGCTGAAACATGAGGTGATGGCGGCGAATTAATGGCATGACAATGCATTCAAATTGCCATTGGTAATATTGTGTTCATTGTCCGTAGCATATGCCTGCCCATAGCCACTATAGGGCAAACCGCTCGCCTACACGATGCTGTCTGCCATCTGCCTGGTTGATGCCGGGATTAATCTGTGAAAAACGCACTTCCAGCATGCCAGTGGCCATCAAAGGTTAACATTTGTCCATTGAAGTAGGTTACGACGCCAAACTGCAGTCAGGTCAAGACTCTGGTGAGGACGACGAACACGCAGAGGATCTTCCTATGACAGTTTATGCAGAAATTCATTGGTTGTGCAAACCCACAGTTTCATCAGCTGTCCGGGTGGCTCGTCTATGACTATCCTGCAGGTGAAGAAGCAGGATGTGGAGGTCCTGGGCTGACGTGGTCTGCGGTTGTGATGCAGTTGGACGTACTGCCAAATGTTCTAAAACAATGTTGGAGGCAGCTTATGGTAGAGCAATTAACATTCAATTCTCTGGCATCAACTCTGGTGGACATTCCTGCAATCAGCATGCCAATTGCACACTCCCTCAATTTGAGACATCTGTGGCATTGGGTTGTGTGTGACAACTCCACATTTTAGTGTCTGTTTATTGTCCCCATCACAAGGTGCACGTGTGTAAGGATCATGCTGTTTAATCAGCTTCTTGATATGCCACACCTGTTAGGTGGATGGATTATCTTAGCAAAGGAAAAATGCTCACTAACAGGGATGTAAACAAATTTGTGCACACAATTTGAGAGAAATAAGCTTTTTGTGTGTATAGAACATTTCTGTGATTTTTACTTCAGCTCATGAAACATGGGACCAACACTTGACATGTTGCGTTTATATTTATGTTCAGTCTACAACCAGTTAGCACTTCGGTCATTTCTGAGTTTCCTAGTTCCAACTAGCACGTGAACGCAGCATGTGCCAATATTGCCCCATAAATTCCTCCCCTTATGTATTAACAACCGTGAAGCGATAGCCAATAAATAGGATATTGATTGTAGTTCCAGCTCACATATTAACATTGTTGATATATGTGTCACAGATTCTCAGAATGAGAAAAATGTAAGAGGATCTCTAAGAGCTGAAGCAGAGAGGTGAGTGTACTGCTCATAGATTGTGTAACGTTGCTGCCTCTATTTCCAGAATCAAATTTGATTTGTTTTGAAGTTACAGATAAGAATTCATAAAAAATGTTGGTTTATTGCATTAGGAGAATCAACAAAGAGGATATTGTAATTCTGGATTCATTGAACTATATCAAAGGTAAAAGTTCTCAATTTGTTTTTTATAATTGATTTTGATCGATATTGCAAATAAAAGTGTGTGAGTGGCAATGGCAATAAGGTGCTTTCTACCTAACCTAAACATCTTTAAATTTGTGTTTCTTCTATTGTAATCCATTAGGCTACAGATATGAACTTTTTTGTCTGATCAAACACACACAGACGCCTCACTGTCTGGTATGTAATATGTTGTTGATGGAAAACATGATTTTAACAGTGGCTGTGCATGATACCCCTTGGGGTAGACTAGCCATTATGGGTGGGTGGAGTTTGCACTCTGTTTCAAATTTAGGAGCACCATGGCGTACAGTGCTTATGTAGTTTAGGTGTACGCTACCATTCAAAATATGCTTTCTTTAATTCATGAGATTTGTTTTCTCGGTGACACTGAGATTTACCTCTTAAATGTATCACATTTATTCATGAAGGTTTACTGTTTGACGTCAGCCGAAGTGAGCTCAACATGGAACACAGAAAGGGATGTTGAAGAGCAGTACACTCAGGAGATGTAAGTAGACCAAATTACTTTCCCTTGGACAATTTTTATTTTGCTCACTGGATTTATAAGAGCTAACAACAGTACTGTTCAAAGACCCGCCTTGTTCTCAATGAGTCATTGTATGTCTAAACAACATGGCCATCTCCACATTTTAACAAATGCAGACTACTTTTTGTAAACGTTTTAAGATACCATTGATGCCTAATTCTTGCTCATGTTGTGTTATTGCCTAAATTGGCAACATTTAATGTATTTCTATTTGTTAGAGAAACACATTGACAAATTGAATAAACAATTGTCTGATGCATTGCACTATAGTGTTTTGTAGTTTATGCACATTTTCAACACCTGTCCCTAAATAGGTTTTTATGGAAACAAAAGGAAATAAAGAAATACATAATCAATAAAATAAATCACAATCTCTTATCAATACATTGCATTTGTAACCTTTATTTAACTAGGCAAGTCAGTTAAGAACAAATTCTTAATTACAATGATGGCCAAACCCGGACAACGCTGGGCCAATTGTGCGCTGCCCTGTGGGACTTCCAATCACAGCCGGTTGTGATACAGCCTGGAATCGAACTAGGGTTGCCAGAGATGCAGTGCCTTAGACCGCTGCACCACTCGGGAGCCCTGATTTACAATGACATTTTAGTCATTTACATTATCACAATTATATGCACAATGAAAATGGCATAGGCTTCAATTAGATGCATGAATGAAATTCCATTTGCTAAAGTGACTTGCAGACTCATGGTCTTTGGTTCTGCTTTTGCTTTCACAGCCTAGATGCGCTGGTGCTGAGATTTGAAACTCCAGACTCCAGGAACAGATGGGACAGCCCACTTTTCACCATTCAGAAAGAAGACACACTTCCATTTGAAGCTATCTCTGATGCCATCTTCAAAAGGAAAGCACCCCCTCCTAACCAGTCGACACAGAGTGTAAGAAACTTGTTTACATGCATAAATCACAAAGTAAAATCAAATCAAAATCAAATCAAAATGTATTTGTCACATACACATGGTTAGCAGATGTTAATGCGAGTGTAGCAAAATGCTTGTGCTTCTAGTTCCGACAATGCAGTAATAACCAACAAGTAATCTAACTAACAATTCCAAAACTACTGTCTTATACACAGTGTAAGGGGATAAAGAATATGTACATAAGGATATATGAATGAGTGATGGTACAGAGCAGCATAGGCAAGATACAGTAGACGATATCGAGTACAGTATATACATATGAGATGAGTATGTAAACAAAGTGGCATAGTTAAAGTGGCTAGTGATACATGTATTACATAAGGATGCAGCCGATGATATAGAGTACAGTATATACATACGTATGCATGTGGGATGAATAATGTAGGGTAAGTAACATTATATAAGGTAGCATTGTTTAAAGTACCTAGTGATATATTTACATCATTTCCCATCAATTCCCATTATTAAAGTGGCTGGAGTTGAGTCAGTGTCAGTGTGTTGGCAGCAGCCACTCAATGTTAGTGGTGGCTGTTTAACAGTCTGATGGCCTTGAGATAGAAGCTGTTTTTCAGTCTCTCGGTCCCAGCTTTGATGCACCTGTACTGACCTCGCCTTTTGGATGATAGCGGGGTGAACAGGCAGTGGCTCGGGTGGTTGATGTCCTTGATGATCTTTATGGCCTTCCTGTAACATCGGGTGGTGTAGGTGTCCTGGAGGGCAGGTAGTTTGCCCCCGGTGATGCGTTGTGCAGACCTCACTACCCTCTGGAGAGCCTTACGGTTGAGGGCGGAGCAGTTGCCGTACCAGGCGGTGATACAGCCCGACAGGATGCTCTCGATTGTGCATCTGTAGAAGTTTGTGAGTGCTTTTGGTGACAAGCCGAATTTCTTCAGCCTCCTGAGGTTAAAGAGGCGCTGCTGCGCCTTCTTCACGATGCTGTCTGTGTGAGTGGACCAATTCAGTTTGTCTGTGATGTGTATGCCGAGGAACTTAAAACTTGCTACCCTCTCCACTACTGTTCCATCGATGTGGATAGGGGGGTGTTCCCTCTGCTGTTTCCTGAAGTCCACAATCATCTCCTTAGTTTTGTTGACGTTGACTGTGAGGTTATTTTCCTGACACCACACTCCGAGGGCCCTCACCTCCTCCCTGTAGGCCGTCTCGTCGTTGTTGGTAATCAAGCCTACCACTGTTGTGTCGTCCGCAAACTTGATGATTGAGTTGGAGGCGTGCGTGGCCACGCAGTCGTGGGTGAACAGGGAGTACAGGAGAGGGCTCAGAACGCACCCTTGTGGGGCCCCAGTGTTGAGGATCAGCGGGGAGGAGATGTTGTTGCCTACCCTCACCACCTGGGGGCGGCCCGTCAGGAAGTCCAGTACCCAGTTGCACAGGGCGGGGTCGAGACCCAGGGTCTCGAGCTTGATGACGAGCTTGGAGGGTACTATGGTGTTGAATGCCGAGCTGTAGTCGATGAACAGCATTCTCACATAGGTATTCCTCTTGTCCAGATGGGTTAGGGCAGTGTGGTTGAGATTGCATCGTCTGTGGACCTATTTGGGCGGTAAGCAAATTGGAGGGGGTTTAGGGTGTCAGGTAGGGTGGAGGTGATATGGTCCTTGACTAGTCTCTCAAAGCACTTCATGATGACGGATGTGAGTGCTACGGGGCGGTAGTCGTTTAGCTCAGTTACCTTAGCTTTCTTGGGAACAGGAACAATGGTGGCCCTCTTGAAGCATGTGGGAACAGCAGGTATAGGGATTGATTGAATATGTCCGTAAACACACCGGCCAGCTGGTCTGCGCATGCTCTGAGTGCGCGGCTGGGGATGCCGTCTGGGCCTGCAGCCTTGCGAGGGTTAACACGTTTAAATGTTTTACTCACCTCGGCTGCAGTGAAGGAGAGACCGCATGTTTTCGTTGCAGGCCGTGTCAGTGGCACTGTATTGTCCTCAAAGCGGGCAAAAAAATTATTTAGTCTGCCTGGGAGCAAGACATCCTGGTCCGTGACTGGGCTGGATTTCTTCCTGTAGTCCATGATTGACTGTAGACCCTGCCACATGCCTCTTGTGTCTGAGCCGTTGAATTGAGATTCTACTTTGTCTCTGTACTGACGCTTAGCTTGTTTGATAGCCTTGCAGAGGGAATAGCTGCACTGTTTGTATTCGGTCATGTTACCAGACACCTTGCCCTGATTAAAAGCAGTGGTTCGCGCTTTCAGTTCCACACGAATGCTGCCATCAATCCACGGTTTCTGGTTAGGGAATATTTTAATCGTTGCTATGGGAACGACATCTTCAACGCACGTTCTAATGAACTTGCTCTAATGTTTCTGCATGCAGTTGGTAGTTTCAGGTTTTAAGTGAAGTTTTTCATCCATCTGTTGCAGCAACCACTGTCATCTACAAACTTCTTGTATGAGCTGGACAAAGTCACACAAGATGTGTTGATGGTGAGAGCCTTCATATTTATCAGTAACTTCCTTTATTGTTTTGTCAATCCCTGCATTGGTCACCCCCCTGCTGTTTTCTTTTGTTTCTCTGTTTTTCTTTCAGGATCATTTGTTGAATGTATTATTTTTAATGCATAACCATTTTTGCTTCAGTTGTGTTATTAAATACTGTCTGCAATGCTGTCTGTTGGAAGAATGTATATTGACTCTTTCTGTTTGTACCAGGCAATTCTCAACTCCCAGAAGACAAGTGTTCCAGGGGATCTCATTGCTGTTCCAGGAGCTACAGAAAATATATCCTTTGCCACATTTTGCATGTTGCTCACATATACCCCCCTCCTCCTTCTAAAAAGTATTATTTTAGTATTATTTATTTGACAGTCTCTCATGGACGTATTCTTTTTATTTTAATCACCACCTCACAACAGTCTAGCACCAACAGGGGTTAATGTCATCTTGTATCAAATAACTGGATCTCTTAGCATGGGGCTGTGGATAAATGGACATCCATCAAAGAGTATCTTTCATTTGATGCAGTTGGTGGCGCAGCAACTGAGCCACCAGAAAGGTATCGCCATCAAACACATAGGATGTTTGAGACGGGGACCAAATCATTGGAAGCATGGCGACTGGCTTTTATCAGGATTCCGAAGCAGACTCAGAAACCAGTACTTTGTTGTTCCCCCTGCAGCTCACTTTGAACAACATAGCACAGGCAAAGTAGTGCTAGTGGAGTCTTGAACTACAAAATGTGAGTTGAATATTGATTGTCTTCAGAGAGATGACGTTTCTGCACAGCCTTCTGAAAGCATACATTCATCTCTTCAAATTGTGGTTTCGGGACATAAGGGGGCCGAAGCCAAATGTATTCGATACTGTAACCTTGCTTTCAGCTCTGACACATCAGAGAATTCATGAGTGTTTATCACTGTGTTTCCTTAACCTGATGTCAAACATAGAACTGACCAGAAGTCTAAACATGGCAGAGCTCCGGAAACTACGACGCCAGTTCATCAGCTACACCAAGATGCACCCGACAGAGAATATTGGACACATTGCTAACATGTTTGTACAGTATCTAAACAAGAGTATACATTGATTACTTTTTATTTTAACGCCTTTGGTTCAGGTCAATAAAATTAAGAGAATGCCTTGTATGATATGTTTACATTGTCTGAGACAAGTACATTCATTTTAAGTGTCTTTGTGTGTCTCAATGTATTTCAGAGGCTGCATTGAGGTTGCCCTTTTGGTATGAATCAAAATAGATCATATTTAGCTGTTAATGTTTCACAAAATTATATAAGACTGCAAACTTATTAGAGAGTAGTCTGGCAGGGTTTTGGGGTAAATCTGTAACAATCGGTCTATTAATTAGTACAATATAAATATTCTTTATCCAGTTTATTTTTGTCCTTAGGAGGCCAATGCAAGATGTTTCTATTGGGGTTTTCCCCATTGGTTTAGTATACTAAGCAGTCTTTACACAAAGCATAGATTAAAGTGACACTGCATGACTGCTCAATTTCTTAGTTTGTAATATTTTATGTCAATACGCATTGATTATTGCTTTTATTTCTATACTAGTCTAACATTGTGGGTGCAATGTATAATCCATTAAATTCACAATTCAAAACCATACACTGACATTTAAGAATCATTGATGACTGTTTATTGAAACATGCACTACCCTGTACAATAGGATGGTCAGGGATTTTGTTAGCCGTTTTCAGTGAGAATACAGCACAATACAAAATGTCAGTTGTGGCTTCAATCCTCCAAGCAGTGGGTCTGTGGGGATGTGCAATGAATTGGCCTGCGGCTGAATCTAGTTAATGGTCCCTGACGTAAGCAGGATAATTCCATCTGACTGCTGAGACTATTTCAGAGGTGTTTGATGCTTCATCGTTTTAGCCTGACGTGTGACCACTTCCCAAGTTAGGCTTTGCTGCCTGCTAATTGTAACACTTTGTCTTATCAATTACATAAATGTCATCGTATGCCTGCTGATGCTACTGTAATTGCCAAACCAGGAGATTAAGAGAAATATGGGCTCATTTCAAAGAGTAAAATGTCGATTTTGATGAGGGCAACACTGACATTTATTTTCTTGAATATTCCTAAAGCATTTAGAAAGCGAACATGTTTTCCTTGTGGAGTTCTATTCCATCTCAGTGGTTTCTCATTAATGACCAGCAAGCCCATAGGCTTTGTATTATCACCCTGTGCTTTTCAGATTGCCTTGACTTTGTTCCTAGGGAGACATTGGAGCAAAATCCACTCTCTGTCATTCATTCAGACTAAACGTAGATGGCAGTGGACAAGTCTTTGTGCTAACCCAGTCTAAAAATAGAGTCCCCATTCCCTTATCAGTACCTCCCTGACCTTAAGGCTTCCGCTCCAGGTCCTATGTGATCTGAAAATGGTGTAGGCTACAGAGTAACAGGATGCCATAATACATTTATTTTATTCTCCTTCCCTTATCAATTCATGTAGAGTGGTCCATTTATTTTATTCTGGTAGCCTAGTGTAGCCAGGTAGCCTAGTGGTTTGAATGTAGGACTAGTAACAGAAAGGTTGGAAGATCAAACCCTTGAGCTGACAAGGTACAAATCTGTCGTTCTGCCACAGAACAAGGCAGTTAACCCACTGTTCCTCATTGAAAATAAACATTCTTAACTGACTTACCTAGTAAAATAAATCAAATCTAGAGTAGTCCATTTATTTGGATGCTTTGGAACTGTCTTTTTAGATCACCCAAAGAGCTATGCCAGTTTATATGGCTCTATAAATTATATCATACTAGATTTTTGGTTTAACCAAGTTATGTCACATGCAGTGCCTTGCGAAAGTATTCAGCCCCCTTAAGTTAATACTTTGTAGCGCCACCTTTTGCTGCGATTACAGCTGTAAGTCGCTTGGGGTATGTCTATCAGTTTTGCACATCGAGAGACTGACATTTTTTCCCATTCCTCCTTGCAAAACAGCTCGAGCTCAGTGAGGTTGGATGGAGAGCATTTGTGAACAGCAGTTTTCAGTTCTTTCCACAGATTCTCGATTGGATTTAGGTCTGGACTTTGACTTGACCATTCTAACACCTGGATATGTTTATTTTTGAACCATTCCATTGTAGATTTTGCTTTATGTTTTGGATCATTGTCTTGTTGGAAGACAAATCTCCGTCCCAGTGTCAGGTCTTTTG
Source organism: Oncorhynchus mykiss (assembly GCF_013265735.2). Taxonomy (NCBI): domain Eukaryota; kingdom Metazoa; phylum Chordata; class Actinopteri; order Salmoniformes; family Salmonidae; genus Oncorhynchus; species Oncorhynchus mykiss. The sequence continues at coordinate 73,364,012 of NC_048566.1, read as the reverse complement.
CAGACTCCATCAGGTTTTCTTCCAGACTGGTCCTGTATTTGGCTCCATCCATCTTCCCATCAATGTTAACCATCTTCCCTGTCCCTGCTGAAGAAAAGCAGGCCCAAACCATGATGCTGCCACCACCATGTGTGACAGTGGGGATGGTGTGTTCAGCTGTGTTGCTTTTACACCAAACATAACGTTTTGCATTGTTGCCAAAAAGTTCAATTTTGGTTTCATCTGACCAGAGCACCTTCTTCCACATGTTTGGTGTGTCTCCCAGGTGGCTTGTGGCAAACTTTAAACAACACTTTTTATGGATATCTTTAAGAAATGGCTTTCTTGCCACTCTTCCATAAAGGCCAGATTTGTGCAATATACGACTGATTGTTGTCCTATGGACAGAGTCTCCCACCTCAGCTGTAGATCTTTGCAGTTCATCCAGAGTGATCATGGGCCTCTTGGCTGCATCTCTGATCAGTCTTCTCCTTGTATGAGCTGAAAGTTTAGAGGGATGGCCAGGTCTTGGTAGATTTGCAGTGGTCTGATACTCCTTCCATTTCAATATTATCGCGTGCACAGTGCTCCTTGGGATATTTAAAGCTTGGGAAATCTTTTTGTATCCAAATCCGGCTTTAAACTTCTTCACAACAGTATCTCGGACCTGCCTGGTGTGTTCCTTGTTCTTCATGATGCTCTCTGCGCTTTTAACGGACCTCTGAGACTATCACAGTGCAGGTGCATTTATACGGAGACTTGATTACACACAGGTGGATTGTATTTATCCTCATTAGTCATTTAGGTCAACATTGGATCATTCAGAGATCCTCACTGAACTTCTGGAGAGAGTTTGCTGCACTGAAAGAAAAGGGGCTGAATAATTTTGCACGCCCAATTTTTCAGTTTTTGATTTGTTAAAAAAGTTTGAAATATCCAATAAATGTCGTTCCACTTCATGATTGTGTCCCACTTGTTGTTGATTCTTCACAAAAATACAGTTTTATATCTTTATGTTTGAAGCCTGAAATGTGGCAAAAGGTCGCAAAGTTCAAGGGGGCCGAATACTTTCGCAAGGCACTGTAGCTATGGATTAACAGCACCTTTCTCTAATTGGCTCAAATGTTCTTGTCCTGTACTTCAACCTTGACCCTGGCAAACAAACAGTGGATTTGTTGATTAGAAATCTCCTAAAACCTTCTAAACAGAGGAAAACAGGAACATCCTGACTAAGCTGTACCTCTTCAAAGACCGAAATAATCTTTTATGTAAGAATTAGCAAATTTATGCTGCATGGTGTAGAATGTCATTTGCTGAATCATGCATGACAAAATGTGATTAAAAAAATGGTTTGCTTCCATCCTCTGGGGCAAAAGTTACACTTGGAGTTTGCTGTATAGTTGTACCCTCTGACTATGTATTACTAAGGACCATTACTTTTGCTCTTATTCTACCCATTATTGTCATAAGATTAATCCATTTAGAAAAACTTTACACGTGTAATAACGTTTAGTACATTTTAATACAATTGATGTCGGTAAATTACTAATAAAAACAAATACATTTATTCTAATTAACATGGAAGCATGAGGGTAATCAAAATTATACTGAATGGTCCCATTTACAGTGAATACATAACTTTCTTCTCAGTTATTTTCCCTGGCAGGATGGCAGTGCCAAATAGCCTGTCCCAGTGGCTGAAGAAAGGTGCATAGTTACTGTTGGGCTTCTGGTGGTGCATGTCATGAGCTGGTGCTCCTCCTAACAGACCAAATGGTACCAGGTGGTTGAGACCCCATGGCAGGTCATAGCCTATGTGGTCCTCCACTGACATCCAGATACTGATGATGGTGACGCACCAGGTAGTAAAAGGGTGGCATTTCAGCAGGATGGGGTCCAGGTTGCTCCAGAATCCCACTGTTATCAGTTCTGGAATGCTGAGTTGCTGGGTGTTCCAGGAAAAGGGTGCCATGTATTCGTGGTGGATGGCATGGACCCACCGATACAGTTGTGGATGCTTGTGGTGCACAAAGTGCCACATATAATACTGGGTGTCAAAAAGAAGAAGGGCAGCAAGTCCATCAATGAGAACCTCTACCACAGTTGGAGCACTGGAAGGCAGCGCCACTGAAGGCATAAAGCAGGTCTGAGTCAGCACAGCAGGCAGAACAAAGATCAAGTGGTTATAAACAGCCCTTCCGAAGCTCTTTGCCATCATCCCCATGGTTGGACGTCTCTCTTGCTGGATCTTGTAGTGGTGAATGGAGGGGACCATGTCTCCCAGGAGGTCTAGTACAGCAAAGGGGAGACTGGAGAAGAAGTAACTGGAGAAGCAGAGTATGACAGGGAAGAAGGGAGAGGAGATGAGAAAGTAGTGGTTGAAAAGGAAATAGTCCCATAGAGGCTGAAGAAGCCTATCAGAGGATCTGGAGAAGGTAGGAAGCTGCAAAGGCAGCTGAATCTTGCTAATGTTCAACATCCTGGTTACTCTGGATGCCTGTGGCTGTAATGTGCAGAGAGAAGACATTCTCCCTTTATATAGTGCTGAGCTAAGGACTTGGCTCTCACATCAATGAGACAGCTGTTTTTTTGTAATTTTTTTGTTACATACAATTTCAACAATAAGTCCTTTTCTGGTGGATTTTGTTAATCTTCCGGAACACACACAAACCTTTCGGCACTGACCAGTTCCAAGTTCGTGCCTGCAACACTGTCCTCCCACTGGCAGTTTATCCCAAAAGGCCAGTGAGTTAATCAGCTTATTCAAAATGGTAAGTCATATTGTACCAGATACAGATCTTTGGTCCCTGCTTGAGTTAATTATACATGTTACCTATCAAGTTAAAACTCAATTGCAAGGCATCTTAATTAGTAGAATTTATTAAATTGATAATATCCACAACATTCACTTCTTACATATTTGTATTTCAATTTGAGACAACCATGGTGACCTATTCATATAAAAATGGTCAATCATCATTTTGATTCTCAATAGCATTAGTTAAGTCCATGAAATCTGTTATTTTCCATCTGTTCATTGGCCATGTGCTCTTAAATTATTTTAGAAGATTAGTGAGTTTATTTAGTCATAGATTCCAATCGCATGTAATCTTACTTAATCATTATTTAGCATAACCTGATGTAATCTTACCTAATAATCGGTTTGTGGAGCTACTTAATTACGGTCAAGGGAGCAAACCTGTCACAGCTATTCTATCCAGATGCCATGGTCAAACTACCAAGATTTTGTCTAGCCTGCCCACCTAAAAGACACAAAACACAGTTCTGAGAAACAGAACATCCCACTGGGTAAAAACTGGTTGAATCATAATTGTTTCCACGTCATTTCAACAAAAATAATGATGTGATGACATTAAAAAGGTTCGGACCCTTTTTTTCAATTTTCACCAAAAATGACATGCCCAAATCTAACTGCCAGTAGAACGAATATGCAAATTATTGATACCATTTGAAAGGAAACCCTTTGACGTTTGTGGAAATGTGAAATGAATGTAGGAGAATATAACACATTAGATCTGGTAAAAGATAATACAAACAAAAAAAACAAGTGTTTTCAAAAATGTTTTTTGTTCCATCTTTGAAAAGCAAGGATAGGATTTTAGGTGTAATTTAGATGTTGTCCACAAGATGGAAGCAGTGTGGGGTGGAGCCAGTTCCTACATTTGAATACCTTTTTTTCAAACAAAACTACACCATCTCTGGAACCCTCAGGATGACAAATCAGAGCAAGATTACTGAATGTAAGTACATTATTTACCTTCAGAGGTGAATATATCAAACCAGTTGCCATGATGTTTTGTTGTTGTGCACGATCCTCAAACAATAGCATGGTATTTTTATTGTTGTAATAGCTTCTGTAAATTGGACACTGCCGTTAGATTAACAAGAATTTAAGCTTTCTGGCCAGAAGACATGTCTATGTCCCTGTTGTTTACAACGTCACTCTAGTCACACTATCGAATATTGAGCAACAACTGTCCCGGTTTAGGAACACCGATCTCGTAGATCAACGTGGAAAACTGATCGGATTTGCAAAAAGTCAACGTGAGGGAATTTTGTATTTTTTAAATACCTAAATCCAATTACACTGTGACATTTTTTGTTGATTTTACATTGAATCCTCATTAGTTGACAACTCAACCAAATGTAAATCAAAACTAAACGTTGAACTGACGATTGTGCCCAGTGGGATAGCACTCATCCTTAATTGATGAGTGGGTTAAGTTGTGAGAGAATTGGAAAAGTGGCAACACTAAAGAGTCTACTGTAAATGTAGGGCATTGCATTGATTTTACAAGGCACTTGGGGAGGCTGTTACAGAGATAAGAAACTTAATGGGAGTGTCTGTGATTACAATGAACACAAGCACCAGGGTTACTTGTACTGTGCCGGAGAGTGTTCTGCTGCATGTTCCCACCAGGGCAACAAGGCTGAGTGCTACTCCAGGACCGGGGCTCAATCCTCAAAACAATGTTAACACTTCTCACCAATCACATCAGCTGGATAACATTACAATAGTTGATTTATTAGAAATCAATAAGGCATTGATAGAAGGGTTGCTCTTGAATCACACAGAGCAGGCCTGATCAACCACTGCCATAACGTTAACATGTTGTCTCTGATTATTTATTTTCGCTGGCTGCTTTCCGTGAAATTGTTTTGTTTGTGTTGGCATACTTGTGTTTATCATTTCTGTAAATGAGAGAAAATAGTTTTATGAATGCACAATTTCATCAGGTTTGAACAAAAATATAATGTATTTTATTTTTAAAGTAAGATGCTGTGTTTAGACATCAGTGTGCGTGCGTGTACAGTATAGTACCTGCTCATTTTGACTTTGCTCCTGCAGCCCAGTCCTCCCTCCCAGTGACTGGTGTAGGCTCCTCTCGTCATCATGCCTCCACAGCTGACACAGGGCTTCCCATTGCTGTATGGCTACAAGTAAGGACAACAGCAGTTTAGGGTTGGAATCTAGCATATGGAGATGCACTACTCTAGCCATCCAGGCAGCTTACCTGCTCTTTACAGCAGTGACCACAGATCATCCTGGTGGCCAGCTCCATGGGGTGGTCCTGGTCCTCGTCATGACACACGTCACAGGGGTAGGCCCGGCCACAGCATGAGAACCTGAGAGCACACCCATGGGATGTCACTCATCAGCAAAGCTTACTTTGGCAACACAAAATGATGTTAAAGAGAAAGAGGTGGCTAAAAACCTGAGCCAGCGATGACTCTGTTTGTAGTGTTTGCAGGATCCCTTCTCAGGTAGTGGTTTCCCCATCTGTATGGCAGGGTCCCTTATGTTACGCCGATAGGTCAGTGAAGAGTCACTGTGCCCTGTACAGTACAGTCAACTATGTATTACAGACAGAATAGCCAAACCAGCTGTTTAACTTTCTTCCATATTTCATCATTAAAATCCTACTATAGGCCTATGTTTCTGACCGGTTTTCTCTTTGCGTGGCGGAATGTACTGGAATCGTGTGCTGTCAACCAGGATGCTGAGTTTGCTGTGACAGTGCTGACAGTTGAACTCCTTGCTCTGGCCATACAAAAGGTTCTGCAGACAAAATAATATACAAAATCAGACTAATCAAATAACAGAACAGACCATCTTAGGTAAAAACTTCACCCAGATATAAATACTTTCATCATCATAAGACAAGAATGGAGCAATGTTGGTGACCTTCACAGGTCCCTCTTTGGAGCAGTTGAGGCAGACAATGACCAAATCACAGTCCTGCAGGACCAGGTCCACAGGAGCAGCAGTGCCCAGGTCCAGATAGCCCAGGACGTCACTGTAGTGGTGCAGCATGCTGGGTCTGAAAGCAGCACTGATCCCTGCGTTACACTTCTCACACTGGGCCGTGCAGGGGTTCCTGCCATTTAGAGTCAGGTCTGCTGTCACCTTACACCTGCAAACAACACACACAGGCCAGACAGACACACAATTATGTCACATGTCCAAGTCCGATCAACACAAAAAAAATACTGCAGATAAGTTGAATCTTTCCTCCTATAAGCAATATTACAAGGGGAAAATGTGAGATACAGAGTAGGCTACAGTAGATGGCATCAGTGAAGGACAGTCTGTCTGCTCCACCTGCTGCACTGCAGACACACAGTGACCTGCGTGGCGACCACGGTCGCCGTGCCCTCTCCCAGCCTCAGGCCCAGCAGCTTCACCTCTGTTCCTCTGCGGGGCTCACTGAGCTTAATATTCTCCACCTTCCCCTGGTCCTCTTCATCACTAACACCACCATCATCATCATCATTATCATCACAGCCAGGGTACAATAGTTTTTTCCACTCCTCATCTTCTCCTCCTCTGCTCTCCTCATCAGTTGCAGTGTGGAGGACAGGGTCAGGCATGTCATCAGCGGCAGGCTCTTTGCACACGGTTGCCTGGAGCTGCTGGTATGGCACAAACTGAATTCCGGCCTTTGCTATCTCCATGTCTTTTTTCAGCTGAGGAGAGATTTAAAAGAGAGAAAGGATTAGAACGCTGCTGTTATTAAGTAGTTTTAAGGAAATAAACTAATACAATACAGAGAATTCATAACATTACCACAGTCTCTCATGGAAAACAGAGGTTACCAGAAGGATATCATACTAAGTAGACTAACATAAATGGAACTCTGTTTTAATACCAGTCTAGTCTCACCTGCCTGGCTCCCTCAGTGAACAGTCTTTCCATGCTGCGATCCAACCAGCGAAGGAAGGGTCGGAAGAGCAGCTCCACCTTACCCATCAGCTGATTGGTGGCATGTTTAGCCTGTAGCCATTCCAGTGAGGCTTGTTCAACATACCTATGTGAATAAAAAAATATGAGCTGGCGCACACCCAGAGACAATTATTGTATGTAGAGGTGCTGATTACAGCGAATAAACTATAACCTATTTTTAAAAATAAAATAAAAAGAGTTGTGCACACTATATATAAACTCCCATGGGTTAATCACCAACGTTTCGGCATCTCTGTGCCACAATTACTGGGATACATAAACTATAACACCTGTCCCACAGGTGTGAAGTTCGGATGTACCGATCCTGTGCAGGTGTTGTTACACGTGGTCTGCCACTGCGAGGATGTTCAGCTGTCCGTCCTGTCTCCCTGTAGCACTGTTTTAAGCGTCTCACAGTACGGACATTGAAATGTATTGCCCTGGCCTCATCTGCAGTCCTCATGCCTCCTTGCAGCATGCCTAAGGCACTTTCACACAGATGAGCAGGGACCCTGGGCATCTTTCTTTTGTTGTTTTTCAGAGTCAGTAGAAAGGCCTCTTTTAGTGTCCTAAGTTTTAATAACTGTGACCTTAATTGATTGCCTACCGTCTGTAAGCTGTTCGTGCCTTTACGACCGTTCCACAGGTGCATTTGATTAATTGTTTATGGTTCATTGAACAAGCATGGGAAACAGTGTTTACACCCTTTACAATAAAGATCTGTGAAGTTATTTGGATTTTTACAAATTATCTTTGAAAGTCAGGGTCCTGAAAAAGGGACATATACATACACCCACACACCACACAGTTGAAGTCGGAAGTTTACATACACCTTAGCCAAATACATTTAAACTCAGTTTTCATCCTAGAAAAGATGTCCTGTCTAAGGTCAGTTAGGATCACCACTTTACTTAAGAATGTGAAATGTCAGAATAGAAGTAAAGAGAATGATTTATTTCAGCTTTTGTTTTTATTATATTACTTTCATCACATTCCCAGTTGGTCAGAAGTTTACATGCACTCGAATAGTATTTGGTAGCATTGCCTTTGAAGTGTTTAACTTGGGTCAAACATTTCGGATAGCCTTCCACAAGCTTCCCACGATAAGTTGGGTGAATTTTGTCTCATTCCTCCTGACAGAGCTGGTGTAACTGAGTCAGCTTGTAGGCCTCCTTGCTCGCACATGCTTTTTCAGTTCTGCCTACATATTTTCTATAGGATTGAGATCGTGGCTTTGTGCTGGCCACTCCAACACCTTGACTTTGTTGTCCTTAAGCCATTTTGCCACAACTTTGGAAGTATGCTTGGGGTCATTGTCCATAAAGCAACCAAGCTTTAACTTCCTGACTGATGTCTTGAGATGTTGCTTCAATATATCCACATAATTTTCCATCCTCATGATGCCATCCATTTTGTGAATTACACTCGTCCCTCCTGCAGCAAAGCACCCCCACACCATAATGCTCCCCCATGCTTCACGGTTGGGATGGTGTTCTTCGGCGTGCAAGCCTCCCCCTTTTCCTCCAAACATAACGATGGTCATTATGGCCAAACAGTTCTATTTTTGTTTCATCAGACCAGAGGACTTTTTCTCCAAAATGTAAGATCTTTGTCCCATGTGCAGTTGCAAACTGTAGTCTGGCATTTTTATGGCGGTTTTGGAGCAGTGGTTTCTTCCTTGCGGAGTGGCCTTTCAGGTTATGTCGATATTGGACTCGTTTTACTTTGGATATAGATACTTTTGTATCTGTTTCCTCCAGCATCTTCACAAGGTCCTTTGCTGTTGTTCTGGGATTGATTTGCACTTTTCGCACCAAAGTACGTTCATCTCTAGGAGACAGAACGCATCTCCTTTCTGAGCGGTATGACGGCTGAGTCGTCCCATGGTGTTTATACTTGCATACTATTGTTTGTATAGATGAACGTGGTACCTTCAGGTGTTTGGACATTTCTCCCAAGGAAGAACCAGACTTGTGGAGGTCTACAATTTTTTTTTCTGAGGCCTTATTTCCCATGCGGTCAAGCAAAGCGGCACTGAGTTTCAAGTTAGGCCTTGAAATACATCCACAGGTACACCTCCAATTGATTCAAATGATGTCAATTAGCCTATCAGAAGCTTCTAAAGCCATGACATCATTTTGGGGAATTTTCCAAGCTGTTTAAAGGCACAGTCAACTTAGTGTATGTAAACTTCTGACCCACTGGAATTGTGATACAGTGACTTGTAAGTGAAATAATCTGTCTGTAAACACTCGTTGGAAAAATTACTTGTGTCATGCACAGAGTAGATGTCCTAACCGACTTGCCAAAACTATAGTTTGTTAACAAGAAATGTGTGGAGTGGTTGAAAAACGAGTTTTAATGACTCCAACCTAAGTGTATGTAAACGTCCGATATATATATATATATATATATAGATAGATGAGTGTTACAACATGTCTATGTGGACTGACACATTGAGAAAAATGTATCAAAACTTATCAAAGTGTTATTATATTCCGACTGTAAAGCCATTGAAAATAAAATAAAGTTTATCTCACCTTCCCATAACTGATGGCAAGTCCTGGTCCAGTGGTATATCTAATGTAAATACCTGGAGAAAAAAATAACAAAAAAATGTACACCTTGAGTCTTAGCTCTAGACACAATAGGATTATAATCAAACAGATGAGATTTGTAGGTCAAAGATTTTAGTTTACCTCTTGTGGGTACTTTTCCGGAAAGCTCACCATTATGTCAACGTCTTTCAAGTCAAAAGGCTGTAAAACAGTATAAGGAGTGAGTCAGCATGTTTTTATGCACAATTTTCCATGTTGTAACATTCCTATGATGTTCATAAAACTATATCATAGTAGAAACAATAAAAGACAATGGCCTTTGAGGCCTTGTATTGTGGATTGGAATAATGCAGACAATGTTTACCCAGTCTGGATCAGTGGGCTGTACTGTGGCTCGGTAGAAGGTGACTTGGCCGTCGCTCCGTTCCTGCACAATAAGCTGTTCTTTAGGAAAACGCTTTATCAGCTGCTTGATCTCAGTGTCCCGTAGCTGTTTGGTGATATTGTCAGTCAGGTCACTCAGTTTGACCACCTGAAGGGCACTGGGAGGGGGGGCATGGGGCACCCTGGGCCTGCCTCCGTCTCCTACAGGCTGGTCGTCAACTAGGGGAAACTGTGGTGGGTGCCAGTAGTGACATCTATCTTCCATGGTGCAGCACCCAGACAGAAAATAGCGACAGGGCCGGCGATTGTTGGCCCTCTCAACTCTGGTTGGAGCAGCCCTTGGTTTGGAGGGCAGCCTGTGGCCTACATCTCCATGGCTGTCAACCACTGGATTCTGCAGTGTGATTCCAGGGTGGCTGTGAGGGCCTGTCCCTCTTTGGTTCTCCTGTTCTGACCTTTGCTTTGTCCAGTTATCTACCTTCCCCTGGGTGAGGGTGGTGTAATCTCCTCTTTGATGGAGGAAGCGGCACTTCCTCCCAAAGTTACAGTGCCGTCCCTGTGAGTAGAAACGACACAGCTGGACTTGAGGGCCACCATGTGCTGGTTGATTCCTGTTCTCTTCCTCATTGTGACACAGAGAGACAGAATCCCCATTGCTCTCTGGTGATACCTATAGAAAATAACTCTTGTTATGACATTCATGAAAACGTGCAGGGAGTACAAAGTAGGAAACACTGAAATGACCATCACTGAAACAAGAAAATACTAAATGTAGTTTGTCACATCAGATATACAGTGCATTCGGAAAGTATACAGACACCTTGTCTTTTTCCACATTTTGTTATTAGATAATACAGTGATTGACACAATAAGATAAATCCGTCTCTCACTCGTGTATTGACACAAATATCCTGTCATTCATCCTTATGAACTACATACAGTGCATTCAGAAAGTATTCACACCCCTTGACTATTTCCACATTTTGTTATATTACAGCCTTATTCTAAAATAGATTCAATTGGTTGGATGGGAAGCATCACAGCAAAGCTATTTTCACGTATCTCCAGAGATGTTCTATCAAGTTCAAGTCCCAAAGCCACTCCTGCTTTGTCTTGGCTGTGTGTTTGGGTTGTTGCCCTGTTGGAAGGTGAACCTTCGCCGTAGTCTGCGGTCCTGAGCAGGTTACCACCATGCTTCACTGTAGGTATGGTATTGGACAGGTGATGAGCGGTTCCTGGTTTCCTCCAGATGTGACACTTAGCATTCAGGCCAAAGAGTTCAATATTGGTTTCATCAGACCAGATTATCTTGTTTCTCATTGTGTGAGAGTCTTTAGGTGCCTTTTGGCAAACTCCAAGTGGGCTGTCATGTGCCTTTTACTGAGGAGTGGCTTCTGTCTGGCCAGTCTACCATAAAGGACTGATTGGTGGAGTGCTGCTGAGATGCTTGTCCTCCTGGAAGTTTCTCCCATCTCCACAGAGGAACTCTGTCAGAGTGCATCAAATTCTTGGTGACCTCGCTGACCAACAACCTTCCCCCCTGATTTCTCAGTTTGGCCGGGCAGCCAGCTCAAGGAAGAGTATTGGTGGTTCCAAACTACTTACATTTAAGAGTGATGGAGGCCACTGTGTTCGTGGGGACCTTCAATGTTGCAGAAATGTTTTGGTATCTTGACACAATCCTGTCTCTGAGCTATACAGACAATTCCTTCGACCTCACGGCTTGGTTTTTGCTCCTCATGCACTGCCAACTGTGGGACTTTATAAAGACAGGTGTGTGCCTTTCCAAATCATGTCCAATCAATTGAATTTACCACAAGTGGACTCCAATCAAGTTGTAGAAACATCAAGGATGATCAATGGAAACAGGACTCACCTGAGTCTCATAGCAAATGGTCTGAATACTTATGTAAATAAGGTATGTTTTCGCTTTGTCATTATGGGGTAGTGTGTAGATTGATGACATTTTTTTTTAGTTAATACATTTTAGAATAAGGCTGTAACGTAACAATATGTGGAAAAGTGAAGGGGTCTGAATACTTCCTGAATGCACTGTATATCAAACTAACCTATTTCACTAGAAATAGCCTCCAGTGTCCATCTTCTGTACTGTAGGCCTACTACTACTAGCTAGCGAAATCATAACACACGTGAAATGGTTTTGACTAGATGGGATGCAGCTAATGTCAGCAGTGACTACTTAGCAGGTTAGGAGAACTGGGGTAAGGTTAAGAAAGGGGTTAGTGTTATCTAAAATGTAAACAGAATCCTCGACGCGACTTTTGACGTCACTTTGACAAATAACTGCATCCCTTCTAGCCATGACCAGCTAAAATATCAAAATATGGCACTTATTTTGAATGAGTTAGCCCAACAACACTATTACAACTTTTAAAAAAGTACAGTACCTCAACGCTGTTTACAGGTGAACGTTCCATGTAGCTATTTGCTATACGTTTGTTTCCGTAAAGCTGATGTTACTTTGTTGCATTCAGTAGATACAGTAGCTGCAGCCAAAGTCCAATGGCTGACGTTGTTTTTCCTTCCTCTGGCATGGGCAGTGAAGACAATTCTTATACTTTATTGCCCCCTTCTGGTATGGAGTGAGATAGACACAGCTCGCACCATAAATTGCTGCATAGAATGTATACAGTCCATCCAATTGTTGACACATTTTCATGTGAATATTCTAGAATCGGCATCTGATAATATGTGCATTTTCCCACCAGTGGCGTGTTTCCACAAAATTGACCCGTTGGGGATAATATCAATGCATAATGACGTAGTGCACACAAAATGTACTTTTCCGCTTAAGTTTTCATGTACAGAATAAACATTAAAAGTTCAATGTGTTTCCATCGCATTTTCAACTCTACCAAGCATCGATCATCATGTTACAAGAATAAAACCCTCGATATTTATTGGAAAGGAGCACCAAGAGAACCTTGCACTTTCACAACCCTGTGAAGTTCATAATAACGTATTTTATATTTAGCCTACTAAACTGTATGGTTCTCCGACTACGACTCCTGAAACATCAAACCAAATTTACTTTGATATGATGGTTATTATATCAATATTTGCTCATAATTAATTTCACCAACACAAAAATATCCCACCATTGTTGAACAAACAAATTATCTGCCGGGAAATTGTACAGACATTTCCTGTTTCCATCACAGCTGTTATGATTTTTTTTATACGGTAGGACTTTACCCATAAAAACTCATACAATACTTTAACAAACATTTAATGAGCAGAACCTGAGGATAATCTCTACCCTGTGATTAATTGAATAACCCAATGTATAATAATAACGCATTTTGTGTGCTAGTGAAAATAATCAAAGGAAAAATGTAATGGAATACTACTGTAGGCCTGCACACATACTAACAATCAAGACATTGGTTGGTCATATACATTACATCCCTGACTGTTGTATAACCTGAGAATGAAAAGAGTTACAATATAAATAATTTAGAACCATGTTAGTGGATACTGGACATTCAGGGAGCAGTCTTTATTGGTCAATGCACCTGGCTTCCACATTCACATTTATTACACGTTAAGTACAAGGGAATGAACACCATTTACATTCTTTATTTTACAAAAGCTGGATTGATCTAGTAGTAGATACATTTTCAGGCCTGGGAATCGACCTGGGAAATGACTCCTCTCTTCAGCCTCTCTGGAATAGTGTCAGGCCCAATCACAGGAACTCTTTGAGGTCTCCTTTTTTCCCCATTGTTTTGAATGTGTCTTCATACTTTCTGTTCTGCCTCCCCATCCTGGCGTGTGACATCATAGGGGACAGATGGCCATGGGTCCAGAGTTCAAGATCCAGCCGAGCCGGCGGCCAACACCTTCCATGCTATTGCATTGTGCTGGCATCAGTCTGCATAACCATATGCTCCTTGTGCTTCCTGCAAGTGTGGCTCAGTGGACATGGAGACCACCGGTGACACTGCCAGACCAAGTCCCAACTCTAGTGGAGCTCATCACTGTGTGACGGGAAACCTTCTTCTCTTTGACTTCCAGTACTTCATCTGGCACCTGCTGCACCACTGGTTGTACATCACTTTCCATGCAATCCACCACAACTACTCAGCTCCCTTTGTTCTGGCTACACAATGCCTGGGAGGGTGGGAGCTGGTCACAGTGTGCTTTTGGACCACCCTGAATCCTGTCATCCTGAGATGCCACCTTCTCACCACATGTGTCTTTATGGTGCTCCATGTCCATGTGTCCGTGGAGGATCACTGCGGTTATGATTTTCCTTGGTCCACATCTCATCTGATACCCTTCAGTATTTATCGAGGGCCCAGCAAGGATGATGTGCACCATCAGAAACTCAACAAGAACGTTGCACCATACTTCAGCCACTGGGATAAAATATTTGGAACACATGCTGATTTTAGTTTCTCTTACTCTTACTCAGAGCCGGTGACGAATACATTCTTATGATGAAATTCTATGAAATTTAATTCAAACTAAATGATTATGAGAAATAGACCTCTTTCAAATGAAATGATATATTTGAGACCTGTAAATGAACTGAGTGAACACTAAGTTATCCTTCTCTACTTTGGGTTGTAGAACTCATTGGAGTGAATTCTGTTGGATGTTATGGTTAAAACTGTTTTATTATGCAATGGAAAAACGTATATAAACTTTTCCATGTTCTTCATAATTAATACATGTATATAACATATATATTTATCCATGTCCCTTTATTCAACCTGCCAGTACACCCAAAGTATAATACGTTTCTCGCACCCCAGATCGGGTCGAGACATAAAAATCAAAAGTACCATCAATTGCAATTCTCGCAACGTGATCTATGTGATTCGCTGTCAGTGCAGCTTATTTTACATAGGAGAGACCTCAAAGGGAGTTACACACTAGAATGGGTGAGCACCAAAGTGCCATTCGATGTGCTGACCCCAACAGCACAGTGACCCTCCATTTCAAATAGCGGGGACACTCACTTTGTGAGTTATTTTAGTTTGGAATTGAACAAGTCAGCAAAAACAAATGCGGTGGTGATGTTGACAAACACGGAAAATCCAGAGAGACGTTCTGGATCCATTCCTTAGAGACTTTAGTCCCCAGAGATCTTAACCTAGGAAAGGACTATAGTATGCTTTTGTGAAGGGCCCCATCTCTTTTTTGGACTTATTTGCACTTAATGTTTACACATGGAGGGAGCGTAGACTTCTGTATCTCATCACTGGGTGGAGACATTGACCATAGTACCCCACACCCTGAGTACCACCCTGTACCACTCCATCTCTCATTAGCACCACCAGCTGAATAGAGTTTCTCCCTAATGGTCTTCCTCATGCCCTATATCAGGAGTGGGCAACTCCAGTCCTCGAGGGCCTGATTGGCGACACACTTTTTCTCCATCCCTAACAAACACAGCTGATTAATCAAATTGCATTCTAAACTGAAGATCATGATTAACTGATTATTGGAGTCAGGTGTGTTAGCTGGAGCTGAGGCAAAACTGTGACACCAATCAGGCCCTTGAGGACTGGAATTGCCCACCCCTGCCCTATATCCATTCCTTTTGTGTTTATTCTGAAGGCCGAAATGTCAAACTTTTAAACTTGCTAACTAAAACCTATAATTGTTTGTGGTGAACCATCTCATAGACTCACTTAGGTTGAGCACCCACTCTTTTCCATTCTAGATCAGTCAGTCAATCACAATTTATTAAAGTAAATCTGTAGGAGCAGTCGAAACCGTGCTTCTAGACCTGAATCCTGGCCCCTTGATTTAAATGATTGTCGCTGAGGCCTTATCACTCAGCCAAAGATATTAACATAATATGTTCATCCCAACGCCTGCCATGTTTTTGGATATAGTTATGACGTTATCGCTGCTCGTGCCGCTCCCTGTGCTTCCAGCGCTAGCAAAGATTACGGATATATTGACAAGATACTCGTCTCTCCTCCCAAACAATAGGAGTCGTTGTCCACAAAGAAGCACGGTGGGGTGTCAAGCTTTCGCCTATTCCTCTCTTTGGATTGGTGGATACATATAATTAATTACTTTAAAACATTTCTGAATATTCGATGAGGATTTTTGACATTTGGGTACCGGACTTCTGGTTCTCTCTGAAACATGGATAAATTGTTCTGTCTCTGACAAAGACATTGAAGTAAATTATTATAATTTATTTGTGACTGATTACAAAAAATGGGAGAAGTGGCCATAATGTAAAATCTAATTTCATGGTGTCCCAATCTTTAAATATTTTTGTTCCCAATAAAAGCGATAACCTGGGGCCTGTTGCACAAAAGTAGAATTAAGACATCCGGGATAAATGACTCAGCTGAGCTCAATGAAGCCAAAACATGTGCGTCCAGGCTTAATTGGTTGCACAAAGACCAAGCCAGGATGAGCAGACACGGATTCATTAAGCCAGGTGAAACCAATCCTGGATAGGTGCGCGCTCACGGCTCACTCAAATAGACCCCGCCACAGATCACAGATTAACTGATTTACCATGGCAACTAGAGCCGCGTACTTTTCCCCGTCGGAAGCACAAATCCTCATGGAGGCATACGAGGAGGTAAAATATATAATTAAGAAGAAAGGCAACACCGCCACAGTGATAAAGCAAAGAGAAAAAGCGTGGCAAAGTATTGCAGACCGCCTGAATGCGTAAGTAGTGCACAATTACACACTCACCGCTCCGCTGAAACATCACAATTACAATTCAAATATTTAATTCACATCTCCAAAAATGCAGTTGTACTGTAATTATGAAACGGTTAATTTTTTTTATTGAAATGCACTGCAGATATGAGTGAAATTGTGTAAAGTAACTCCATCACACTGTATAAAGCTATGATAAAATTTTTGATATTTTTACTGAAAACAAGACAAAAATACCAAGTAATTTTTTGCAGTGTGACTCCATTAAGTGTGTGTGTGTGTGTGTGTGTGTGTAGATTAAACATGAACGGGCCAAAACGGACATGGCAGCAGGTCAAAATCAAATACAAGAACATTCTGCAGAATGGTATGGTCCCTGACTAATATTTAACAAAGCACAAGCATATATTGTACCCAGAAGGTGCCTGCTCACACATTGTCTGTACTGTTTTAGCAGTGAAAAAGAATACCCACAGACAAGGCACGGGTGGTGGGTCACCAAAGGCTGACCTTACCCCAGCAGAGGACATGGCCTTGGAGCTAAATAAAGGCAGGCCCGTCTTAGAGGGGATCCCTGGGGGGAAAGAGACGAGCATAGGTTCCTCCCAAGATGCCACCCGCTTCATTCAAGGTATGTCCTTCCATCTCTACATGGGATACAACCACATTCATATTGAATCAATTTGGACTGTCTGACTTTGGTTTACCTATTGCCTTGCAGTGTCTGGCAGCACTGTGTTCCTGTTAGAGCCACCAGCACAAGCACCAGACGATGCTGATCCAGTGAGTACTCCATCAAAGGCATACTGTAGGCCTGGCATGTCTTGTCTACTAGCTTCAATATGAATCCGATTAAATGTGATAGGGTGAAGGCCCCAGTGCAGCAGCAACAGCACATGATGGAGACGATGATGAGGAGGAGACCATCTCTCTGGATTCCAGAAGGCATGAGGTATCATGTTAAGACTGTGAAAGTACTATTTACTCTACAATGGTGAGGAGTCCTCATCAAAATCAAAAAATCTAATTTCTTTTACAGGACCCAGATGCTATACAGTGGGAAAACCAGCCTGGCAACATAGTGCGTATTAATAAAAGGACACCACATCCTGCCAAATTCAAGCTGCGCTAATTGTATTGTGTTCACAGAGCTCACAAGCTATCAGAAAGTTGTATGGCAACCACCTCCGGTGCCAAATAGAACTGGCAGACATAGACATTCAGTACAAGAAGAAAAAGATGGAAAATCTTGCACTGGAGTTCGAAATAAAAAAGAGGACAATTAGGAAACTGGACCTTGAAATAAAAAAACTTGAGAGGGAGGTGAGATATGCCTTCAATGTACACTGTATGCTAACTGTAACACAAATGTATTAATCATTATTTTTCTTTCCTCCCCCAGCTCCAAGAAGATGACACAGCTCAAAATAAAAATTAGGTATATTCTCGTAAAGTCAAGTGAGCCATGACATATGAGCTCTTATTGTGAGCACACAGGACGGTGGCATCTTTCTAAGGTTTTTTTTATTTTCCCAGCAATCAGTACAACCAAGTCATCGTTATAAGGCATCGCCCTCTTTTGCCCACCCCCCCCAGCACCAGGTGTGGCCACTAGCCTATATGAAGGCCCAAAATTGTGTGTTCCTTTCTGCTCTGACAATGGCATGCCCATTCGTGCGAGATGTGGTGGATGAAGAAGCACTTGTGCTGAGGAGAGCCTTCAGGTGAGAAAGGGTCTTCAGGGACCGGTTGGACCCACTGGCCTTCCCTGATGACCATCTATATGAAAGATACAGGTTTTCTGCAGATGGCATCAGGTATCTATGCAGACTACTGGGTCCCAGGATTAAGCACCGCACTGCACGGAGCCATGCACTGAGTGTGGAGCAAATGGTTTGTGTGGCCTTGCGCTTTTTTGCTAGTGGAGCCTTCCTGTACTCAGTGGGGGATGCAGAACAGCTGAACAAGGCCACAATTTGCCGCACAATAAGGAGTGTGTGTCTGGCTATCAAAGCATTAGCAGATGTCTTCATCTCCTTCCCTGGCCACAGAAGACTCTGTGACATCAAAGAGGAGTTCTATAGGATTGCAGGTAAGAGGATCTACAAATTACAGGACAACTGTTAACACATAGTAGGATACTCATTACTTTGTGTGACAGGTTTCCCCAATGTCATTGGTGCAGTGGACTGCACACACATAAGGATAAAAGCCCCCTCAGGTGCCCATGAGGCCGATTTTGTGAATAGGAAATCCTTTCACAGCATTAATGTTCAGGTGAACATAACTTTTTGATATTGTCCATTGACGAACACTCTGCATTGCCAGTGATGTGCATTGATTGGTGTAATATTCCTCATCTTATGATTTCAGATGGTCTGCAATTCTGACTGTGTGATCAGCAATGTTGTGGCAAAATGGCCTGGCTCAGTCCATGACTCCAGAATCTTTCGGGCCTCTGAAATCTATCAGTGCCTATCACAAGGTAAGCCACACAACCCCTATTTATAACCATCATGGCTGTGTCAAGAATATCACTGTGTTTATGAGGTAGTAATGATGAGATTTTGTGTTGACAGGTGAATTCTCTGGTGTGTTGCTGGGAGACAGGGGGTATGGCTGCCAGCCTTTTCTCCTGACACCTTTCACAGACCCCCAGGAAGCACAGCAGGCCTACAACCATGCCCATGCCAGGACCAGGGCCAGAGTTGAAATGACCTTTGGCCTCCTGAAGGCACGCTTTCACTGCCTTCACAAATTAAGGGTCAGCCCTGTTAGGGCATGTGATATTACTGTGGCTTGTGCTGTCCTCCACAATGTGGCCTGCCTGAGGAAGGAGAGGGCCCCCAGAGTGCCACCAGCCATGGACTGGGACAATCCGGCAATCTTCCCTGATGACGACAGTGGTCGGCTGCTGAGGGACCAATATGTGTTGAATTATTTTAGTTAGTATGTGTGCTTTCAATTTTGGTTAAATATGTCCTGCGGTGGCAGAGGAATTTGGGTTTTTTTGGGTTCGTTTTTTGACGAATTTGGCCTCTTATGTTTGTGCGGTATACTGTGTGTAATACAAGGCTGCAGGGAGGCTACTGCATCCATTCATTTGTCTGTTCAGTTGATGTGTATGGATTTGTCCTGCATTTATTTTAGTGTGCAGACATGCAGGGTGTGTTATACACATTCAAAGGTCTGTATATGTATCATTTTGTATAATATGCTTAGATTCTATGCTTTCCATCTTGTAGAGTCACTGTGACTTCAGTTTTGAAAGGAGCTGATGGTTTACCTGCTTTGTTTTGTCCTTATTCAATAAAGGAACATAATGTTACACATTGTGTTTTTATATTCATATGGAATGTGTATTTGTTTATATGACAGAGTACTAGGGCCACACTGAAGAAAAAGGATAAAGTCATAAATTTATGAGGCTGGTTCTTTCTGCAGAAAAGCTACATATTGTTTTTACAGTTTTGATACTTATGACAATGTGATACTTAATATTCTGGCACATCAGCATGTCTTTGTTTATGAAACCATACTGAAGTACAATTTCACGAAATGCCCCACATCTGTCATTTTAACAACTGTCCTCCTTTAAAACAACTGGTTACAATATTATGACTTGTGTTTTTTTCCCCTCTGTGGCCCTAATATTCTAGCATTTTATATATAGCCTTATAGTCTATGGGAAACTGTAAATTATCTAATGATAGCAACATCATCTAAAAATCATTTTTTATCCAAAATCATTGAAATTAATGATCACAAACGTTTAAATAACAGTGGGTCTAGTTATGTGATAACAATGTATAGTGAGCAGTGAAATAACTATTGGTTTCCATTTGTGGTGACTGCTGACTGACATTAGGGATGAGATTAAATAGATCCTGGAATTTAGCCTGGTCTGGAGCAGGCTAGCTCCACAGAATAAATCTCCATGGTAATTTATACCATAACATATCCTCCTGCCCCCTATCCATCTTTAGTGCAACCGGATTACGGATCAATTGAGCCAGGATCACCAAGATATCCTGGCTTAATCCCTTATCCTAGCCCCTGGGGCCTGTTGCACAAAACTAGGATAAGGGATTAAGCCAGGATATCTTGGTGATCCTGGCTCAATTGATCCGTAATCCGGTTGCACTAAAGATGGATAGGGGGCAGGAGGATATGTTATGGTATAAATTACCATGGAGATTTATTCTGTGGAGCTAGCCTGCTCCAGACCAGGCTAAATTCCAGGATCTATTTAATCTCATCCCTAATGTCAGTCAGCAGTCACCACAAATGGAAACCAATAGTTATTTCACTGCTCACTATACATTGTTATCACATATAACTAGACCCACTGTTATTTAAACGTTTGTGATCATTAATTTCAATGATTTTGGATAAAAAATGATTTTTAGATGATGTTGCTATCATTAGATAATTTACAGTTTCCCATAGACTATAAGGCTATATATAAAATGCTAGAATATTAGGGCCACAGAGGGGAAAAAAACACAAGTCATAATATTGTAACCAGTTGTTTTAAAGGAGGACAGTTGTTAAAATGACAGATGTGGGGCATTTCGTGAAATTGTACTTCAGTATGGTTTCATAAACAAAGACATGCTGATGTGCCAGAATATTAAGTATCACATTGTCATAAGTATCAAAACTGTAAAAACAATATGTAGCTTTTCTGCAGAAAGAACCAGCCTCATAAATTTATGACTTTATCCTTTTTCTTCAGTGTGGCCCTAGTACTCTGTCATATAAACAAATACACATTCCATATGAATATAAAAACACAATGTGTAACATTATGTTCCTTTATTGAATAAGGACAAAACAAAGCAGGTAAACCATCAGCTCCTTTCAAAACTGAAGTCACAGTGACTCTACAAGATGGAAAGCACAGAATCTAAGCATATTATACAAAATGATACATATACAGACCTTTGAATGTGTATAACACACCCTGCATGTCTGCACACTAAAATAAATGCAGGACAAATCCATACACATCAACTGAACAGACAAATGAATGGATGCAGTAGCCTCCCTGCAGCCTTGTATTACACACAGTATACCGCACAAACATCATAAGAGGCCAAATTCGTCAAAAAACGAACCCAAAAAAACCCAAATTCCTCTGCCACCGCAGGACATATTTAACCAAAATTGAAAGCACACATACTAACTAAAATAATTCAACACATATTGGTCCCTCAGCAGCCGACCACTGTCGTCATCAGGGAAGATTGCCGGATTGTCCCAGTCCATGGCTGGTGGCACTCTGGGGGCCCTCTCCTTCCTCAGGCAGGCCACATTGTGGAGGACAGCACAAGCCACAGTAATATCACATGCCCTAACAGGGCTGACCCTTAATTTGTGAAGGCAGTGAAAGCGTGCCTTCAGGAGGCCAAAGGTCATTTCAACTCTGGCCCTGGTCCTGGCATGGGCATGGTTGTAGGCCTGCTGTGCTTCCTGGGGGTCTGTGAAAGGTGTCAGGAGAAAAGGCTGGCAGCCATACCCCCTGTCTCCCAGCAACACACCAGAGAATTCACCTGTCAACACAAAATCTCATCATTACTACCTCATAAACACAGTGATATTCTTGACACAGCCATGATGGTTATAAATAGGGGTTGTGTGGCTTACCTTGTGATAGGCACTGATAGATTTCAGAGGCCCGAAAGATTCTGGAGTCATGGACTGAGCCAGGCCATTTTGCCACAACATTGCTGATCACACAGTCAGAATTGCAGACCATCTGAAATCATAAGATGAGGAATATTACACCAATCAATGCACATCACTGGCAATGCAGAGTGTTCGTCAATGGACAATATCAAAAAGTTATGTTCACCTGAACATTAATGCTGTGAAAGGATTTCCTATTCACAAAATCGGCCTCATGGGCACCTGAGGGGGCTTTTATCCTTATGTGTGTGCAGTCCACTGCACCAATGACATTGGGGAAACCTGTCACACAAAGTAATGAGTATCCTACTATGTGTTAACAGTTGTCCTGTAATTTGTAGATCCTCTTACCTGCAATCCTATAGAACTCCTCTTTGATGTCACAGAGTCTTCTGTGGCCAGGGAAGGAGATGAAGACATCTGCTAATGCTTTGATAGCCAGACACACACTCCTTATTGTGCGGCAAATTGTGGCCTTGTTCAGCTGTTCTGCATCCCCCACTGAGTACAGGAAGGCTCCACTAGCAAAAAAGCGCAAGGCCACACAAACCATTTGCTCCACACTCAGTGCATGGCTCCGTGCAGTGCGGTGCTTAATCCTGGGACCCAGTAGTCTGCATAGATACCTGATGCCATCTGCAGAAAACCTGTATCTTTCATATAGATGGTCATCAGGGAAGGCCAGTGGGTCCAACCGGTCCCTGAAGACCCTTTCTCACCTGAAGGCTCTCCTCAGCACAAGTGCTTCTTCATCCACCACATCTCGCACGAATGGGCATGCCATTGTCAGAGCAGAAAGGAACACACAATTTTGGGCCTTCATATAGGCTAGTGGCCACACCTGGTGCTGGGGGGGGGGTGGGCAAAAGAGGGCGATGCCTTATAACGATGACTTGGTTGTACTGATTGCTGGGAAAATAAAAAAAACCTTAGAAAGATGCCACCGTCCTGTGTGCTCACAATAAGAGCTCATATGTCATGGCTCACTTGACTTTACGAGAATATACCTAATTTTTATTTTGAGCTGTGTCATCTTCTTGGAGCTGGGGGAGGAAAGAAAAATAATGATTAATACATTTGTGTTACAGTTAGCATACAGTGTACATTGAAGGCATATCTCACCTCCCTCTCAAGTTTTTTTATTTCAAGGTCCAGTTTCCTAATTGTCCTCTTTTTTATTTCGAACTCCAGTGCAAGATTTTCCATCTTTTTCTTCTTGTACTGAATGTCTATGTCTGCCAGTTCTATTTGGCACCGGAGGTGGTTGCCATACAACTTTCTGATAGCTTGTGAGCTCTGTGAACACAATACAATTAGCGCAGCTGGAATTTGGCAGGATGTGGTGTCCTTTTATTAATACGCACTATGTTGCCAGGCTGGTTTTCCCACTGTATAGCATCTGGGTCCTGTAAAAGAAATTAGATTTTTTGATTTTGATGAGGACTCCTCACCATTGTAGAGTAAATAGTACTTTCACAGTCTTAACATGATACCTCATGCCTTCTGGAATCCAGAGAGATGGTCTCCTCCTCATCATCGTCTCCATCATGTGCTGTTGCTGCTGCACTGGGGCCTTCACCCTATCACATTTAATCGGATTCATATTGAAGCTAGTAGACAAGACATGCCAGGCCTACAGTATGCCTT
Organism: Oncorhynchus mykiss; assembly: GCF_013265735.2. Classification (NCBI taxonomy): domain Eukaryota; kingdom Metazoa; phylum Chordata; class Actinopteri; order Salmoniformes; family Salmonidae; genus Oncorhynchus; species Oncorhynchus mykiss. The sequence goes on along the minus strand of NC_048566.1, from coordinate 73,340,342 downwards.
TGATGGAGTACTCACTGGATCAGCATCGTCTGGTGCTTGTGCTGGTGGCTCTAACAGGAACACAGTGCTGCCAGACACTGCAAGGCAATAGGTAAACCAAAGTCAGACAGTCCAAATTGATTCAATATGAATGTGGTTGTATCCCATGTAGAGATGGAAGGACATACCTTGAATGAAGCGGGTGGCATCTTGGGAGGAACCTATGCTCGTCTCTTTCCCCCCAGGGATCCCCTCTAAGACGGGCCTGCCTTTATTTAGCTCCAAGGCCATGTCCTCTGCTGGGGTAAGGTCAGCCTTTGGTGACCCACCACCCGTGCCTTGTCTGTGGGTATTCTTTTTCACTGCTAAAACAGTACAGACAATGTGTGAGCAGGCACCTTCTGGGTACAATATATGCTTGTGCTTTGTTAAATATTAGTCAGGGACCATACCATTCTGCAGAATGTTCTTGTATTTGATTTTGACCTGCTGCCATGTCCGTTTTGGCCCGTTCATGTTTAATCTACACACACACACACACACACACACACACACACACTTAATGGAGTCACACTGCAAAAAATTACTTGGTATTTTTGTCTTGTTTTCAGTAAAAATATCAAAAATTTTATCATAGCTTTATACAGTGTGATGGAGTTACTTTACACAATTTCACTCATATCTGCAGTGCATTTCAATAAAAAAAATTAACCGTTTCATAATTACAGTACAACTGCATTTTTGGAGATGTGAATTAAATATTTGAATTGTAATTGTGATGTTTCAGCGGAGCGGTGAGTGTGTAATTGTGCACTACTTACGCATTCAGGCGGTCTGCAATACTTTGCCACGCTTTTTCTCTTTGCTTTATCACTGTGGCGGTGTTGCCTTTCTTCTTAATTATATATTTTACCCCCTCGTATGCCTCCATGAGGATTTGTGCTTCCGACGGGGAAAAGTACGCGGCTCTAGTTGCCATGGTAAATCAGTTAATCTGTGATCTGTGGCGGGGTCTATTTGAGTGAGCCGTGAGCGCGCACCTATCCAGGATTGGTTTCACCTGGCTTAATGAATCCGTGTCTGCTCATCCTGGCTTGGTCTTTGTGCAACCAATTAAGCCTGGACGCACATGTTTTGGCTTCATTGAGCTCAGCTGAGTCATTTATCCCGGATGTCTTAATTCTACTTTTGTGCAACAGGCCCCCGGTTGTCGATGTGTCAATAAACCAGAGAATACACATTGTTGTTACTGGGATTTACCGTCCCCCCTGCTACCATGGTGGATGCTATTAATGCAAATCGGAGTGTTTAACACATTTTCTGTACGATGAATTTAAAAGTATATGCATTGATTTTAATCAGACTCAATTGATCTCAAAACCCACAAGGCTAAATGTGAAAAACCCTGTTGACTCCTGATTTAATTCTTACTAATAACCCCCGTAAATATTTGTATAATGGATCATTTGCATATGATCTCAGTGATCATTGTCCCATAGTATGAATTAGAGATACGAAACAGCAAGTTTTCTCCTCAAGGGTTTTTACATGGCATGTTCTTACTCTGATTTAGCCACTGTCTCCAGTATTCCTGACCCTGAGTTGGCTCTAGAATATGCATCCTCCATATTTATTCCTCTGGCAGATAAACATGCCCCTTTTAAACTATTCAGAGGAAAAGTCAAAGTTAAAATGCCTAAATTAAATAAGTTAATAAGTTAAATAAAAGGTTAAATAATAAAATAAAATAAAAATATATATATTCAGTGTCAAAGATAGATCTAACACTTAGCTCAGAAAACTATCTGAGCTCATTCAGATGAGAAATCAGATCAGGGCCAAAGGAAGGAAAACAGACTCTGTAGTGGACTGGCAGTCTTTCAGACAATAGAGAAACAGATGTACTATCTAGATTAAGAAAGCTAAATCCAGTTACCTTTTAAGCTCCATCTCTGTTGGAAAACAGGGGCCTCCCAAGTGGCACAGCGGTCTAAGGCACTGCATCACAGTGCTAGAGGCATCACTACTATGAAATAACACAGATGGAATCATGTAGTAACCAAAAAAAAGTGTTAAACAAATCAAAATATATTTTAGATTTCAATTTCTTCAAAGTAGCCACCCCCTTTGCCTTGATGACAGCTTTGCACACTCTTGGCATTCTCTCAGCCAGCTTCACCTGGAATGCTGTTCCAACAGTCTTGAAGGAGTTCCAACATATGCTGAGCACTTGTTGGCTGCTTTTCCTTCGCTCTGCGGTCCAACTCATCCAAAACCATCTCAATTGGGTTGAGGTCGAGTGATTGTGGAGGCCAGGTCATCTGATGCAGCAGTCCATCACTCTCTTTCTTGGTAAAATAGCCCTTACACAGCCTGGAGGTGTGTTGGGTCATTGTCCTGTTGAAAAATAAATGATAGTCCCACGAAGCGCAAAGCAGATGGGATTGGCATATCGCTGCAGAATGTTATGGTAGCCATGCTGGTTAAGTGTGCCTTGAATTCTAAATAAATCACAGACAGTGTCACCAGCAAAGCACCCACACCTCCTCCATGCTTAATGGTGGGAACCACACATGTGGAGATCATCCGTTCACTGTCACAATCATTGGAAGCATACTAGGACCAACGTGCAGTATTGGGTTCCACATCTTTTTATTTAAAGTAAGCGAACCACAAAACAATAATGACTAACCGAAACAACAATGGTGTGCTAACATACAACTACACATAAACAATATCCCACCAACACAGGTGGGAAAAATGCTACTTAAATATGATCCCCAATTAGAGACAACGATTATCAGCTGCCTCTAATTGGGAATCATACAAATCACCAACATAGAAATACTAAACTAGAACCCCACATAGAAAATATAAACTAGAATACCCCCCAGTCACGCCCTGACCTACTATACCATAGAGAAACAAAGGCTCTCTATGGTCAGGGCGTGACAGTTCACCTAGCCTGCATCTCACAAAGACACAGCGGTTGGAACCAAAAAGCACACACACAAATCTAAGTAAAGGAATGGAATTAAGTATATATAAATATATGGACGAGCAAAGTCAAAGCAGCATAGATTAAGATACAGTAGAATATAATAGAATAGAATATAGTATGAGATGACTAATGCAAAATATGTAAACATTATTAACGTGACTAGTGTTCCATTTATTAAAGTGGCCAGTGATTTCAACTCTATGTATATAAGCAGAAGCCTCTAATATGCTAGTGATGGCTGTTTAACAGTCTGATGTCCTTGAGATAGAAGCTGTTTTTCAGTCTCTCGTCCCCAGCTTTGATGCACCTGTACTGACCTCGCCTTCTGGATGATAGCAGGGTGAACAGGCAGTGGCTTGGGTTATTGTTGTCTTGATAATATTTTTGGAGGCCTTCCTCTGACGTCGGGTGCTGTAGGTGTCCTGGGGGCAGGTAGTTTGCACGCCGGTGATGCTTTGGACAGACCGCACTACCCTCTGGAGAGTCCTGCGGTTGCGGGCGGTGCAGTTGCTAACTAGCTAGCCATTTCACATCCGTTACATGACTACCTCATGGAGCTGGTTGAGAGAATGCCAAGAGTGTGCACAGCTGTCATCAAGGCAAAGGGTGGTTCATTTGAAGTATCTGAAATATAAAATATATTCTGATTTGTTTAACACTTTTTGTGTTACTACATGATTCCATATGTGTTATCTCATAGTTTTGATGTCTTCACTATTATTCTACAATGTAAAAAATAGGGAAAATAAAGAAAAACCCTTGAATGAGTAGGTGTGTCCAAACTTTGACTGGTACTGTACAGTGCACACACACACACACACACACACACACACACACACACACACACACACACATATATGTATATACAGTGGGGAGAACAAGTATTTGATACACTGCCGATTTTGCAGGTTTTCCTACTTACAAAGCATGTAGAGTTCTGTTATTTTTATCATAGGTACACTTCAACTGTGAGAGATGGAAAATCCAGAAAATCACATTGTATGATTTTAAAGTAATTAATTTGCATTTTATTGCATGACATAAGTTTTTGATACATCAGAAAAGCAAAACTTAATATTTGGTACAGAAACCTTTGTTTGCAATTACAGAGATCATACGTTTCCTGTAGTTCTTGACCAGGTTTGCACACACTGCAGCAGGGATTTTGGCCCACTCCACCATACAGACCTTCTCCAGATCCTTCAGGTTTCGGGGCTGTTGCTGGGCAATACGGACTTTCAGCTCCCTCCAAAGATTTTCTATTGGGTTCAGGTCTGGAGACTGGCTAGGCCACTCCAGGACCTTGAGATGCTTCTTACGGAGCCACTCCTTAGTTGCCCTGGCTGTGTGTTTCGGGTCGTTTTCATGCTGGAAGACCCAGCCACGATTATATTTCACGCACCGTTGTATTGTTTCTATACTGGTGTTTTTTTGTGATTTAAATACCTTGTCCACGCATCTCAACTCTCCTGCGCCTGACTCCTTTTCACCAGTTACCCAAAGCCTTGACAGAAACACGCCCCTCAAATGGAGTCAGCAGGAGCAAAAGCCCTTGCAGTAGGGGTCGAGGAGCGAGTCCAGCAGCACGCTACTATGCTCCAGCATCTCGGCAGCACCATGGATCGCGTGCTACAAACCATGGAGTGCTGGGAGAGAAGAGGAGTTCCTCCAGCATCTCCACCAGCACCACCAGTTTCACCTACACTCACCCCTCCTTCACCTGGTCCCAGTGGGATTCGGCTCGCCCCTATGTTGGAACGGCAGCGGGATGTTAGGGGTTCTTGCTCCAGCTAGAGCTCTACCTGGCAACCGTCCACCCGGCTCCCTCGGGCCGTGAGAGCGTGGCCACCCTCGTCTCCTGCCTCTCAGGGAAGGCCCTGGAGTGGGCCAACGCCATATGGGGGAAAGAAGAAGCGGTGTTGGACAACTTCGGGGATTTCACCCGCTGCTTCCGGGCAGTCTTTGAACGTCTCGTCTCGTACACCTGAGGCAGGGGACGAGGAGCGCACAGGAGTTCACGTTGGACTTCCGGAATCTGGCCGCCGGCGCAGGATGGAACGATAGGGCCCTGATCAATCACTACCAGTGCAGTCTGCGCGAGGACGTCTGTCGGGAGTTGGCCTGCAGGAACACCACTCTCACATTCAACCAGCTGGTGGACCTGTCCATCCGGCTGGATGACCTGCTTGCTACCCGCAGACGTCCAGATCGGGGTCTGTTGATTCCGTCCCCCAGCACCACCGCTCCAACGCCCATGGAGTTGGAAGGTGCTGCACTTAGTGCGACCGGAGGAGGGGCCATTCCATACACCATCTGTGGCCGCAGAGGGCGCACTCCCGGTCGGTGCTGGGGAGGTTCCTCTGGGAGTCGCGGCAGCAGGCAGGGCACTCATGTGTCACCCAAGGTGAGTCGGCACCAGGCTCACCCAGAGCCCCCTGTTGCTCACATGTTTTTGTTTATTAATTTTCCTGAGTTTTTCCCGCATTCCCAGCATAAGGTGCTCGTAGATTCAGGCGCAGCTGGGAATTTTATTGACAGATCATTTGCCCATAGTTTAGGGATCCCCATTGTTCCTGTGGATATGCCCTTCCCTGTGCACACCCTAGATAGTCGACCATTAGGGTCAGGGCTAATTAGGGAGGCCACCGCTCCACTGGGTATGGTTACGCAGGAGGGTCACAAGGAGAGAATCAGTCTATTCCTTATGGATTCTCCTGCGTTTCCAAAGGTGCTGGGCCTAACCTGGTTGGCCTGTCATGACCCCACTATTTCGTGGCAACAGGGGGTTCTCACGGGCTGGTCACGAAAGTGCTCGGGAGGTGTTTAGGGGTTTCAGTCAGTGCTACTACGGTGGAAAGTCCAGACCAGGTCTCCACCATGCGCATCCCCTCTGAATATACCGATTTGGCTCTCGCCTTCTGTCAATAGAAGGCGACTCAATTACCACCCCATCGACGGGGGGAGTGTGCGATAAATCACCTGGTAGACGCAGCACTTCCCAGGAGTCACGTGTATCCCCTGTTGCAAGAGGAGATGGCGGCTATGGAAACATATGTCTCCGAATCTCTGGGGCAGGGGTACATTCGGCCCTCCACTTCACCTGCCTCCTCAAGTTTATTTTTTGTGAAGAAGAAGGATGAAGGTCTGCGCCCATGTATTGAGTATTGAGACATCAACCAAATCACTGTGAGGTACAGTTACCCGCTGCCTCTCATAGCCAGTGCAATCGAGTTAATGCACGGTGCGTGCTTCTTCACAAATTTGGATCTCAGGAGTGCTTACAACCTGGTGCTTATCCGGGAGGGGACGAGTGGAAGAATGCATTTAGTACTACCTCAGGGCACTATGAGTACCCCGTCATGCCGTATGGGTTGATGAATGGTCTTCCAGGCCTTTGTAGATGAGATTTTTCAGGACCTGCACGGGCAGGGTGTAGTGGTGTATATCGAAGACATTCTGATATACTCCGCTACACGCGCCGAGCATGTGTCCCTGGTGTGCAGGGTGCTTGGTCAACTGTTAGAGCATGACCTGTACGTCAAGGGTGAGAAATGCCTGTTTTTCCAACAGTCTCCTTCCTAGGGTACCACATTTCCACTTCAGGGGTGGAGATGGAGAGTGGCCACATTACGGCCGTGCGTAATTGGCCGACTCCCACCACGGTAAAGGAAGTGCAGCGGTTTCTAGGGTTTTCCAACTACTACCGGAGGTTTATCCAGGTAATGGTTCCCATTACCTCACTGCTGAAGGGGTGACCGGTTCGTTTGCGGTGGTCAGCTGAGGCAGACAGGGCTTTTGGTCAGCTGAGGGCTCTGTTTACCTCGGCTCTCATGCTGGCTCATCCGGATCCCTCTTTAGCATTCATAGTGGAGGTGGACGTGTCCGAAGCTGGGATAGGAGCCGTGCTCTCTCAGTGCTCGGGTACACCACCAAAGCTCCGCCCCTCTGCCTTCTTTTCGAAGAAGCTCAGCCAGGCTGAGCGAAACTATGACGTGGGGGACCGGGAGTTGTTGGCTGTTGAAGGCGTGAAGACATTGGCTTGAGCAGGCTAAACACCCTTTTCTCATCTGGACGGACCACCGCAATCTGGAGTACATCCGGGCAGCAAGGAGACTGAACCCTCGTCAGGCAAGGTGGGCCATGTTCTTTACCCGTTTTGTTTTCACCATGTCCTACAGACCGGGTTCCCAGAAGGCAGACGCACTGTCCCGGATGTATAACACAGAGGAGTGGTCAATGGATCCCACTCCCATACTCCCAGACTCTTGCCTGGTGGCACCGGTAGTGTGGGAGCTGGACACGGACATCGAGCGGGCGTTACGTACAGAGCCCACTCCCCCCTCTTCTGGGGTGACGTGAGGACGTGAGGGTTTATGTTTCCTCCTGCTCAGTGTGCGCCCAGTGCAAGGCCCCTAGGCACCTGCCCAGAGGGAAGTTACAACCCTTACCCGTTCCGCAACGGCCGTGGTCGCTCCTGTCGGTGGACTTCCTGACGAATCTACCTCCCTCACAGGGTAACACCACGATCCTGGTCGTTGTGGATCGGTTTTCTAAGTCCTGCCGTCTCCTCCCTTTGCCTGGTCTCCCTACGGCCCTACAGACTGCGGAGGCCTTGTTTACTCACGTCTTCCGGCACTACGGGGTGCCTGAGGATATAGTGTCTGATTGGAGTCCCCAGTTCACGTTGAGGGTCTGGAGGGCGTTCATGGAACGTCTGGGGGTCTCGGTCAGCCTAACCTCAAGTTTTCACCCTGAGAGTAACGGGCAGGTGGAGAGAGTAAACCAGGATGTGGGTAGGTTTCTGCGGTCTTACTGCCAGGACGGGCCGGGGGAGTGGGCGGCGTTCATATCGTGGCCAAAGATGGCCCACTCCTCCACCAACATCTCCCCTTTCCAGTGCGTACTGGGGTACCAGCCGGTTCTGGCGCCGTGGCATCAGAGCCAGATCGAGGCTCATGCGGTGGACGACTGGTTTAGGCGCTCGGAGGAGACATGGGACGCCGCTCATGTGCACCTTCAGCGAGCCGTGAGGCGTCAGAAGGCCAGTGCAGACCGCCACCGCAGTGAGGCCCCGGTGTTCGCACCGGAACTGGCTCTTGACCGGTAACCTGCCCCCCTGCCTGCCCTGCTGGATACTGGGTACGTGGTTTGTGAGGCCATTCAAAGTCCAGAGGAAAGTGAACAAGGTTTGTTACAGTTTACAGCTTCCCCCAGATTACCGTATTAACTCCTCGTTCCATGTGTCTCTCCTCAGGCCGGTGGTAGCTGGTCCACTCCAGGAGTCTGAGCTGCGGGAGGTTCCTCCGCCCCCTCTGGACATCGAGGGGGCCCCGGCGTATGCAGTCTGATCCATACTGGACTCGAGGCGTCGGGCGAGTGGCCTTCAGTACCTCGTGGAGTGGGAGGGGTATGGTCCGGAGGAGCGATGCTGGGTGCTGGTGGAGGACGTATTGGACCCTTTGAGGCTGCGGGATTTCCACCGTCTCCATCCGGATCGCCCTCCGGGTCGTCCCAGAGGCCGGTGTCAGCGCACAGTTGGAGCTGCGCGTCAAGGGGGGGGGGGGGGGGGGGGTACTGTCACGACTGCCGCCGGAGTCGGTCCCTCTCCTTGTTTGAGCGGCATTCGGCGGTGTTTGTTCTATGTTGATGGCTGATTCTGACGGCTGGTATTTTGTGCCGGGTTTTATACCTACGCCCGTTTATTCGTGGTACCGGTATATTTCACACACTGTTGTATTGTTTCTATACCGGTGTTTTTTTGTGATTTAATTACCTTGTCCACACATCTCAACTCTCCTGCGCCTGACTCCTTTTCACCAGTTACCCAAAGCCTTGACAAATAGTTATCTTTTGTTTGTTTTAACTCCCACCCTTCAGCTCCACTCAACCCCTTCCATCTACCGCTTAACACTATCCATATTGGATTTCTATTTGACATATATTTTTCAACTGTGCTGTGATGTTTCAAAAAAGTTCTGAATCTTTCTATTCTCATAGTTTCTACAGATTGTAAATTAAAGATTTACAATCATTATTTTACCTCAGCAGGCTTTTTATTTGAGAGAAACAGTGATTTAATTGACTCTGGTCAGTCAGTCGACTTCTCTTCCTTCTGCCATTCTCTAGCTGACTTGAGTGTTAACCCGTCAACTTCTAGTTGTTTTCATTTCAGCAATTTACTACCTATAATGTGCTAGATGCCTTGTTTCATTTTAAGATACACTTTTTTTTTAATCCACTAGGGCTGATGTGCTTGATCCATTTTTGCTGCAGCTCTCTGCTCCCCTGATTGCTGAATCATTAACCCATATTTTTTACCCTGACGATTATATCTGGAACTATCCCCAAGGTTTGGAAGGCGGCCTATGTACACCCCCTTCACAAAGGTGGTGACCCTTGTGACCTAAATAATTATAGCCCTGTTTCTAAACTTTTTCTCCAAGGTAAAATATTAGAATCCTTGATTAAATCTCAGTTAATATGTTTCTTATCTTTGAAATGTATTCTAAATGTACATCAGTCGAATTTTAGACCAGGTCATAGCACTCTCTGCTGGATCCCTAGTTATAAATTATGTGCTTAACTGTATGGTTAAAAGGCAACATTGTGCTGCCCTCTTTATTGACCTGTCAAAAGGTCAAAGGAGATGATTGTGGACTTCAGGAAACAGCAGAGGGAACACCCCCCTATCCACATCGATGGAACAGTAGTGGAGAGGGTAGCAAGTTTTAAGTTCCTCGGCACACACATCACAGACAAACTGAATTGGTCCACTCACACAGACAGCATCGTGAAGAAGGCACAGCAGCGCCTCTTCAACCTCAGGAGGCTGAAGAAATTTGGTTTGTCACCAAAAGCACTCACAAACTTCTACAGATGCACAATCGAGAGCATCCTGGCGGGCTGTATCACCGCCTGGTACGGCAACTGCTCCGCCCACAACCGTAAGGCTCTCCAGAGGGTAGTGAGGTCTGCACAACGCATCACCGGGGGCAAACTACCTGCCCTCCAGGACACCTACACCACCCGATGTTACAGGAAGGCCATAAAGATCATCAAGGACATCAACCACCCGAGCCACTGCCTGTTCACCCCGCTATCATCCAAAAGGCGAGGTCAGTACAGGTGCATCAAAGCTGGGACCGAGAGACTGAAAAACAGCTTCTATCTCAAGGCCATCAGACTGTTAAACAGCCACCACTAACATTGAGTGGCTGCTGCCAACACACTGACACTGACTCAACTCCAGCCACTTTAATAATGGGAATTGATGGGAAATGATGTAAATATATCACTAGCCACTTTAAACAATGCTACCTTATATAATGTTACTTACCCTACATTATTCATCTCATATGCATACGTATATACTGTACTCTATATCATCGACTGCATCTTTATGTAATACATGTATCACTAGCCACTTTAACTATGCCACTTTGTTTACATACTCACCTCATGTATATACTGTACTCAATACCATCTACTGTATCCTGCCTATGCTGCTCTGTACCATCACTCATTCATATATCCTTATGTACATATTCTTTATCCCCTTACACTGTGTATAAGACAGTAGTTTTAGAAATGTTAGTTAGATTACTTGTTGGTTATTACTGCATTGTCGGAACTAGAAGCACAAGCATTTCGCTACACTCGCATTAACATCTGCTAACCATGTGTATGTGACAAATAAAATTTGATTTGATTTGATTTGAAAAGCTTTTGATGTTGTTGATCACTCACTGCAAATTCCGAGGCTTTCCTATTGGCCTAGACCAGGCTGCATGTAACTGGTTAACCGCTACGGGATCGGTGTGTCCCCCGTGGGACCGTTGAGCTAACATAGGCTATTGTTATTAGCATGAGGTTGTAAGTAACAAGAACATTTCCCATAGACATATCTGATAGACATATATGATATGGGCAGAAAGCTTAAATTATTGTTAATCTAACTGCACTGTCCAATTTACAGTAGCTATTTCAGTAAAATAATTCCATGCTATTGTTTGAGGAAAGTGCATAGTTATGAACTTCAAAATGTATACAATAAACCAAATTGGCCCATTTGGGCAGACTTAATACAACATTTTGAACAGAACTACAATGGTTAATTGGATCAGTCTAAAACTTTGCACATATACTGCTGCCATCTAGTGGACAAAATCTAAATTGTACAAACCTGGAATAATACATTATGGCCTTTCGCTTGCATTTCAAAGATGATGGAACAACAACAAAAAAAACAGTTTTTTTTCTTTGTATTATCTTTTACCAGATCTAATGTGTTATATCTCCTACATTAATTTAACATTTCCACAAACTTCAATGTGTTTTCTTTCAAATGGTATCAAGAATATGCATATCCTTGCTTCAGGTCCTGAGCTACAGGTAGTTTGATTTGGGTATGTCATTTTAGGCGACAAAAAAAAAAGGGTTAGATCCTTTTGCTCGGTGTTATTACACACATCGCAAGGATGACCAGCTCATCGGGTCACATGACATACAGCTGGTTTATGTGATGCTAGGACTCCGGTGTGTGGGAGAGAGAATCCACTCCAGTCAGGCATGAATTGTAAACGCAGGAGGACATAGCCAGTTAGTTCACAAATACGTTTTTACTGTAATAGAGAATCCCTATTTTAAACATGGGTCAGTGTGGTATTACCTCATCAAAGACAGTGCTGGTCTTTCTGAACCTCATTTTTTGGGTAAGTTAAAACGACATCTGTGTCGTTCGAGAATGCGCAAATTTTCATCCACAACATTATACGCAGCAACCTGCTACTTACTACCATTCAATGCAACCTAGGCCATGTGGCTGTTTGTCTATTTTTATCTTCAATATACTGTTTGGGCCTTTGGGTTACTACATAGTGCAATGTTCTTGCAGTCATGTTGCTATCCCTTTTACATGTAACTAACGTTAGCTAGCTGAACATTTCCTTTTGTTCTCTGTCTTTCTTTGTCTGGTTGCTTTGGCTACTGCGGCTAGAATCAGGGAGTTTCATGCTGGGCTTCTGTGCCCCCTTTGTCCCAGCCAATGTATTTGTATCTTTTTAAATGCCCCTTCCCATAAAATGAAACGGTAGCCTAATAGCCATACTGTAAGTGGGTCCTCAACAAAGTGTTTGTTGGCAGCTCTTTTTCTAAACTTCCATATGTTAGGATATAAAGGGAAAGGGGGACACCTAGTCAGTTGTACAACTGAATGCCTTCAACTAAAATTAGGCTTGAGAGATCAATTAACACAATGGTCTTTGCCAGTCAGTAAGAAATCAAATAATTCCAATTTGAAGGATTGAGTTATTATAATGCCAATGGGATGGTTGTAAAGTTGTATGCTTTTGTGTCAGACAAACATGTCTTTTGGCTCATCCTTAGCCCATAGCATGCTCAAGATTGGCCTCTGATTATTTAGACCAAATAACCTCCTTGAGGGGCCATCAGGCCACACTGATTTGAACCTTTTTTGTTTTATGTTTTTTTTTGTGTGTGTGATTTAATACTCTCTCCCCCTATAATACAGGCAGCAGCAGGGATTTTGTGCTATGTTGGAGCCTACGTGTTCATCACCTATGATGACTACGACCACTTCTTTGAGGATGTGTACACCCTTATCCCTGCTGTGACCATAATTGCAGTTGGAGGCCTCCTTTTCATCATCGGTCTTATTGGATGCTGTGCCACAATACGAGAAAGCCGCTGTGGCCTTATAACGGTAAGTGCAGGGCTCTACGCTGATGCTTTTTACAGGGAGCAAGTGTGCGCATAAGTTGAAAAATGAAGGCTCACACAACGAAATGTAGGATCACAATGAAAAATATTTGAGGTAACAATGTTTTCTTTGTAGTAATGGTACAAGAGTGACGGTCATGAATCTGCGCTCAATGTATTTCCCATGGCACTCGGGCTTCGGTGCAGTGAAATAATCATTGCAAAAAATATTTGGGTGCATATGCAAGTAAAATGGTTGCGCTTTAGAGCCCTGCAGTGAATGTTGCCTTATCCCCTACTACTACAACATTCAAACTGGTCTCAGAACTCCCTCAGTAATCCTGTTGGCCAGAAGACTGGCCAGCAGAGAGCTTTTGTATCATGTTTTAAAAAATAATTGTATTTCACCTTTTATGTTGGATAATCCTTCATTACAGTGTTGATTTAAATGTGTGACTTATTTCCCATCTTATAGTGGGTTAACTGCCTTGTTCAGGGACAGAATGACATATTTTTACCTTGTCAGCTCGAGGATTCGATCCAGCAACCTTTTGGTTACTGGCCCAATGCTCTAACCACTAGGCTACCTGCTGCACCAAATAAAGATCTTAAAATGTTCCTGTCTGCCTCAGGGACTCTTTTATTTTCAGGAGTTTCTTATGTTTAATTCTTTCTCTTTTCACCACAGTTTGTCATCATTCTCCTGCTGGTGTTTGTGACGGAAGTGGCTGTGGTGGTTCTTGGTTATATTTACAGATCGAAGGTGTGTAAGTCAAGTACATATTGATCAAGGTTACATTTGTGAAAATCAGATTTTGTTCAGGATACCAATTATCTGGATATGTTCCAATGTGAAACTTTTTTTTCGTTTAACAATATTAAAAATGTTCTAGTAGGAAGTGTATCTTATATTTAGTGTTCCCATGAATGGAGAAAGTGTTATCTTAAGTGGTGATTCACTATAGCCTAGTATTCATCAGAAATGCATTAATGAGGTTATGTAGGATTGTCCCGTTAAGCCCAGTAACCTGTTTGTTTACAGGTTGAAGATGAGGTCAATCACTCCATCCAGAAGGTGTACAATGAGTACAATGGCACCAATGCAGATGCCTCAAGCCGTGCCATTGACTACGTGCAAAGACAGGTGATAGAATGTAACTTGGGCAATTCATGTTTTGTGTAACAGTTAAGTTATTTAAAGCTGTATTGAAATTATCTAGTGATAACCATCACCATTTGTCATGCCTGCAGCTCCATTGTTGTGGAATTCACACTTACTCAGACTGGATGAACACACGCTGGTTTAATGAGTTTCAAAACAACAGTGTACCAGTGAGCTGCTGCAAACCTAATGTCAGCAACTGTACAGGCTCTCTAACCCGTCCTGGAGACCTCTATCCAGAGGTAAGAGATTGTCCAAAACATACCTATGCTTTGCTCTAATGCATAACATAAACATTAATTATCTTACACAATGTATTGTTTGTGTGTTTCCAGGGATGTGAAGCCCTTGTTGTGAAGAAACTAAAGGAGATAATGATGTATGTCATCTGGGCTGCACTGACGTTCGCTGCAATTCAGGTACAGAACCAATTCCATCAGCCCTCTTTCGTTCAACTAATGGATGTGTTGTTCCATCATGTGACCCCCCCCTGCCCTTCCCTATGGTATGACTCATGAAGTGATTCATTATGGAGGCTGAGTGGGCCTGGGTATGCTGTTATTATGTCAACCCCCAGCCACACTCCACCAGAGCCTCAAGGAACAGGGCCTAGAGGGGACTGTTTTGTGGGGACAGGGAAAATGCATCTAGGAATTTCTGGAAAAGGGGAAATGGCATGGCCACAAGGACATCTCAAACTAGGCTAAATGGAGCCTAAAGGAAACATTGTCCCCTGCCAATTTGCATTGACTTAATATATTAGTTACTTTGATTTGTTATAATGTTCATAATCTGATTCTGGAGGCAGTGGGAAATTGAGTGGATTAAGACGGCATGTCATTTGTTGGATTTACCCCTTTTCATTCTGTTCATTTGACTACAATGAGGGGGCAGCTGCATGACAGAGAGCTGCTTTTAAAGTGCTGTCATTCATTATTACAGTAAAAATCTTTCAAATGTATTTTCTGAAGCCCTTTTTACATCAGCAGTTGTCCCAAAGTGCAATACAGATACCCAGCTTAACCCCAGGACAGCAAATGGTTCTAGTCTACATATAAATAGCAGTTTATCAATGTACTGTAGTTGCATCCTTTTATAATGTCACCTCTGCATTTCATCAACATTAGATTGTATATTATTTTATGGGCTAATGAGTGTGTGGATGTGAATTTTCTGGTTTGCAGTAATCCTAGAGGCTTTTCACCCAGAGGCTTCCCTGTTTGCTGCTGATGTAGTAGCTTTGTCCTTGCTCAGCCTTTCCTGGGAGAGTAGTTGGCCTAGTGCCCAGGTCAGAGGCTGACAGGTGACATCCTTAGGAACAGATGGATGGAAGACATGGATGACACTACACTTCAACCCCTGGTGTTTTCCTTTCCTAGGTATTTGGGATGCTGAGTGCCTGTGTGGTGCTGTGCCGTAGGAGCCGTGACCCTGCCTACGAGCTTCTCATGACAGGGGGAACCTACGCATAAGGAACACACACACCTAGGTTCATGGCTTTGTCAGTGGGGGATGGTTCACTGGCTTGCCCAAGCTCAGGTCTCCTCTGCTGTAAATTGAAAAGCTCCTCACATGGTGGCTCATACTCCACAATGGTGATGGGTTAAGTAGTGAATAACCTGTTTATTTACATGCTATGTAAGTTGGTATTTTGTTAGACTTTTTTTCAAAAAGCCACAAGCCAAATTCTTAAATGGTGATTAAACAAGGTTTTTTGGTTATTTGTTGCTCTGTGTTATGTGACAAATGATATTTGTTGCGCTTAAGTTTTACCTGTTGTTTGAGGTACACAAGGATGAGGCCTCTGTGAATGATAAACCTACTGTATGGAATATGTGGACTGAATACTTTACTCATATCAGTTTGCAATATGTGTATGGTTTTGGAATATTTTATAAATATTTGCATTTATCAGGTAGCTGAGTTGAACATTTCCTGTGTGTGAGGTTGCCTTGTGCTACTGCTTTGTTTGGCCCAGACCTCACCCTTCACCAGCACCATTCTGTTTCTGATGAGAAGCAGTTGAACTATAGACGGTATACAAGTCAATGGCACTGCGTCGGCCCACCAGGAATGGGCAGTAACCAAAGTGCAGTCAATTAACTGATTTGCTTTGCAAGAATGTGGGCATTTGATTAATCCACATGCACTGTTACTAAAATGTTCTGTTGTACTTTGTGTGGCGTTGAGCACACTCGTGGTATGTAGGCCTAGTTATAAAATTAGATTTTTAAGAAATGTAGTCATGTAGAGAAATAAACCAGAGATGGGGGACTTTAACAAGGAAATAAACTGTATTCCAGCCAGAAGATTTTGTAGTTTCATTTATTTCTATATTTCACAAGAATATGCTCACTTTTCTCTGCACACAACCAAGACTGTAGCCATGGCTCTCTTGTGTGGACATTAGAGCTGTATGGTTTTCTCCAGACAAAGCACCCTGATGTTCATACACTAATTGTCTGAGAGCTGTTGTCATTGGCAGAGCCAGTGAGTCACATCCTAAACCACTTTTGTGGAAATATCTTTCCCAGGGGGAGGGAGAGCTGGCTTTAAGTGATTCATGGTAGCCATGCTTTTGGTTAAGCACAGAGTCCGATGATTGGGTATGTCTTAATCTTTTTATTGGGACAAGCCTTGTCATTAGATTGTTAAATTGGGTATCAGGGTGCCATGTCTGTATTAAAGCTACAAATGTCTAGCTACTTGCAAAGTTTCTCTCTTATGCGTCAGCTAACAGTTACACAGTAATTGTAGATTGGGACTTTGAGTCAGGCTCTTGGTGACCAGATGCCTTTGAACTGCTCCCAAGTGGCACAGTGGTCTAAGGCACTGCATCTCAGTGCAAGAGACTCCACTACTCCACTACTCGACTCCTGGTTCAAATCCAGGCTGTATCACATCCAGCCGTGATTGGGAGTTCCTTAGGGTGGTGCACAATTGGTCCCGCGTCGTCCGGGGTAGGCTGCCATTGTAAATAAGTATTTGTTAAATATTTTTTTTAAACTAGTTGGATCAGTCTGCACTGTAATGTGATTTGTCTTGAGTCACAAATGGACAGCTGCTTGTGGGGTTTCCCAATAAGTATTGTATTTACTTGCAATGAAGCCTGTAAAGTTTTAAATCAAAGGAATTTTGTATTTGTATTACTGAAAACAGAGTCAAACAGCCTGGCTGACCTATGCGACGGAAACTGACAACCTCATTTGATAGTCCACTTTATGCAATATAGCTGATAAGAAATACTTTATGTAAACACTTTCAAAGCTAGAGTCCTTCATAAATACATTTACAATTGTCAGTCGAATAGTATTCTTAAGGAAAGAGGGATTAGAAGTATCACCCTAAATTCATCTAAGCCATTGTATTTTCCTGCCAATTCTAGCATGTGGACAGTATCTCCCACTTAATTGCTCAAACACACAAGTAATATTCAATACTAAAGAATATAAATAGCTCTGTGACTACAGTGTGCGAGTGCACTTTACTTTGCAGCTGTCCTCGCTACAGTATGATTCCTAAACAACACAAGGGTCGTTCCTCGAATAGAGTACATTTTGTGTAGTCTAATTTGGTCAACTATTCATTTCACATTCTGCCATAAAAGCACATGTTCCACTTCACAAATAATAACATATTGTAAGTGCCCATGAAGTGTCATTAAGTAACTGGGTTGAGGTTTTCATCTTAAAGCTGCAATATGTAACTTTTTTAGCGACCTGACCAGATTCGCAAAGAAATGTGAGTTATAGATCTGTCATTCTTTATTGAAAGCAAGTCTAAGAAACAGTAGATATGTTCTATGTGTGCTGTTCTATGCTTCCCAATCTTAAGTTTTGTTTTTGCGTTTATTTACTTTCGTTTTTGTACACCAGCTTCAAACAGCTGAAAATACAAATTTTTGATTATGGAAAATATATTTCATAGCAGTTTAGATGGTACAATGATTATTTTCACTATACTTGCTTGTTTTGTCACAAATACTGAAATTAGGCTAACTGAATTAGAATTTGAGCAACCAGGAATTGGCAGAGACATTTCTGCATAGTGCATCTTTAAATCAGCCATAAATCCCATTGTGACATGTGGAATTGAATCTTGTTGTGTGCAGCAATGAGGGGCAATTGAAGCTTCCAAAACATTTTTAATTATTAAAACATTCCTAATTATTAAAACATTCCTAGCCTATCTAGGGGTAACGGGGTTGACGTGTTATGCTTGACATGCTCAGTTTTTACCAGAAAATGGCAAATAGAAACTGCTCACCTGCTTTTACACTGATTTGACTATTGTAAACTCAGCAAAAAAAGAAACACTCCTTTTTCAGGACCCTGTCTTTCAAAGATAATTAGTAAAAATCCAAATAACTTCACAGATCTTCATTCTAAAGGGTTTAAACACTATTTCCCATGTGTATTCAATGAACCATAAACAATTAATGAACATGCACCTGAGGAACGGTCATTAAGACACTAACAGCTTACAGACGGTAGGCAATCAATTAAGGTCACAGTTATTAAAACTTAGGACACTAAAAGAGGCCTTTCTACTGACTCTGAAAAACAACAAAAGAAAGATGCCCAGGGTCCCTGCTCATCTGTGTGAAAGTGCCTTAGGCATGCTGCAAGGAGGCATGAGGACTGCAGATGTGGCCAGGGCAATAAATTGCATTGTCCGTACTGTGAGACGCCTAAAACAGCGCTACAGGGAGACAGGATGGACAGCTGATCGTCCTCGCAGTGGCAGACCATGTGTAACAACACCTGCACAGGATCGGTACATCCGAACTTCACACCTGTGGGACAGGAACAGGATGGCGGCAACAACTGCCCGAGTTACACCAGGAATGCACATTCCCTCCATCAGTACTCAGACTGTCTGCAATAGGCTGAGAGAGGCTGGACTGAGGGCTTGTAGGTCTGTTCTCACCAGACATCACAGGCAACAATGTCGCCTATGGGCACAAACCCATCGTTGCTGGACCAGACAGGACTGGCAAAAAGTGCTCTTCACTGACGAGTCGCGGTTTTGTCTCACCAGGGGTGATGGTCGGATTTGCGTTTATCGTCGAAGGAATGAGCGTTACACCAAGGCCTGTACTCTGGAGCGGGATCGATTTGGAGGTGGAGGGTCCGTCATGGTCTGGGGCGGTGTGTCACAGCATCCTCGGACTGAGCTTGTCATTGCAGGCAATCTCAACATTGTGTGTTACAGGGAAGACATCCTCCTCCCTCATGTGGTACCCTTCCTGCAGGCTCATCCTGACATGACCCCCCAGCATGACAATGCCATCAGCCATATTGCTTGTTCTGTGTGTGATTTCCTGCAAGACAGGAATGTCAGTGTTCTGCCATGGCCAGCGAAGAGCCCGAATCTCAATCGCATTGAGCACGTCTGGGACCTGTTGGATCGGAGGGTGAGGGCTAGGGGCTAGGGGCTAGGGGCTAGGGGCTAGGGACCCCCCCCCCCCCCCCCCCCCCAGAAATATCTGGGAACTTGCAGGTGCCTTGGTGGAAGAATGGGGCAAGAACTGGCAAATCTGGTGCAGTGCATGAGGAGGATATGCACTGCAGTACTTAATGCAGCTGGTGGCCACACCAGATACAGACTGTAACTTTTGATTTTGACCCCCCCTTTGTTCAGGGACACATTATTCAATTGATATTAGTTACATGTCTCACATTCAATTTATGTCTCAGTTGTTGAATCTTGTCATGTTCATACAAATATTTACATGTTAAGTTTGCTGAAAGTAAACGCAGTTGACAGTGATAGGATATTTCTTTTTTTGCTGGGTTTATGTTCAATGTTTCTTTTGAATTAAAAAAAAAAAGCAATAGTTTTATGGTCCATTTTAAAAGAGAGCTCAGTTCATGTAACAGGGTTGACCTTAAAATCAGGGACAAATCACATTAAATAAATAATCATCTTCAGAAATGACTGTCAAAGCAACAAAATAACTAGGTCTTTACAATGATGGTGAAATTGTGGGGTTAAGTGGGTTAAAACCTCATGTAAAGTCCACTTTTTAGGGGACCTGCACGGTTCTGGTACCAGTTTCAAATGTCATTTTAGCTTATAAATGCATGTGGCCACTGTAGATCGAAATAGCTTGCATTGAGCGGTAGCCCTGATTCTCACGGACACAGGAGTATATCTTTAATGTCTGTGTCGAGTAAACTCCAACTGTGGAGTAGGATGTGAAATCTGACACCACTTGAAGCTGGGATGACCCTCCTACCATTTCATTTGATCTTCTGACTGTCCAACTCCAGGCAGAACCCTATGTCACAGCCACTGACTAATGGGGCTTTAAAGACAACTGGGAACTCAAAGAAGAAGAAAAAACGTCAAATCATGACGTCAGTGATCTTCAGGTCGGAAAGTCTGAGCTCTAGAAAGATGCTTGAGTTTCCGACTTGGAATTCCGAGTGTTCAAAACTGTTTTTCCCAGTTGGAGCTTGTTTTTTTTCAGAGTTCCCAGTTGTATTGAACTTACTAAAGTCATATTTCTGAGCAAAAGCACATGCCAGCAATCCTTACATCTGTAGCAAAGGCAGTACAGTAGACAGGCTAAGGCTGCTTCTCCAATAGAAATCCCTGATCACACTTGTAGGTGATGTCATGTTGACGTTGGCTAGCTAAGCTCATGCGTAGAAACATATCATCGGGTCTAACTACACGAACTGCGCATGTGTAGGCCATCAACTCAAATGCACTCCTTCAATATAAAGTATTTTTTGACGAAAATGAAAACGTATCAGTTGGTCACTTTCACGAGGTTCAACTACTTAAGACATTGGCTCGAATCTAGGTTGTGCCTTTAGATTTTGAGAAAATTAACAACTAAGGAAGAATATTCACTAGTTTTGATGGTTTCACTATTATTCTACAATGTAGAAAATAGTAAAAAATAAAGAAAAACCCTTGAATGAGTACTGTACAGTGGGGCAAAAAAAGTATTTGGTCAGCCACCAATTGTGCAAGTTCTCCCACTTAAAAAGATGAGAGAGGCCTGTAATTTTCATCATAGGTACACTTCAACTATGACAGACAAAATAAAATAAAAAAAATCCAGAAAATCACATTGTAGGATTTGTAATGAATTTATTTGCAAATTATGGTGGAAAATAAGTATTTGGTCACCTACAAACAAGCAAGATTTCTGGCTCTCACAGACCTGTAACTTCTTCTTTAAGAGGCTCCTCTGTCCTCCACTCGTTACCTGTATTAATAACACCTGTTTGAACTTGTTATCAGTATAAAAGACACCTGTCCACAACCTCAAACAGTCACACTCCAAACTCCACTATGGCCAAGACCAAAGAGCTGTCAAAGGACACCAGAAACAAAATTGTAGACCTGCACCAGGCTGGAAAGACTGAATCTGCAATAGGTAAGCAGCTTGGTTTGAAGAAATCAACTGTGGGAGCAATTATTAGGAAATGGAAGACATACAAGACCACTGATGATCTCCCTCGATCTGGGGCTCCACGCAAGATCTCACCCCATGGGGTCAAAATGATCACAAGAACGGTGAGCAAAAATCCCAGAACCACACGGGGGGACCTAGTGAATGACCTGCAAAGAGCTGGGACCAAAGTAACAAAGCCTACCATCAGTAACACACTACGCCGCCAGGGACTCAAATCCTGCAGTGCTAGACGTGTCCCCCTGCTTAAGCCAGTACATGTCCAGGCCCGTCTGAAGTTTGCTAGAGAGCATTTGGATGATCCAGAAGAAGATTGGGAGAATGTCATATGGTCAGATGAAACCAAAATATAACTTTTTGGTAAAAACTCAACTCGTCGTGTTTGGAGGACAAAGAATGCTGAGTTGCATCCAAAGAACACCATACCTACTGTGAAGCATGGGGGTGGAAACATCATGCTTTGCTGCTGTTTTTCTGCAAAGGGACCAGGACTACTGATCCGTGTAAAGGAAAGAATGAATGGGGCCATGTATCGTGAGATTTTGAGTGAAAACCTCCTTCCATCAGCAAGGGCATTGAAGATGAAACCTGGCTGGGTCTTTCAGCATAGCAATGATCCCAAACACACCGCCCGGGCAACGAAGGAGTGGCTTCGTAAGAAGCATTTCAAGGTTCTGGAGTGGCCTAGCCAGTCTCCAGATCTTAACCCCGTAGAAAATCTTTGGAGGGAGTTGAAAGTCCGTGTTACCCAGCAACAGCCCCAAAACATCACTGCTCTAGAGGAGATCTGCATGGAGGATTGGGCCAAAATACCAGCAACAGTGTGTGAAAACCTTGTGAAGACTTACAGAAAACGTTTGACCTCTGTCATTGCCAACAAAGGGTATATAACAAAGTATTGAGAGAAACTTTTGTTATTGACCAAATACTTATTTCCCACCATAATTTGCAAATAAATTCATTAAAAATTCTACAATGTGATTTTCTGGATTTTATTTCTCATTTTGTCTGTCATAGTTGACAGATTATGAAAATTACAGGCCTCTCTCATCTTTTTAAGTGGGAGAACTTGCACAATTGGTGGCTGACTAAATACTTTTTTGCCCCACTGGGTATATATCTTGTTTTTGAGATATTTATCCGAGGGCCATTAAAAGGGCGACCATCCCTGCTCTAGTGCATTCACAGATTGATTAAAAGTAAACTTTATCAAAGTAATGTAAAATAATGAATATATGTGTAATGTTCACAGTGGTGGGGGCAGACATTTTCATCAAGAAAATAACTTTCAGAAAATATGCATATTTTCTCAAACACTAAACATACCAATATGTATTTTACAGTTATAAGGTGAAATCTTAGTCATTTTATTATTTGATTATACTATATTTAGAAAGCATATAAGTCATTTCAAGATGTATTCATACAGTTTTGTTGAAGAAGAAATATTTCATGTTTTCATATTTTTATCATATTTGTACTGTGTACTTGAGTTTGTGTCCTCAAAACTGACTACACCTTAGCAATTTATAATTATTTATTTTACCAGAAATGTGAGATTTAAACCTTTTTTGGAGTATGCAGAATTACAAGTTATTGTTAATGTCCCTCTTATGATAAATAATTACTTTTGAGGATTACATAGATTACACTTTATTTATATTTATATAGATTATGTTTAGTTACATTTAACTGGTTCAAATCTTGTCGTGGAAATTACCACCAGGGAGTCATAGTCAAACTCAAATGAATCCTTCTTTATTATTAGCAAGTTGGAGAGGTTCCAACAAACTTTATGCACCATAGTACACATCTGTCAGGAGCTCTGCCGGGGCAGTCCCATTAGTTCTCTTATATACGGCTATACAAAAAAACCTACATAGGCATGGTTCATAGGGTTGGTTCCTGCATGTGACTGGCACCGTCTCCTACCTACATTTATAGAACTTATTCTGGGCGTTCTGACAAAAAGTCTGAAGAGGGGGACCATCTCCCCCTCATATCTCTAACCAGCACCTATAGGAACCAATGATTGTATGAGACAAAATGTACAATTAAAGGCTATCGCTTCAGACAAAAAAACATTCTGTATACTCCCTCCTCTTATCACTCTGTGATAATTATTATTACATTTTATTCATTTGGTTATTGCTTAAACTATCAAAATACATCATTATAAGTAAACAAAATTAACGCAGAAAAACCACAGACACTTTCAAACCCTTCATTCTGAGTTGTACACTACAACTAGTAACTGATCCTTATTCCATACCCCTTACTTGTAAAACCATTGCAGTAGAATGTTTTAACTTAAGACCTTCATTTCATACAGTTACATATGCTTGATTACACAATTTCATTTATGGATTCTGGATTTTTGACTTTGTCTTCTTCCTTCATGTTCCTAAGAGAGTGACTAGAACTATTGATAAATTATCCAAACCAAATTTAAAATAACAGTCCCTACTGCGTCGCGTTGAGTCTATCACTTGAATTTAAGACCCTCAACTTAGTACACACTGGCAGAATGTACATTTACAGACAGGGAAATAAATATACAGCATGTACTACTAACATTGACATACATTATATTCATCTTATATTTCTAGCATTACATTTTCTCATCACGGCCCCCATTTGTCCCTGTGTTAATGACAAGTCAGTATCTCAATGCATTTTTTGTATAAATTACTATACATTTTGCAGTGTGCAGACCTCCAGAATCAACCTGTTACCCCAAATAAAACTTTTTGGACAAGCATAAATCAATTACAGGCACACTTGACCACCCCCATCCTTCCCGGCACTCATTCTTCTGGTGTTTCTTCATTTTCTTCTTCAAATAGTGTTCCAGTTTGTCTTCTCAATGGCACATGTTCAAAGTGGATGGCCCTTGATAATGTCCCGATTCCAATATCTGGGAATAATCAGATTTTTCCCAAGCAGACAAATCTCTCACCTTTAGCCGCCACCACTATCCTTTACGGTGCATTAAGTCTTGTCCATTTTCCAACTAGTACACCAGCAGCAGGAGAGAAGTTTGGACGGGATCTCTCCATACACACTCCACGTGGACTCATGCTGCCCTCCTGAGAGAAAAGGCAGTTGATAGCTTCGACTAGATGCTGTGTACAGGTTGCTGGCTCGGACTCAGGTAGAAGTGGTGAAGGACAGGGCCATAGTTAATGCCATTGTCGCCATTAATTCAGCAGGTTAGAGGGGGTGAGGCTCACACTGTTCTCGGTCGAATTAACCCTTCCATGCATCTAGAAACCATCTATGGTCACATTCGCCATAACCCCGAGAGAGGACAAACTATTTACTGTATGACAAATTATTACTACTACCATTATTCTTAATACAAATTTCAAAGACAAAATCTCAAAGGAAATAACAACATACTGTTGAAACCAAATTGGCTTATACTCCCTTATCACATTGGCGACCTCACCGCCAGAGGGGCACTTAATTTAATGTAACAGCCCAGCTAACAAAAAACGTTCCCACAACTTTGGAGAACATTCCCTTAAGAGTCTCAGCAGACCATTAACTAATGTTTTCATAGGAATGTTCCCGTATGTGAACTTACCCAGAATGTGGTTACCATGTTCTCAGAATTTAAGATATGTTCTAGACATGCTTCATGGGAATGTTGTAAGAACATTCAATCAATCAAATGTATTTAGAAAGCCCTTTTTACATCAGCCAATGCCACAAAGTGCTGTACAGAAACCCAGCCTAAAACCCCAAACAGCAAGCAACGCAGATGTAGAAGCACGATGGCTAGTAAAAACTCCCTAGAAAGGCCAGAACCTAGGAAGAAACCTAGAGAGGAACCAGGCTCTGAGGGGTGGCCACTCCTCTTCTGGCTGTGCCAGGTGGAGATTATAACAGAACATGGCCAAGATGTTCATAGATGACCAGCAGAGTCAGATAATAATAATCACAGTGGTTGCCGAGAGTGCAACAGGTCAGCACCTCAGGAGTAAATGTCAGTTGGCTTTTCATAGCCGATCATTCAGAGTTAGAGACAGCAGGTGCAGTAGAGAGAGAGTCCAAAACAGCAGGTCCGGAACAAGGTAGCCCGTGCAGTGAACAGGTCTGGGTCCCATAGCCGCAGGCAGAACAGTTGAAACTGGAGCAGCAGCATGACAGGGTGGACTGGGGACAGCAAGGAGTCATCAGGCCAGGTAGTCCTGAGGCATGGTCCTAGGGCTCAGGTCCTCTGAGAGAAGAGAGAGAGAATTAGAGGGAGCATACTTCAATTCACACAGGACACCAGATAAGACATGAAAAATAATCCAGATGTAACAGACTGACCCTAGCCCCCCGACACATTAACTATTGCAGCATAAATACTGGAGGCTGAGACAGGAGGGGTCGGGAGACACTGTGGTCCTGTCCGACGATACCCCTGGACAGGGCCAAACAGGCAGGATATAACTCCACCCACTTTGCCAAGGCACAGCCCCCACACCACTAGAGGGATATCTTCAACCATCAACCTACTGCCCTGAGATAAGGCAGAGTATAGGCCACGAAGACCTTCCCCACGGCACAAACCCGATGGGGGCGCCAACCCGGACAGGAAGATCACGTCAGTGACTCAACCCACTCAAGTGACGCACCCCTCCCAGGGACGGCATGGAAGAGCCCCAGTAAGCCAGTGACTCAGCCCCCGGAATATGTTTAGAGGCAGAGAATCCCAGTGGAGAGAGGGGAACCGGCCAGGCAGAGACAGCAAGGGCGGTTCCTTGCTCCAGTACCTTTCCGTTCACCTTCACACCCCTGGGCCAGACTACACTCAATCATAGGACCCACTGAAGAGATACAAAAGGTAGAGACCGAGTCTGCGTCTCTCACATGGGTAGACAGACCATTCCATAAAAATTTAGCTCTGTAGGAGAAAGCCCTGCCTCCAGCAGTTTGCTTAGAAATTCTAGGGACAGTAAGGAGGCCTGCGTCTTGTGACCGTAGCGTACCTGTAGGTATGTATGGCAGGACCAAATCGGAAAGATAGGTAGGAGCAAGCCCATCTTATGCTTTGTAGGTTAGCAGTAAAACCTTAAAATCAGCCCTAGCCTTAACAGGAAGCCAGTGTAGAGAGGCTAGCACTGGAGTAATATGATAAAATATTTGGTTCTAGTCAAGATTCTAGCAGCCGTATTTAGCACTAACTGAAGTTTATTTAGTGCTTTATCTGGGTAGCCATAAAGTAGAGCATTACAGTAGTCTAATCTAGAAGTGACAAAAGCATAGATTAATTCTTCTGCATTTTTGGATGGAAAGTTTCTGATTTTTGCAAAGATGGAAAAAAGCTGTCCTTGAAATATACTTGATTAGTTCGTCAAAAGAGAGATCAGGGTTCATAGTAATGCCAAGGTTTTATTTGAGGTGACTGTACAACCATCAAGATTAATTGTCAGATCCAACAGAAGATCTCTTTGTTTTTTGGGACCTAGAACTAACATCTCTGTTTTGTCAGAGTTTAAAAGTAAACAATTTGCCGCCATCCACTTCTTTATGTCTGAAACACAGGCTTCCAGGGAGGGCAATTTTGGGGCTTCACCATGTTTCATCGAAATGTACAGCTGAGTATCGTCAGCATAGCAGTGAAAGTTAACATTATGTTTCCGAATGACATCACCAAGAGATAAAATATATAGTGAAAACAATAGTGGTCCTAAAACGGAACCTTGAGGAACACCGAAATTTACAGTTGATTTCTCAGAAGACAAACCATCCACAGAGACAAACTGATATCTTTCCGACAGATAAGATATAAACCAGGCGAGAACTTGTCCATGTAGACCAATTTGGATTTCCAATCTCTCCAAAAGACTGTGGTGATCGATGGTATCAAAAGCAGCACTAAGGTTTAGGAGCACGAGGACAGATGGGGAGCTTTGGTCTGATGCCATTAAAAGGTAATTTACCACCTTCAAGAGTGTGTTTCTTATACATTGTTTGTCTTCAGGAAGGCAGTGAGTTGATACACAAATGTTCTTGCAACATTCCCATGAAACGTGCCTAGAACATTCATATCTTATGTTCTGAGAACATGGCAACCATGTTCTGTGTATGTTTGGTGGGACGTTGATGGAATATTTTCCTAACCCACAGAAAACTGGACACATGAATGTTCTTGCAACGTTCTCATGAAACGTGTCTAGAACATTAACATTGTATATTTTTAGAATGTGGTAACCAGGTTCTGGGTATATTCTGTTTGACTATAAGGAAGGGAATGTTATAACTAACGCCAAAACATGCTAAAAAGGTTCTCTGAAGATTTATGCCAACATAGATAGAATGTTCCCTTAACTAACGGAAAACTGGACACAAACATTAGGGGAACATTACGGGTAACATTACAAAAACATCCTCTCTCTATAATTGTTTGCTGGGAGGCTTTTAAAGTTCAATATTCTTGCACAATTTCTACAATTTCTATATCATAGGGAAGCAAAATGTACTCTATTTGTGTAACAACTCACAAACTGTTGTGCTTGTAGACTCGAGAGGAAAGTAAAACAGGTAAGTGCACGTCTTTCCATCTTGATAATACATAAGTGAATAATCTCCATCATTAGATAAAACCATGGTCTCAGGTCAGTGACGTCACTCAACAACGCATATAGCCAAGACTGAGCTAACATTATCAGCCCTGTAAGGCTTAGAGAAAATGGTCAAACTAAGACATGTGGGGTGAGGGTATGCTATGTGCCCTATAGCCTTACTACTTGTGCCAAGGATAGTTCATTCTTTGGCCAGATAGGACCCAGGGACCAGTCCTGAAATGCCGTTTCTCTCCACAGTCCACCAGCCATCCATATCTTGTTCAATGACCACAACCGTCTCCCCTGCAAACATGGACAGCTCGTCCTCACCCTAGAAATGGACAAGGCCGGGTTAGGCAAGTTGTGGTTCAAATGTTACATAAACGTGAATCCACTCATTCTTAGTGTTGGCCTATATGTTGAATGCAGGGATATAGAGTGTCAGAGTATTCTGACCTGAGCAGCATAGTCATACAGAGCCTGGTACTCCTCTCTGCTTTCTGAGATGGTTGGCTGCACTTGCTGAAATCCAGGAATGGAGGCGTACACTCCATCTGATGTGTTGGCTAAGGATTACACAGAGGCAAGCAGATTAATCAGTTATTTGGTCAAGCCACTGGCAGTTTGAAACCTCATTACTACCTCTATTAACTGAACTAAAAGAGTAAGCCCATGTGATGTCGTGTCAGACCCTGCTTAATATTGCTGAAACAGATACTTTTATGCGAAGGGACAGTCACCCTTAGCGGCGGTGGCAGAAAGCCGACGTTTCTGTTTTTCAGGGATATAGTATTTTTAACCTAACTTCCGTTTCCCCTGAAAAACAGAAGTGGGAACTCCGCTCAGGCGTCTTTCTAGGCCTGCTACGTTAGGTTAAGGGACAGTTGACCTGCAATCAGATGGATGTTTGTGCCCCCTGGTCGTCAAGTAAATAGATTGAAAACCTGCATGATAAAGTTATGGGCTACTACTGTTTCCAAATTATGAGTGGAACAAGACTTTTCCCTTTTAGATAAACACAATGCATTGTTAAGAGGGAACATAGAAAAAAACATACATCACAATCATCTTCGTCTCTGTTTTTACCTGATAAGTAACAATGTAATGAGAGTGGAAAAACATTATATCCCTGATCCTGTCCACAAAATGGTTTCTATTGACAGTCCTACACACAATGAAAAGTACCACAATTACTGTATTTACACTGAACAAAAATATAAACATAACAACATGCAACAATGTCAAAGATTTTACTGAGTTACAGTTCATATAAGGAAATCAGTCCATTGAAATAGATTCATTAGGCCCTACCTTATGGATTTCACATTACTGGGAATACAGATATGCATCTGTTGGTCACATATGCCTTAAACAAATGGTAAGGGCGTGGATTAGAAAACCAGTCAGTATCTGGTGTGAACACCATTTGCCTCATGCAGCGCAACACTACTCCTTCGCATAGAGTTGATCAGGCTGTTGATTGTGGCCTGGGGCCTTGTCCCACTCCTCTTCAATGGCTGTGCGAAGTTTCTGGATATTGGCGGAATTGAAACACACTGCCATACATGTTGATCCAGAGCATCCCAAACATGCTCAATGGGTGACATGATTGGTGAGTATGCAAGCCATGGAAGAACTGGGATATTTTCAGCTTCCATGAATTGTGTACAGATCTGAAACATGAGGTGATGGCGGCGGATGAATGGCACGACAATATGCCTCAGGATCTTGTCCGGTATATCTCTTGCATTCAAATTTCCATTGATAAAATGCAATTGTGTTCATTGTCCGTAGCTTAAGCCTGCCCATACCATGACCACATGGACACCATAGGGCACTCTGTTCACAACGTTGACATCAGCAAACTGCTCGTCCACACGACGCCATACACGTTGTCTGCCATCTGCCCGGTACAGTTTAAACCGGGATTCATCCGTGAAGAGCACAATTATCCAGCGTGCCAGTGGCCATCGAAGGTGAGCATTTGCCCACTGAAGTCGGTTACGATACCGAACTGCAGTTAAGTCAAGGCCCTGGTGAGGACGACGAGCACGCAGATAAGCTTCCCTGAGATGGTTTCTGACAGTTTGTGCAGAAATTCTTTGATTGTGCAAACCCACAGTTTCATCAGCTGTCTGAGTGGCTGGTCTCAGACGATCCCACAGTTGAAGAAGCCAGATGTGTAGGTCCTGGGTTGGCGTGGTTACACATGGTCTGCAGTTGTGATGCCGGTTGGATGCCAAATTCTCCAAAACATCGTTGGAGATGGCTTATGGTAGAGAAATTAACATTAAACTTTCTGGGAACAGCTCTAGTGGACATTCCTGCAGTCAGCATGCCAATTGCACACTCCCTCAAAACTTGAGACATCTATGACATTGTGTTGTGTGACAAAACGGCACAATATGAAGTTACCTTTTATTTTACCCAGCACAAGGTGCACCTGTGTAATGATCATGCTGTTTAATCAGCTTTTTGATATGCCGCACCTGTCAAGTGTATGGATTATCTTGGCAAAGGAGAAATGCTCACTGACAGGGATGTGAACAAATTTGTGCGAAGTAAAGTGAAATAAGCTTTTTGTGCGTATGGAACATTTCTGGGATCTTTTATTTCAGCTCATGAAACATGGGACCAACATTTCACATGTTACATTTATATTTTTGTTCAGTGTTGTTACAGTAATTTTAGCAGCATACATACCAGTAGGTGGTGCTAGTGGCTGTGAACTGTCATTGACGTTTGTTTTAGAGCCAGTCGATGAGTTCCCTTGCAGAAGGTTTGAAAACCTAAAAGTAATTAAACAGAACTTGTTTTGTTTCACATTGTAAAGATGTTGTTTTGCTGGTTACATTATTTCAAATATGCATTCTTGTAGTGCAACAACATAATTTAAAAATAAGTGTCTCTAACCTCTTCATAACTCCTCCTACAAAGCAGGCACTGCCATTGCTGTCTGTCGAGGGCTCTCTCTCATAATAGTTCTCAAACACAATGGGAGCTGGGAAGAAACCACAGGCATTCAGCAAAGCAAACTCACCAAAGGCCTAAGTAAAATGTAAATCACAGAAAGGTGGGTGCACTGGAAAGTGCAAACACAGGGGGAACACATTATTTCTCCATGTGGCCACATACAGTGCCTTGCAAAAGTATTCAGACCCCTTGGATTTATTCACATTTGATTGCGTTACAAAGTGGGATTAAAATGGATTTAATTGTACTTTTTTTGTCAACAATCTACACAAAATGGTCTTTTTATATATTTGAAAATAAAAAATTAATGACTAAAATAACCATTGCATAAGTATTTAGCCCCTTTATTTAGGCAAGCCTAAATAAGTTCAGAATTTCACATTTGGCTCAGCAGATCACAAAATAAGTTACATGGGGATCTATTTTCAGATGGTGTTAAGGCGGCACGAGTGTCAAACGCATGTTAGTTTGCAATTTTGTCATGTAAAAACTAGCACACTGGCATTTTCCAGCTCTAACTCCAGGTTTGGCAATTTACCTGTCTTATATCAACTCGCTTGCACTCAGTTAAGCACAGACAAAATCCTAGAGGAAAACCTGCTTCATACCAGAGACTGGAAGAGGAATTCCCCTTTCAGCAGGCCAATAACCTACAACACAAGGCCAAATCTACACTGGAGTTGCTTACAAAGAAGACAGTGAATGTTCCTGAGTGGCCAATTTATAGTTTTGACTTAAATCTACTTGAAAATATATGGCAAGTTTTGAAAATTGCTCTATAGCCATGATCCCCAACATCTTGACAGAGCTTGAAGAATTTTGAAAAGAATAATGGGCAAATATTGTACAATCCAGGTGTGCAAAACTCTTATAGACTTATCCAACAAGCTTCACAACTGTAATCGATGCCAAAGGTGTATATAACGTGTATTGACTCAGGGAGCTGAATACTTATGCAACAACTATATTTTAGTTATGTTTTCATTATTATTACATATATATATATATATATATAAAAAGTTTTTATTATTCCACTTTATTCTTCTATTCTTCCACATTATAGCGTATTTTGTGTAGATTGTTGACAATTTTATTTTTTTTAAATCAATTTTAATTTCACATTGTAACAAAATAAAATGTGAAGAATCCAAGGTGTCTGAATACACACTCTATTCTCATCAATATTTGAATAAGTTGACATTTAAAAAGTTCAGAGATAATATTGAAATGTTCAGACCTGGAACATATTCATGTACACAAACCAGGAAACTGGACAGGTGGTGTACTGTACTTACCTGGTGGACTTGAGCCAGTGCTTTTCATCTCAACAAAGCAGTCATTGTCTGCCGTGATGTCACACAGTTCTAGAGTTTTCCTCACTTCTTCATAACACTGAAAGTATATTTTGGGCACTGCTTAAACACATTAAATTGGTTTTCTTTGTTAATTACTAATCAGCTCTACAGCCCAGTTATAATCTAGTAGTTATTTAAGCTACTATATGGTACAGTCCATACAAATTCTGTATATTGTCTTACATACTGGATTACAGTACAACATGGTAAGGGAAGACATACTTCACCAACCTCATCATCTTTGACACATTGCATTGAGAATTGGTTAGAGTGGACCCAGATGGCATTCCTCAGGATGTTGATACGATCTCCCTCCTGCTGCTGAAAGACCTGCAAACCAAATTTCCATTGTATGATTCATCTGTATTGGATGGACATCCCCTTTTTACAACAATCTGTGAACCAGCAGCTAGTCTGATAGCAAATATTTACATAATTTAAGAAATGTTTGTCTCATCGTACTGTTCAATCCAACTTGAATTCTTTCCTAGGACTAACATCAGAATATGGCTTAATGTACCTCACAAGTACTCTCGTGTGTAGTTTCCCATTCTTGACGAATCTTGTCTAGCTGATCAATATTTGACATGTATTGTTTTTCTGCAAACATAGAAAAGGTGGTACTCAGATAATACACAGTCCTTTATGTTTCTCTCATCTCACCTTTTATTCATTTTT
This sequence comes from Oncorhynchus mykiss, assembly GCF_013265735.2. NCBI lineage: Eukaryota > Metazoa > Chordata > Actinopteri > Salmoniformes > Salmonidae > Oncorhynchus > Oncorhynchus mykiss. The sequence goes on along the minus strand of NC_048566.1, from coordinate 73,307,485 downwards.
ATATTACAAAACATACACATACAAACGACAGTATACAGAGACACACAAACATCAACGACATCACACCTGCCCAGCCCCACCTGCTCCCTCATGCCCTCCATCTCCAGCGCCCGCATCACTCTCCGCCACATGGCCGAAAACTGCACCATTTTGTTTCTCTCGGTCACCCACACACTTTCAACATTTAGATAATAAAACATTTTGACCTTCCCATTGTGTTGATGGAGGATTGGTTGAATCCAGTTTAAGTATACACGTTTTTTTCAAGATGATTGACAAGAAAAGTATGGTCCAACCCATCGGGTTTCTCACTGCATCCTCATATGCCATGTCTTTAAATATGCAGACAGACGGAATGAAAGTAATTTCACCACATTGTAATATTTCTGACTGCTAACTGTATAACTCCGCCCAAAACCTTTGGACTTCATAGCTTTCTACACCTGCATTGCTAGCTGTTTGGGGTTTAGGCTGGGTTTCTGTACAGCACTTTGAGCTGACGTAAGAAGGGCTTAATAAATACATTTGATTTGATTCCTAGAAGGCAAGGATTTTTGAGTCATTGTTAGTTTTACATTTAAGACATGATTGCCGTTGTGCTATAGAATTTGTGAATTTTGTCTCACGTAATAAATTCTAAACGTTAATTTATACTGGATTAACCCTACATCTTTGTTAACTGTAATTTAATTAGTTATGTGCCAACATTCCCTCCATCTTGTGCCAATACCAGTTATTTTGAAGTCTTGGTTCCAATAGTTAATATTTTTTTCTAAGAGATTGTCAGTTGTACATGTTTCCTTTAATGACTCCTATGCCGGAATCATTTTTGAAGGTTTAGTGGAGGGAACAATATCTATGGCCTTTCGAAATATCATCTGCACATTAGAAGCCAATTCCAAGATTACTTGATGAAATAGGAACTGAAGTCATTGCACAACAGTTAATTTCTGCTAAATCTCAGAAATATGGTGATGAAAGGGAAACACAACCAAGCTGTCAAATCATGCTGTGGCTTCTCAGCAATCTTGATTTCGAGGATCTTTAATTAGCCAAGTCATAGACTGCCTTTATTCGTAGTATTTAGATTTTTTTTAAATAGGAAAAGATAGGAGCTCACTAGCCTAGTATCCCATACCTGCCTCTGCTGCTGCCTCCCTGCACTGCTTAGACTTGTTGTGCACCTGCAAACGAACAGGAATGTTACTGTGACTGGCAGGAAACCATTGCATAAATGTCAGTACTAAAGAGTATGGAAATGATCTTCCAATTACATAATTGGAAATTCTTTAGTACGTCTTTAAAGAGGAAATGATAGAACAGAATTTCTATTTCAACACTCAGTTGAAGAGGAAAGTTGCAGTAATCTTCATGAACAAGGGTTTTTACTTAATGCCCCACACAGCAACAGTGCAGAGGGCGTGTTTCTATTCACTCTATGATGAAAGTCCAACATCCTTTGCAATACACATCCTTTGTAATTATTCAAACAACTCAAAACATGTACAGACTGAACATACAGTAGTTGTCGGTCAATCTTACACAAGTACTCAGAGGGAGTACTAATTTCATACAACTTAATTGTCTATTTCGAAGCCTTGTTCCAATTGTCAGGTAAGTAGATGTGTTGTCCAGTGTGGATGGGAAGAGTAAAATTATTTACCCTCTCAGCCTGCTTGGGTGTGGTGGTAGCTACACTGATCATCCTCTCAGCAACTTGCTCGGCCTCATCCGCTTCTCTGCACCTCTGGTCATAAGTTCTCTTAGACTGGGAGGGAAAGGACACACAGAAAGGGAACCTGTTGTCTGGTTTACAATACTACACAATGTTCATGCCTCCAATTATTAGATACTGACAGCTATTATTATTATTTGAAACTTTACAGGAAGTTGCTGCAAGATGAGGAACAAAGTACAATTGAGAGCGAGAGATGCATGTGTAAGCAGAGAGACTAAGATAAAACAAACAAAGCAGGATTTGCTAAGCCGAGAGTTACGATGTTTCAGAGGCGCTCCCTCGGCTTGCCACAGAATTTATACATCCAATTCATACATCCACTACATGCCCTATCTGGACACCTGCTCGTCGAACATCTCATTCCATTCTGGGAAGGCTCGCAGTCTGCGTTTCCAATTCATCCCAAATGTGTTTGATGGAGTGGAGGTCAGGGTTCTATGCAAGCCAGTCAAGTTCTTCCACACCGATCTTGACTAACCATTTCTGTATGGCCTTCGCTTGCACAGGGGCATTGTCATGCTGAAACAGTAAAGGGCCTTACCCAAACTGTTGCCACAAAGTGCACAGAATTGTATAGAATGTCATTGTATGCTGTAACATTAAGATTTCCCATCACTGGAACTAAGGGGCCTAGTCCGGACCATGAAAAACAGCCCCAGATCATTATTCCTCCTCGACCTAACTTTATAATTGGCACTATGGTAGTGTTGTCCTGGCATCTGCCAAACCCAGATTAGTCCGTCGGACTGCCAGATGGTGAAGCATGATTCATCACTCCAGAGAACGAGTTTCCACTGCTCCAGAATCCAATGGCGGCGAGCTTCACACCACTCCAGCCAACACTTGGCATTGCGCATGGTGATCTTAGGCTTGTGTGTGGCTGCTCGGCTATAGAAACCCATTTCATGAAGCTCCCGACGAACAGTTTTTGTGCTGACGTTGCATCCAGGGGCAGTTTGGAACTCGGTAGTGATTGTTGCAATCGAGGACAGGTGATTTTTAAGCAATATGCACTTCAGCACTTGGCGGTCCTGTTCTGTGAGCTTGTGTGGCCTACCACTTTGCGACTGAGTTGTTGTTGCTCCTAGACGTTTCCACTTCACAATAACAGCACTTACAGTTGACTGGGGCAGCTCTAGCAGGGCAGAAATTTGACGAATTGACTTGTTGGAAAGGAGGCATCCTATGACGATGCCACGTTGAAAGTCACTGAGTGCTTCAGTAAGCCCATTCTACTGCCAATGTTTGTCTATGTAGCTTGCATGACTGTGTGCTCAATTGTATACACCAGTCAGCAATGGGTGTGGCTGAAATAGTCAAATCCACTAATTTGTCCACATACACTATACAGTTGAAGTTGTAAGTTTACATAAACATAGGCTAGAGTCATTAAAACTAGCTTTTCAACCACTCTATAAATTTCTTGTTAACAAACAACAAACAATTGTTTACAGACAGATTATTTCACTTATAATTCACTGTATCACAATGTCAGTGAGTCAGAAGATTACATACACTAAGTTGACTGTGCCTTTAAACAGCTTGGAAAATTCCAGAAAATGATGTCATGGCTTTAGAAGCTTTGTTACGCTAATTGACATCATTTGAGTCATTTTTGGAGAAATGTCCCATGGTCTGATGAAACAAAAATAGATCTGTTTGGCCATAATGACCATCCTTATGTTTGGAGAAAAAAGGGGAAGGCTTGCAAGCCAAAGAACACCATCCCAACCATGAAGCACGGGGGTGGCAGCATCATGTTGTGGGGGTGCTTTGCTGCAGGAGGGACTGGTGCACTTCACAAAATAGATGGCATCATGAGGTAGGAAAATTATGTGGATATATTGAAGCAACATCTCAAGTTAAAGCTTGGTCGCAAACGGGTCTTCTAAATAGACAATGACCCTAAGCATACTTCCAAAGTTGTGGCAAAATGGCTTAAGGACAACAAAACAAAGCCCTGACCTCAATACATAGAAGATTTGCGGGAAGAACTGAGAAAACGTGTGCGAGCAAGGAGGCCTTCAAACCTGACTCAGTTACACCAGCTCTGTCAGGAGGAATGGGCCAAAATTCACCCAACTATTGTGTTACGCTTGTAGAAGGCTACCTGAAACGTTTGACCCATGTTAAACAATTTAAAGGCAATGCTACCAAATACTAATTGAGTGTATGTAAACTTCTGACCCACTGGGAATGTGATGAAAGAAATAAAAGCTGAAATAAATCATTCTCTCTACTATTATTCTGACATTTCACATTCTTAAAATAAAGTGGTGATCCTAACTGACCTATTTTTACTAGGTTTGAATGTCAGGAATTGTGAAAAACTGAGTTTAAATGTATTTGGCTAAGGTGTATGTGAACTTTCGACTTCAACTGTATATACAAAAGTATCTCCAGTACATATTGTGCACTCACATTTACACTGAAGCGTGTTATACCTCTACACTCTTTCCACAGCTCGTCTTTCTCTTCCACCCTCTCTCACCATGCTTATGACTTTGATGGCCCTCCTTGTTTCCATTTTTATCTGTATGCGCTTGGTGGTATGCCTTATATGTTTTGTGTATATAAGCAATTTACCAAAACCTTAAGGTTTTCTTGAACCATACTAACCAAAGGTTCTTTGTAAGTAAGGCAAAAATAACCCTGACACATTGAGCCCTACCTACCACAGACAAACATAACTATAAGGTTCAGGGTTTGACGTCACACAAATAAGCATACAGATAAAGAAATTAAGATGGTTTTTGGTAGGAACTGTGCTCACCTCCATTGTTTTCTTGTATAAAGACACCTTTATCTTCTGAACCTTGTCCATGATGCCTTCAAACTGAGACAGAGGAAAGTATACTGTGACTGATGCACAAATTGCTGATCAATTACAGATGAATAGTGGATGTCTGTCCTTTATCATGGAAAACAGCAAATGGTTATGAACATTTGATATCAAAGTATATGCATTAATTGTACAACATATCTAGATATTCACCACTATGAGCTAACAATAGATTGGCTTTAGACATGCAAAGTTCCAAGAATATGACCTGAGATACTAACTTACAGAAATCTATGTACTGTATCGCACTACAGTGTTTAGGTGGGGAGATTCACATTAGGTGGGACAACTCAAACCGTCCAGTGATCCTGGACACATTATAGGGTGATTATAGTAGCCACATTACTTCACTGTCTGTCAGATAGAAGTAAAAACTCCTGTGCAATTTCCTCATGTGGGTGAATACTATAAAGGTCAAACCAAAACCTTTTTTCTCTGCTCTTTCTGTCGCTCCCTGAACTGTTCCATCCTCTTGACCTCTTCCTTTAACACCCCAGACAGTTGTATGTGTAGGTTCCCAATGTTCTCAATTTCTACAAAACATGAGATTTGACAACATTACAAATCTGGGATGAAGTAGAGTGCCGCTGACAGATGTTGCAACTGCATAGCTAACAGGTGGACAAGTAAAGTTGTGTTCTACTTACGGACTTTGAGTTGGTCAAGGGATGCTTTCAAAGTGCTGTGAAAAGAAGATAACTGTGAGAATGTGCAGATAGATTAATTTCACACACACACCTCTCTCTCTTTCCACCAAAAAGTAAGGCATTTGGTTTCCATGAATCCTGAGAGCAGAGCCACTCACTTGATCTCACAGAGTCCCCCTGCCTTGCGTGCAATCATCACCAACTCTTTGCCATATCTCTCTTCAGCAGATGCCCTACCCAATGGAAACACAATATTTCTTAATTTATAATTGTGGCGTAATATAATTTCATACACAATGTAGGAAACGCTTTGCTGACAACAATTACCTCATCTTCAAGAGCTCCTCCATATCTTTGCACATCCGTCGACCCTCACAGAGTCTCTGGATGAGAGCCTCATATCCCACATTACTGATGAAATCCACTCCCTACAACCATACATAATCATACCATTCATTATCTTAGCAACCTCAAATAAACAAATATGTTTTAATATAAAGGTCCAAAGAAAGTCATTTTCAAAAAATAGATGCAACAAAGCAACTATTAATCTTTCAGCCACAGCCTTTATTGACACTTATCCAGCTTTGTGGTGTTTGGCAAAAGAAAATGATTTCATGGATGCTGTGTACATAATAGTACTGAATGCCAGTGCAGGTGAAAGTCATAAACATGTTATATGATACATCACTTTCAGAGGGATGTTGCTGGGCCCACACTGTATCACTCATACCTTACAGTACATACCACCCAGTTACCACAGGAAAACAACCATAAACAGTAGTTGGTCATCACGTACTTAGCAGTATCAGAAATGATTCCACTGTCAACCACCTTATGTATCAACAGCAAACAATTGAATGTGTTCTGTTAGCTGAACTTTGGCTTATGCATGATTGTGTACTATGTGAAGTCCAAAATAAATAAATAGATATAGAATACAGAATGCCAAATACTGGTATTTGTATTACACAATATCAAATATAATTCAATGCCAAAAATATTGACTACAAAGTAATAAGAAAACATGTACAATAAGTGAATGAATTTCATGTGTTCATTTTCATTTGCAAAGGTTAGAAGGGGATTATGGTACTGAGCCTGTAATGCAAATCAACCCAGAAGTTGTCTGTGGCTTTGTAGTTCTGACAATGCATCACAGTCAGAAGATAGAAAACAGAAAGAGTGGGGAGCCTGGCCTGTTCACGGTTGGGTTCGTTTCAAAGGAAGCTCAGCAGGAAAGGCTTATCACACTTACCGACCCGCTGAAAAGAGCAATCCAGCTAAGAGAATGAGCTACAACATTTGTCAGCGACTATTTTACAAAAATGGGGCCTAGTTATTTAGATAAATGACATAATACACCAGTACATTTATTATTCCACACACTGAAGAGCAAGTTTCCACAAAAATAATTACTAATACATTTCTTAAACATAGCATCTGAAAAAAAGTTTTAGTCAAGAAATTGGCTGAGGCCATAAAACAAACACATTTGTAAACTACAATCTGAGAGCCAATGAGAAATACTATGGTTAATTTAGTAAAGTACTGCCTCTGAAGCGGGTATAATGTCTTAGGTGTTATGTCATCACAAAAACATAACGGCAGGTAGCCTAGTGGTTAAGAGCGTTGGGCCAGTAACCGAAAGATTGCTGATTTAGATCCCTGAGCTGACAAGGTAAAAAATCTGTTGATGTGCCTTTGAGAAAGGTAGTTAACACACTGTTCCCTGGGAGGTCGTCATTGTAAATAAGAATTTGTTCTTAACTGACCTGCCTAGTTAAAGATTACATTTAAAAAATAATAACAAAAAAATTGCCTCTGTGCAGTGCATTTCTAAAAATAACCTTAACCTATCTCAATCATAGAGATCATATGGATTGAGCATCAAAGTAGTTAGTCAGTATGTTAAAGTAACTCACCCAAAATACATCTTTGAATTGTAAAGTCATCTCAGCAATAGACCAAATATAATATACTCTGCGAGTGAATTCAGTAAAGAAAGCACTGATGGTTGTCAAAGCCAGTGAAGATGTACACACAGGAAACCCCCAGCTGGAACACAGGGCTTGGTTCACTAGTTTGACTCAAATGAGGAAGTGTTTTGGTGTGGTGTCAGCTACCACATACAGCCTGCATCTAAGCTAACATTTAAGTTGGTTGTTATTTGATAGATACTGTAAGTACATGCTTTTGGACATCTTTCTAAATATGTTTTCTATAAATGATCATTCCAGCAACCCATCCTGCTCTAAAGTACATAAACAGACATTATAAAGCAGGAAAGCGAACTCAGAATTTACAAACCATTCTGTCTATCATAGTATGTTGAGAAAAACAAACAGCATTCCTCTGTGCTTACCATTAGTTCGAACATCTCCAATAAATTCACTTAGACTGGAGCTCATCTTTAGCTGTATCATATTCACTCAACACATTTTCATGGGCAAAAACCTAAAAGAAAAATGAACAGGAAAATATTAACCGCATCAAACGTTTCATTCTGCATCCTTGCTCATCTAAATACACACGTAAACAGCTTGTTCTGTGTAGAAATGTCTCACAGTCATGTGATCCACTTCAGATGGGTGTGTAAATGTGAGAAACTTGGTTAGGTTAAGGCCTGGTGTGCCATCCACCTCAGCAAAGTCAAAATGCTTATTTTATTTTAATGTGGAGCTAAAAAGGAAAATATTGATAAGTACTGTGAGGTGTAGAGCATGTGCAATCCATATGTTGTCAACAATAAAATACAGGCTAACTGGTAAACTAAGGTGATCATACAAGTCTGAGAACTCTTCCCCTGGATCCTCCAGAACAGCATTCTCATCAATATTACTGACTCATTCAAGGAGTATTCTTCCCAGGACACAACAACGATGTTGGTGTCAAATTCAGGGAAGTGCACATCTGCATCATCCAATGCGTATTTCTTGTTATCATATTGAACCAATAGCGTGATCTCCTCTGTAGGGACAATCCATTACACATACAGTATCCCTACATTATATCAACTGAGTGAGTTTCTTTGAACAATGACCTTGAAATAAAAAATGAATCGCACAAACGAAATCTCGTAAAACAATATATATATATATATACAGTGCCTTGCGAAAGTATTCGGCCCCCTTGAACTTTGCGACCTTTTGCCACATTTCAGGCTTCAAACATAAAGATATAAGACTGTATTTTTTTGTGAAGAATCAACAACAAGTGGGACACAGTCATGAAGTGGAACGACATTTATTGGATATTTCAAACTTTTTTAACAAATCAAAAACTGAAAAATTGGGCGTGCAAAATTATTCAGCCCCTTTACTTTCAGTGCAGCAAACTCTCTCCAGAAGTTCAGTGAGGATCTCTGAATGATCCAATGTTGACCTAAATGACTAATGATGATAAATACAATCCACCTGTGTGTAATCAAGTCTCCGTATAAATGCACCTGCACTGTGATAGTCTCAGAGGTTCGTTAAAAGCGCAGAGAGCATCATGAAGAACAAGGAACACACCAGGCAGGTCCGAGATACTGTTGTGAAGAAGTTTAAAGCCGGATTTGGATACAAAAAGATTTCCCAAGCTTTAAACATCCCAAGGAGCACTGTGCAAGCGATAATATTGAAATGGAAGGAGTATCAGACCACTGCAAATATACCAAGACCTGGCCGTCCGTCTAAACTTTCAGCTCATACAAGGAGAAGACTGATCAGAGATGCAGCCAAGAGGCCCATGATCACTCTGGATGAACTGCAGAGATCTACAGCTGAGGTGGGAGACTCTGTCCATAGGACAACAATCAGTCGTATATTGCACAAATCTGGCCTTTATGGAAGAGTGGCAAGAAGAAAGCCATTTCTTAAAGATATCCATAAAAAGTGTTGTTTAAAGTTTGCCACAAGCCACCTGGGAGACACACCAAACATGTGGAAGAAGGTGCTCTGGTCAGATGAAACCAAAATTGAACTTTTTGGCAACAATGCAAAATGTTATGTTTGGCGTAAAAGCAACACAGCTGAACACACCATCCCCACTGTCAAACATGGTGGTGGCAGCATCATGGTTTGGGCCTGCTTTTCTTCAGCAGGGACAGGGAAGATGGTTAAAATGGATGGGAAGATGGATGGAGCCAAATACAGGACCATTCTGGAAGAAAACCTGATGGAGTCTGCAAAAGACCTGAGACTGGGACGGAGATTTGTCTTCCAACAAGACAATGATCCAAAACATAAAGCAAAATCTACAATGGAGTGGTTCAAAAATAAACATATCCAGGTGTTAGAATGGCCAAGTCAAAGTACAGACCTGAACCCAATCGAGAATCTGTGGAAAACTGCTGTTCACAAATGCTCTCCATCCAACCTCACTGAGCTCGAGCTGTTTTGCAAGGAGGAATGGGAAAAAATTTCAGTCTCTCGATGTGCAAAACTGATAGAGACATACCCCAAGCGACTTACAGCTGTAATCGCAGCAAAAGGTGGCGCTACAAAGTATTAACTTAAGGGGGCTGAATAATTTTGCACGCCCAATTTTTCAGTTTTTGATTTGTTAAAAAAGTTTGAAATATCCAATAAATGTCGTTCCACTTCATGATTGTGTCCCACTTGTTGTTGATTCTTCACAAAAAAATACAGTTTTATATCTTTATGTTTGAAGCCTGAAATGTGGCAAAAGGTCGCAAAGTTCAAGGGGGCCGAATACTTTCGCAAGGCACTGTATATATATATATATATATGTACACACACCACTGTTCAAAAGTTTGGGGTCATTTAGAAATGTCCTTGTTTTTGAAAGAAAAGCACATTTTTTGTCCATTATTTTTTTTCTCTCAAATTGATCAGAAATACAGTGTACACATTGTTAATGTTGTAAATGACTATTGTCGCTGGAAAAGGCAGATTGTTTATGGAATACCTACATATGCGTACAGAGGCCCATTATCAGCAACCATCACTCTTGTGTTCCAATGGCACGTTGTGTTAGCTAATCTAAGATTATAATTTTAAAAGGCTAATGAACATTAAAAAAAACTTTTGCAATTACGTTAGCACAGCTGAAAACTGTTGTCCTGATTAAAGAAGCAATAAAACTGTCCTTCATTAGACTAGTTGAGTATCTGGAGGATCAGCATTTGTGGGTTCGATTACAGGCTCAAAATGGGAAGAAACAAATAACTTTCTTCTGAAACTCGTCAGTTTATTCTTGTTCTGAGAAATTAAGGCTATTCCATGCGAGAAATTGCCAAGAAAAAGAAGATCTCGTACAATGCTGTGTACTACTCCCGTCACAGAACAGCACAAACTGTCTCTAACCAGAATAGAAAGAGGAGTGGGAGGCCTCGGTGCACAACTGAGCAAGAGGACAAGTACATTAGAGTGTCCAGTTTGAGAAACAGACGCCTCACAAGTTCTCAAATGACAGCTTCATTAAATTGTACTCGCAAAACGTCAACAGTGAAGAGGCGACTCCAGGATGCTGGCCTTCTAGGCAGTTCCTCTGTCCAGTGTCTGTGTTATTTTTCCTTTTATTTTTTAATGTTCAGTCTGAGATATGGCTTTTTCTTTGCAACTCTGCCTAGAAGGCCAGCATCCCGGAATAAGAACATGAATAAACTGACGAGTTTCAGGTGAAAGTACTTTGTTTCTGGCCATTTTGAGCCTGTAATCGAACCCACAAATGCTGATGCTCCAGATACTCAACTAGTCTAAAGGACAGTTGTATTGCTTCTTTAATCAGGAAAACAGTTTCCAGCTGTGCTAACATAATTGCAAATGGGTTTTCTAATGATCAATTAGCCTTTTAAAATGATAAACTTGGATTAGCTAACACAATGTGCCATTGGAACACAAGAGTGATGGTTGCTGATAATGGGACTATGTATGCCTATGTAGATATTCCATTAAAAATCTGCCATGTCCAGCTACAATAGTCATTTACAACACTAAATGTGTACACTGTATTTCTGATCAATTTGATGTTATTTTAATGGGCAATACATTCTATTTTCTTCCTTGTTTACCTGAGTTTAAATGTTTGTCAGAATCTGTATCAATCTTCTTCACGATGTCCATCATTTTTTTCCTTTGCTCAGCTGGACAATTTAAAAAAAAAATCATCTTTGTCCTAAAACCCAAGTTCTAGAAATGGAGAGATAGTGAATATGACTGAGAGGGGAAAACATTATTCAGATGATTATTCAAAAATGTAAACCTCAGTACCCAGCAGAACAGTGGTTTTCAACCAGGGGTACTGGGACCCCTGGGGGTATTTGTCCAATCCACAGGAGGTACTTCAGAAAACTCACGAGACCATAGGGTTACTGGTAAAATGCACATGAGGGGGTACTTTAGGGGTACTCTAGGCAGAGTAAAATTCAGTTGGTGGTACAGTAACCGAAAAAGTTTGGGTACCACTGCATGTCATGCTCAGTGCTGGTGGACACAATGTTCTTCATGATTGTGGGAGCTCTTTCCAAAGGCACAGTGCATCACAAGCAATACAATGGTTAAAACTGCATATTTCATCTATGAAGAAGGAAAAATGCACAATGTTACAGTAATGTTTGCATCTTTTGTAAGCTTAAAGAAGTATACAGCTTTAGAATGATTATATACTGTAATATGTTGTCTGATTCCATACTACTATGAAAAACTGAAGACTAGCGCCACCTGGTGGTGGACATTGACGAGAGTGAGTTGGGAGTAGGGGCAAAAACAATGCATACAGTAGATACTGTAGTAGCTATATCAAACACAGGAGGCTAGTGGCACCTTAATTGGTGAGGACAGGCTCGTGGTAAATGTCTGGAGCGGAATGATATCAAATATATCAAACACATGAGCTGTGTTCGAACACACATACGAACATACTTTATACTACATACTTAATGAGCAAACTACATACTAAACTCAGCAAAAAAAGAAAGCTGAACATAAACTGAACAAGTTCCACAGACATGTGACTAACAGAAATTGAATAATGTGTCCCTGAACAAAACCGCGACTCGTCAATCGTCAGTCAGAACAAAACCGCGACTCCGACCATCACTCCTGGTGAGACAAAACCGCGACTCGTCAGTGAAGAGCACTTTTACCAGTCCAGCGACGATAGGTTTGTGCCCATAGGCGACATTGTTGCCGGTGATGTCTGGTGAGGACCTGCCTTACAACAGGCCCACAAGCCCTCAGTCCAGCCTCTCAGCCTATTGTGAACAGTCTGAGAACTGATGGAGGGATTGTGCGTTCCTGGTGTAACTAGGGCAGTTGTTGTTGCCATCCTGTACCTGTCCCGCAGGTGTGATGTTCAGATGTACCGATCCTGTGCAGGTGTTGTTACACATGGTCTGCCACTGCGAGTACGATCAGCTGACCGTCCTGTCTCCCTGTAGCGCTGTCTTAGGCGTCTCACAGTACGGACATTGCAATTCATTGCGCTGGCCACATCTGCAGTCCTCATGCCTCCTTGCGGCATGCTTAAAGCATGTTCACGTACATGAGCAGGGACCCTGGGCATCTTTCTGAAGGTGTTTTTCAGAGTCAGTAGAAAGGCCTCTTTAGTGTCCTAAGCTTTCATAACTGTGACCTTAATTGCCTTGCGTGTAAGCTGTTAGTGTCTATGTTCATTAATTGTTTATGGTTCTTTGAACAAGCATGGAAACAGTGTTTAACCCCTTTACAATGAAGATCTGTGAAGTTATTTGGATTTTTACAAATTATATTTGAAAGACAGGGTCCTGAAAAGGGACGTTTCTTTATTTGCTGAGTCTATATGGTAATTTTAGTATACTCCAAGCGCAGTGTCCTTTCAGTTGAGTGTACTAGCATTCTTCTGTCTACCGGAAGTTGATGCTGTTGCTATGCAACTTCTTGCTAGCTCGTGGTAATGTCTGGAGCGGAATGGTATCAAATACATGAGCTGTGTCCGAATACCTATACTAACATACTTTATACTACATAATTAATGAGTATATTATACATACTATTAGGTAATTTTAGTATAGTGCAAACCAACATTATCCTTTCAGTTGAGTGTACTAGCGCTTCTTCTGTCTTCTAGAAGTTGATGCTGTTGCTTTGCAACTTCTTGCTAGCATAGTTAACAAATTACTAGCTAGACATCTTACGACTTCATTAGCAATGTACATTGACAACGCACAATGACTATACCACTTAGCTAAGCATGACGTGAATAATAAAGTCAATAAACGGTGGGTAGTTAGTTTGATAGCATATAGTTAATATACTGACAAGTTCGATGTATTAGTAGCCAACTAACGTTAAGTAGCTAGCTAACATACTGGTACAGACAAGCAACTGTAACGGATGTGAAATGGCTAGCTAGTTATAAAGTTATACTGTTACACAACTACTGTAATGATATGCTATGTGGTTAGTGTAGCAAACAAAGTCAGCCAACATTTCAAAAGTCATTACTTTATACCTTTGGATAGCATTTTCTTAACATTTGTCATAATTAGTTAAAGCAATGAATTTGTATCCCCTCTCTTTCGGACTTCAGCTGCATATTTCCCTCCATTTTCTTCAAATCTGAAAAAGTTGTGAAGCCACGCCCATTTTCGGAAGAATTGCATTATGGGCACTAAAAGCACGGAACTATTCCACCTTTATTTAACTAGGCAAGTCAGTTTAGAATACATTTTACAATGACAGGCCTACCACGGCTGAACTCTCCCCTAACCCGGACGACGATGGGCCAATTGTGCGCCACCTTTTGGGACTCCCGATCACAGCTGGTTGTGCGATACTGTGCCTTAGACCGCTGTGCCACTCGTATCTACTGCTTGTATAGTTCGTATTTTGGCGAATGTAGTAAGAATCCGGGAACTTTGGGCATACTAACTATATCCATACCATGACCAATAAACATACTACATACTCAATTTATGTCACAAGTAGTAAGGTTAGTGCAGTTAGTATGAATATTTGAATACAGCTATGGTTTCCATGTGGTTGATGCCATTCCATTTGCTCCAGCCATTTATGAGCCATCCTCCCCTCAGCAGCCTCCACTGATACCAAAGTTTGGCTGACAGTCATTGAGCCAAAAAACGATGTGCCTACTCTTAATACTAGGATATTGCTTGGCTAGGATGAAAAGGCTCTGAATTTCCATGAAATACGTAATTTGGTGACAATTCTGAAGTCAGACGCGTTAGCTACAGGCGACCGCCTGGCAATCTGTAGGAATAATTATCGTAAACAAACTTTTGCGTGCTTTTGTTCGAACAGTTTGGGTAAATATTTGGGCAATAATGATGAGGATGACAAGACGAGAACATCGACCTGACAATTTTGTTTGTTTTTATCCCGCCCATTTACTTGGTTGCCATGGTTGAAGGTTAACTCCTACCGGGGTAGCCCGAATAATGAGCTTTGTGATTGGTTTGTATTTCTTCAGTTACCACCAAACCAATTAATGATTGGATATCCTATGTGTCTGTCATAAATGTGATCATACTCCTGTAAAATGCTAGGTTGCTTTTAGCTGTCAGTGGTGTTTTATGTCGTTTCCATCAACGCCGAAAACGCGACAAGTGAGATAATTTTCAAATAAAATAAATTTTACCCCAAGAATTGAATTACATTTACGTCAATGTCAAAAGACAGTCGCCACGATGGACGACGGCGTGGCGCTGGTCAACACCGACTCGGCCCTAGAATTGGACAAGGGCAAGGCGGAGACGGGAGGGAGAGGTCTGGCAGCAACAGCTCTGGATCCTCGCATGGAGGAGGGAAAAGCAGGAATACTCCCATAACCGTTGCCTCGAAGGTAGCTAGCTCTATTTTCAAGTTATACTGTATAATACACCAGCAACGTAAGACCGCGTTTAGCCAGCCAACAAAAATAAACCTATTTAGCTAAGGGTTTTTAGGCTGGGTTTCTGTGTAAGCACTTTGTGACATCTGCTGATGTAAAAAAAGGCTTTAAATACATTTCATTGGTTGATTAATTGATCGCGTGCTAGATAGTTAGCTAACTGGGCTACTAGTGTCGCTATTCTGTAGCGTTCGTTATGTTGTCGCTAACTCCGCTCAGCTGAAACCCAGGCTATTTTTTACCTAACTAGCCAACTAAAGTAGCTAATGGTGTGTTGAGTTGCAGGCCCTTTCGATAGGGGTTTTATTCCTTTTGTCCAAAGTAAATAATATTTTCTTGTATCGTTATGTTAACTATACGCTACCGGTTAAACATTTTAGGATCAAGGTTTATTTATTAATTCTTTTTTTTTTACCATTTTCTACATTGTAGAATAATATTGAAGACATCAAAACTATGAAATAACACATGGAATAATTTAGTAAACAAATCAAAATATGTTTGAGAGTCTTCAAATAGCCACCCATTCCCTTTGACAGCTTTGCACACTTTTGGCATTCTCTCAACCAGCTTCACCTGGAATGCTTTTCCTACAGTCTTGAAGGAGTTCCTACATATGCTGAGCACTTGTTGGCTGCTTTTCCTTCACTCTGTGGTCCAACTCATCCCAAACCATCTCAATTGGGTTGAGGTTGGGTGATTGTGGAGGCCAGGTCATCTGATGCAGCACTCTCCTTTCTTGGTCAAATAGCCCTTCTGTGTTTTGGGTCATTGTCCTGTTGAAAAACAAATGATAGTCCCACTAAGTAAAAAAACAGAGATGAGATGGTGTATTGCCGCACAATACTGTGGTAGCAAAGCTGGTTAAGTGTGCCTTGAATTCTAAATAAACCACTGACAGTGTCACCAGCAAAGCACCCCCACACCATAACACCTCCCCCTTGCTTTACGGTGGGAAATATACATGTGGAGATCATCCATTCACCCACACCGTGACTCACAAAGACATGGTGGTTGGAACCAAAAATCTACAATTTGGACTCCATACCAAAGGAAACATTTCCACCGGTCTAATGTCCATTGCTCGTGTTTTTTGGCACAAGCAAGTCTCTTCTTATTGGTGTACTTTGGTAGTGGTGTCTTTGCAGTAATTCGACCATGAAGGCCTGATTCACGCAGTCTCCTCTGATCAGTTGATGTTGAGATGTGTCTGTTACTTGAACTCTGAAGCATTTATTTGGCCTGCAATTTCTGCGGCTGGTAACTCTAATGAACTTATCCTCTGCAGCAGAGGTAACTGGGTCTTCCATTAATGAGGCGGTACTCATGAGAGCCAGTTTCATCATAGTACTTGATGTTTTTTGTTACAGCACTAGAAGAAACGTTCAAAGTTCTTGAATTTTCCGTGTTGACTGACCTTCATGTCTTAAAGTAATGATGGAATGTAATTTCTCTTTGCTTATTTGAGCTGTTCTTGCCATAATATGGACTTGGTCTTTTACCAAATAGGGCTATCTTCTGTATACCATCCCTACCTTGTCACAACACAACCGATTGGCTCAAACGCACGAAGAAGGAAAGAAATTCCACAAATGAATTTTTAACAAAGCACACCTGTTAATTGACTACCTCATGAAGCTGGTTGAGAGAATGCCAAAAGTGTGCAAAGCTGTCAAGGCAAAGGGTGTCTATTTGAAGGATCTCAAATTTTTAATATATTTTTATTTTGTTTAATGCTTTTTGGTTTCTACATGATTCCATGTGTTATTTCCTAGTTTTGATGTCTTCACTATTATTCTACAATATAGAAAATAGTAAAAAATAACCGTTGAGCTGCAAATAGAATAGAAAGTAAATATGATTTAGTCTAGGCCTATTCCACTATCTAAATATGCCATTCTGTTGTGTTATTTAATTGCCATATAATTGCATAATTTATTTTTACAACGGCGTGGGGATCCTGTGGGTATCATGTAACCTAACGAATCACACCTTTTCCAGTATTTGGGAGCACGGACTGTAAAGCCTTAAATTAAGCATTTTGACTGTTTTTGCAATTTCCACTCTGAATGTAGGCTTGTTATAGCCATTTGCGTTGCACAACCCCATCACGCAGAGGCTATATCCATATAAATAAATGAGACAAAACAAAATATTGACTAAGTCTTGGCTATAACCTGTCCTGAGTGAAATAACCATGGAGTCCCAAATGGTCAAGACTATCTATAGCCTATTCTTATTGCCAGATATGTTTTCCCTATAGGCCACTGCATGTGCTTATTCAACCATTTTGTTGAAAATGTATTTAGACGCTATATTTAGAACCCTGTGAGCTAAATCAAAATCAAATCAAATTTATTTATATAGCCCTTCGTACATCAGCTGATATCTCCAAAGTGCTGTACAGAAACCCAGCCTAAAACCCCAAACAGCAAGCAATGCAGGTGTAGAAGCACGGTGGCTAGGAAAAACTCCATAGAAAGGCCAAAACCTAGGAAGAAACCTAGAGAGGAACCAGGCTATGTGGGGTGGCCAGTCCTCTTCTGGCTGTGCCGGGTGGAGATTATAACAGAACATGGCCAAGATGTTCAAATGTTCATAAATGACCAGCATGGTCTCAATAATAATAAGGCAGAACAGTTGAAACTGGAGCAGCAGCACGGCCAGGTGGACTGGGGACAGCAAGGAGTCATCATGTCAGGTAGTCCTGAGGCATGGTCCTAGGGCTCAGGTTCTCAGAGAGAGAGAAAGAAAGAGAGAATTAGAGAGAGCACACTTAAATTCACACAGGACACCGAATAGGACAGGAGAAGTACTCCAGATATAACAAACTGACCCTAGCCCCTGACACACAAACTACTGCAGCAAAGATACTGGAGGCTGAGACAGGAGGGGTCAGGAGACACTGTGGCCCCATCCGAGGACACCCCCGGACAGGGCCAAACAGGAAGGATATAACCCCACCCACTTTGCCAAAGCACAGCCCCCACACCATTAGAGGGATATCTTCAACTACCAACTTACCATCCTGAGACAAGGCTGAGTATAGCCCACAAAGATCTCCGCCACGGCACAACCCAAGGGGTTGAGAATCGAGGCAGAGAATCCCAGTGGAAAGAGGGGAACCGGCCAGGCAGAGACAGCAAGGGCGGTTCGTTGCTCCAGAGCCTTTCCGTTCACCTTCCCACTCCTGGGCTAGACTACACTCAATTATATGACCCACTGAAGAGATGAGTCTTCAGTAAAGACTTAAAGGTTGAAACCGAGTTTGCGTCTCTGACATGGGTAGGCAGACCGTTCCATAAAAATGGAGCTCTATAGGAGAAAGCCCTGCCTCCAGCTGTTTGCTTAGAAATTCTAGGGACAATTAGGAGGCCTGCGTCTTGTGACCGTAGCGTACGTGTAGGTATGTATGGCAGGACCAAGTCAGAGAGATAGGTAGGAGCAAGCCCATGTAATGCTTTGAAGGTTAGCAGTAAAACCTTGAAATCAGCCCTTGCTTTGACAGGAAACCAGTGTAGGGAGGCTAGCACTGGAGTAATATGATATTTTTTTTTGGTTCTAGTCAGGATTCTAGCAGCCGTATTTAGCACTAACTGAAGTTTATTTAGTGCTTTATCCGGGTAGCCGGAAAGTAGAGCATTGCAGTAGTCTAACCTAGAAGTGACAAAAGCAAAAGCAATCTTTCTGCATTTTTGGACAGAAAGTTTCAGATTTTTGCAATGTTACGTAGATGGAAAAAAGCTGTCCTTGAAATGGTCTTGATATGTTCTTCAAAAGAGAGATCAGGGTCCAGAGTAACGCCGAGGTCCTTCACAGTTTTATTTGAGACGACTGTACAACCATTAAGATTAATTGTCAGATTCAACAGAAGATCTCTTTGTTTCTTGGGACCTAGAACAAGCATCTCTGTTTTGTCCGAGTTTAAAAGTAGAACGTTTGCAGCCATCCACTTCCTTATATCTGAAACACATGCTTCTAGCGAGGGCAATTTTGGGGCTTCACCATGTTTCATTGAAATGTACAGCTGTGTGTCATCCGCATAGCAGTGAAAGTTAACATTATGTTTTCGAATGACATCCCCAAGAGGTAAAATATATAGTGAAAACAATAGTGGTCCTAAAACGGAACCTTGAGGAACACCAAAATGTACAGTTGATTTGTCTGAGGACAAACCATTCACAGAGACAAACTGATATCTTTCCGACAGATAAGATCTAAACCAGGCCAGAACTTGTCCGTGTAGACCAATTTGGGTTTCCAATCTCTCCAAATGAATTTGGTGATCGATGGTATTCTAAGCAGCACTAAGGTCTAGGAGCACGAGGACAGATGCAGAGCCTCGGTCTGGTGCCATTAAAAGGTCATTTACCACCTTCACAAGTGCAGTCTCAGTGCTATGATGGGGTCTAAAACCAGACTGAAGCATTTCATATACATTGTTTGTCTTCAGGAAGGCAGTGAGTTGCTGCGCAACAGCCTTTTCTAAAATTTTTGAGAGGAATGGAATATTCGATATAGGCCGATAGTTTTTAAAAATATTTTCTGGGTCAAGGTTTGGCTTTTTCAAGAGAGGCTTTATTACTGCCACTTTTAGTGAGTTTGGTACACATCCGGTGGATAGAGAGCCGTTTATTATGTTCAACATAGGAGGGCCAAGCACAGGAAGCAGCTCTTTCAGTAGTTTAGTTGGAATAGGGTCCAGTATGCAGCTTGAAGGTTTAGAGGCCATGATTATTTTCATCATTGTGTCAAGAGATATAGTACTAAAACACTTGAGCGTCTCTCTTGATCCTAGGTCCTGGCAGAGTTGTGCAGACTCAGGACAACTGAGCTTTGAAGTATAACGCAGATTTAAAGTGAAGTCCGTAATTTGCTTTCTAATAATCATGATCTTTTCCTCAAAGAAAGAAGTTCATAAATTTATCACTGCTAAAGTGAAAGCCACCCTCTCTTGGGGAATGCTGCTTTTTAGTTAGCTTTGCGACAGTATCAAAAAGGAATTTCAGATTGTTCTTATTTTCCTCAATTAAGTTAGAAAAATAGGATGATCGAGCAGCAGTAAGGGCTCTTCGGTACTGCACGGTACTGTCTTTCCAAGCTTGTCGGAAGACTTCCAGTTTGGTGTGGCGCCATTTCCGTTCCAATTTTCTGGAAGCTTGCTTCAGAGCTCGGGTATTTTCTGTGTACCAGGGAGCTAGTTTTTTATGATAAATGTTTTTAGTTTTTAGGGCTGCAACTGCATCTAGGGTATTGCGCAAGGTTAAATTGAGTTCCTCGGTTAGGTGGTTAACTGATTTTTGTCCTCTGGCGTCCTTGGGTAGACAGAGGGAATCTGGAAGGGCATCAAGGAATCTTTGTGTTGTCTGTGAATTTATAGCATGACTTTTGATGTTCCTTGGTTGGGGTCTGAGCAGATTATTTGTTGCAATTGCAAACGTAATAAAATGGTGGTCCGATATTCCAGGATTATGAGGAAAAACAGCTAGGGTCTCTTTAAGGGGAGGCCTATAATAAGAACAGTTATAAAACACAAATCGAGTTATAAAAGTGTTCTGCAAGACACCAGTACCCAAAATTATAGCCTAAATTGCAATGCCTATAAGTTGAAGGCCTGTTTTTTTAAAAAAAAATTTTTTAAATATTTGGGTAGGCCTAAATAAAACATTGAATTATTAAAGTAATAGGCTAAAAAACTTTGGAGAATTGATGGCTAAGGCTATTCTCTTTGATTTTGTTCCTATTGCAACTCAGACATATTACAGAATGGATGACATTCTCACTGACTAAACTGAAGGACGAAATCAAATCTAATTTTATTGGTCACATAGATGTTGATGCGAGTGTCGCGAAATGCTTGTACTTCTAGTTCTGACAGTGCAGTAATATCTAACAAGTAATCTAACAATTTCCCAACAACTACCTAATACGCACAAATCTAAAGGTGTGAATGAGAATATGTACATATAAATATATTGATGAGCCATGGCCGAGCGGCAGTTAGGAAAGCTAAGGCTAGCTTTTTCAAACAGAAATTTGCATCCTGTAGTACAAACTCCATGGAGAATAAGAGCACCTCCTCCCAGCTGCCCACTGCTCTGAGGCTAGGAAACACTGAACCGATAAATCCACTATAATTGAGAATTTCAATAAGCATTTCTCTACGACTGGCCATACTTTCCACCTGGCTACCCCTGCCCCGGTCAACTGAGCGGCACCCTCCACAGCAACCCGCCGAAGCCCCCACCATTTCTCCTTCACCCAAATCCAGATAGCCAAAGTTCTGAAAGAGCTGCAAAATCTGGACCCCTACAAATCAGCAGGGCCAGACAATCTGGACCCCCTCTTTCTAAAATGATCTACCGAAATTGTTGCAACCCCTATTACTAGGCTGTTCAACCTCTCTTTCGTATCGTCTGAGATCCCCAAAGATTGGAATGCTGCTGCGGTCATCCCCCCCTTCAAAGGGGGTGACACTCTAGACCCAAACTGCAACAGACCTACAGTGGGGCAAAAAAGTATTTAGTCAGCCACCAGTTGTGCAAGTTCTCCCACTTAAAAAGATGAGAGGCCTGTAATTGTCATCATAGGTACACTTCAACTATTGACAGACAAAATGAGAGAGAAAATCCAGAAAATCACATTGTAGGATTTTTTATGAATTTATGGTGGAAAATAAGTATTTGGTCAATAACAAAAATGTATCTCAATACTTTGTTATATACCTTTTTTTGGCAATGATAGAGGTCAAATGTTTTCTGTAAGTCTTCACAAGGTTTTCACACACTGTTGCTGGTATTTTGGCCCATTCCTCCATGCAGATCTCCTCTAGAGCAGTGATGTTTTGGGGCTGTTGCTGGGCAACACGGACTTTCAACTCCCTCCAAAGATTTTCTATGGGTTTGAGATCTGGAGACTGGCTAGGCCACTCCAGGACCTTGAAATGCTTCTTACGAAGCCACTCCTTCGTTGCCCGGGCGGTTTGGGATCATTGTCATGCTGAAAGACCCAGCCACGTTTCATCTTCAATGCCCTTGCTGATGGAAGGAGGTTTTCACTCAAAATCTCACGATACATGGCCCTATTCATTCTTTCCTTTACACGGATCAGTCGTCCTGGTCCCTTTGCAGAAAAACAGCCCCAAAGCATGATGTTTCCATCCCCATGCTTCACAGTAGGTATGGTGTTCTTTGGATGCAACTCAGCATTTTTTGTCCTCCAAACACGACGAGTTGAGTTTTTACCAAAAAGTTATATTTTGGTTTCATCTGACCATATGACCTTCTCCCAATCTTCTTCTGGATAATCCAAATGCTCTCTAGCAAATGTCAGACGAGCCTGGACATGTACTGGCTTAAGCAGGGGGACACGTCTAGCACTGCAGGATTTGAGTCCCTGGCGGCGTAGTGTGTTACTGATGGTAGGCTTTGTTACTTTGGTCCCAGCTCTCTGCAGGTCATTCACTAGGTCCCCCCGTGTGGTTCTGGGTTTTATGCTCACCGTTCTTGTGATCATTTTGACCCCACTGGGTGAGATCTTGCGTGGAGCCCCAGATCGAGGGAGATTATCAGTGGTCTTGTATGTCTTCCATTTCCTAATAATTGCTCCCACAGTTGATTTCTTCAAACAAAGCTGCTTACCTATTGCAGATTCAGTCTTCCCAGCCTGGTGCAGGTCTACAATTTTGTTTCTGGTGTCCTTTGACAGCTCTTTGGTCTTGGCCATAGTGGAGTTTGGAGTGTGACTGTTTGAGGTTGTGGACAGGTGTCTTTTATACTGATAACAAGTTCAAACAGGTGCCATTAATACAGGTAACGAGTGGAGGACAGAGGAGCCTCTTAAAGAAGTTACAATTCTGTGAGAGCCAGAAATCTTGCTTGTTTGTAGGTGACCAAATACTTATTTTCCACCATAATTTGCAAATAAATTCATTAAAAATCCTACAATGTGATTTTCTGTATTTTCTTTTCTCATTTTGTCTGTCATAGTTGAAGTGTACCTATGATGAAAATTACAGGCCTCTCATCTTTTTAAGTGGGAGAACTTGCACAATTGGTGGCTGACTAAAATACTTTTTTCCCCCACTGTATATCTATCCTACCCTGTCTTTCTAAGGTCTTCGAAAGCCAAGTTAACAGATTACTGACCATTTCGAATCCCACCATACCTTCTCCGCTATGCAATCTGGTTTCAGAGCTGGTCATGAGCGCACCTCAGCCACGCTCAAGGTCCTAAACAACATCTTAACCGCCATCAATAAGAGACATTACTGTGCAGCCGTATTCATTGACCTATCCAAGGCTTTCAACTATGCCAATCACCACAGTCTTATTGGCAGACTCGACAGCCTTTGTTTCTCAAATGATTGCCTCGCCTGGTTCACCAACTACTTCTCTGATAGAGTTCAGTGTGTCAAATCGGAGGGGCTGTTGTCCGGACCTCTAGGGTTCAATTCTCGGGCCGACTCTCTTCTCTGTATACATCAATGACATTGCTCTTGCTGCTGGTGATTCTCTGATCCACCT
Source organism: Oncorhynchus mykiss (assembly GCF_013265735.2). Classification (NCBI taxonomy): domain Eukaryota; kingdom Metazoa; phylum Chordata; class Actinopteri; order Salmoniformes; family Salmonidae; genus Oncorhynchus; species Oncorhynchus mykiss. The sequence goes on along the minus strand of NC_048566.1, from coordinate 73,283,896 downwards.
CTACGCAGACGACGCCATTCTGTATACTTCTGGCCCTTCTTTGGTTGGACACTGTGTTAACTAACCTCCAGACGTGCTTAAATGCCATACAACTGTCCTTCCGTGGCCTCCAACTGCTCTTAAATGCAAGTAAAACTAAATGCATGCTATTCAATCGATCACTGCCCGCACCTGCCCACCCGTCCAGCATCACTACTCTGGACGGCTCTGACTTAGAATACGTGGACTACAAATACCTAGGTGTCTGGTTAGACTGTAAACTCTCCTTCCAGATTCACATTAAGCATCTCCAATCCAAAATCAAATCTAGAATCGGCTTCCTGTATCACAACAAAACGTCCTTCACTCATGCTGCCAAACATGCCCTCGTAAAACTGACTATCCTACCGATCCTCGACTTTGGCGATGTCATCTATAAAATAGCCTCCAACACTCTACTCAACAAATTGGATGCAGTCTATCACAGTGCCATCTGTTTTGTCACCAAAGCCCCATACACTACCCACCACTGCGACCTGTATGTTCTTGTTGGTTGGGCCTCGCTTCATACTCGTCACCCCTAAAGCCAATTCCTTCTTTGGTCGCCTTTCTTTCCAGTTCTATGCTGCCAATGACTGGAATGAACTGCAAAAATCACTGAAGCTGGAGACTCATATCTCCCTCACTAGCTTTAAGCACCAGCTGTCAGAGCAGCTCACAGATCACTGCACCATAGCCCATCTGTAAACAGCCCATCTATCTACCTCATCCCCATACTGTATTTATTTATTTATCTTGCTCCTTTGCACCCCAGTATCTCTACTTGCACATTCATCTTCTGTACATCTACCATTCCAGTGTTAAATTGCTATGTTGTAATTACTTCGCCGCCATGGACAATTTATTGCCTTTAACTCCCTTACCTTACCTCATTTGCACTCACTGTGTATATACTTTTTTGTTTTCTTTTTTTCTACTGTATTATTGACTATGTTTAGTTTATTCCATGTGTAACTCTGTGTTGTTGTAAGTGTCTAATTGCTATGCTTTATCCTGGCCAAGTCACAGTTGCAAATGAGAACTTGTTCTCAACTAGCCTACCTGGTTAAATAAAGGTGAAATAAATGTCAATAAAATAAAATAGGCAAGGTGCAATAGATTATATAAAGTATATGTAAGAACTGTAAACATTATTAAAGTGGCATTATTTAGAGTGGCATTGTATAAAGTGACTAGTGATCCAGTTATTTAAGTGACCAGTGATTGGGTCTCAATGTAAGCAGCAGCCTCTCTGACTTAGTGATTGTTGTTTAGCAGTCTGATGGCCTTGAGATAGAAGCTGTTTTTCAGTCTCTCGGTCCCAACTTTGATGCACTTACACTGATCTCACCTTCTGGATGGTAGCGGTGTGAACAGGCAGTGGCTCAGGTGGTTCTTGTCCTTGATGGTCTTTTTGGCCTTCCTGTGACATCGGGTGCTGTAGGTGTCATAGAGGGCAGGTAGTTTGCCCCCGGTGATGTGTTGTGCAGACCAAACCACCCTCTGGACTCTTCAACTGGGCAGCAGTGTTGTGGCATAATTGCCATATGATTGCATAATTAGACCACTGCAACAGAGTTGGTTTGAAGTGTGGGAATAAGTTTATGACCGATTTAGCCTACATTTAAGCTCTCCTTTGATCATTTCTAAGTCCATATGTTCAAGACCCGATTCATATAAATTATTTTAAATTCATATTAACCCCTCCTACAGAATATGCTTTGGCAAGATTTTGAGTGATGAAATCAATGTCAAAATATTCTGTCAAAAAATATTTTGAGTGGCAAAGACTCCAATGGTCATACATAATTCATAGATTCACCAAACATCTGTTATTATTCTGTTTCATTTTTCCTGGTATATCCTCCTGGATATGTTTCATTATTCCTGGTATATCCTCCTGGATACGTTTCATTATTCCTGGTATATACTGCTGGTTATGATATGCAGACAGAGCCCAGAGAATGGGATGGTGCAATAATGAATTAGTAATATGTTACTGACCGCTTTGATTCGGTCTTATGTAGCAAAATGTGTAATTATTTTTTATATTCGATAAAAGCAGAGACACAGGGCTACAACAGTGTATATCATACACTGCATTTGAGGAACAATGGGAAAGTAATTCTGCTTTGAATGTTGATAAACTTGTAACCCCACTTTTGACAAAAATGGGCCTTGAATCGTTTTGGTACACCTGTTGGCAAGCTCTTCTTTGTCTACACACATTCAGCATTGTTCACACCCTCTTAAGCCAGTCCCACCCATCTCTTTATGGATTCACAAGTGAGGTCATGTGCTAAACAGTGAGTAGTGTAGTAAAGAGTAAGTGTAAAAGTAGTAGCCTACATTAAGGAACAATTCAAGGTAAACAAAGTGTCCGGATACAAATATTTTATAAATATTAGATGATTCTTACCCAGACACACTTGTTTAAATTGATGGGTCATGTGAAAGAAATGCTATAACCCCCAGCCACATCTTGCTAAGTGGATGGGTCTCTACAGAAGGTGTAAACTGTACAGCAAAATGGTTACTTGCATAGTAGCAAAATCAAAAATGGTGTCAATATAAAAATGTGTCAATACCAGTAGAGAGAGAACATTATGTACAAGAACAATAACCATATCAGTGATACTGGTGATAGATCAGTTATATGCATACAGTAAGGGGTAAAGTGGCTGAGCAGCAGGATAAAAAAAAAATGGTAGCAGCAACGTGTGTGTGTGTTTGGAGAGAGTCGTGAATAAAAGTTCATTTAAAGAGCATTTCTCTCTGTGGGTCCAACCCCAAGAAGTTCTGGAAAACAGTTAAAGACCTGGAGAATAAACCCTCCTCACAGATGCCCATGTCCCTTAACTTAGGGATCCCTAAGTGCGAATCATGCTCGAATGCCGTTAGCGGAATTGATTTGACAACATCCAGTGAAATTGCAGTGTGCCAAATTCAAGCTACAGAAATATCAATATTCAACATTCACGAAAATATAAGTGAAATGCATCAAATAAATCTTGACTTCTTGTTAATCCAGCTGCTGTGTCAGATTTCAAAAAGGCTTTACGGTGAAAGCAGACCGTGCGATTATCTGAGGACAGCGCCCCGCATACAAACACATGAAAATAATTTTTCAACCAGGCAGGTGCGACACAAAAGGCAGAAATAGCCATACCTTTGAATATCTTTTTTTTTTATCTGAAATGTTTCAGTGACACAAAGAATGGTCGTTTTGTTCGATAAATTCCTTTATATCCCAAATATGTCCATTTATTTGGCGCGTTTGATTCAGAAATACACCGGTTCCAACATGACTACAAAGTATCTAATAACTTACCTGTAAACTTGGTCCAAACATTTCAAACAACGTTCCTAATCCAACCTCCGGTATCCTAAAATGTAAATAAACAATAACATTTAAGACTGAATAAACTGTTTCTAATACCGGAACGCAACAAATGCACACAACAAATGACTAAAGCCCTTCAGAGTGACACCTATAAAGAACAGCCCTACTTCTTCATTTCTCAAAAGAAAAACATGGATCAATTTCTAAAGACTGTTGACATCTAGTGGAAGCCATAGGAACTGCAATCTGGGACCTAATAAATCAGGTCTCCCATAGAAAATCATTGGAAAACACAATGACCCCCCCCAAAAGAAATTTCCCTCTGGGTTATGCTCGGGGTTTCACCTGCCAAATCAGTTCTGTTATACTCAGACATTATTCTGACAGTTTTAGAACCTTCAGAGTGTTTTCTATCCAAATCTACTAATCATATGCATATCCTAGCTTCTGGGCCTGAGTAACGTGCAGTTTACTTTGGGCACGCTTTTCATCCAGACGTGAAAATACTGCCCCCTATCCCAGAGAGGTTAACTCTTAGGGATCCCTTCACCCCCATTCCCGCTCGGGTCCCGTTAGCGCGCCAAATTCAAAAACAGAAATACTCATAAGAATTCTTTAAACATACAAGTGTTATACATCAAAATACAGCTTAACTTCTTGTTAATCCAGCCACAGTGTCAGATTTAAAAAAGGATTTACAGCAAAACCGGTGCGACACAAACATCAGAAATGACTATATAAATCATGCCTTACCTTTGAAGATCTTATGTTGGTATGCCAAAATGTCCCAGAAACATCACAAATGGTCGTTTTGTTCGATAAATTTCTTGTTTATATCCCCAAAATATCAATTTCTATGGTGCGTTTGATTCAGAAATAAACCGGTTTCAACTCGCCCAACATGCCTACAAAGTATCTAATAAGTTACCTGTAAACTTGGTCCAAACATTTCAAACAACTTTCCTAATCCAACCTTAGGTATCCTAAAACGTAAATAATCAATACAATTTACGACGGGATAAACTGTGTTCAATACCAGACAAAAACAAAGTGAAGCACTTTCCAGGTTGCGCGCACCAAAATACTTGAGTCCCTCTGAGTGACACATGTAAGTAACAGGGCTACTTCTTCATTTCTCAAAAGAAAAACATCAACCATTTCTAAAGACTGTTGACATCTAGTGGAAGCCATAGGAACTGCAAGCCAATTCCTATTAAAAAGAGCTTCCCATAGAAACCTAAAAGAAAACACATTGACCTCAAAAAAAAAGATTTCCCTGGATGGATTGTGCTCGGGGTTTCGACTGCTAAATAAGTTCTGTTATACCCACAGAAATTATTCAAACAGTTTTAGAAACTTTAGAGTGTTTTCTATCCAAATCGACTAATAATATGGAAATCCTAGCTTCTGGGCCTGAGTAGCAGGCAGTTTACTTTGGGCACGCTTTTCATCTGGACATCAAAATACTGCCCCCCTAGCCTTAAGAAGTTTTAACCAGGTAGGCCAGTTGAGAACAAGTTCTCATTTACAACTGCGACTTGGCCAAGATAGAGCAAAGCAGTGCGACACAACAGTTATACATAGGATAAACAAACGTACAGTCAGTAACACAATATAAAAGTCTATATATAGTGTGTGCAAATGTTGTAAGATTAGGGAGGTAAGGCAATAAATAGGCCATAGTGGCGAAATAATGACAATTTAGCAATTAAACATTGTAGTGATAGATGTGCAGATGATGATGTGTAGGAGGGATACTGGGGTGAAAAAGAGCAAAAATAAATAACAATATGGGGATGAGGTAGTTGGGTGGGCTATTTACAGATGAGCTATGTACAGGTGCAATGATCGGTAAGCTTTTCTGACAGCTTATGCTTAAAGTTAGTGAGGGAGATATGCGTCTCCAGCTTCAGTGATTTGTTCAATTCGTTCCAGTCATTGGCAGCAGATAACTGGAAGGAAAGGCAGCCAAATGAGGAGTTTTGGGGGTGACCAGTGAAATATACCTGCTGGAGCGCGTGCTACGGGTGGGTGCTGCTATGGTGACCAGTGAGCTGAGATAATGCGGAGCTTTCCCTAGCAAAGACTTATAGATGACCTGGAGCCAGTGGGTTTGGCGACGAGTATGTAGCGAGGGCCAGCCAAAGAGAACATACAGGTCGCAGTGGTGGGTAGTTTTTGGAGCTTTGGTGACAAAACGGATGGCACTGTGATAGACTACATCCAATTAGCTGAGTAGAGTGTTGGAGGCTATTTTGTAAAAGACATCGCCGAAGTCCAGGATCGGTTGGATAGTCAGTTTTACGAGGGTATGTTTGGCAGCATGAGTGAAGGATGCTTTGTTGCAAAATAGTATTGCTGAACAGTATTGTCTTTTATTGATGGCTGCTATGATATCGTTTAGGACCTTGAGTGTGGCTGTGGTGCACCCATGACCAGCTCGGAAACCAGATTGCATAGCGTAGAAGGTACGGTGGGATTCGAAATGGTCGGTGATTTGTTTGTTAACTTGGCTTTCGAAGAGTTTAGAAAGGCAGGGTAGGATAGATATAGGTCTGTAACAGTTTGGGTCTGGAGTGTCACCCCCTTTGAAGAGGGGGATGACTGCGGCAGCTTTCCAATCTTTAGGGATCTCGGACGATATGAAAGAGAGGTTGAACAGGCTAGTACTAGGGGTCGCAAAAATTTCAGCGGATAATTCGAGAGGGTCCAGATTTTCTAGCCCAGCTAATTTGTAGGGGTCCAGATTTTGCAGCTCTTTTAGAACAACAGCTAGGATTTGGGTGAAGGAGAAATGGGTGGGGGGGGGCTTGGGCAAGCTGCTGTTGGGGTTGCAGAGCTGTTGACCGGGGCAGGGGTAGCCAGGTGGAAAGCATGGCCAGCTGTAGAAAAATGCTTATTGAAATTCTCGATTATTGTAGATTTATCGGTGGTGACAGTGTTTCCTAGCCTCAGTGCAGTGGACAGAACTTTTTGGAGTTTGTGTTACAGGATGCAAATTTCTGTTTGAAAAAGCTAGCCTTAGCTTTCCTAACTGCCTGTTTATATTGGTTCCTAACTTCCCTGAAATGTTGCATATCGCGGGGGCTATTTGATGGTAATGCAGTACGCCACAGGATGTTTTTGTGCTGTTGGGCAGTCAGGTCTTTTTTGAATGGGGCACACTTATTTAAGATGGTGAGGAAAACACTTTTAAAGAATAACCAGGCATCCTCTACTGACAGAATGAGGTCAATATCCTTCCAGGATACCCAGGCCAGGTCGATTAGAAAGGCCTGCTCGCTGAAGTGTTTTAGGGAGCGTTTGACAGTGATTAAGGGGTGGTGGTTTGACCACGGACCCATTACGGACGCAGGCAATGAGGCAGTGATTGCTGAGATCCTGGTTGAAGATAACAGAGGTGTATTTAGAGGGCAGGTTGGTCAGGATGTTATCTATGAGGGTGCCCGTGTTTACGGATTTAGGGTAATACCTGGTAGGTTCCATGATAATTTGTGTGAGATTGAGGGCATCTAGCTAAGATTGTAGGACGGCCGGGGTGTTAAGCATATCCCAGTTTAGGTCACCTAACAGTGCGAAATCTGAAGATAGATGGGGGGAAATTAATTAATTCAATTTTTGGTGGCCTTGCTATGCCAGGATTCAGACACGGCTAGGACATCAGGGTTGGCGGAGGGCTTGCAAACCATTACAGACTACAAAGGGAAGGACAGCCGAGAGCTGCCCAGTGACATGAGCCTACCAGACGAGCTAAACTACTTCTATGCTCCCTTTGAAACAAATAACACTGAAACATGCATGAGAGCACCAGCTGTTCCGGAAGACTGTGTGATCACGCTCTCCATAGCCGACGTGAGTAAGACCTTTAAACAGGTCAACATTCACAAGGCCGCACAGGCATTTGCATACAGATTCACAGATGATGCAATCTCTATTGCACTCCACACTGCCCTTTCCCACCTGGACTAAAGGAACACCTACAGTTGAAGTCGGAAGTTTACATACTTGTTTTTCAACCACTCCACATATTTCTTGTTGACAAACTATAGTTTTGGAAAGTCGGTTAGGACATCTACTTTGTACATGACACAAGTAATTTTTCCAACAATTGTTTACGGACAGTATAATTCACTGTATCACAATTCCAGTGGGTCAGAAGTTTACCAACACTAAGTTGGCTGTGCTTTTAAACAGCTTGGAAAATTCCCGAAAATTATGTCATTGCTTTAGAAACTTCTGATAGGCTAATTGACATATTTTGAGTCAATTGGAGTTGTACCTGTGGATGTATTTCAAGGACTACCTTCAAACTCAGTGCCTCTTTGCTTGACATCATGGGAAAATCAAAAGAAATCAGCCAGGACTTCAGAAAAAAAATTGTAGACCTCCACAAGTCTGGTTCATCCTTGGGAGCAATTTCAGAACGCCTGAAGGTACCACGTTCATTTGTACAAACAATAGTACGCAAGTATAAACACCATGGGACCACACAGCCGCCATACCGCTCAGGAAGGAGACACGTTCTGTCTCCTAGAGACGAACGTACATTGGTGCGGAATGTGCAAATCAATCCCAGAACAACTGCAAAGGACCTTGTGAAGATGCTGGAGGAAACGGGTACAAAAGTATCTATATCCACAGTAAAATGAGTCCTTTATCTACATAAGCTGAAAGGCCGCTCAGCAAGGAAGAAGCCATGGTTTATAACTGCACATGGGACCAAGATCATACTTTTTGGAGAAATGTCCTCTGGTCTGATGAAACAAAAATATAACTGTTTGGCCATAATGACCATCCTTATGTTTGGAGGTTAAAGGGGGAGGCTTGCAAGTCGAAGAACACCATCCCAACCGTGAAGCACGGGGGTGGCAGCAGCATGTTGTGGTTGTGCTTTGCTGCAGGAGGGACTGGTGCACTTCACAAAATAGATGGCATCATGATGAAAGGAAATTATGTGGATATATTGAAGCAACATCTCAAGACATCAGTCACGTTAAAGCTTGGTCGCAAATGGACATTGACCCCAAGCATACTTCCAAAGTTGTGGAAAATGGCTTAAGGACAACAAAGTCAAGGTATTGGAGTGGCCATCAAAAAGTCCTGACCTCAATCCTTTAGAACATTTGTGGGCAGAACTGAAAAAGCATGTGTGAGAAAGGAGGCCTACAAACCTGACTCAGTTACACCAGCTCTGTCAGGAGGAATGGGCCAAAATTCACCCAACTATTGTGGGATGCTTGTGGGAAGGCTACCCAAAAGGTTTGACCCAAATTAAACCATTTAAAGGCAATGCTACCAAATACTAATTAGTGTATGTAAACTTCTGACCCACTGGGAATGTGATGAAAGACATAAAAGCTGAAATAAATAATTCTCTGTACTATTATTCTGACATTTCACATTCTTCCAATAAAGTGGTGATCCTAACTGACAGGGAATTTTTACTAGGATTAAATGTCAGGAATTGTGAAAAACTGAGTTTAAATGTATTTGGTTAAGGTGTATGTAAACGTCCGACTTCAGCTGTACATGTCTAAACAAAATATCCCAAGATATGCTGTTAGCTAGCTAGATAGCATTAGGTTGCTGGTTCGCTAGCTAACATTACGTCACCCAGCAAACATCAGCAAACTGGATGCAGTTTATCACAGTGCCATCCGTTTTGTCACTAAAGCACCTTATACCACCCACCACTGCGACTTGTATGCTCTAGTCGGCTGGCCCTCGCTACATATTCGTCGCCAGACCCACTGGCTCCAGGTCATCTACAAGTCCATGCTAGGTAAAGCTCCGCCTTATCTCAGTTCACTGGTTACGATGGCAACACCCATCCGTAGCACGCGCTCCAGCAGGTGTATCTCACTGATCATCCCTAAAGCCAACACCTCATTTGGCCGCCTTTCGTTCCAGTTCTCTGCTGCCTGTGACTGGAACGAATTGCAAAAATCGGTGAAGTTGGAGACTTTTATCTCCCTCACCAACTTCAAACATCTGCTATCTGAGCAGCTAACCGATCGCTGCAGCTGTACATAGTCTATTGGTAAATAGCCCACCCATTTTCACCTACCTCATCCCCATACTGTTTTTATTTATTTATTTTTCTGCTCTTTTGCACACCAATATCTCTACCTGTACATAACCATCTGATCATTTATCACTCCAGTGTTAATCTGCATAATTGTAATTATTTGCCTACCTTCTCATGCCTTTTGCACACAATGTATATATAGACTCCCCTTTTTTCTACTGTGTTATTGACTTAATTGTTAATTGTTTACTCCATGTGTAACTCTGTGTTGTCTGTTCACACTGCTATGCCTTATCTTGGCCAGGTCGCAGTTGCAAATGAGAACTTGTTCTCAACTAGCCTACCTGGTTAAATAAAGGTGAAATAAAAATATTAAAAAAAACTTTATTTTATGAATGTGAAATGTGAGATTTAATAGTATATATATACAAAAAAAACATTTTGGGGTGAGATGAACCTGCCAAAACTCTGAAAGGTATTAATGTACTTCAGAATTGCGACACACTATTGTTTCAAGCCTAAAATGTTATTCCGTTATCGTAACATGGTGTTTGAATGTTCATAGATGAAATTTCACATTTTACATTTCAGGTTTCACACATGGCTTTTCTTACGATCCTAACGATATGTGTGTTCAACCTTTTTGCAGCTGTTTGGCTCCATAGATTTTGTCCGACATTCAAATTTTTTTTGCAATGCTTTGTCACCATGTGCTGACATAATATGCCAGTTGATAAAATTAAAACAGTAAAATACTTCACTCTGTAGTGTTATGTCAGTCATTAGGAAAAAACGTATTTCACTGGAGCTGTGGATGTACTTTCTAAAGATGGTTGTGCTCGGGTTATTGCTCCGACATAAAGTCAAAATTCTTAATAGATCCTGTTCAGCCATTTTTTTAGGCATTGCATTGTTTTCTATAAGAATCCCTGCTCACACTAAATATCTTGCTGCATACAGTGCCTTGCGAAAGTATTCGGCCCCCTTGAACTTTGCGACCTTTTGCCACATTTCAGGCTTCAAACATAAAGATATAAAACTGTATTTTTTTGTGAAGAATCAACAACAAGTGGGACACAATCATGAAGTGGAACGACATTTATTGGATATTTCAAACTTTTTTAACAAATCAAAAACGGAAAAATTGGGCGTGCAAAATTATTCAGCCCCTTTACTTTCAGTGCAGCAAACTCTCTTCAGAAGTTCAGTGAGGATCTCTGAATGATCCAATGTTGACCTAAATGACTAATGATGATAAATACAATCCACCTGTGTGTAATCAAGTCTCCGTATAAATGCACCTGCACTGTGATAGTCTCAGAGGTCCGTTAAAAGCGCAGAGAGCATCATGAAGAACAAGGAACACACCAGGCAGGTCCGAGATACTGTTGTGAAGAAGTTTAAAGCCGGATTTGGATACAAAAAGATTTCCCAAGCTTTAAACATCCCAAGGAGCATGTGGAAAAAGGTCGCAAAGTTCAAGGGGGCCGAATACTTTCGCAAGGCACTGTACCTCATTTGCTCGTAGCAAAGCTTATTTTGAGACTCTTACTCATTTGGCACAAAGTTGCAGGTGGCCCATGTGGGTTTGTTTGTCCTTCAGCCTTGTATGATTCATTGCAGGCGGACCATGTGGGTTTGTGCTTTCCTCCAGCCTTGTATGATTCATCCACTGCCAAGTCCAATCGGATGCTGCTTAGCCTCAGCCTCTCTGGCTAATGCAGGCTTACATTAGCACACTCCTTGAGCCTGCAGCTACACTCATTTCTGGCAGTGGAGGACGGGTGCTGAGGGGCAGGCCTGTGAGATGAGAGGAGCTGTAAACACAGGAAGCAGTGCAGAGGAAAGGAGAGGAGACCCGGGTGAGTGGCAGGAAGGCAGACGGACAGCAGCAGCAGTGGTCTGCAGCACAGGCCCAGGGGCTGGATGCTAGCTCAGCACAGTGCTCCAAGCTCAGCCCTGATTACAAACGGAGCAGAAAGGATTGACAGCCCACTAAGCACCTGGCTGTCTCAATCACCATTTGTGGTGAAGTTGACACAGCTGGGCAAGTTGCTATAGAAGTGCTAGCTACACACGGTCTATTTTGATCCTGCTGTCAGATGATGATGTCACCTATCACAAGTGGCAATGCTGGGGAAACAGGTTGGCTGAAGTGGGCTGCAAAAATATGTCAGGGGTGGATAAGGACGAGGAACCTGCATACAGACTCTACTTCTATTCTGTATGTATTTTTTTAGCCATCTTTCTTTCTCTCTCTTCACTCCCCCCTCGTTCTGCATGTGTCTGTTTGTAAACCTGCTTTTTAAAAGGGTAACTCTTTTAAAACTACCCCAAGCTCTTTCCTGTGTGCATGTAGAGGCTGTCTGTGACCGAGTTGCATAACAAGACTGTGTATTCTCCATTTTAAATGGAGAAGTGCTGAAATAAACAACCTGCACTGTCTACCATAGTCAAGGCCAGGTGGCAGGTGCCATCAGCTGATTAAGTGGATCAGGAGAGCCTTTCCATAAGCCTTGCCTACCTCATGCTGTACAGCTAGGAGTCAGTCAAGATAGGCTTCCCTTCATGTCAAGAGTCATCTGTGATAAGATGGCTGCCAATCCCATGAAACGGTGTTAATATTTACTGTCAGCTGGGCGACGCATTTGCTATGATGGTAACGTAGCTTGCTATTTGTTAATTGCAGTGGGATTTGGCTACTCTGTTTGATGTGCAGCCTAGGGATGTTGGTGCTTGATCCTATTGTCCTTTGCTTCCTATGCTTTTCTGGTAAGAGAATGAAGCTGGGCATTTCCATCTAAAAGGACCCATGAGCACCAACATAGAAGCATGTCAAATTGGGTCTCAAATGAAAGCAAGGAGTGTAGGCTTGGGTGGTATACCGGGTATTTGGAAATGACCACGAGATGGTTTTTCAATACCGTCAATGCTGTTGAAACTATTTCTTTGAAGTTTTTCAATAGATTTCATTCAAATTCATTTAATTTGAATTTGGCGCTCTGCAATTTCACCAGATGTTGTCAAATCGATCCCGCTAAAGGGATTTGATCCCTAAGAAGTTTTAACCTCTGCAACTAAACTTCACCCAATAACTTTTATGCAGTTTTGATCCTTATTCTTCTGATGAAAATGCGATGGAAACACATTGAACATTAGATTTGTATTCGGTACATGAAAATTTAAGTGAGAGTACATTTTTTTGTGAATGAATAGCTCTCCGGGAAGAAGAAAGGCAGAGGTCTATGTTTCATGATTAACTACTAATGGTGGGATTGTGGTAAAGTACAGGAACTCAAGTCCTTTTGTTCACACGATCTAGAATACCTCACAATCAAATGATGGCCAAATTGCCTCCCTAGAGAATTTTCTTCGGTTTTCGTCACAGCCGTCCGTGTATATGCCCCCTCAAGCTGATACCATGACAGCTCTCAAGGAAATGACACCTTGTACAAAATGGAAACTGCATATCATGAGGCCACATTTATTATAGCTGGAGACTTTAAAGCAAATCTGAGGATAACTCTACCAAAGTTTTATCAACACATCGCCTGCAGTACTTGTGCTTCAAAAACTCTTGAATAATGTTACTCTCCCTTCCGGGATGGCTACAAGGCCCTCCCCCCAACCTCCCTTTGGCAAATCAGATCACGACTCCATTTTGCTCCTTCTTTCCTAAAGGCAGAAACTCAAACAGGAATTACCCATACTAAAGACTATTCAACGCTGGTGTGACCAATCGGAATCCACACTTCAAGATTGTTTTGAACACGTGGACTGGGACATGTTCCGGGTTGCCTCTGATAATAACATTGACGTATATACTGACACAGTGACTGAATTCATCAGGAAGTGTATAGATGTTGTTCCCACTGTGACGATTAAAACAAACCAAACTGTGGATAGGCCTATTTATATGCTTTATAATGCTATGTCTGGATTTGATTAGAGCTTTGATCGAAAATTCAAGCCTGACACGACCTGAGCCTGATGAGCCCTACATTAGACATTTTTAATGAGCCCATGCCCAAAAAAGCCCAAACAATTGTGCTGTTATCCAATACATACAGTGCATTCAGAAGGTATTCAGACCGCTTTTTTTGTTCTCATTAATCGACACACACTTCCCCATAATGACAAACCGAAAACATGTTTTTAGACATTTTTTGAAAAATGTATTACAATTAATTTATGTTAATTACGTTTCAGACCTTTTCCTATGAGGCTCGAAATTGAGCTCTGCTGAGCTCTGGTTCCATTGATCATCTTTGAGATGTTTCTACAACTGGAGTACGCCTGTGGTAAATTCAATTGATTGGACATGATTTGGAAAGGCACACACCTGTCTATATAAGGTCCCACAGTTGACAGTGCATGTCAGAGCAAGAACCAAGCAATGAGGGTCCAAGGAATTGTCCGTAGAACTCCGAGACAGCATTGTGACAGCATGTATCTAGGGAAGGGTACCAAAAAATGTCTGCAGCATTGAAGGTTCCCAAGAACACAGTGGCCTCCATTTATTCTTAAATGGAAGAAGTTAGAAACCACCAAGAGTCTTCCTAGAGCTGGCCGCCCGGCCAAACCGAGCAATCGGGGGAGAAGGGCCTTGGTCAAGGAGGTCACCAATAACGCAATGGTCACTCTTGACAGAGCTCCAGAGTTCCTCTGTGGAGATAGGAGAACCTTCCAGAAGGACAACCATTTCTGCAGCACTCCACCAATCAGGCCTTTATGGTAGAGTGACCAGATGGAAGCCACTCCTCAGTTAAAGGCACATGACAGTCCTCTTGGAGTTTGCCAAAAGGCACCTAAAGACTCTGACCATGAGAAACAAGATTCCCTGGTCTGACTGAACTTTTTGATCTGAATGCCAAGCGTCACATATGGAGGAAACCTGGCACCATCCCTACGGTGAAGCATGGTGGTGGCAGCATCATGCTGTGGGGATGTTTTTCAGCGGCAGGGACTGGGTGACTAGTCAGGATCGAGGGAAAGATGAACAGCGCAAAGTACAGACTGGGGTGAAGGTTCACCTTCCAACAGGACAACGACCCTAAGCACACAGCCAAGAGACTGAATGTCCTTGAGTGGCTCAGCCAGAGCCCGGACTTGAACCCGATTGAACACAATCTGGAGAGACCTGAAAAATAGCTGTGGAACGCAACGACGCTCCCCATCCAACCTGATGGAGCTTGACAGGATCTGCAGAGAAGAATGGCAGAAACTCCCCAAATACAGGTGTACCAAGCTTGTAGCGTCATACCCAAGAAGACTCGAGGCTATAATCTCTGCCAAAGGTGCTTCAACAAAGTACTGAGTAAAGGGTCTGAATACTTATGTAAATGTAATATTTCAGTTATTAATACATTTGCAAAGATTTCTAAACCTGTTTTTGCTTTGTCATTATGGGGTATTTTGTGTAGATTGAGGGGGGGAAACGATTTAATCTATTTTAGAATAAGGCTGTGACGTAACAATGTGGGAGAAATCAAGGGTTCTGAATACTTTCCGAATGCACTGTATACATCGAGAACAGGATTATCTATTTGGATGCTAATTGAATTGGAGTGAAAAAGACTGCGAGAGAGTGCTCTTGGGTGCACTGATTTTAAAGCAACAATATTTGAGTAATGGGCTGTTTGTAAAACTCTGCAGCTGCAATTAAAAAAAAAATAATAATAATCTTGGTCTGACCTTAGTCGCTGTCACGAGCTGGCTACCACCCTTTTACTCATCCCTGCACCTTAGAGGCTACTGCATAGACATGGAAAACTGTTCACTTTAATAACGTTTACATACTGTTTAACCCATTTCATGTGTATATACTGTATTCTAGTCAAGTCCGTCCTATTCAACAATTGCTTTACATGTACTGTTTTATCCTATGTAGTCTTCAGATATACTATGTATACTGGCCATAATGTCTGTGACGGAAAAGTCAATCACTGGCCGCGGGCAGTGTTTGGTATACTAACACACACACACTCATCTTCCCCTCCCTGCGACGTTAACTTGTGTCGACACAAGTTAACTTCGCTATCTTAGTACATACATTACAAACTTTATTCTTACCTCCCGTTTAGTAACAGTTTGTTATGGTATAAACAATATACAGACAAGCATTCATGTTTAAGTTAAGCAACATTTATTGTACTTATCAATGTTATGGATGAGCGCGCTGTTTGTTTGGTTCTGTTCCTCTTCTCCGTCTCTGTAGCTTCCGGGTATGCTGGGATAAGGACCAGAGCTATGGCAACCGAGCTGGCTTTGTAGTGACTGTCCCTATTGGCTCGTTCATGTGAATGGGCATATTGGAGGACACCATGTCAGTAGTGATGGGATTTTGTAAATGTGTTATATTGTATCATGAGAAATGGATTACAAAGGCGCAATGTATATAATTAATGTTTAGCTGAGTGGAAAATGTAGGCTTTGATGATGGTAATGGCTTCATTAATTAGTGTTTGGTATGTCCTGATGGGAGGGGCTTCCCCTACAAAAGGAGCGCCTCTCGCAGTTCAAAGGGGTGACCATTTTGGATTGAGCTGTTGATGGGGCAGCATTGTTTTTAGCTGTCCCATCATGTATACTTTTGATGGCAGTACTGTTGTTTCTCTTCCGGATTCACTATGTAAATAAACACCCTTGCACAGAAGTACTTTTGTGGCTCTGCCATCTTTTTATTTGATAGAGGTTAGGTTTTTCAGGGTAGTCTTCTGGCTTACTCTACGTGACAGTCTATACATCCCATTATATGGAAGGAGAGTTTACATACATTTTATACATCCCCAATCTGGTAGGAGAGTTTACAGTCTAACCAGACACCTAGGTATTTGTAGTTGTCCACATATTCTAAGTCAGAACCATCCAGAGTAGTGATGCGGGCAGGTGCGGGCAGCGATTGATTGAAGAGCATGCATTTAGTTTTTCTTGCATTTAAGAGCAGTTGGAGGCCACAGATGGAGATTTGTATGGCATTGAAGCTCGTCTGGAGGTTAGTTAACACAGTGTCCAAAGAAGGGCCAGAGGTATGCAGAATGGTGTCGTCTGCATAGAGGTGGATCAGAGAATGACCAGCAGCAAGAGCGACATCATTGATGTATACAGAGAAGAGAGTCGGCCTGAGAATGTAACCCTGTGGCACCCCCATAGAGACTGCCAGACGCCCGGACAACAGGCCCTCCGATTTATGATTGTCTTAACTCACTGTGGAGCTTCTCAAAGTAATTTTTCCTTCGTCTCGAACAGCAAGTAAACAAAGTCTGTTTTTACATCCATTGAGAATGACAATAGTTCCTCAACATAGCCTATTTAAAAAAATCTTTACAGCTCTCTCCCTTCCGAGTACCACTCAGCATGAAAGGTGAAATGTCATGCTCTGATCCGGTGGAAACAAAATAAAATAGGCCTACCTGATTTACTTCTTATCCCTACAGCTGAGTCTGTCTGCCAGAGCTCACTGACCTGGGAAACTCTGAGGACCCAGAATATGTTATACAATGTTGCAAGTTTACTAGCACTAGCTTCAGGCTGGACCAAGTTAATACAATACTTTATACAATGTTTCAAGTTCCTTGCAGACAGGGCATGCACAGCCAATGTGATTTATAGGATATTTATATTCCTCATGATATTTTCTACCTGTTGGTTGCAACGTTTTTTGTTGTTGGCTTTATGTAAACGATTTTTACATATTGGCAATAGAAGTTACTTTTAGATTTGTATAATTTTCACTGTTGGCGCTGGGAATGTAAGCATTTCGCTACACCCGCAATAACATCTGCTAAACGTGTATGCGACCAGTAAAATTTGATTTGACGCACAGATTTTTATCCGCAAGAAGTCAGTTTGGTGGAAACACTCCACTGGTGGAAAAATGTAAATATTTTCTTTATGCGGATTTTTGAATATTTGCATGAAAATCTGTCATCAATTGGATGGAAACCTAGCTAGTGTCAAAAAAACTATTTTGTGGTTATGGAGAACATAAACCTAGATGCCAGGCTTTCTCAATAGATGGAAACAGCCGTCTTTAATTGGCATTGCAAAGTGGGACTCACTGCTTATAAAGCAGATTTTCTTTTGGTATTCATGCATGGGATCCTCTAGACCATGCTGTGTGTGATGTGTGTGTGCTTGTCTGTCTGTGCATATTTGTTTGTATGTGTGTGTGTTTGTGTGTGTGCACATGCATTCGTGTGTGTGTGAGTGCGAGAGAGGGCGAGAGCAAGCTAGGAGTGAACAAGAGATTTTTGGCATGACTAACTCAATGTCACATCAAATCAAATTTATTTATATAGCCCTTCGTACATCAGCTGATATCTCAAAGTGCTGTACAGAAACCCAGCCTAAAACCCCAAACAGCAAGCAATGCAGGTGTAGAAGCACGGTGGCTAGGAAAAACTCCCTAGAAAGGCCAAAACCTAGGAAGAAACCTAGAGAGGAACCAGGCTATGTGGGGTGGCCAGTCCTCTTCTGGCTGTGCCGGGTGGAGATTATAACAGAACATGGCCAAGATGTTCAAATGTTCATAAATGACCAGCATGGTCGAATAATAATAAGGCAGAACAGTTGAAACTAGAGCAGCAGCACAGTCAGGTGGACTGGGGACAGCAAGGAGTCATCATGTCAGGTATTCCTGGGGCATGGTCCTAGGGCTCAGGTCCTCCGAGAGAGAGAAAGAAAGAGAGAATTAGAGAGAGCATATGTGGGATGGCCAGTTCTCTTTTGGCTGTGCCGGGTGGAGATTATAACAGAACATGGCCAAGATGTTCAAATGTTCATAAATGACAAAGCATGGTCGAATAATAATAAGGCAGAACAGTTGAAACTGGAGCAGCAGCATGGCCAGGTGGACTGGGGACAGCAAGGAGTCATCATGTCAGGTAGTCCTGGGGCATGGTCCTAGGGCTCAGGTTCTCCGAGAGAGAGAAAGAAAGAGAGAAGGAGAGAATTAGAGAACGCACACTTAGATTCACACAGGACACCGAATAGGACAGGAGAAGTACTCCAGATATAACAAACTGACCCTAGCCCCCCCGACACATAAACTACTGCAGCATAAATACTGGAGGCTGAGACAGGAGAGGTCAGGAGACACTGCCCCCACACATGAGGTGCCAGAGTTCAGAGATTTCACAGTACTCTGCATTTATGAATTATAAGGCATTTGATGCCCCATTCTGATTAAAACCTAGACTTATGTGTACATGTCCTCCTGTTACCAAGCAGCATAACATAACATGCTGGTGTGAAGAACCACATTGTGCTTTTCAAAACTTCACATGCTTTATCTGTCCAGTTTGGGACAGGTCTCCTCAGATGGCCATAAAACATTTGTGCACATTCTCTAGTGTAGCCTATTCTATATGTAGGCCATCCCTGCTGCATAAACATTTCCATCTGCCGTACAGAGCACCAGCTTTTATCAACAGCTTGTCAGTGTTATAAACTTGCCCATGTGTAGTTAGTTTTTGGTATTTGGTACCATTTGACGTGATCCCCATTTTGTCTGCAGGCATCCTTTCAGCGCTCAAACAGCCATGACAAGGTGCGGAAGATTGTTGCAGAGGAGGGCCGTGCTGCTAGAAATCTCATTGCCTGGAGTGTTCCTCTAGAGAACAAAGAGGAGGAAGGTCAGTGATGTCAAAATGCACACAGGCACACTCACATGCTAAAATGGGGCTTTCAATACTATGTCAGATTAATGACTATCTTAATGTACACAGTGTTTTTGCCAGATATTTTGTTATCTTGGTGGGTATACAATTGGTTGGATGGGCAAACTCCAATGTTCACCTCCAGTGGCAGAAGTTGAAGTTTACTTTTATAGTGCATGAATCAGAGGGCATTGGGGTGAGGAAAAGTCACAAGTCCAGACACTGCTCTTAGCTGTAATACAACATCTAATATAACAGAATTACATCCTCGAATTCATCTCTCTGCTGTTCTTTCGATTGGCCCCACATCTATACTACCCCTCACTGAGACGACTACACTAGATAGATTAGAGATTGCCTGCCCTCTGATATTTCTATATTTGAGACGGTATGCAACTTTGCATTAGTGATTCCAACTATTAAGTTAAACTGGTGTCAAGATGTACACTGATAATGTGTGTCACTTCATTAGTTTAAAAATATCCATATGACTCGGATTTAATGAGCTTCACATCCACTGACTAGGCAGAAAAGTGGGGGTTGTTTTAATTGATTGATGGAAAACAATCAGTTTGCCCGCTTTTAAACAACACAATTGATTATGCTGAGGAACATGCATCATATAACCCAGTTAGTCCTTTGAATGAACAAAGGCAGAATATTTCCTAACCGGCTGGATAGGTTCTGCAATGGGTAACTACAATAAAGAAGAAAGATGTTTAATCTGTGATACCAATAACCTGCTCTTGCTCACAGCTTTTTCATTGTAACAGGGTTGTTTTTCTACAGTATTTGGGCATTTTGCCAAAGTAAGCACCTTTTACCTACTCTGAGAATGTTGGGCAGAGAACAGCTTGAGAGAGAGCGTTTTTCTCTTGCAGGGCTTTGTTACAGGCCTGTGTTATGTAAGGTGTGTGTGTGTGTGTGTGTGAGGTTCTGCACTTTTATGTTTAGTTCCTCCCTCAGGCCATATTCTATCTTTGGCAAAACGAAGGGTGACCAGATCAATGTAAAAGCCATGTGTGTGTGTTTCAGAACTAAATGTTATTATTTTTATGTTTCACAGGGAAGTCCAAAACTCATACCAACACCCATTTGAGGAACCAGCGGATCAACTCTGGTCTGCACAGGAATAAGAAACAGGTGTGCATAACACATCGTCAATTCTTAAACTAATGAGGATAGAGGCCAATATTAGCCCACATATTCTAATTTTGCCGCCCTTTTATAAAAAAAACGTAGTAAAAACTAAAGATGTGTGAAATGGTTTGCTCACTGCTATTTATTCACCTTTACCACTAGAGGGCATTGTAGACGTAGTTGCATCATATTATTTGTCTTAAGTCTCCCCTCTTGCTGTCTCCACAGAATGCAGGCCTGGACAGCAAGAGTACAGCTGGCGCCTTGCTTGAAAAGGGAGCAGAGAAGAGCCCCTCCAAAGCCAGGCAGCCGCGCAAGGTGGACCTGCGAGCACGATACTGGGCCTTCCTCTTCGACAATCTGCGGCGGGCCGTGGACGAGATCTATGTCACCTGTGAATCTGACCAGAGTGTGGTGGAGTGCAAGGTAGGGACCCAACAGACTGTCACCCAACACCTCCTGTCATATGTTAACTCTAGCTACTTCAACAGGGTCCTTCTCAACAAGCTCACAGACGATAAATATAAGTAGTTGGAGGCACGGCAGAGCACCACACTTCATCAACACTAGAGGGAGATATTGAGTTGATAACAGAGATTCTCCCTCTCTCACATTCTTGTTCTCTGGTTAGTGTCAGAGGGGCCTTTGAAGGCTTGCTGGTGAGAGAATTATCACAAGGCACTCTCCTGGGTCTGGCTGGAGGGGGTGGATGTTGATGACATGGTGTAAACAGTGTGGATTTGTGGCGTGTGGTTTTCTGGGGTTGTGCTAGTGGGCTTGGAATGGAGGTTGGGCTGGCCGACTGGAAGGGAAGCCATGCCGGAGTCTCTGTTTGGGGCAACAATGAATATGAACTGAAAGGATAGGCTACTGATAGCACACAATAAGGATATTGGGATTTGTTATGAAATTGTTGCTGCTTTACAACTGAGTTTCATTCCAAAACACTATACATCCATTTTCAGGAATATTGGTAAATGAGCTTTTATTGATAAGAGTACAAAAATAAATAATGAAATAGATTGGTGTCTTTTCACTCTCTAATCATGACATGGGGTTGTTCAATGTATTTGTTTAAAATCTATCACTTGATGGCTTAATTTCAGAGACACACATACGTTGTTGTTGTTTTGCAAAATGCTATATATCCTCCTCACGCTGAGAAAGTAGTAGTACTGCTAGGTTTTACAGTCAAACGTAACAAATAACTACATTTATTACAAAGAAATGTACAAATGATACATTTGACATCAATAAAAAATATATATATATATATTATTCAATACAATGTGAGATCTATATGTAAAATATTTCCATTTGACATTTGAGTCATTTAGCAGACGCTCTTATCCAAAGCGACTTACAGTAAGTGCATTCATATTAAGATGGCTCGGTGAGACCACCGCATATCTCAGTCATATATACAGGATACAAACATTCCATTCCAGCTAAACAATGGATATATAGCATTTAGCAAAATAACACATTTTCATACACATCTAAAATCTCTGAATAAAATATATTATTTTACACACACATGAAGGTAGCCCCATAAGCAATAATTTCTGATGAAAAAACACAAATGTGAATTATTGGTGGGTATAGATATTTGGGTGGCAGGGTAGCCTAGTGGTTAGAGTGTTGGAGTGTTGCAAGTTCAAACCCCCGAGCTGACAAGGTACAAATCTGTCGTTCTGCCCCTGAACTGTCCCTAGGCTGTCATTGAAAATAAGAATTTGTTCTTAACTGACTTGCCTAGTTAAATAAAGGTAATACAATAAAATAGCGTTTTGGAAATAATCTCAACTGTTATCAGTGGTGTACACCAGGCATGGCATGGTATGTTGTTGAGTGTCACTCCAGCAGCACACTAATGCCCTTGTTTACTAGGCAGGGCCAGTAGTGTAATACTGCTTCAGGGCTGTCCTGCCATGTTGATCTGGCTCTGCTCTGCTGTATTGATGAGTCTGCCATGCTGCATTATGCTGAGCATGGTTGTGGTGACTGCGTGTGGTCAGTGCTGGAACACACTGCCCCTGCCTGTGGTCTCCATGCTGACAGTAGGGCTGTGTGAGATGTAGTCTGGCTGCTGTGTTGTGTTCTCACCCCAGTGAAGTCTAATGGGCTGGGCTCATATCCCCGTCAGTCCCACGACTCCCACCCAGCCAGCCTCAGCCTGGCCCTAATGGACTGACTGACTCTCTAATAAATGATTGAATTAGCTGGAGGGGAAGCAGAGTGCTCTGATACCACCCGGCCACAATCCCCTGGAGTGGTGTAAATCTGCACTTTGTGCTCTCGCACAAACACAAACAGGCCCACTGCGCTCTGCCACCCACAGGCACATAGCGCTGGCCTGGTGATGTGACATCACTTTGTTCTCAGGCCTATAGACTAGTTTAGACATTTAGAACTGTGGGGAGAGTTTGATTGTGTGCTTCTGTTGTTTGAATGAGACTAACAGACCAACAGATACAGTTCAGCCCTTCCTTCATCATCACTGGCTTCTCCTGTGTGGGACCCTCCAGCCCCAGCCAGGAGAGCCAGACCATGCAGTGATCTGATTTATGCTTGTATATTAATAACGCCCACATCTCTTTAACCCACAGCCCCCAGGTCTAATTAGTTATTTCTTATAAACCATTTGTTCCATCTGGGCCCTGATTTATGCCACATCATACTACGCTACCATGCAGGGGAGGAGAGCTACAGTAGAAGGGATCTACTGCATCATACATTATGACTTTGAGGAAGCTTCAAGGCAAAAATAAACATGATTTGGCACACAATATATTGTCAGACACTAAAAGTGAAATTGGATGAACTTTCACTCTAATAAATGTTTTCAGCATTTCATTGCTACTGAAATGACCATGTTTTTACTGTTCATCAGGCGTCATATGATCTCTAGCAGGTTTAAATCTTTATGCAGTTCTCAGGAAATCTTAAGTACTTCTACTTAGGTGAGCAGTATTTGTCGACAAGTGTGTTGGTTTGTGTCGTGAACATGGTTTTCAGTGCCTTCACGCAGTGTCCCTCTGTCCTCAGCTGTTGCAGCCTTCATTATCAAATGAAACCAGCAGCGGAGGGCCTGGCTGGAGCTGTTAACTAGCTCTAATCAGCAGGCCTGCTGCTGGACACATCTTTCACTGAGCTGACTTCTCTATTAACTAAAAGCACTGTGAAGCTTTACTCTCAATTACCACTCCCTCCCATACTCCCCATCAATCACCAGAGCTCTGCCTGGGCTGACTGCTGAGGAGGGGACAGATGGGCTATAGTCTTCACAAGCCAGTATGTCCCCTTTCTGTCGGTTTCACTAGAGTGCTGAGCGGAGGAGAGGACTGGCTCGAGCCTTCACAACTCACTATGTCCTCTCTGTGATAAACAAACATGAACCTCATCTCTTACAAGTAGGCTATTGCACATACATTGTGATTTATAGTTTTTTTGACCATGTCAGAAGACCTATAATAATTAAAGAAATATGACTCCTTATGTAGCCTATCAGTTTGACTGAGTTTTAAAATGTTGTATTTTGATAGCCACCTTCACAGAGGATGGGAAATGAACAGTGGGTAGAGTGAGATTAGGTATCAGATGGACAATAGGTGGCGTCACCGGACTCTCCCTGTGCAAGAAATGATTACAAGCCAATTAAATTTGTCCTGGCCCCTCTGGTAATGTCATTGGTAATTTCAGCCCCACCTCTTGTGGTGGATCAGTGGTGCGGGGAGAAGTATTTTTACTGAGATGTTTTTGTCTTCCCTTGTCATGGGCTGAATAGAAGGGCCTCTTACCTGTTTGTGTGGGTGAGATGTGCTCCACTGACTGTGACTGGGCCTGGCCCTGGCCCAGATTCCCACTCCTCTGTGTTATAGAGGTGCAGAGGGCGTTTGGGTTACTGGAGCCCCCGAGTGCTGTGAGATTTGGAGCTGGATAGAGCCTCTGAGATTCTCCACAAATAGAGACAATACACAGGGTGCAGAGATCTGTGCCACTTCTCCCTCACTATGGCTGTTTCCAAAGTTAACCTATTACAAGACCACACTGAACAGTCTGAACTGAATTTCAAATCATAATCTCTAAGACAAAGTAGTTTCTCATTGTGCTGATATTATATGTGGATGATTGCAGGGGCGTCAAGCATCTAAAAAATCTTAAGGGACACAAGGTACGTAAGGATGGCTGGGTCGGGGGGCTCGGCCCCTTTCAAACACATGAAACAGCTTTTTCCTGCTATCTAGAGCTATAATCGTATTGTTAATTCTATGCAAAAAAATATATAACATTTTATTAAACGTATATTTTTCTGCATATCTAAGCATACCTCTTGAGCAGTCGTTATCCTCCTGACTGGTGGTTCTTTTTTTAAGGAAACTAAATATGCTTCTTTGCATTTGCTAAAATCTAGGTAAAATATTTTAAAGAATGTGAGTTTTATTCAGTACATTTAGTTATTCCTTGCTTTTCTAAAACCTACGAACCATGCCAGCTAACATGGTTAATCTAGCTACTATAACCTGATTAACAGCCTGAAATGGCTTCTTGGTAGCTAGGCTAGTTATGAGGTTGGGAGATTGGGAACCTGTATGGGCTAGCTAAAGCATACTTCATAAAATTGACAAGTGGCTAGTAGTGTTACAGAAGAGAAAAAAAATATTGGACAAATCTGAGTGGGCAAGTACCCCTGCGCCCCCTATCGGCATGACGCCTCTAGATGTTTGTGTGATTGGTGATGGATACACTGAGATGCCCCCGTCTGTCTGAAAGGTGTTTGTCTTTATTTAGGAGGTGCTGATGATGTTGGACAACTATGTGCGGGACTTTAAAGCTCTCATCGACTGGATCCAGCTGCAGGAGAAGTTAGAGAAAACAGATGCCCAGAACAGGTGATCGACCGATGTCTTGTCTCTCTTTCTCTCTCACACAGATGTGTGTGTATATATATATATATATATATATATATATATATATATATATATATATATATATATATATATATATATATATATATATATATACACACACACACACACACACACACACACACACACACACACACACACACACACACACACACACGTGTGTATATAGATATATATTCCATTAGCGGCGGCTGTCGTAGAGCTGGGTGATGTCGATTTGATTAATTAAAAAGAATGTCTTTGCCCAATATTCCAAATGCCTGTATCGCAAGAATCAAGACTTTGTTATTTTTCATTATGTCTGCTTGTTCACGTGTTGTATTTTTGGTCTCATCTCTTTCACTCCTTCTGTGCTGTATGCACCTCCCCATTTTCACCAGAGATCTGTGTATAATGAAAAGATGCTTGTATCCGCCCTAACAATGTGAGTCTTTATCCCAAAGGTGGAAAGACAGGCGACAAGCTTAGGTCCAAACTAAACCCATAGAAATGCATTGGGCTTATTTCGGACAGATTTTAGCGAACGTGAATCCTCTCGCTTCACCACTTCCTCTATGGTTTACACACACCAAGCCCCTACCCTGTCTCTCACGCCAACCAAGTTGAGAGATCACATGGACACCTAAACACATTGAGACATTAGTTTACTGTAATAGAGAAGTTAACTTTTCTAACCATACCCTTTTTATGTCTCAACTACTCAAATTGCATGCAGAGCAGACACTACTAAAACGAGAGTATCAATGAACATTGATTCTGGAAAATGAATGCTCAGGTTGTCGTACGCGACATTGGGGTACCACGTACCGCTAGCAGCATTTTAGCCAGACTGTTATACAAGCTGTCTAGCCTGTTTATAAGTGTGCAATAAAGCAGAACACACCATTTTATATAAGGAATTGGCAACTCGTTCTCATTCTGATAAATAAGGTAGGCCACTTGATTTCAACATCTGACCAAAGTGGACAGGCTAACATGCTTTTCAAGCAGTTGGAGACAGACAGAAGGGTGTGCTCGTAACAATTAAACTGTTCAACCTCGTTAGCTAGCAAATAGATCCAAGTTGGCTAAACTTGAAATATAAAGATTAGCTGGCTAAGCACGAGCATGTGGACTTGAGATTGTTGATGAGACCTGTGTTATTTTCTATAGCCTAATGCCTGCTACAAGAAGTTAGTAATTTATTAGTGAATGTGCATTATGCATGGTTCTAGTTAAGTGTGTAACAAAAAAGGGCATTTTCATAGACAGACTTGAAAGCCAGATCTGTGACTATTACAACAACAAAGTAGGTTAAAATATGTGGATGAAATAAATACACTATTAGTGGGTCTTATGGTTGTGGAAGGCTTATATTTAGCCTAGGTATAACTTCACACGCCCTGAATTCATTAGATTATTGCTGACTCTTTGAAATGCTGTGTATTTTACCTTTAATTGTACAACGCCTATTTAGAGAGAACATACACAAAATTGAAATGCATATCGTGAATCGCACATAAGTTTGAACAAAATGTAGATATGATTTTTAGGCCATATTGCCCAACCCTAGGCTGTCGGCTAATCAACCGATTACAGATTCATTTTCCACTTCATATTAACTAGGCTACTCTATATTTAAAAGTTTCAATTCACTAGTCAGTCGAGCCCTCTCCTGCTGGAATGAACATGCATTTTCTAGCGTTCTGTTGATAGGATAGACACCTGTCAGTCACAAAGTGAGTGATGACAGAGAAACGCAGTCTGCTGTCTATCACACCTCCCTGTATGCTTTTTGTGTGCCGGGGTTGGTTGCAGTCGAATATCTATACACGGGAGAGAGCAAGATACTGGTGAATTTGTATGTCCCTTGTAATGTAAGCGGTAACGATGAGTCAAAATCCACGATTTAGCCTAATATTTCTGGCATATTCATGTGTTGCACATAGCTAGCCTCGGAGTCTTGGAGCATAGTAGGCTATTTACTGTGCTTTGACAACTAAACCACAAATGTTGACTAGTTTATAAAAGCTGTCGAATTGACTGGATAAAGTCGATCTCCCATATCCCTTTGCCATTCATAAATCATGCAACGTGGTTACACTATGTCCATGGTATCGCATCTGGACAAGTAAACCAAATGATTTCCCAGGTTTCCTTTCCTAGGATGACGGGACTTGCCAGACATTGACGCTAAAGTGAGCGACTCGTCTTGTCAGTGTAGCCTATCGAATCTGAAAGAGACATTTATTTGGCTCCCTGATTTGCATAGTTTACTGGTAGGTTTCTTTGCGATTATCTTTAGATAAATTATGAAAACATTCGATGAAGATGGTGAATCATCACTGCAGGAACAACAGGTAGTGGAGAGCCTCATTCTGGTCCAAATACTGTGTGATAATTCGGGCCCAAACGGAATCCAGGCATTACAACGGAATTGAACAATATACATGTTTTTATTGACTTTAGTAAGGAACCAACTAAATGTATTGAAAATGTTTTAATTTCCCCAAGTGTATCATAAGAAATGAGCAGAATGCATCAGTGATAAGTATTTGCTGTAACTTTCTGAAGAGGTAACGAGAATGTCTGTGTGTGCGTGTTGCGCGTCTCCCACAGTCTTCTGATGGATGGAAAGTCTTTCCCAAAACCTTCTCAGTTAAATCTTAACTACAAAGTATCCTTACTTGGCAGAATATGATAATTATTTTCATCAATCCAGAGGGTATTTGTTTTGCAAACTCTACCATCATGTGTGCTACAAAAACACAGCTAAACAACAGCCTCTTGCTAGGTGCACACTTGAATTAAAGGGTAACTTCACCCACAAATCCAAAATTGGTAGATTTTTCCCAGACCTCAAAAATAGTCTCCAGATGTGGTTTGAGCATTTGTGGATTCTGAACATCTCATTGTGGACTTACAACATCAAATGTGTTTGTTTCTCTATTAAAAGTGAATTTGACCGTGAATCCCTAAACTGAAAAAAAACTGAGACCTGGAATAACAAACTATAATACATTTTTTAAGATAATGTGGGCTGTGTACTAAATATTTATGTTTTAATAAAACACAATTTGAAAAACAAACATCATTGTGGCCATTCCTATCTTGCAATAAAACCGTATCTAAGACAGGTTAAATGTTAAAGGTTTAATGTTCTCCAACTTAGAAAATAGTCCTGATCATATAGAACTAGACAATATCCAAAACAAGACATTAGAATCTACCAAAATAGAGCTCCTTCGGCCAAAGAATCCTTTGCCCTGGGGCGCCTGGCTGTTTCTATTTGGCTGGGTACTCACACTGCTTTCGCTCTCTGTCTCGCTGTCACTCGCTCTCACTCTCTCACTCCCATCGCTCCCGGAGGGAACCTCTAAGTGACATCTCTGCTCCATGCCATTGAGTCACAAACACACTGGATCAATGGCGTCTCTTTAACACAGTGACCACAACACCTGTTAATTGACTAAGATATAAAAATCCAAGCTTTTATGTTGTCTCCCAATTTGTACATTTTACATAGACTGTTAATCAATCAGACAACCTTTGTTTCTGTGTTCCATTAATTGAATTGTTTTTAGCTAAAGTGAGACAAAAATCTCACTCTGAACTATGGTACTACACTATATTACAAGTTTATGAAAAACATAATTTCTTTGTCCCCTCTGAATCAAGACCCACGTCTTTGGCTTGGGAAGTGCGTAAAATGTCCCCAGGTCGTCATGTGTTGCCTAGCCCCTCATCGGACAGAATGGTCCCTTCTCCTAGTGCTCGCCGTGCCCTCAACTTTGGGTAAGATTTCTCCATCTCATTTCTGGTTCAGTTGACAGCCCTAATCTCCACTGTTTCTGATCTGAGCTCAAATTGCTTACCATCATGTTTATGTAATGACTGACAGTCATTATGAACACACAGCAGTCATCAAAATCCCTTGTTGTTTTACTCCCCATCAGGACATTCTGGGAAGTTAGTACAATCTGTTGCGCCTCAGCATCTTTCAGCTGCAGCCTGGCTGACATTACGTGTAAAATGGTCAGCCATCATTAGATGTTTACAGTTAGCGAAAAGGGAATGCAAATGCTAAAACCTCTAACAAATCAATGTAAGATATGATGTGCCGACTGGTCTAGGTTGGTAGAGGCTACTCTGTGCGTGATCTGATCAAGGGGATTGATTGCTGATGGCGAGGCATTTGTTTAATGTAATTTGTTGAGTCTCACTGGCCCTCGCCACAGAAACAGTGGGAGGTGTAGATAAGTGTGGTTAAAGACTGCTGAAGCATCAGTTCAATATGTGCAGTTCCCTGTAATCGAATGCTGCAGGAAATGGGTATTGATCATGAAGGAGGTCTGTTGCCTGAGACAGCCCTGTAGGCCCTGGGAGTGTTGTGATGAAAAGCCCAGCCTGGAAGAGGCAGATGGAGCTGCTCACCTTAGGGTCGTCTCTTTTAGTGGTCCTCACAGCCATTTGTACTATTTTTCTACAGTGATAATCTCTCTGGTTGAAATGCTTTTGTGTATGTTGGCATTGTTCTCTGGTTCTGATTTATGTGTTTATCTCTCCAGTGGTCCTCCACCCACACTGGCGGTAGTTCGTCTGTCCCACACGGGCCCCAGCTGGGCTGAGCGTGTCAAGTCCTCCCAGTCTCTCCCTGTCCCCAGCCAGCCCAACACCTGTCCTGTCGAGAAACCAGGTAAGCAGAGCTCTTTCCTCCACATCTATAGAATGAACTACATGATCCTCATCATTTAGTACACCTCTGATGTCCTTTTGTCTTCAGGGTGTGTCCCCCCTTCTGATTAACGCCTATGGGGCATTGACATTTGTTTTGTTCTCTTCTTATTTGTGTGTGTCCTTCTGTGTCCAGGTAAGAAGGACTCTGAGGGCTGGGAGACAGTCCAGCGTGGACGTCCTGCTAGGCCTCGCTCTGCCATCATCGTAGCCAAGGTCAGCCCGGTTCTGGCCCACATCAGCCCTAACGACGACAGTAACAAGGAGAACCAACAGCTCCTTGGCAGGTCCTGCCTCCTGGATAAAGACACGGGTCACTGTGAACAGACAATCCCTGAGGAGCCTGTCCCACTTGAGGAGACGGCAGAAGACTTGGAGAAGGGTAACATGGAGGTACTGAGCCCTGACGTCGCTCACCCTCCCAGGAGTCCCCAAATATAAATTATTCAGGAAGACGGGAGATGTGGTGCAGAGTAACTCAAAACCGTTTTATCAGCCACATTGTTTTTGTTTTGGGCTCCACAGTACTGATAGACAGCCTGTCCAGACGGGGCATATCAGTTTTAACACAATTGATCGTACACTGAAATTTCAGAGGCAGAAAGATGCCATTTTCACTCATTAAATAAATTCTCAATGCCTCAGAACACACTGGGTAGGGGTGTATTCTAGGCATTGCTTGATTTAGACAGATTTCATGTGTTTCCACATTTATACTGAAAAAAACTATAAACGCAACATGAAACAATTTAAACTATTTTCATATAAGGGCATCAGTCAATTTAAATTAATTAATTAGGGCCTAATCTGTGGATTTCACACGCCTGGGCAGAGGCGTAGCCATGGGTGAGTCTGGGAGCATGTGGGCCCACCCACTTGGGAGCCAGGCCCAGCCAGCCAATCAGCCAATCAATTTTTAGTTTAGTTCATGAAACATTTTACATTTTGCGTTTATTTTTGTTCAGTATAGTTTATTTGATGATCTGATGAGGTTTGGGTGTTTAGGGCATGTTAGTACCAACCTCCCTGCATGATGTGTGTGTTAATCGTTTTGATTTGTCACTGCTCTCATGAAATGCTTGGAATATGCATGTGTTTAATATTGTGTGTGTGTGTGATTGTGTCGGTGCAGCCCCCAGCAGACAGTGTGCAAGACTCGGGGCAGTGTGTCGACACACCCCGTGAGGACACGCCTCCGCCCATACCAGCCCCAACCCCTTCTCTTACACAAGCCGAAGACCCTACCCCCTCTGCAACCCTATCCCTACCAGCTCCAGTCCTTTCCTTAGCCCTCCCTCCGTCCCTAGACACGGCCCAGATGGATGGGCCCAGTGCTCTGGGGAACAAGGGGGCTGCCGGGGGTGCGTCACAGGGCATGGCAGCATCTGCTCCAGGACAGGCTGAGACTCCCATGGCAGCGGTGAAACTGGAGAGTGTGCTGGACCCCACAGAGCTTTCCACTGTGAGTGCTGAGCGATGGAGGAGCAGAGGGGGGAGGGGGGGGGGGGGGGGGGGGGGGGGGGGGGGGTCAGAGAACCCCCAGGGGCCTTCACCGCCTAAACAAAGTCAATCTACAGAACCTTCAACCACAATGTGCGATGACATGCTGCACAGCCCCCTCAGAACCTCAGTTTACTTGGGGGTGTTGATGGTTGGCTGTGAGAGGATGACCATATGGGTCCGGTTGTGGGAGCTCTGAAAGCAGTGTCTGTCGTGTTCGTTGCTGGAAGTAGCCAGCCCAGTTGTTATGCTGTGTTGATGAAGTGGGCAATAATCAAAACTTGACTGTGATTTGAGCTGAAATGGTGAGAGAACCTATGACAGGGTGTCCAGTTCAGGGACAGGTTCAGCCCAAAGGGCCAGGGGTCATAGCATGTGTACAGTTGTGGCCAAAAGTTTTGAGAATGACACAAATATTAATTTCCACAAAGTTTGCTGCTTCAGTGTCTTTAGATATTTTTGTCAGATGTTACTATGGAATACTGAAGTATAATTACAAGCATTTCATAAGTGTCAGACTTTTATTGACAATTACATGAAGTTGATGCAAAGAGTCAATATTTGCAGTTTTTCAAGACCTCTGCAATCCGCCCTGACATGCTGTCAATTAACTTCTGGGCCATATCCTGACTGATGGCAGCCTATTCTTGCATAATCAATGCTTGGAGTTTGTCAGAATTTGTGGGGTTTTGTTTGTCCCCCCGCCTCTTGAGGATTGACCACAAGTTCTCAATGGGATTAAGGTCTGGGGAGTTTCCTGGCCATGAACTCAAAATATTGATGTTTTGTTCCCCGAGCCACTTGGCTGAGAAGCAACCTGAATGGTTTCAGGATGCTTTACTGTTGGCATGACACAGGACTGATGGTAGCGCTCACCTTGTCTTCTCTGGACAAGCTTTTTTCCGGATGCCCCAAACAATCGGAAATGGGATTCATCAGAGAAAATTACTTTACCCCAGTCCTCAGCAGTCCAATCCCTGTTCCTTTTGCCGAATATCAGTCTGTCCCTGATGTTTTTCCCGGAGAGAAGTGGCTTCTTTGCTGCCCTTCTTGACACCAGGCCATCCTCCAAAAGTCTTAACCTCACTGTGCGTGCACATGCACTCAAATCTGCCTGCTGCCACTCCTGAACAAGCTCTGTACTGGTGGTGCCCCGATCCCCCAGCTGAATCATCTTTAGGAGACCTGGCGCTTGCTGGACTTTCTTGGGTGCCCGGAAGCCGCCTTCACAACAATTGAACCGCTCTCCTTGAAGTACTTGATGATCTGATAAATGGTTGATTTAGGTGCAATCTTACTGGCAGCAATGTCCTTGCCTGTGAAATCATTTTTGTGCAAAGCAATGATGTAGGCACGTGTTTCCTTGCAGGTAACCATGGTTGACAGAGGAAGAACAATGATTCCAAACACCACCCTCCTTTTGAAGCTTCCAGTCTGTTATTCGAACTCAATCAGCATGACCGAGTGATCTCCAGCTTTGTCCTCGTCAACACTCACACCTGTGTTAGAGAATCACTGACATGATGTCAGCTGGTCCTTTTGTGGCAGGGCTGAAATGCAGTGGACATTTTTGGGGGGGATTCAGTTAATTTGCATGGCAAAGAGGTACTTTGCAGTTCAATTGCAATTCACCTGATCACTCTTCATAACATTCTGGAGTATATGCAAATTGCCATCATACAAACTGAGGCAGCAGACTTTGTGAAAATTTATATTTGTGTCATTCTCCATTTTTGGTCACGACTGTACAATGACTGTGTCAGGTATTAGTTTGTTTTCTGTAGCTGGTCTCCACTGTGCATTAGTGATCAGCAGCCTTCCCGTGTCAGGTTTGTTACTGCCTATGTAGTCTCTCTGCAGTTAATCAGGAATACCCTCCTTCACTAGCAGGGTTACTGTCTGTCATAGATACTTCCACAGCACTTTAACTCTTATGGAGGTTTTCTCTATACCTAGAGATTATGTCTTTTGAATGATCTACAGGGAAAGTTATCTTTGCTCAGATCAAACGCAGGCAGATCTGGTCTTAGTTCTGGAGCAGGCCAGACACCTTTCTGGGTGGCTCAGATAAGCCCAGTGCTGTTTAGACTCCCCTGCAGGACCCTAGTTAGAGACAAACTGCTTTGTTGATGAGAGAAACCTCTCCCTCATTCCCCTTGTTAAGTTAGACTGGAGCTCTGGTCTCTCTGGACTGGAGTGCAGCTAGCTATCTATTCTCCCTGATAGTAATTTCGGACTAAGGAAAGACTATTTGTCAAGTTCATGTCAGAAGTGTAAAGACTAATAGACATTGAGACATTTTGGTCTCCATCAGGCTATTTAAACTAATCTAGTAGGTATTTATTCCGACCTGTGTTTCATTGTTTTGAACCATGTCAGTGAAATGGTCCCTTAGTTGTGCCTCCTTCCACCATCTTGTCATCCTCACAGTGAACTTGTTCTGCATGACTCCTGAATGCTTCCTCACCTGTGATCTTGTGATTGGTCGATGCAGTTAACTTTTTGGTTTGATCTTCTTTTCAGTTTTGACATTGTTATAATACCAACATCTCAAAATGGTACTCTTAGAGCTGTATGAAATGAAGACACATTCTTCAAAATAAAACTCAGGAAATGTTTTAAGTTGATCCCGCCAAGCCCACCACTATATAATAACACATTTCAAAGTCTTGGTAAAAGCAATAGACAACATTCCTGCATTTTAGCGACGTCGAGATAGACCCTGACTGCCAGTGGCCTTGGTCAAACCTGAATGACCTGAGGAAGGAGCTGTATGTGAGTCTGTGTGTGTGCTGTGTGTCCAGCCCCAGTCCATGGCAGAGGTCCTGGCTAAGAAGGAGGAGCTGGCTGACCGCCTGGAGAAGGCCAACGAGGAGGCTATCGCCAGCGCCATCGCTGAAGAGGAACAGCTGACCAGAGAGATCCAGGCTGAGAACAATGACCTGGAGACTGACAATGAGAGTGACTTCTCTGTAAGTCACATACCTCACACACTCACGCTTTTCTTTGGTCATATGAAAGTAGTTTGGTGGTTAAAAATGTGAAGTGGTAGGATCTCTTTCCCCAGGTCTTGAGTTTTGCTCACCTTGCAATATCCTAATGATTGTCACTGAACATGAACGGATTCTCTCTCTTCTAGGCCAGCATTGGCAGTGGAGGTGGACTCAACATGGACTGGAGTGACATGTTAGCCGATTATGACGGTAAATCTCTTTTCTGTTTAGTTGTAATTAATCTATACTGTACAAAAATATAAAGGCAACATGTAAAGTGTTAGTCCCATGTTTCATGAGCTGAAATATAAGATCCCAGAAATGTTCCATAAGCACAACAATATTATTTTTCTCAAATTTGGTGCACACATTTGTTTGCATCTCTGTGAGGATTTCTTCTTTGCCAAGATAATCTATCCACCTGACAGGTGTAGCATATCAAGAAGCTGATTAAACAGCATTATCATTACACAGGTGCATCTTGTGCTGGGGACTAAAAGGCCACTCTAAAATGTGCAGTTTTGTCACAATACAATGCCACAGATGTCTCAAGTTTTGAGGGAGCGCGCAATTGCCATACTGACTGAAGAAATGTCCCCCAGAGCTGTTTCCAGAAAATTGAATGTTAATAAGCCGCCTCCATCGTTTTTGAGAATTTGGCAGTACATGGAGTTATGTAAGGGAAGACCCCTGTGAAATGGACAAAAATTAATAGCTACTTATTGTCATTGGGCGAAACATATACACAATCGCAAATACCACTCAATTGGGTGGCAGTTGGTCAAAAACATATTGCAAGTGGAACATAGCAAATGCCGGGTGTAATAAACAAAAAATCCCAAAGGGGGCGAGCGTGCTCCACCATAGGATTCTATGTGGGAAATGATCAAAGTCAGGTCTCAAGGGTGAAATCTTCACAATCTGAATAAAAACGGGGGGGGGGGGGGGGAATTAACCTCGTAAAAAGTGCGTTTTTGGACAGTTTTTTTATTTAATTAAAATTTGTCAATTATACATATGTAAGAACCGTATGTACCTAGATTTGTCTTATGCAAGTTTGTTCATAAGGCCTATGTTTTGTCCATTTGCCATATATGATCATAGGAAGTAGGCTTCCGAACCCAAAAGTCAGTGAACCATGTGCAAATGGCATATATAATGTCGAGATGGCCTATATACTGACCAAATGAAATATATCACTATGTTAAGCCCTAAATCAACCTAGAAGGTCTATTTGTCAAGTTCTGATCATAGCAAGTTAGAATTTCTCATTGGTGTTGATTCAGCATGTTAATTTCGTAATGGGTAGTCCTTATGAATATACATTGGCAATGGACACTGTCATCTTGCAGAATAGCATGTTCACACTGACAATATGCTGTATAACATGTTAAGACTGGCAATGTATTACACTACCGTTCAAACGTTTGCGGTCACTTAGAAATATCCTTGTTTTTGAAAGAAAAGCACATTTCTTGGTCCATTAAAATAGCAACATATTGATCAGAAATAGTGTAGACATTGTTAATGTTGTAAATGACTAGAAACTGAAGATCTAGTACAACGCTGTGTACTACTCCCTTCACAGAACAGCGCAAACTGGCTCTAACCAGAATAGAAAGATGAGTGAGAGGACCCGATGCACAACTGAGCAAGAGGACAAGTACATCCGTCTCTATGGGACGAGGCGGTTTCAATGCACCTAGTCTTGTTATTCTGGGGACTTTTCTAAATGTTGTCATTTCCACGACGTTAAAAATTAATTGAAGATATTGCAAATGGACGAGGCTGTTTCTCGACCTGAGAACCTTCTAGAGCCACATAACTCACCGTGTACTACCAACTTAAGCTCTAGAACAGGTTTATACGTTTCGGAGCTCTAGGTCTGATGGTTCTTTGATGGTTCGAACGCTGGTAACTATTGCAGGCTCTGTCTGTCTAAGCCCCACACTGTCACTCCATATTGGTTGTGTGTGTGAGTGCAGAAAATCACGTAGAGCTCCGAAACACACCTTAACACGCCTCAACTGGATCTCTAACTTTTTAAAGAAAAAAAAACATTTGTTTAAGCATCATGAAATGGACGTTGTACGATTTCTCGTAAACTACGATAGATAAATGGCTGGTTCATGTACTTTGACGTGAAGCGGTCAAATTAGTGCTGTATTACCGTTTTCAACCTTCAATCCCACAAAATGTGCATGAAAGAGCATGCCATCATGTTTCTGGGCTAAACGTACATTTGGCCACCCACTGTGCTCGAGTTTTGTCTTTGAAGTCTGTTTCATTTACGAGAAAAAGCAATGTCCATTGGTTATGAAATGTCCATTTGCAATATACAGTCAGTTGCCATCTGCTGGAATTATCTGGTACAGCAGAACATTTTCAAAAATAAATAAATGTATATCTTCGAAAACGAGTCTCCTTGACATTGTATTTTTTGACTTCCTGGAAGACCAGGCCTTGGGGGGGCGATCTGAGGCCGTCGGACTATTTTAATATCACTCGAGGTCCTCTAGTAAGGGACCGTCCATTTGCCCTATGAAAATGCTCATCAATCATAAGGGAGCTGCTACATGGTCCCTTAAGTATGGTATAGGCAGGCATAAGCTACAGACAACAAACACGATTGCATTTCATCAATGGCAATTTGAATTGCTAGAGATACCATGACAAGATCCTGAGGCATGTCACCCATTGAGCATATTTGGAATGCTCTGGATCGACGTTTACGACAGCAACTTCGCACAGACATTGAAGATGAGTGGGACAACATTTCACAGGTCACAATCAGCAGCCTGACCAACTCTATCCTCAGGCGATGTGTCGCGCTGCATGATGCAAATTATGGTAACACCAGATACTGACTGGTTTTCTGATCCACGTCTCAACTTTTTAATTAAAAAAAATCTGTGGCCAACAGATTCTGTATTCCCAGTCATGTGAAATCCATAGATTAGGGCCTAATGAATTTCTTTAAATTGACTGGTTTCCTTATGAACTTTAACTCAGTAAAATCTGAGTTTTATATATTTTTGTTCAGTGCATATAATGAAATGTGTTGATGCTCTTGCTAAAGACACAGATGTGGTCAATGTCTAGACTCACCTCTCTCTGCAGCGAGGGAGCCCTGGCGTCAGAGCACCTCCTGGGGGGACATCGTGGAGGAGGAGCCTTCTAGACCCCCTGGCCATGGAATCCACATGCACGAGAAACTGTCCTCACCGTCTCGTAAAAGGTGAGACATACACCCACCCTCATGTCACGCTGAAGTTTGTCAGAGAAAAGATCTTGATTCATGTCAAAGTTCACTGCTACTGTGTGTAAGACAATTGGGGGAGAGGAAAGTCGTTTTTTTCTGTCTTTGTTGGCAGAACCATTGCGGAGTCTAAGAAGAAACATGAGGAGAAACAGCTGAAGGCCCAGCAGCTCCGAGACAAACTGCGGGATGAGAAGACCCACAAGCTGCAGAAGCTCCTGGAGAGGGTGAGTGGCCATGCAGTGCAGAGCCAACAGGAAACACCACAGCCTAGCCCCAGACTGGCCACGAGGAGAGCTTCTGTCAGCACACTGCCAGATAGAATCACTAAATATCAGAGGCCAGCTCCGCCTCTCTCAAACCAGCTGGCCACAGATGTGTCTGGGAGAGACTTAGCCCAAACTCAATCTTTCATGACGTTTGTTTTTGTTCTTCAGGCCGTCGTGGGATGAGTGAGCCCTTGAATAATCCTGAGTATTAACCACATAAATACATGAAGTGGTGTATATTCACATTAATCCCTGTGGACATGAGACCAGAGCGGGTAGCAGGAAATGCTTTGAAAGCAAGACACCATGAAAATGTCTACCTTGGTTAGAGAAATGTACATGAGTGAAATGAGCTGACCCAAGCTGTCTTTCCCTCACAGGAGAAGGAGGTCAGGAAATGGAAGGAGGAGTTGTTGGACCAGCGGCGGAGGATGATGGAGGAGAAGTTACTCCATGCAGAGTTCAAGCGGGAGCTGCAGCTCCAGGCCATAGTAAAGAAGGCTCAGGAGGAGGAGGCCAAGGTACAGGACTGACCCCTGGAACACTGCACACCTAACTACATGTCCAAGAGTTGAAGTATTTTTCTAATTAGATTTCCCTTGTGATAATACATTTTTGACACTGAGAATGTTCTTAAAGTAAAGACAAAGGACTACTAAAAAGCAATGGCAAACTAGAGTAGAGGCAGACTTTTAGATTTTTTTTGTAGCTTAGTGATTCCGACTTGTTGACCGGTGGCCTTGTGACTCTGTACAGGTGAATGAGATAGCATTCATCAACACCCTGGAGGCACAGAACAAGAGGCACGACGTGCTGGCTAAGCTGAACGAGTACGAGCAGCGCCTCAACGAGCTGCAGGAGGAGAGAGGCAGGAGACAGGAGGAGAAGCAGGCCAGAGACGAGGCTGTACAGGTAACAATGAACAGCAGCTCCCCCTTTTCCCCCCCAGACCTCTCTGGCTTACCCCAGTGTACAGTCCCACTGACTGGCTATGGTCCCCGTCTGTCTCCCCAGGAGCGTAAGCGTGCTCTGGAGGCAGAGAGACAGGCGCGTGTGGAGGAGCTGCTGATGAGGAGGAAGGAGCAGGATGCGCGCATCGAGCAGCAGAAGCAGGAGAAGGAGAGGGCCAGGGAGGACGCTGCACGAGAGAGGGCCAGGTCTGTACCACCTGGCTCACAGTCGGAATCACACATCTTTTTTTGGACTATCAAATGTGGCCCTCATTGTTCTTCATGTATAATAGATTTACAGTTGGGAGTACCCGTCTGATACGGATGTCAAGGAGGATGCTCTCCTCACTGAGCACGGTTACATGCACACAATAATACAATTATTGTAGTCAGATTAATATAATCGTTTGTTTAAAACTTTTACATGCTTTGCAAGAAGAACGATTTCACTAATAATCCTGTTTCCATGACACCTGAAATTGGGCTACCTGATGGGACTTTCGATAAATGCAGAAAATTCGGACATATAAAGTTTGTATGTGAAAACTATTTCTAAAATACATACATTCAGTTTTTCCCAAACTCACTTCACTCGTGCATAAGGGGAGGCTTGCGCTACCTTGCTGGCACAAGCACAGATCAAATCCACAGCTAGAATACTGACTTAAGCTGTTTACATGTCCTAATCATTTGAAAAATTGCTCCGAAAATCGGCCTTTGCTTACTCAGATTTTGACGTTACAGTGATTTAAGATAAGCAGAGTGTTTACATGACTAATTCCATACTCGGCCTACTGCCATAATCCACTTAATATTGAATTATTAGTGTGAATGTAAACGTACTCACTGCTCCTGTATGTTGTCCTCTCCACAGAGACCGAGAGGAGCGTCTGGCTGCCCTCAGCGCTGCTCAACAGGAGGCCATGGAGGAACTGCAGAAGAAGATTCAGATGAAGGTTAGTGTTGCTGCTGCACCTCACTCCTGTCCTTCATTAAAGACCAGACTAATGTTGACATTTCCTAGTTGCAGACCAGACAAAAGTTTACAATTTCTAGTTGGCTTCTTGGTTGTTCTCCTTCCCAGCACGATGAGAGCAGTCGCAGGCACATGGAGCAGATTGAGCAGAGGAAAGAGAAGGCAGCAGAACTCAGCAGTGGCAGACATGCCAACACTGACTATGCCCCTAAACTGACACCATATGAGCGCACGAAACAGTGCTCCTTGTGCAATGTTGTGGTATGTACTCATAAAATGTACTCTTGAAATGATTTTTAATGATCTGTTTTTTAGCCAGATGTCTTTGTATTATTCTTAGTGTAGATGCTGATTTTATATTTTGTCCAGTTGTCCTTGGCATATATTCCCTCTGACACTAGATGTGACACTAGTCACCAGACCTCTGGTAGCATTAGACAGATGCTGATTTTATATTTTGTCCAGTTGTCCTTGGCATATATTCCCTCTGACACTAGATGTGACACTAGTCACCAGACCTCTGGTAGCATTAGACAGATGCTGATTTTATATTTTGTCCAGTTGTCCTTGGCATATATTCCCTCTGACACTAGATGTGACACTAGTCACCAGACCTCTGGTAGCATTAGACAGATGCTGGCATACTGAGTAAAGAACCATTTTAGCATATACATTCAAATTGGCTTGATCCACTCTCCAGTGAGAAGTTCACCCTTTACTTAATTAACTTAATTTCTTGCAATAATTTGTGAGTTTGATTGGCTAACATGCTTAACCTAAACTGAAGGGGAAAGCAGCAGCAGCTTTGTGGCAGTAGAGCGTCTGTGGAGGTCCCATCTATTGTTGTTTGGCAGACTGGATGTATAAAAATGCTGACGAGAAGGTGATTCAGAGGATTTTGGGAGAGAATGTATTTAAATTAGGATTTAACTGCATTGATTAAACATGAACTCTGGAGTAGAGATTTATGACTGGGCATGATTTTCAAGTGACAGGCAACAAATCCATTGGCAGGCACATTTGTCTGTGACGGACCCGGCCGGCTCTCACTGCTACAAGGTTGAGACACCTTGAAGCTCCAACTAGCATCAGATAAAGAACAGTGTGGGTGGTAGAGGGGGGAATCTTGTTAAAAAATGTCAGATGACCTTGGCCAGCATCTGACACCAGAGATCATCTATAGGTCAGCAGCTGGCACTCTATTTAATGACATTAAACACAGGCCATCTGTAATAGGCTTTATTCCAGCCATGAGTGGGAGGAAAACGACACAGCCACATCAACCTCACCTCACGCTGTTTGTGTCAATTCTTCATCTTCACACCACTTATTCCAATGCTTCTGTCTGTGTATCATCCAATCTTGCCCACAGTTTAATGTGTTAGTACTGTATCAGCTATTCAGTAGTGATTGGGGAAAAAATTGACACAGTTACATATCACGATATTATATTGATACTTTGACTCCAAGTATTGATTTAGCTAGATAGCTTTAGCTGGTGCTTGTCAGCTGTACCTGCGCCAAAACTCCGGTATTTTTCATCCAATAGCTTGTTCTGGGCAATTCTACGGTAACGAAATTACACTGACAATAGGATTTTTCACTTTAAAATGTATTATTAACACAAAACATTGACTTCAAAGTTCAACAAACTGTACAACACTATGCATAATGACTCACTGTACACAGTAAATAAAAAAATATTAACATTTACTGGAAAACTGTGCAGATGCGAGGTTTGGTAACAGAGTTACGGTAAAATCTCTCCCAGTTTTATTATTTTACCAAAGTTTGTATCTGCACAGTTCTTCCTGTAAATTTGTTTTTGTAACATTTTCAGTGGAAATTGTTAAAAGTGCATAGAGTTGTATGGTTTGTTAAACTTTGAAATCAATGGTTTTTGTTCAGTATA
The DNA here is from genome assembly GCF_013265735.2 of Oncorhynchus mykiss. Classification (NCBI taxonomy): domain Eukaryota; kingdom Metazoa; phylum Chordata; class Actinopteri; order Salmoniformes; family Salmonidae; genus Oncorhynchus; species Oncorhynchus mykiss. The sequence continues at coordinate 73,242,208 of NC_048566.1, read as the reverse complement.
CATTTTAAAGTAAAATATCTGAGTCTCAGCATAATTTTGTTACCCTTGGAATTGCCCTTCTGCATCTTCTTTTTAAATACTGAGTGTTTTCAGCATTTTTGTTTACATTACTTTTCAAAGGCTCCCTTGTACCTCTGCACCAGCAATATGTTTGGAACATCAAATCGTAGTATCAAGTCACATGCATATAGAATCTTGAGAATCACATATCATATTGGCACTGAAGTATCATGATAATATCGTGTTGAGAGGTCCCTGGCAAATTGCCAGCCTTGCTATTCAGTGTGTCGTTTTCAAAACATGCCACTGTAGATGGTCACTCTGTGTGTGAGGAGCAAGAATGACAGAAGGGACATTAGTTAATCAGTTGGTGTGAGGAGTAATCATTGACACAGAGTAGAGGGATGAAAGATAAAAAATATTCTGCTTGATTTGTGATTGACCATCCTAAGGCAATCACATTAATGTTGTTATATAGGCTGGATCATCCTGAGTGGACCTGTCAGCCACAATTTCATACTGCAGTATTTAGTATGGTCCTGCTGTGCTGTCAGAAAGGAGAATATCATGAAATGCAGCCATGAAGTCATCTTCAGTTTAACAATGCTCTCATGTCTGTGTGACACATATAACATGCTGGTTGAAGAAACTACGCTGCCACACTTGCCACCTTTTCTTCTTTACCTTGTCAATTCATTCCACTAAAGGCGTATTGTGTTTAACATGCACAACATATGGATCACGATCTGAAGACTGCATTTAAGTTCCTGACACCTACTAAAATATTAGGTCTCACTATGTATTCAGTTTGTGAGTGGAGGTGGAGAGGAAACATTCTGTAAGATCTTATTGAAAACCAGTTGTAATGTATAGTTGTAGTGGCCTCCCATGGGGGGTGGGGACCTTGTTGACTGTCTCTGCCTACATTGTCCTCAGCAGTAACCTCTGACCTGTGTGTTTGTAGATCACCACGGAGGTACACCTATACAGCCACACCAAGGGCAAGAGGCACCAGCAGGCTGTGAGAGACAGCAGTAGCATCCAGGGACGGGAGCTCTCCGATGAGGAAGTGGTGCGTACCCCCAAGCGCTTAAAGGCCCAGTGCAGTAAAAGAAAATAAAATAAATAAATACAAAAAAAAAATATATATATAAATAATCTCCATACCGTGAAATTGTGAACATTCTCATCATGCCCTTTTCATGTAAGAGCTGTTTGAAAAGACCGTCTGAAATTTCAGCCTGTTTTGGTGGGATGGAGTTTTCACCTGTAAATTTGTTAATAGACCAATAAGAAAGAGTTCCAAACCTCTGCCAATAACAGCTAGTTTTCAGTTTTCCCCTCCCCACTCAGACCACTCCCAGACAGTCCTAGCAAAATACTTGAGAAATTGCCCTTTGCTATGAATCTATTTTTATGTTTTTGACCATTATTTTCAATCAAAATCATACGAAAATCATCAAAATCATAAGGTACTTAATTGTTACCCAGAATTTTAATATGATTTATATGATATGATATTGAGATGAAAAGGGATGCATACAGTGGGGCAAAAAAGTATTTAGTCAGCCACCAATTGTGCAAGTTCTCCCACTTAAAAAGATGAGGCCTGTAATTTTCATCATAGGTACACTTCAACTATGACAGACAAAAAGAGAAAAAAAAAAATCCAGAAAATCACATTGTAGGATTTTTTATTAATTTATTTGCAAATTATGGTGGAAAATAAGTATTTGGTCAATAACAAAAGTTTATCTTAATACTTTGTTATATACCCTTTGTTGGCAATGACAGAGGTCAAACATTTTCTGTAAGTCTTCACAAGGTTTTCACACTGTTGCTGGTATTTTGGCCCATTCCTCCATGCAGATCTCCTCTAGAGCAGTGATGTTTTGGGGCTGTTGCTGGGCAACACAGACTTTCAACTCCCTCCAAATATTTTCTATGGGGTTGAGATCTGGAGACTGGCTAGGCCACTCCAGGACCTTGAAATGCTTCTTACAAAGCCACTCCTTCGTTGACCGAGCGGTGTGTTTGGGATCATTGTCATGCTGAAAGACCCAGCCACGTTTCATCTTCAATGCCCTTGCTGATGGAAGGAGGTTTTCACTCAAAATCTCACGATTCATGGCCCCATTCATTCTTTCCTTTACACGGATCAGTCGTCCTGGTCCCTTTGCAGATAAACAGCCCCAAAGCATGATGTTTCCACCCCCATGCTTCACAGTAGGTATGGTGTTCTTTGTATACAACTCAGCATTCTTTGTCCTCCAAACACGACGCGTTGAGTTTTTACCTAAAAGTTCTATTTTGGTTTCATCTGACCATATGACATTCTCCCAATCTTCTTCTGGATCATCCAAATGCTCTCTAGCAAACTTCAGACGGGCCTGGACATGTACTGGCTTAAGCAGGGGGACACGTCTGGCACTGCAGGATTTGAGTCCCTGGTGGCGTAGTGTGTTACTGATGGTAGGCTTTGTTACTTTGGTCCCAGCTCTCTGCAGGTCATTCACTAGGTCCCCCCTTGTTGTTTCTGGTGTCCTTTGACAGCTCTTTGGTCTTGGCCATAGTGGAGTTTGGAGTGTGACTGTTTGAGGTTGTGGACAGGTGTCTTTTAGACTGATAACAAGTTCAAACAGGTGCCATTAATACAGGTAACGAGTGGAGGACAGAGAAGCCTCTTAAAGAAGAAGTTACAGGTCTGTGAGAGCCAGAAATCTTGCTTGTTTGTAGGTGACCAAATACTTTATTTTCCACCATAATTTGCAAATAAATTCATTAAAAATCCTACAATGTGATTTTCTGGATTTTGTTTTCTCATTTTGTCTGTCATAGTTGAAGTGTACCTATGATGAAAATTACAGGCCTCTCTCATCTTTTTAAGTGTGAGAACTTGCACAATTGGTGGCTGACTAAATACTTTTTTGCCCCACTGTATATCCTTTTCAACGGAAGTCTTACCTCAAATAATCAGATACCCCATCTGTCCATCATCCCAACAAAATAATAATATTGTGATATTAAATGAAAGTTATTGTTGTTTATGACAGGCTCATTATTATTGTTTGAATCATATAATGTTAGGCTCTCGCTGGCTTTGTGACATTATAAAGGGGACCTGAAATGTAAACAGTTAGGGTCTAGTGAGTCAGTTGAGGGGTGACATCACCCCCATATCTATAGGCCGCTCTGTCACAGAGCACTTTTCATGGGAAGGCTGCTCGTTAAAGGAAGAGGGTTTCTCAGCCTGCTCTGCAATATGAGATTTCCTTTTCAGCATGCTGCTCTTTGTGAGGCTGACAACTGTTGGTGCTATATGCAAAACCTTTGGCCCCAGCAGCTCCTTCATTCAATCCTGTTCTCACTGGCTGATCATTAATCCCACCACCTTCCACTCTAAATCATTTGCTTTCCAACTAATGCCCATTTCTCTGTTTGACAGTATGATAAACAAGGCATTGGCAATGAAGGCATGCAACTTTCCAATACAATACTATGGCCACAGCCAGTATCACACAACCTCTTCAGACTGCCTTTAAACCATGCAATGTAGGCTATGCTTTACACTAGTAGTAGCTGGTGGGGTATGAAATGGCTTAGCTAATGGGTCCAAACGATTTCAATGTATGTACTATGGATTATCAGCATGGTGTTCCCTGCGTAATAATGGCTCTTTGTTGTAACGGGATGAGACAAGACAACTCTACTGGACATGCTCTTATCATTTACTACACTATGTTTCAATTATGGGCTATTCAGCCCTGCTTTTGTCACACATTTTCATTCAGCTTTTGAGGGCAATCAAGCAGGCGTTGGAGAAATGTCCTGGGATTTTTGTTTAGATAGACTATGCTGGCCTTTCTTTATTTATGTCCTGCTCATTTTGGTGTGCAGTATTTCATTCATGCAACTGCCAACAATTTTCCAGACGCTGGTTCCATAACTCTTGCTGGAATGAAAGATTTTTAATTAAAATGAAGATGGTTGGCTGAACTGTACAGAGGTCACTACATAGTTTTTCAGTGGAAGCGGGCGGCAGATGCCCCAAAGCTTCATATTTAGTCATTTTCTCTCATTTTCAAGGACTTGCGAATTAAATAGAAAATACAATGATTATCAACAGGGCTGGATCGATGTGCCGAGAGAACGTCTGGAATTGCAATCACTCTCTTTACTTACACTTATTAGTTGTCAAATGTCCTGTTTTAATGATATACGCAATGTCCAGGGCCCCTCGGGTTGGACATATTGGATTTATTTATTGGTCACCCTTGACACAGCAGCACAAAAACACCAGTGACCTCTCCAAGGGAATACTCATCCCTTCCCAGCCCCCTCCTGCACCCTCAGCTGGGCTTCTGAGAATGGAGCTGTGGGACAGGCCTGGGCCAAAAGAGGGATCACTAGGCTGTGATGGACTCCGGCTTCTGGGTATGAGAGTTGACCTCCTGGAGCCAGCAGTAAACGAGGGTGGTGTTGATGATGAATCCCTTCTGGTGGCCAGAGACCCCTGTTGAAATACACAGAGTGCCAGCTGAAGTACCCCTGTCTTTACCAGGCTGTTAGAACAAAGTGTACAGAAACCGTTTGAACTAGATGAAGGAGTGAAGTTGCAGTTCAGATTTCCTGGAAGATAAAATATTAATTGAAACACTTCTAAAAATGGAAGGCATTGAAAGATGCATAGAGAATGAATATGCATTTTTTGTAAGTCTGTCATATTTATCATGTTCTGTGTTGCAAGTGCTACTTGAATGTCACAGAAAGGATTCTGTTCCATAAAACAAAGGTCCTGTGAGCAAGTTGCATGGATGGTGTGTGTAGCTGGATCCAGTGTGCCATCACATTGTACCCAACATGACATACCGCTGTCTATTTCACACCAAGTGCAAAGCCAACCTCTGAGTCCTGTGTCTTAGATTGTGCTCTAAAGAGGCCTGTCTTCTGGGCGCTGTGGGGGTGTGATTTTTAGAAAGCCCTCTGGTTACTCCTTCCAGAACAGAGAAGAAGCAGTGTGAGGGAGCTCTGCCCTCAGGCCTGGCTCTGTGGCCTATTGTCTTCCTGCTTCATCCAGACACCTGTCTGTTACACACATCCTCATCAGATTACCTGTCATGATACAAAATAATCTTATAGTTAAATTCAAATAAAAGCATTAGGCAATGACATGGTCATGATATCAATTAATTCTGTAGATGAGTTAATATTTAAAATCCTTTCTGTCTTTTAATGTGATTTGTGAGATGGCTCATGTTTTTGAACAATTCCGTTAAGTAAACGGAAGGAGCATTGGAAGGGATAGGCTCTCAGAGATTACTGAACAGCTGCCTCTCAAGCAAGGCAGAGCCACGGTCATGACTGAAAGGCTCAAGAATTTCCTAGCCTATCCATTGCACCAATGTCTCTGGGATACAGATGCATCTTGAAGACGGTCTTGCGAGCACGGGGTACTCTTAATTTTTTTTCTGACATAATGGGATGTGGCCCCTTAAACGCCTCAGCTATGGCATGTTTGTCTGTTAGGGTAGGGTACACTACAACTTTTTAAATGCCGATACAAAAACTTCTCTGGAGATACGAACGGGCATTTTACTTGTCTGTAAAGGAATGCCACTTCTGAAGCGGAACTAACATCCATCACTAGGCGACCAGGGGCGTTCTGACTGGCTCAGTGGTCTAAGACACTGCATCGCAGTGCTAGCTGTGCTGCTAGAAATCCTGGTTTGAGTCCAGGCTCTGTTGCAGCCGGCCTCGACCGGGAGACCCATGAGGCGGCGCACAATTGTCCCAGCGTCGTCTGTGTTAGGGGAGAGTTTGGCCGGATGGGATGTTCTTGTCCCATCGCGCACTAGCGACTCCTGTGGCTGGGCGGACGCAGTGCACGCTGACACGGTCACCAGGTGTACGGTGTTTCCTCTGACACAGTGGAGCGGCTGACTTCCGAGTTAAGCTGGCATTGTGTCAAGAAGCAGTGCGGCTTGGTTGGGTTGGCTGCCTCTCCCAAGTCCGTACAGTAGTTGCAGCGATGGGACAAGACTGTAACTACCAATTGGATACCACGAAATTGGGTAAAAAAATTAATAATAATAATCACTAGACAACCAGAACAAATAATCTCGAACAACTGCACCTTGCCAGCTGCCTGCGTGCAGAACACTCTCTCCTAAAAAAGTACTTTAAAGTTTCCCTTACCAATACATTTAGTAGCTGCACATTAATCAGGAAAATGTATTGTTGCCAGGGAAACAATACAGAACATTCTATGCACGTTCTAAAGATACCGATTATTGGAGGACCAAAAAAGCCAATTTATTTATTTATTTTTATATATATATATATATATATATATATATATATATATATATATATATATACACACAAATCACATTAAAAGACAGAAAGGATTTTAAATAATGAAATTTTAAATAAGTAAATAATGAAACATGTTCAATTTGGTTTAAATAATTGTAAGAAAGCTAACGTTTCAGTTCCTTGCTCAGAACATGAACATATGAAAGCTGGTGGTTCCTTTTAACTTCTTGCGTCTAGCCATCCCGGATCCGGGATCGTGACTACAGCCTCAAGCTCATTACCATAACGCAACGTTAACTATTCATGAAAATCGCAAATGAAATGAAATCAATATGCTAGCTCTCAAGCTTAGCCTTTTGTTAACAACACTGTCATCTCAGATTTTCAAAATATGCTTCTCAACCATAGCAAAACAAGTATTTGTGTAACAGTATTGATAGCTAGCGTAGCATTTAGCGTTAGCATTTAGCGTTAGCATTCAGCAGGCAACATTTTCACAAAAAACAGAAAAGCATTCAAATAAAATCATTTACCTTTGAAGAACTTCAGATGTTTTCAATGAGGAGACTCAGTTAGATAGCAAATGTTCAGTTTTTACAAAAAGATTATTTGTGTTGACAAATTGCTCCGTTTTCTGCGTCACGTTTAGCTACGAAAAAAACCTGTATCCAGGATTGTGTAAATCTATCCGCAAGCTCATTAGCATAACGCAACGTTAACTATTCATGAAAATCGCAAATGAAATGAAATAAATCTATTTGCTCTCAAGCTTAGCCTTTTGTTAACAACACTGTCATCTCAGATTTTCAAAATATGCTTTTGAACCATAGCTAAACAAGCATTTGTGTAACAGTATTGATAGCCTAGCATAGGATTATCCCTGGCATTCAGCATGCAACATTTTCACAAAAAACAGAAAAGCATTCAAATAAAATAATTTACCTTTGAAGAACTTCAGATGTTTTCAATGAGGAGACTCTCAGTTAGATAGCAAATGTTCAGTTTTTACAAAAATATTATTTGTGTTGACAAATCGCTCCGTTTTCTTCATCACGTTTGGGTAAGAAAAAAAGAAAAAATTAAGTCATTAAAACGCAAACTTTTTTCCAAATTAACTCCATAAAATCGACAGAAACATGGCAAACGATGTTTAGAATTATTCCTCAAGGTGTTTTTCACATATCTATCGATTATAAATCCTTCATGGCAGTTGACTTTCTCTTCTGAAGAAATGGAACGCGCATGGACCTAGAGATTACGCAATAATTTTGACACAGGACACCGGGCGGACACCTGGTAAATGTAGTCTCTTATGGTCAATCTTCCAATGATATGCCTACAAATACGTCACAATGCTGCAGACACCTTGGAGAAACGACAGAAAAGGCAGGCTCATTCCTGGCGCATATAAGGAGACATTGGAACACAGTGCCTTCAGAATCTGGGGCATTTCCTGTATGAAACTTCATCTTGGTTTCGCCTGTAGCATTAGTTCTGGGGCACTCACAGATAATATATTTGCAGTTTTGGAAACGTCAGAGTTTTTTCTTTCCAAAGCTGTCAATTACATGCATAGTCGAGCATCTTTTCGTGACAAAATATCTTGTTTAAAACGGAAATGTTTTTTATCCAAAAATTAAGAGCGCCCCCTATCTCAAAGTATTTAACATGAGTCTTCAATATTCCCAGGTAAGAAGTTTTAGGTTGTAGTTATTATAGGAATTATAGGACTATTTCCCTCTATACCATTTGTATTTAATTAACCGTTGACTATTGGATGTTCCGTCCCTCTCCTCGCTCCTCCCTCCCTCGAACCAGCAACACAACGACAACAGCCACCACATCGAAGCAGGGTTACCCATGCAGAGCAAGGGAAACAACCACCAAGGCTCAGAGCGAGTGAAGTTTGAAACACTATTAGCGCGCGCTAACTAGCCACTCATTTCACTTCGGTTACACCAGCCTCATCTCGGGAGTTGATAGGCTTGAAGTCATAAACAGCGCAATGCTTGACACACAACAAAGAGCTGCTGGCAAAACGCACGAGAGTGCTGTTTGAATGAATGTTTACGCGCCTGCTTCTGCCTACCACCGCTCAGTCAGATACTTAGATACTTGTATGCTTGTATGCTCAGTCAGATTATATGCAACGCAGGACACGCTAGATAATATCTAGTAAAATCATCAACCATGTCAAATCAAATGTATTTATATAGCCCTTCGTACATCAGCTGATATCTCAAAGTGCTGTACAGAAACCCAGCCTAAAACCCCAAACAGCAAGCAATGCAGGTGTAGAAGCACGGTGGCTAGGAAAAACTCCCTAGAAAGGCCAAAACCTAGGAAGAAACCTAGAGAAGAACCAGGCTATGTGGGGTGGCCAGTCCTCTTCTGGCTGTGCCGGGTGGAGATTATAACAGAACATGGCCAAGATGTTCAAATGTTCATAAATGACCAGCATGGTCCAATAATAATAAGGCAGAACAGTTGAAACTGGAGCAACAGCACAGCCAGGTGGACTGGGGACAGCACGGAGTCATCATGCCAGGTAGTTCTGAGGCATGGTCCTAGGGCTCAGGTCCTCCGAGAGAGAGAGAGAAAGAGAGAATTAGAGAGAGCCCACATAAATTCACACAGGACACCGAATAGGACAGGAGAAGTACTCCAGATATAACAAACTGACCCTAACCCCCGACACATATAAACTACTGCAGCATAAATACCGGAGGCTGAGACGGGAGGGGTCAGGAGACACTGTGGTCCCATCCGAGGACACCCCCGGACAGGGCCAAACAGGAAGGATATAACCCCACCCACTTTGCCAAAGCACAGCCCCCACACAACTAGAGGGATATCTTCAACCACCAACTTACCATCCTGAGACAAGGCTGAGTATAGCCCACAAAGACCTCCGCCACGGCACAACCCAAGGGGGGGGGGGGCGCCAACCCAGACAGGATGACCACATAAGTGAATCAACCCACTCAGGTGACGCACCCCCTCCAGGGACGGCATGAGAGAGCCCCAGTAAGCCAGTGACTCAGCCCCTGTAATAGGGTTAGAGGCAGAGAATCCCAGTGGAAAGAGGGGAACCGGCCAGGCAGAGACAGCAAGGGTGGTTCGAAGCTCCAGAGCCTTTCCGTTCACCTTCCCACTCCTGGGCCAGACTACACTCAATCATATGACCCACTGAAGAGATGAGTCTTCAGTAAAGACTTAAAGGTTGAGATCGAGTTTGCGTCTCTTACATGGGTAGGTAGACCATTCCATAAAAATGCAGCTCTATAGGAGAAAGCCCTGCCTCCAAATTCTAGGGACAATTAGGAGGCCTGCGTCTTGTGACCGTAGCGTACGTGTAGGTACAGTGCCTTGCGAAAGTATTCGGCCCCCTTGAACTTTGCGACCTTTTGCCACATTTCAGGCTTCAAACATAAAGATATAAAACTGTATTTTTTGATGAAGAATCAACAACAAGTGGGACACAATCATGAAGTGGGACGACATTTATTGGATATTTCAAACTTTTTAAACAAATCAAAAACTGAAAAATTGGGCGTGCAAAATTATTCAGCCCCTTTACTTTCAGTGCAGCAAACTCTCTCCAGAAGGTCAGTGAGGATCTCTGAATGATCCAATGTTGAACTTTTTGGCAACAATGCAAAACGTTATGTTTGGCGTAAAAGCAACACAGCTCATCACCCTGAACACACCATCCCCACTGTCAAACATGGTGGTGGCAGCATCATGGTTTGGGCCTGCTTTTCTTCAGCAGGGACAGGGAATATGGTTAAAATTGATGGGAAGATGGATGGAGCCAAATACAGGACCATTCTGGAAGAAAACCTGATGGAGTCTGCAAAAGACCTGAGACTGGGACGGAGATTTGTCTTCCAACAAGACAATGATCCAAAACATAAAGCAAAATCTACAATGGAATGGTTCAAAAATAAACATATCCAGGTGTTAGAATGGCCAAGTCAAAGTCCAGACCTGAATCCAATCAAGAATCTGTGGAAAGAACTGAAAACTGCTGTTCACAAATGCTCTCCATCCAACCTCACTGAGCTCGAGCTGTTTTGCAAGGAGGAATGGGAAAACATTTCAGTCTCTCGATGTGCAAAACTGATAGAGACATACCCCAAGCGACTTACAGCTGTAATCGTAGCAAAAGGTGGCGCTACAAAGTATTAACTTAAGGGGGCTGAATAATTTTGCACGCCCAATTTTTCAGTTTTTGATTTGTTAAAAAAGTTTGAAATATCCAATAAATGTCATTCCACTTCATGATTGTGTCCCACTTGTTGTTGATTCTTCACAAAAAATACAGTTTTATATCTTTATGTTTGAAGCCTGAAATGTGGCAAAAGGTCGCAAAGTTCAAGGCACTGTATATTTTTTTTTACAAAAACCTCACATTTACATAACTATTCAGACCCTTTACTCAGTACTTTGTTGAAGCACCTTTGGCAGCGATTACAGCATACCTGTATTTGGGGACTTTCTCCCATTCTCCTCTGCAGATCTTCTCAAGCTCCGTCAGGTTGGATGGGGAGGTGACCAAGAACTCTGACAGACCTCCAGATTTCCTCTGTGGAGATGGGAGGACCTTCCAGATGGACAACGTTCTCTGAAGCACTCCACTAATTAGGCCTTTATGGTAGAGTGGCAAGACGGAAGCACCTAAAGGACTCCCAGAACCAAGATTATCTGGTCTGAAGAAACCAAGATTGAACTCTTTGGCCTGAATACAAAGCATCACGTCTGGAGGAAACCGGGAACCGCTCATCACCTGGCCAATACCATCCCTGTGCTGAAGCATGGTGGTGACAGCATCATGCTGTGGGGATGTTGTTCAGCGGCATGGACTGGGAGACCAGTCAGGATCGAGGGAAAGATGAATGGAAACAGAGCAGAGAGACACTTGATGAAGTCCTGAGCATTCTGGAGCAGGTTCTCAGACTGGGGCAAAGGTTCACCTTCCAACAAGACAACGACCCTGAGCACACAGCCAAGACAAATCAGGAGTGGCATCGGGACAAGTCTCTGAATGTCCTTGAGTGGCCCAGCCAGAGCCCGGACTTGAACCCAATTGAACATCTCTGGAGAGACCTGGAAATAGCTGTGCAGCGACACTCCCCATCCAACCACAGTTGAAGTGTACCTATGATAAAAATTACAGTCCTCTACATGCTTTGTAAGTAGGAAAACCTGCAAAATCGGCAGTGTATCAAATACTTGTTCTCCCCACTGTATATTGCAAAATTACTGCAGTAAATATATTTTAGACACAGTATTTGCAGCATACTGAAGTTGTACTACAGTTATACTGCACTCTGACTGCAATCTCTTTTTTAAGGGTCCCTCTGATTGATCAGGTTGATAACAAATAAAAAAGTCAAAACAATAAAGCTGTAAGAATTGATTCCCGATCCTGTTTGTGATCGCTATTGCACATGGATTATTGAGCACTTTAGCACATAGTTAACTGTCGGTCTTCTCTATCTCTAGTGTGCTTATGATGACACCGTTCTTTCAAGGGTTTCTTCTGAAACCCCTTTTCAAGCAGCAGGTGCACTGCCAACACTTAACAAAAAGAAATGGAATGCCTCATGCAGGCTAGACTGCTGAATGGATACTGTCATCTAGTTAGACCATTCCATCCTCTAGGATTCTGGATGACAGCATAATTGGGTAATTGATTTTTTTGCACATCCATCATGATTTTTAAATTGGGTTACATCCCTCTGTCTCCTGGTGGAGATATCAGCAGCATCTGATCTGACAGACCTGGTGTGGCGTATTGTAGACTGGAAGCAAAACCTCTACCTAATTCAGCATTACCATGGGTGCCAGGCAGCAGGTGGACTCACAGGCTTCTCAGTGCCAGAGGTTATGTCTACCAAGGAAAAATGGCACCCTAGATAATTGCCTGCCTTTTTATTTAACCTTCTTTCCTCACTCCTTGTGTCCATTACAATTTCATATCAGCATCACATTTGCTTACACTGTTGGACACATTTTTAATAATGAGCTTAGTTGTAATGAAGTGTTTGCATGTGTTTCAGGAGCATCTTTCCTTAAAGAAGTACATAGTTGACATTGTGACGGACAGCACTGTCTCCTCTGAGAGTGTGAAGGACGGAGAGGAGAGGCAGAAGGCACGCAAGAAGGCAAAGAAGCTCCGCGGACGCATGAACTCCAGGTGATGCATCCATCTCTCTCTCTCTCTCTCTCTCTCTCTCTCTCTCTCTCTCTCTCTCTCTCTCTCTCTCTCTCTCTCTCTCTCGTGACACCCTCTCAGGCACAGAGGACAGCGCTGCCTTCGGCAGGGTGCTTTGAGTGACAAGGCGATGGAAGCAGACGTTATGTGCATCACAGCTGTCCACAGAATAACACTGATGAGCTTAATTTATGGCCACTTTCTGTGATTGGGGAAGAAAAATGGGTATCGATCTGAGGCCCTGGCTTTCACCTGTTAAGAGCTCTCCCCCTAATTGCTGCCAGGGTTCTGCCAAAACTGAAGCCGCCTCCAGTGGACAATAGTATGTTAAAGTATGTGTAAACCATGCCTATTTTTCTTTCTCCGGGCTATTGATTTTTAAATGAAGTATCAAAGAAAATCAATAGTAATCAACAAATAGGAGGCAACGCGCCTCTGTCAGATCCCAGACATGGGATCAATCAGTTTAGTAGCCTGTCACAAGAAGGGAGGAAGGAAGGGGTTGGGGGACAGGATAGGGACACGGCAGTAGAGAGAAAGTTGTGGGATGAGCTGTTTGTCACGGGGCAGGTTGGACTATGACGGCCTGGGGGGTGCAGCACCTGAAATGACATATGTCTTATGCGCGTCGTTAACTCTTACGAGCAAACGGTCCTGTTTTGTAGTCACTTTTATTACCAGGACACTCACTCACCTTGTGATGGATCCACTTTGTTATACATTCTATTTTTAGCAGCGCTCACTAACATTTTAACTTAACTCAGCTTCTCAGTATATGTCCGACTTATGTTTTATTTAAAGGGGACTGGTAGAGGGGGCAGAAGTATCCAACATATTAAATATTTAGTACTTTATTCTATATAACTCGCTTTCAGTGAAGTTTGTCATGAGTGTTTCTGTTCCCTTATGGAGGAGCTTGCTGCTGAGAAAGTGACATGATCTGCCTCTGTTCACCATCCCTAGCCCCATCCCCAGCCCTCTCTCTCTCAGCCCCAGCTCTAACCCTGCTGAGACTAGCACTCAGAGGCACAAGGCTTTTAGAGGTAGTAAATAACACAAAGCCCCAACTAGCATAAAGGTGAGCAGTTCCATCGCTGAGTGGAAATGAGCCGTTTTATTGGAGCATGGCAGGGTGTCGGTAAAATGCAAGAGATGTTTTCATTGGACTCTGAGGCGGGCTTTTATCCCCTCCATCATAAACTGCTGAACACAGTTTAACCCACATTTTGGCGGTTTGGCTGTCTTTTTTCCTGTAATATTGGGCTTCTTTTCTGATGAAAATATGCGTTGGGATGCGTTCTGAACTTTGAAACATGGATTTGGAAGTGTGTACCTGCTCCTGTAGTGCAAGCCGTTTGGCTGTAGCCCGCTGTGTGTGTTTCCCTTGGCTGGGAACAGAGTCAGTAGTGTGTTAGTGGAGCTCAGAAGGAGGTGGACACACAAAGACACCCCTGTGTGGAACCTGGATAGGTCATCACAGCAATACTCCTTTCACCCAGTAGAGGAGCTGAAGGGGTCCAAATACACACAATGTTCCTGTGAGATGAGGCCCCAGGGAAACCACTAGAGGTTTCAGGCTCATCAAGCCGACTTGTAGTTAAAACAACCGGTCCATTTGGGTCCAACCCGACTGTTTAGCTGTTTTGCCATAATGCACAGTATATACAGTATCACAGCATCAAACAGTATACATGTAACAATATAAAACTAAATTGGTTACTTTTTGCCTCCAAAGGTAGACATTTTTACAGTGTTGGCTCTCTTTGTCGGTCAGGGCCAGCCCAGTCCAGATTAATAAAGAGCAGACTGTGATGAATTGATTATTAGTTCTGCATTGTAGATTTGTGCTTTTTCTCTTATAGCTGATTACTAATATTTATAGCCGCAGCCCATTTAGCCGAGCCTGCTGCCGAGCATGATGAATGGCTCAGCAATTGCTCCCCGTTTAACCTGGGTGGGTGTAAACCTGTCAGAGATGAAAATTGTAATATTAGGAATGACAAACGGGCCAGGTATAGTTCAAGTTCTGGTGACAGGAAAGCAGCAGCATTTTTTTATTCAGTCGTCTTGGAGGACATGTTAAATAATGTGATAGAATGATGGACCTCCGTCACCCCACTAGCCGTTTAGCTGATCGGTTTACTCAGCATGCCTATAGCATTTAAGGACCCTGACCTTGCCTTCACACCAGGCTCTGAATATCTCGGGGTAATGCCTCTTTGGTAATGCAGTTTATGGTCTGTTCTCACAGTAAACAATCTTTCTGTTTTCATACATTCGGAAAAGACAGTACTAATAGCGTTTCATGTTAAGTTTCTCTCAGCATTGGGAAAATGCATACATCCTTGGTTAATCCAGTAATCTTTGTGGGAATGTACGTACACAACTAGGTTTCACATGGGGGCCACATTTTTCGGAGCTAATAGTCGGAGGGCCAGAACATAATTTGCATATAAAATATTAGCACAACTAATAGGCCTACACAACAAATTGAACAAAATGTTTGAACACATCTGATGAATACATAATTTAAATGACAGTAACATAATCATTTCGATCTGATTACACTAATAAAATCCCCAATGTTTCTATTAAGTTCTTATTTTTGTCTATTTTTCTGTGCTGTGATTAGTGGGGAGAAACAGGTCTACGTAGCCTACTGTAGGCTATACTTTTTTTAATGGCAACATTAGTTCAGAACAATTAGCTTTCTAGCAAGAGAAAATGTCACTCTCAAAGTAGAACCACCAACCTACAGGGCCCACCCTTGAGGTGAAAGGGGCAGCGACAGAGCTGACGTTTCTGATGAAACGGCGGTAGAAGTTTGCTAACCCCTTTATGGTGGTTGGGACTGGCCATGACCTGACCACATCTACCTTCCTGTTGTCCATCCACACTACTTGCTGGCTGATTTGGTAGCCTAAGAAGGAGACAGCCCTCTAATGAAGTTGGTACTTCTCAGCCTTGATGAACAGGTGGTTAGCCAGGAGATGTTTCGGGACTGCCTTGAACGTGAGTGATGTGATCCTCCAGGGTAGCCGAGTGGACCAAGATGTAATCGATTTACACGATGACCTGGCATCCGAGCATGTCCCTGAACACCTCGTTAACAAATGCCTGGAACGCTGACGGAGCGTTGGCTAAACCAAATGCCATCACCAAGTACTCATAGTGACCAGACATTGTGCTAAACGCAGTCTTCCACTCATCCCACTCCCGGATGCAGATGAGATTGTAAGCACTCAGTTTGGTAAAGAACCAGGCCCCGTAGAGCTGTTCGATGGCTTCCGGCACCAAAGGGATAGGGTAACGGTACTTCCTGGTGATTTCGTTGAGTCCTCGCTATTCATTACATGGATGTAACCCTCCATCCTTTTTGGCCATGAAGAAGTGGACATGCAGATAAAACCTTGTTGAATCGCCTCTGATGTAATCCTCCATGGCCTGGGTCTCAGCCACCGACAGAGGGTAGATGCGTCTGTGCGGAGGCGCAGACCCTGCCAGCAGTTCGATGGCGGGTCTTGGAAAATACCTCCTGCAGGTCCTGGTATACCTCCGGGATGTTGGGCTGAACGGCAACCACAGGACTCTCAACTGACTTGGAACCACAGGGAATGGGGAAGCAGGTCCTCCGGCATTCGGGTGATCACTCTGTGATTCCCATCCTCGACCATGACCATGGTGGGGTTATGGCGTTGAAGCCAAGGGAGGCCGAGGATGATCTTGTGACCCGGTGCACTGGTGATGAACAAGGGGATGTTCTCCTGATGAATGGACTCAACGGTGAGGGTGAGTGGTTGGGTGATGTGTGTGTGTGTGATGGTTCCGGATCCTAATGGCCAATTATCAAGGGCTTGAACCAGAAAAGGAGAGTAGAGCGGGTAGGAGATTATGTTAAGAGAGGAGGCAAGGGTCTGGTCAATAAAGTTCCCCGCGGCATCGGAATCCACTAACGCTGTAGACACAGTACATAAGGGACAATCAACTAGTGTGATGGACACCAAAAATAGTTTAGCAGAAAGTGATGAAGATGGAATACTCACTCCTGCCCTATGAGGTGGAAGATCACGTGACCGTCCCTCTGCTCTTGTGGATCCCGGCGTGGGGAGGTGTAAGACCCCTACCTCCATGGGTTCAGGCTCTGATCCAGAGTGTTCCCTGAGGGAGGGGGAGAAGCGATGAGAGTACCGACGCTCCAGTAGTAGGTTATCCAGACGGATGGCCATCCCAATGAGTGCGTCCAAAGTGAGGTTGTCGTCTCGACAGGCTAGTTCCGTCTAGACCTCCTTGCGCAGACCTCTTTGGAATAGCGTACGAAGCGCCTGCTCGTTCCATCCGCTGGATGCTGCTACTGTCCAGAAGGTGAGCGTGTACTCGGCAGCTGTCTGGTCCCTCTTGCGTAATTGGAGTAAGCGCTCACCCCACTCTCTGCCCTCCAGGGGATGATCGAAGCTGCATTTGGACAGAGCCATGAGCCCCGCATATGAATCTAGCTCCTCTCCTCTCTCCCAGATGTCTGTGGCCCAT
The DNA here is from genome assembly GCF_013265735.2 of Oncorhynchus mykiss. Lineage (NCBI taxonomy): Eukaryota > Metazoa > Chordata > Actinopteri > Salmoniformes > Salmonidae > Oncorhynchus > Oncorhynchus mykiss. Next base: position 73,225,146 of record NC_048566.1, on the reverse strand, counting down.
TCCAAAGCCTGCCCAGTCAGCAGAGAAATAACAGTGGCAACCTTGGAGCTCTCGGTGGTGGGGGCTCCCCTCTGGTGTGTAAAGTAGAGTGAGCACTGAAGTAGGAAGCCATGGCATTTAGATGGGGTGTCGTCATATTTATCTGGGAGGGACAAATAGGCATCGCTGACCTGAGTAGGTTGCTGAATGGGCTGTTGTGCTGGCTCACTGGGTCGACTGGTTGTCGAGTATCCTCCGCTAGTTGATGGCAACGCATCCCGGGTACGTTTGAGACATTGCACACAAGAACCTCTCCCATAGCTGTCCCCAGTTGTGCCAGCTGGTCCTGATGTTGACGTAGAAGGTATCCCTGCTCGTCGACTGTCTGGGAGATATTTTGTTCTCCTGCTGCTTCCATTGTTTGAGTCAGTATTCTGTAACGAAAACGCTGTGAGTTGATAAGCAGGTGCAGGTGAAACATTTAATAAAACGATCAACGTAACAGTAGCATATATGCGTTAACACAGGATCAATACTGACTGGGGAAGGAACCTAAGAGAGTGCCAGATATAGGGGAGTTAATGGGAGTCCAGGTGTGCGTAATGATGGATCCCAGGACCGGTGGTTAGTATACCGGCGATGTCGAACCCCGGAGGGGAGGAGCGGGAGTAGACGTGACACCGAGACTCCTGATATTAACAGACATTAACAGACATCGCCTTTTTTTCTTTAAATTATTGTTTTATGTAGGATGCTACATTTTGGGCTAGCTGTCATTGTAAGTAGCCCTAATTAAAACATCCCACTTCTATTAGGCCACATTTCTCTATTGTGAAAGATGCTGTTAAGCCTCAGCCAGTTGCTGTCATTTTAAATACGCATCGGTTTAGAAGAAATAAACTCCAATAAAGCCCTCTTCTTGTTTGTAAAGTCAAATTGAAATGACGATTATTGTTGAAATGAATTACTCGACTGGTAGTAGGTACTCCATCTGTTTACTGTCGCCTACATTCGCTATCCTCATGAATGAAGTTAACATGTAACTTTTGCATTATTTAGGTGGGGTAACTTCCTGCATCGCAGGTCTGAGTTTTTTTTAAATTATAATAAAAAATTATAATATTCATCATTAATTTGGGGGGGGCAATAATATTGCTGGCGGGCCACACTGACCTACAGTGACAATCTGCTCTGGAGCCCTGTGTTTCTGATCATATTACCTTCCATTAACCCATCCAAATCCCTCTACAATACTGTATGATATTACATTTACAAACGCAGGTTTTTTCACAGAGCACTGTATGGATGTTGGATGTCCTAGCCGTGTCTGAGGCCTGGCTTAGGAAGGCCACCTGAAATTTCCATCCCTAACTATAACATTTTACAACAATATAGAACTCCCAAAGGGGGCGGGGTCTACTGCAGAGATAGCCTTTAGAGTTCTGTCATACTATCCAGGTCTGTGCCCAAACAATTCGAGCTTCTACATTTAAAAATCCACCTTTCCAGAAACAAGTCTCTCACCGTTGCCCCTTGTTATAGACCCCCCCCCCCCCCCCCCTCGGCCCCTAGATGTGCCTTGGACACCATATGTGAGTTGATCACCCCCCCCCCATCTATCTTCAGAGTTGGTACTGTTAGGTGACCTAAACTGTGACATGCTTAACATCCCAGCCATCCTACAATCTAAGCTAGATGCCCTCAATCTCACGCAAATCATCAAGGAACCTACCAGGTACAACCACAAATCCGGAAACATGGGCACCCTCATAGATATCATCCTGACCAACCTGCCTTCTAAATACACCTCTGCTGTCTTCAACCAGGATCTCAGTGATCACTGCCTCATTGCCTGCGTGTGTACTGGATCCGCGGTCAAACTACCTCCACTCATCACTGTCAAACGCTCCCTAAAACACTTCAGCGAGCAGGCCTTTCTAATCGACCTGGCCCAGGTATCCTGGAAGAATATTGACCTCATCCAGTCAATAGAGGATGCCTGGTTGCTCTTCAAAAGTGCTTTCCTCTCCATCTTAAATAAGCATGCCCCATTCAAAAAATGTAGAACTAAGAACCGATATAGCCCTTGGTTCACCCCAGACTTGACTGCATTTGACCAGCACAAAAACATCCTGTGGCGTTCTGCATTAGCATCGAATAGCCCCCGTGATATGCAACTTTTCAGGGAAATCAAGAACCAATATACTCAGTCAGTTAGGAAAGCTAAGGCTAGCTTTTTCAAACAGAAATTTGCTTCCTGTAGCACTAATTCCAAAACGTTTTGGGAAACTAAAGTCCACGGAGAATAAGAGCGCTTCCTCCCAGCTGCCCACTGCACTGAGGATAGTCAACACTGTCACCACCAATAAATCTACGATAATCGATCATTTCAATAAGCATTTTTCTGCAGCTGGCCATGCTTTCCACCTGGCTACCCCTACCCTGGCCAACATCTCGGCACCCCCTGCAGCAACTTGCCCCCCCTCCCGCCCCTGCTTCTCCTTCACCCAAATCCAGACAGCTGATGTTCTGAAAGAACTGCAAAATCTGGATCCCTACAAATCAACTGGCCTAAACAATCTGGACCCTCTCTTTCTAAAATTATCCGCCGAAATTGTTGCAACCCCTATTACTAAAGCCAAGTTAATAAACAGATCACCAACCATTTTGATTTTTAAAAATTTATTTTACCTTTATTTAACTAGGCAAGTCAGTTAAGAACAAGTTCTTATTTTCAATGACGGCCTAGGAACAGTGGGTTTCTGCCTGTTCAGGGGCAGAATGACAGATTTGTACCTTGTTAGCTCAGGGGTTTGAACTTGCAACCTTCCGGTTACTAGTCCAACGCTCTAACCACTAGGCTACCCTGCTGCCCCTGAATCCCACCGTACCTTCTCCACTATGCAATCTGGTTTCCGAGCTGGTCATGGGTGCACCTCAGCCACGCGCAAGGTCCCATACGATATCATAACCGCCATCGATAAAAGACAGTACTGTGCAGCCGTCTTCATCGACCTTGCCAAGGCTTTCTTCTCTGTCAATCACCGCATTCTTATTGGCAGACTCAATACCCTTGGTTTCTCAAATGACTGCCTCGCCTGGTTCACCAACTACTTCTTGATAGAGTTCAGTGTGTCAAATCGGAGGGTCTGTTGTCCACAGTCTCTATGGGGGTGCCACAGGGTTTAATTCTCGGGCCCACTCTTTTCGCTTATGCTGCTGGTGATTCTCTGATCCACCTCTACGCAGACGACACCAATCGGCTTCCTATTTCGCAGCAAAGCCTCCTTCACTAATGCCGCCAAACTTACCCTCATAAAACTGAATATCCTACCGATCCTTGGCTTCGGCGATGTCATTTACAAAATAACCCCCAACACTCTACTCAGAAAACTGGATGTAGTCTATCACCGTGCCCTGTGCTTTATTACCAAAGCCCTATATACTACCCACCACAGCGACCTGTATGCTCTTTGACTGGCCCTCGCTACATATCCGTCGCCAAACCCACTGGCTCCAGGTCATCTATAAGTCTTTGCTAGGTAAAGCGCCACCTTATCTCAGCTCACTGGTCACCATAGCAACACCCACATGCTCCACTGGTCACCATAGCAACACGCACATGCTCCAGCAGATATATTGCACTGGTCATCCCCTAAGCCAACACTTCCTTTGGCTGCCTTTCCTTGCAGTTCTCTGCTGCCAATGACTGGAACAAATTGCAAAAATCTTTGAAGCTGGAGACATATCTCCCTCTCTAACTTTAAGCATCAGCTGTCTGAGCAGCTTACCGATCACTGTACCTGTACACACACTCTGTAAATAGCACACCCGACTACCTCATCCCCGTATTATTACTTACCCTCTTGCTCTTTTGCACCCCAGTATCTCTACTTGCACATCATCTTCTGCACATCTGTCACTCCAGTATTAATGCTAAATTGTAATTATTTTCGCCTCTAGGGCCTATTTATTGCCTACCTCCCTACACTTTTACATTTGCACACACTGTACCTAGATTTGTATTATTTTTATTTATTTTGTGTTATTGACTACATTTGTTTACTCTGGGTTGTTGTTTTTTTCGCACTGCTTTATCTTGGTCAGGTCGCAGTTGTAATTGAGAACTTGTTCTCAACTAGCCTACCTGGTTAAATAAAGGTGAAATAAAATAAATAAATAGATGTTAAAACATTTTTATTTACTCCAGGCCAAAAGTTTGCCCCTTTAGTTCATGTACTGCCAATGTGCATTGATTTACAGTACATAAAAGTACGGAAATAAAGCCATATTAATATTTTTGGAACTGTTACAACTGCTGAGGAAGACATTGATAACGTAGTGCAAAGACTAAAAAGTTAAGCACGTGAATTGATCATTTCAATGATGGTATCAAGTTTAAACATGCCTTTTTATATGGGAAGGTTGCCCTTGAGAGCAGACATTTCTGATTTGCTCATAGATATTTCTCTGATTGATAAATGTTTGCTGATTTAACCTTAGAAATTGTAAACATTGATAAAACCCCATAGTCAGTTTACCTAAATATTTTGTCTTTACTGGAGCTACACAACCTTTTATTTCAAGTTTTAATTCTGAGCTGGATTGACATTAACAGTGTTTCTAATGACTTGAGCCTTGTTCTGCCAGGACAGGTCTGGTCCTCTAGGGAGGCTCCACCTGTCCTCTTCCGGGGCCTGTTAGTTTATCAGCTGCTTTGTGTCTGACCGTAAGACCTTCTTTCTGTCAGCCTGGGATCTATAATAGCTCTTATCTGCTCTGAGATGCTGACTGTCTGACTGACAGACAGATGCTCTGTGTGCTACTAGTAGAGCCTGTTCTTTGCCATGTCTGCTGGTCTAATGCCACAGAGAACAGTTCTAATGACCCTGTGAATCTGTGGAGGTCATAGATTCAAAACACTGATGTCTTTGCTACCCGAGTTGGCGCATACCATTTACTATTTATTTAACAATATAGTTTAACAGAACATGTGATATGCCATTGTAAAGTGATGAGGGTGGAATGTCCTTGTGAATTTTTAAAAGCAGTGAGGAACTATGCCCCTGTAGAATTGATGCATGATTTATTTAGAGTTACTGGGGGGGAACAGTTGACAGGCAAAATAAACACTTAACTTGATCTTTTTCTGTTCCTTCAGACTTCTCATCCTCCCCTGCCTTTTCTCTGACCACTGGAGTACTCTTTTCCTCTTATTCAAATACTGTTTTTTATGTTCCCTCTGTAGGGCAAAGGAGTACGAGACATCAATGGAGGCAAAGACACAAGTCCCCGACTCCCCATACAAGGCCAAGTTAGTTCCCTACTTAACATTTATGCCTTCTACTTCATCTACTTAACTGTAGTGAATATTGATGATACTGAAATTATAGATGGATGGATGACTGGACTAAGCCTCTCCCCCTCTCTCTAGGCTCCAGCGTCTGGTGAAGGACTTGGTGAAGCAGCTCCAGGGCCAGGACAGCGGGCAGTGGGCCAACACTAGGGTGTCAGGCCTGGACAGAACCCTGGGAGAGATCTCCCGCATCCTGGAGAAGCAGGTAAATCACTAACACCTCTCCTCCATGTCATATAGTGCTGCTTGGGTGTTGCTATGTCAGTGCTTAGTCAGTGTGGGTTGTGTGTGCAGTGAGTGGGACAGTTCTCTGAACTGAAGCGTTCTGTTTGGCTGCAGCTCTCTGTCTGTCTTCCAGTGTAGAGTATCACTTACTCCCCAACACCTTGCCCCAGGTTATTTGTAATGCAGGCCAGATTAGCTATGTCTTTTCATTGGCCACATGTTACTAATAGAGGAGCAACCCATTACTAGACAGGCAAACATTTGCATGCCTCAGAAGTATATTGTGGGTTTATACAATAACAAGGTTTTCCTAGAAAATGTAATCCAAAGGATCTCAAATTACAGTGGAGTATCAGGTATTTCATTGGTATTTGCTGCTTTTTTAGAAAGCTATATACTGAATGACAGACATTGATAACAACAGTTGACTTAAGTCAATGTAATGAATGAAAGAAATCCACTGTAGATGAGTCTTTGTTTGATGGTATTTTATGGAGTTGCACTGGGTTTATGAAGAGGACCTGTCACTGTGTTTATGAAGAGGAAAACATATAGTGACAAGCCATCATTCTTCTGCCAAGTTGCAGTTCAAGGTCTGATAAAGCACACTGTGCATGTTGGTGGGTGGGAGGATAGAGAGATGATGGTGTCTGGTCATTGACAGGGGGAGGGGTGGAGAGGCTATTACTGAATTTCCCCAGAGAGAGGGAGAGCGAGGTGGCAGGAGTGACTGGCACAGCAGTACAGTGTAATGAGAGAAGAGGAGTCCAGTGTGATGGTGTTCAAGCTGTCACTAACAGGGGAACTCCTCCCATTAGCTCCATACTCTCCCTGTTGGAGGTCAGGGGTCACTAGGCCTGGAGTCCTCCTCAATTCAACACTGGTATCGCTAGGACAGACAACTCTGTGTGGTTAAAGCTCTTTACATATTTATAGTTCATTAAAACAATTGAGGAAAGCCCTATTGTGAATTCATTCGAGTTTTGTGGGTGTAGAGGGGTGGAAGAGACTTCATTCAGTATGTCTGTTAAACACATTCTTCCCCCTCAGCCCAGAGCAGAGTGAGCCTGGGCTGAGGGGAGTGGGGTGGGCCATGGTGGGCTGGCCTGTGAACCAGCCTGGGGAGCACTTCCTCCTCTAATCCCAGGACAAAGGCAAATAAATATAGTCTCTGTCAGCATGGGTGTCTGCCCCCTGAGTCACTTTAAGTCAGGATCGTTTAGATTATTTGACCTAACAAGCATATCTCGTGTTATTGACTCACCTAGATATTTGTTTTTCCTCTGCGGTATCTGATTCAGTCTCCACTTTCCCTGCTAATTCCTTGAACAACACCCGACACTCCCCCTCCACGGCTGCCTCAGTCAGCCCCCCCCCCCCCAGTCTCCGACCCCAGCACGCCTCTCCCTCTGTGAGCACTAATGGGTTCTTTTTTTGTCAAACTCAAAAGAAGTAGAGAGCTTTTTCCCTCTAAGATTTTCTTTCAGGGCAATTTCTTACCTTTCTGCTCTCATACCTTGGTAATGAACTTGCATATTTACACACTGGCCCAAATTTGTTTGTCACTGCTTTCAAATAAAGGCTGGCCTTAGATGGAGAGAGTTTATGACACTTGAGGGACTGTCAGAAACACTGTGGTCTAAGAGCTGAAGAGTGGAGACTGTATTTACATTTTCATTTGCCAGCTGTCATGGGCTGGTTGGTCTCCCCTTCATGACTAACCGTTGGCTTGTTCTACCTGGGATGTGGAGGTGGGGGAATAGGGCAACAGAGTAACAAGAACATAGGGCCTCAAGGAGCCTGCCTGAAGTTGACGGATGTAGCCAAAATTAGCAGTGTCTGAATGTTGTGAAATTCCAAGGTTATATTTTGTATTCCTGCACACTGAATGCAATACTCACCTAAGACGAGTATACTGGTCTTGTAGCTGAAAATCATACTTTTCTCTAAATTCCTCATCCCCTTGGAGGGTTTTCTTTGTTCCACCTGGCTTAGATTGGGAGTGTTAGTGTGTCATAGATCCACTTTCCCCAAATGTTTGTTTTATTGAGCTTGTCAGATGAGACTAGGAGGACCAAACTGACAGGAAGTGTGACAGGAAGTGTGTCAGGAAGCTTATTATTATTCCTCAATAGTCTGGTCTATGGCTATAAGTGCTCACATTAAGCATTCAAATTGATGAGGTTAATTGTTATTTCACATCCAGGTTAATAATACACTTACTTTTGTAAAGAAATTGCAGATTTTGTTTAAGATTAGTACCATTTTTGTACATTTTTTTGGCTAAGGGTTATACTCCAATGAGTTTCAATGCTATTGTCGGCTTACCCCTATACAAGAAGTGTTAAGATTTGAATGATAAGTGTTATGGTTATTTAATCTAGTCTTGACAGCTATTGAAGAGAGGCTATGTGATTTACTATGTCGCCAAACCTTAACCCATCTGGAATTCTTTAGTTATTATGTTAACTACAGATTTTACTACAATAAATGAATAGAGTAGACTAAAGTTGGCCAGAATATGATCCATTCACATGACCTGCTCTTGAATAGGCCCTATTGTATGAAAATAACCCTCTTATTATGAGTTCGGAAGGAGTTATATTGTTTATCAAACAAACAAGCTTTTGTGTTGTTGCTGCCAAAGTATGTCATAAAGTCAGGGAAATCGTTTAATTTGACATTCTTTGTTTCTCCGAAGTACCTACATGTTTCTTACCTAACCAGGACAGGTTTGCTGGAGACTATGAATATGGCCTTTAATATTTGAGTTGATGTTTCCAGGATGGCTGACTTTTTGTAACTTTAACTGGGGTAAAACATTGAAATCCCTCTGTGTTGTAGTTCCTCCATAGGCTGTCTGGTGTCTGATTTTGCGTCTCAGTACAGGGTTTGTATTAGCCGGTAAAAAAATCTTTATCCCCACCCAATAATGTTTTTTATTCATTGATGGAAATACCAGTCAATGTTTTTCAACTTCAAAGGCAAATATACTTCATAGACTAATAAATCCTCAAACTGCTGGGAAATTAGTGTCTGCTGGGTTTCTATTTTTACTCACGCAAAAGACACGCATAAGGGACTTCAGCTAAGTGCACGCGACTGGGAAAAATTGGTGAAGATTGTGTTGATTATCCCTGTTTCCAGTGTGCCTTCTGAGAGGGGATTTTTTTCCCTCCAAAACATCTTAAAGATGGCCTCACGATTGAGCCATTTTGAGGACAAAGTAAAGAGGCTGATGCGCCGTCGCAAGCTGCTCCAAGGAGTTGGAGAGTTTTGACTTCCCAACAGCAGCGGCTCACTTTGAGCAGGCCACGGTCTACCTCAAACACAATCAAATTAGAGGAAAGTGTTTGCGAGGCCCAGTCCTAGCAGTTCTGCTGCCACCCTAGGCCAGAGCAACATATGCGCCTGTGTCATGTATAGTATAAAGATTTGGAAGGGATTAGTGGAGTAATGATGTGTATCATGCACAGTTGGTGAATTTCAGTTGAGCTTATTCAGTAGCACTTGGAAACTAAACATCATTGTCAACTATTCACATCGCAGAGTTACAATGTTGCAATAACTAGGCAGACAACTGCCTATAGTAGGAAATAGAGTTCTCAATAATCCACGTATATCACACACAGTCACGACCTCACGATAGTTGAAATTATAATAAACATTTATTATCATCATCCATTAGAAAATGGTGCGATATATGATTTGAGCTTTATAAACAAGTGTTTTTATAAATGTAGGATTCATTTTACAGCATTGTTAAATAAGCTTTCTCTCAATAAACCAGCCTTAACGAATTCATTTATTTACATCTTTTTACATATTTACAATTAGCATATATACAATTTGTTTGTCCAACATCGATTTCTTCATTTTGTGGCTCCCTGGAGCAGGGGTATACAACTCTTGCCCTACAAGGTCCGGAGCCTGTTGGTTTTTTGTTCTACCTGATAATGAATTGCACCTAATCAGTCCCTGATTAGACAGGAACAGGTATAAAAAGTAGTGGAACTGGCTTTGCGGTCCAGAGTTGAGTTTGAGGGGCCTAGAGTGTCCTCTTTCCACTGCTGTGGTGCTGAATCGCAGAGGGAGTGGGGTGGGCCGGCACGGTCATGGCTAGAAGGGATCCTGCTTTTGTCAAATTAACAAATGTATCTAACCCATTTCACTACACCCGCAATAACATCTGCTAAACACATGTATGTGACCAATAAGATTTGATTTTGTTTTGACCCTTTTCTCCTAACCTGTTATGTTAGTTCTCCTAACCTGCTACGACAAGTCAAATCTGAAGTTAATTTAACAAAACTGGTCCCTTCTAGCCATGACCGGCCGGCCCTGGTGTTCGTAGACAGCCATGTTTTGTTATTTATTAAGCCTAATTAAAATGTTTATGCCTAAGCTAATTAAATTAGTGAGGCCTACATTTAATTTGAAAACAGCTGTTTTTTGTAATTTATTAAAAATGTAATGCAAATAGCCTATAGGACAGGTCGTTCGCAAATTATAGTATACAAATATTATATTTTTTACTTTTAACTGTGTAGGCGACTTGTTCTTCTAGGCTAAATGTTTTTCTTTTTTTAAATGACATTCACTAGCCTCATCAGTCTAATGAATCTCAGTCCATTTTATAAAATAAACTCACCCAGTATTGTTTCCCATTTTAAAATAAACTCACCCAGTATTGTTTCTCATTTAAAATAAACTCATCCAGTATTGTTTCTCATTTAAAATATACTCACCCAGTATTGTTTCTCACATAAAATACACTCACCCAATATTGTTTCTCACATAAAATAAACTCATCCAGTATTGTTTCCCATTTTCAAATGAACTCACCCAGTATTGTTTCTCACATAAAATAAACTCACCCAGTAATGTTTCTCATTCAAAATAAACTCCCCCAGTATTGTTTCACATTTAAAATAAACTCACCCAGTATTGTTTCTCATTTAAAATAAACTCACCCAGTATTGTTTCACATTTAAAATAAACTCACCCAGTATTGTTTCACATTTAAAATAAACTCACCCAGTATTGTTTCTCATTCAAAATAAACTCCCCCAGTATTGTTTCTCATTTAAAATAAACTCACCCAGTATTGTTTCACATTTAAAATAAACTCCCCCAGTATTGTTTCTCATTCAAAATAAACTCCCCCAGTATTGTTTCACATTTAAAATAAACTCACCCAGTATTGTTTCCCATTTACAGTCTCCATTTACAGTCTCTCAACCAATCATTCTACTTTAGTGTACCAAACAGCATGCCATTACACCCTTTTAATATACAAACTCTTACTCAGTCTCTAAATGTTTACTCCAGCAGTCTTGTTGTGGTTTATCACTCCTCCCATACATGCAGATGCTGGTTTAGACTACTGAACAAAATTGAGACTTTGTTTACTCCTCACAGGCTTTTTTTGCAAGTGTATATGTTAGTCGGGGTCCAAGATGAAATGCATGTATGGGGGTGTCTGCCCTGCTCACTCCGTCTGTAATATTGTTTGGGGCAACCAGTTTGAGGCCAAAGACTGATTGACAAAGGGGCTGTCCTGTGTCACACCTTTAATGAACTCCCAGCCAGTTGTTCCCCAGCGCCTGGGGCCAGAGGATCGGGGCTTTCCCCTCCATTTCCCCTCCTCCTTTCTTTATGTATCTAATTAAAGTGGCTAGTGGGAGGTGACTACAAAGAGCTGTCCGGCTGGCCCTCCCTACCTCCCTTTCTCCCGCTTCTCTCAGCAGTGCCACAGCCACAGGAATTAACAGCTGCCAGCCTTCTGATTAGCTGGGGTACTAATGGTCAGCAGGAGTAAGAATTGGGTAAGATTCCTTCAGCTCTATAATTCATGATAGACTCGACTGTCTGGCCTGCCCCCTCGCCTTTCCTCATGTCCTCAGTCATGTTGGGAGTTTCACTTTAGAAGAAATGTACCCCTCATCCTATTACACTGTCACCAGATTGTCTAGCAGGGAGTGACAGGACACAGACAGATCACACATTGCTCCATAGTTACATGGAGTGGAGGATTGGTGCTAAGCTAGATGTGGCATGTTGAAAATATGAATCAAATCCAGATGTTGTAACCATGGCTTTGGAACCGGAAGCCTGTTGGCTGTAATCAACATTTGGCAACAATAGATACAATAGTTACTACAGCACACGTCCTATGGAGATCTCACCTTAAGGTTGTTATACAGTTCCCAGTGTGTTTCAAAGTGTTATTTAATGAAAGACAGCTCTATTGTTTCTATGTGTAACTCACAGTAAGTGTGCCTGAAGAACTCCGTACCAGAGGGTTCTGTTTAACATTGCATGTAATTCGGCTGTTATTGCAATTTGCTCTCTTTAGTTGTTTCAATTTAAAAGTTATTCTTCATTGATCGGGAACAAGAAGGCCTATTATTCCTGCTCTGCTCTACTGCCATCCACAGTACTGAGCCAGCAGAGTGTAAAGCTGTACATCATAGATAGAAGGAAGGGAAAGGGGGATACCTACCTAGTCAGTTGCACAACTGAATGCATTCAACCCGAAACGTGAGGAACACCACAGAGGTCCACTCACTGATTTACTATGCTGGTTCCTGCACCAAAAACACCAATATCTGATTGTGTTCTTTTAAGAAATGAATGATTGTGTATCTCCACACGAGCAGATGGGTCATGTCTGGGAAGGATGCCATGGGTATTGCAGATGTAGACCACCTGAAGAAGTTGGCTAAAATGATTGGAGGTTAATCCTCTTTTCTTTTTTTGTCACAGCAGATTGATCTGTCAACAGGCCAAGACCGATGCAGCCAAACTGTCCCAGTCTGGCTTTACCGTCAGACAGCCAGAGCTGGGCAGGTCCTAGTTAACCCCTTTAAAAGACCATTTGATAAGACACCATGAAAGAGCTGCCTTTTCTCATTTAGCCCAGAAACTTTTAGATGGCTGCGTTGATGGGTGAGTTAAGAATGGGTTAAACCCAGCTCAGTGCTAGAGACCATATCGATGGAAACCGCTGGTAACCTACATAAAGGAGGTTGTTCTCTTATAAACAGCACTCAACCACACACATGGGCAGATTGGATCATGGTAGAGATTTCCATAATCCTCACTGCACATCATACATAGGGCCTCTGGTGTTTTTTCAGTGTGTTGGTCCAAATCCCTTAACCCTAGCAGAGTTCAGTGTTTTTTGTCACCGGATCCTGCTGACTTGGGCCTTGGCAGTCTGTGTGAGTGACAGATGAAGAGCTTATATATCGTTTTGCAAAGCGCTTCCTCAATGTGTTCAGGCTTGTTGGCAAACCCTTCATCCGTGGAACTAAAATAGAGTGGAGTGCCTGGATTTGAGGGCTGTCACACTACCTGGGAGACAGTGACCTCATTAGGTATAGGAGGGACCCCCAGTGTACCTCCATGCTTGGTGTGGTGAGGAATGACTGTCCCCCTGGCTGCTCCCTCTGTGAGGAAAGCCTTCCATCAGCACCCACTCCTCCCCTGGAGCCCCTATCCTCCCGGTCGACCCAGGCACTAACATGTCTGATAGCAGCCGCTTGCTCTGGGCTTTGGAGCTGTTGATTTATTGGACTGTGTAGCTGCAGCAGCATCTGACCCAATGCCAAGAGCTCTGACTCTCTTCTCCTCTCCTTGCAACAGGGCAGGGCCCTCTTATTTAGTGCTGTTTGGTCTTAAATCTATGGACTGCTGTATTGACACTATTGTGTTAGACTAAACATGTTTGTTTAATGATTGTTTTAATGATGGTTTCGAGGCGCATTCTACTATACCTTTTAAAACTGCAATATGTAACTATTTGGGCGACCTGACCAAATGCACATAGAAATGTGAGTTATAGATCTTAGACTCGCTGTCAATAAGAATGACAGAAGAGGTTGATATGTTCTATATTTCTATGCTTCCCATGCTAAACTTTTGCTTTCATTTTTTGTAGACCAGCTTCAAACAGTTTAATACAATATTTTTGTTTCTAGAAAATATATTTCACATCGGTTTAGATGACAATGATTCTCTACACTATACATTGTTTTGTCACACAAACTGAAATTAGGCAACCTATTAGAATATTAGCAACCAGGAAATGGCGGAGTGATTTTTGCATATTGCACCTTTTTTAAATGCAGTGTGCTAGGCTCAGCTGGGTGCACTTCCTCTGTCAGAGTTATAGCTCATTTTATATTGGAATAAATAAAGAGTAAATTCAGAATGTATCCAATACTCTTATCTTGATTGATGATTTTCTTAAGTTTTTGTTTGATTTCTCTGTTCTCTACTTTTGTACAGTCTCCCCTCAGCCTGTGTTTGTGAACACAGACCACCCTGGTGCTGTGTGTGTGTGTGTGTGTGTGTGTGTGTGTGTGTGTGTGTGTGTGTGTGTGTGTGTGGGTCTGCAGAGTAGCTGTCCTCCATTGAGACTTGCCTGGGCTGTAGTGGGGGTGGAACGCTGGGGTTGTGCACTTTTGAGATTTAACAGGAATGCTTTGGGGATCACTTTGTTTCAGATTTCATTCCCAACTGGGAGGTGAGGAAAAGAGAAGCTGGGTCCACACTGAGAGTAACGTGATACCTTGGTCCGTCCAGCTCCCTGTTACCTGAATGTGGTTCTTGTTCTTTCTCTCTACAGAACAATGCAGATCAAGTGGCGTTCCAGGTGGGCGGGGGACTCTCTGCTCTGGAACAGATTCTGCTGGTCGTCACTGCAGCCTCCACCCCCACCGCAGTCCCACGCATTCCAATCAAGTGAGTACCAGCTTTTACAGTCAAATACAGCTCACCTCCTCTCCAAGCACACTGTCTTTTGATACTCTTTATTCATATTAGAGGGTTTTACACAAACTATGTGGTTGCTGCTTGTGGCTCTGCAGGGGTCATGACCATTTGTCAACTCTCTGTCACCTCTGCTGAGACAGCCATGAGGAAGTGTACATTTCAATTACCCTGTTGTTTTTGGATAGAACGACCTTGTTCCCCATACAATACAACTTCATTAATCCATTGAAATGGAAATGTTGTATTTTTGCTGTGTTCCTTCCCCCCCCCTGACACCACACATACACCCTCAATAGGCTAAAAACAGCACAGGGTCATCTGCAAAGCAGCACCCCTAGAGCAAGTTAGTCTCATTTAGTCTTCACAACCAGCATACAATATCCTGGCCTAGTGCTACTCTCATAGCCTCATGAGCCAGCGTTTCACTGTCCGGCGTCCGACCCGACCTCCACTGAAAAACCATGAGCCTTTTCAGCTGCTGTGTACAGCCTCTAAAGACATGGTCCACACTCAGACTGTGTCCTCTCCCTGACCCCAGTGACAGCTCTCCTCTGTTTACAATTGGAGATGTGAGGTAACCTCAGCCCCTCCTTTTATTTCTCTGTTTATAGTGCTCACATCTCAATAAATATCCTAAATGGATCATGAATAATAATGCACCATTTTAAAAAAAGAATAAAAAAAGAAGGGGATTATATTTTGGTCATCTATTTTGTATTCCTTCTTTTCTGTTGATCTACAGAAAGGCCGTGTGTCTAATCCATCAGACAGACTCTGTCGTGGTTTTGAGTTGTGGGTCTGGAGTTAGCGTGGCCTGCCAGTAGATAACCTCTGAGAGACCGCCATTCTCACCACACTGGGACTCTAATGGACTGGAATGGACTCTCTCCTTCACTTATTAGCATTTACTGTTTCCCAAACCTCCACTAATGGACAAACGTTACTTGTATTTATAATGCTTTTACGTATGGCCATTCGTGTTTATCGATTTATTTAAAACATTTTACTTCCTCAATCACTAATCCTAGAGAATTTGAAGCAGACTTCAGTATTGTGAGGAATTTGATTAACTTAAATGGGGGGAGAGGTTTCTGCTTGTAGGTAGCTTGGAGTCTTTTGCTCACAATTGGACTGTTTTTGCTTGTTGGAGCTGAAGACCATACACACACGGTTGTTACTATGCTTTGAGAGTTCCACTTGACATACAGTGCATTCGGAAAGTATTCAAACCCCTTGACTTTTCCCACATTTTGTTACTTTACAGCCTTATTCTAAATTGGATTAAATAAATTATTTTCCTCGTCAATCTACACACAATACCCTAAAATGACAAAACGAAAACAGGTTTTTTTTTTTAAATACCTTAGTTACATAAGTGTTCAGACCCTTTGCTATGAGACTCGAAATTGAGCTCAAGTGCATCCTGTTTCTATTGATCATCTTTCAGATGTTTCTACAACTTGATTGGAGACTACCTGTGGTAAATTCAATTGATAGGACATGATTTGGAAAGGCACACACCTTTTTATATATAAGCGTCCCACAGTTGACAAAACCAAGCCATGAGGTCGAAGGAATTGTCCGTAGAGCACCGAGACAGGATTGTGTCGAGGCACAGATCTGGGGAAGGGTACCAAAACATTTCTGACAGAGTCTGAGTTCCTCTTGGGATATGGAAGAACCTTCCAGAAGGACAACCATCTCTGCAGCACTTCACCAATCAGGACTTTATGGTAGAGTGGCCGGACGGAAGCCACTCCTCAGTAAAAGGCACATGACAGCTTCTTGGAGTTTGCCAAAAAGGTCTGATGAAACGAAGATTTAACTCTTTGGCCTGAATGCCAAGCGTCACATCTGGAGGACACCTGGTACCATCCCTATGGTGAAGCATAGTGGTGACCGCATCATGCTGTGGGGATGTTTTTCAGCAGCAGGGACTAGGAGAGTAGTCGGGATCAAGGGAAAGATGAACGTAGCAAAGTACAGAGATCCTTGATGAAAACCTGCTCAGGACCTCAGACTGGGGCGAAGGTTCACCTTCCAACAGGACAATGACCCTAAGCACACAGCCAAGACAACGCTGTAGTGGCTTCGGGACAAGTCTCAATGTCCTTGAGTGACCTAACCAGAGCCCGGACTTGAACCCAATCAAACATCTCTGGAGAGACATGAAAATAGCTGTGCAACAACACTCCCCATCCAACCTGACAGCGCTTGAAAAGATCTGCAGAGAAGAATGGGAGAAACTCCCCAGATACAGGTGTGCCAAGCTTAGCGTCATACCCAAGAAGACTCCAGGCTGTAATCACTGCCAAAGGTGCTTCAACAAAGTACTGAGTAAAGGGCCTGAATACTTATGTAAATGTAGTGGGTTTTTTTTTGTCATTATTGGTTTTTGTGTGTAGATTGATTGAGGGGGGGACTATATTCATTTAGAATAAGGCTGTAACGTAACAAAATGTGGAAAAAGTCAAGGGGTCTGAGTACTTTCTGAATCCACTGTAACTATGACGAGGTGTGTAAGATCAGAGCAGGGTTTCCGTTAGGAACATGTGGTGACGGACATTTGAGAAATGTACCGGACTCATATGCATTGGGTTCATAAGCTGATTAGGGCGTCCACCCACGGTTCTCAGAATGACAGAAATCACTTTTAGAATATGGTCATTCATATTAACAGAACGTGCAAGTTGAGAAGGCAGCGATGGGCGGTCCTTCTTACCGAATTCTGATGTGCACTTTGAACATGTTAGAATAACTGTCCACATTAACTTTTCATCTGTCAACAAGACGAGTAATGAACAGCAAAATCACTAGCCTATGTCAATTTACTATAGTAGAAAAGCTACCTATTCTATTGGTCAGCTTGTCAAGAAAGAAATAGCCTATTCCAAACAGACTCTGGGAAAGTTGTGGGAGGATTGAACCCTAATTCATACAACCAGTGTGCCTAGGCTACGTAAATAATTAAGTTTAAAAAAAGCAATGAGTCTGATGCAACAGATCGGAACGTTTAGCTTCAAACGTTGATAAACTGTTATTTCTTCACATTATAAGCGCTGCAATGCACACAAGGCAGTAGACGACGCACAAATGTTTGTTCGATAATACAATTAGCAGGAAAACACAGTTGCCAAAATGGCACTGCACATGCGAGCGGTTTCATTGTGACAGTGATGAAAGTATCCTTAGAATTGTAGACGAGAGGAGAGCTAAAGGGCTACTTTGAATCATAGTATTAATGTATTAAACGTTCAGATTTCAAACAATTAAGCATATGTTTTCAAAAGCTCATTGCAAAGTGGTGTGTGACGCGCTGTTGAAGCCTGCCTTTTGTTGCCGTTTAATGCCGTGTTCAAAACAACTGGGGTCTCGGAAATCTCTTACTTCTTCTGTGCGTTCAAGACAAAGCAAGCTCCTACTGGGAAAAATAGTTTTGAATGGGCTCTGTATCTGTATGCTGTAGGCCTATGTGTGTGATAAATAAGATACATAATGAATATAC
This sequence comes from Oncorhynchus mykiss, assembly GCF_013265735.2. NCBI lineage: Eukaryota > Metazoa > Chordata > Actinopteri > Salmoniformes > Salmonidae > Oncorhynchus > Oncorhynchus mykiss. The sequence goes on along the minus strand of NC_048566.1, from coordinate 73,207,300 downwards.
AATACACGCGCCAATTTAATTCCACTGAATTATGCAAATACACTATAGATAAGCATGTCAAATGTATTTACATGGACTGATATTTCCATCAATGAATAGGCTAAAAAGTATTATTTCGCAATGGGATTTTTTCTTCTTCTCCCAGACAATTGGCCGGCACCAATTTTATCTATCGGATTTTCAATTTTTTTATTGTCCAAAAGCCGGCTATTACCGGCTAACGCAAACCATGGATCAGAGGTACTTATTTCATCCTCTACAGAACAGCTTGTCCAATCCAGAGCTGAAGTGTGCAATGTCTAGTGATAATGGAATGGCCTCCCAGTTACCTTCTTTCAGTACTCAATTACTTACTACCTTGTCTGAACATGTTGAGAATAACTTCTCCAGAGTTTCTATAAATATGCATAAGACTGAGGACAAGTCCAATACACCAAGAAGGGGCAACTCACTCCTTCGTCATCACAATTAGGAATGTTAGGATGCAACTAAAGAAAAGCTTAAGAAATTAGTCCAGTTCTTGGTGTGTGTGTGTGTGTGTGTATATATATATATATATATATATATGAATCAGTAGTATTATACTTTTAACAGTATTTAGTGACTGTATTCATGATGTTGCCAATGGCAAAACATGCGAAGTGTTGCCAGGTCCTGTCTGGACAGCTGAATGGTCTAACCAGCACCTATGGTGTTTGTTGGTATTGATTGGCTCAGGTTGTGATAGGCTGGCTTTCTATAGACCTTCTCTGTCATCTGTGCTGTAGAGTAGAAGGCCTGGGGTTGTTGCTATGAACTAGGGTCTGAACCTGAGATAACCCTACAGAGCATATCAATCCAGCCCCTCAGACACACCCCGCCCACACTCAATGTAGTCCTGTGCCTGGTTAAACATGTATTACTCCACCCACATTCTATAAACACACACATTTACAAAATAGGAAAGGTAAGGGAGTCAAATCAGGTCAAGGGAAGAGAATATTGAGAGCTACAGTGGTGATGAGATGCAACACAAGGACATGGTCTTTTTGTCCACTAATCACTATTTCTCATCAGGATGGCGTAATGGGCGGTGTCTGTGAGACAGACGCTAACCACAGCGCTCGCTACATTATCTGTTTACAGTAATGCTGCCGTATTGATCGCCTCCTCTCAGATAAGCTGAGTGATTTACAAAAAAAGTCAACTGCAGAGTTGGAGATGCTCGGGCAATATTACCCCTCTGGGAGGCCCACTCCACCTCGTTACCATTACATTAATGAGCTAATTCCCCAGTGAGGCTCTGCTAATGTCCCTGTGTAACCCTGTTGCCGCTGGATCCCTGTCTAGACTAGCAGAGCAACAACTCTCATTAACATGAATATAGCAGTTTGTCGAATATGTCAAAGATGTTAACGTGGAAAGTCATGCATTAACCATATTTACTTGCATGTGAAGATTAACCTTAATTGGTCTGCACCTGGAGAGTAATTTTGTAGTTTTGAAAATCGTTCAATCATCTAAATAATAAATAAATAAACTCTTCCTAATAAAGTTGTGTATTTCAATCTTAACTTGAGGGACTATTGTTAAAAATCCTTCAATGAATGTATATTTTTTATTGGAGCAGTGCAAGTGTGTGCTCTGTGGGATTCTGAGTGGAGAGTGTTGTGTTCCCTAGGGGAGGAGGGGGAGAGCTGTCTAAAACAAGCTGTAAATGATCCCAGATCCTCACCAGGCAGCACCTCTGCTCTGCTCTCTCTGCCTCTGGAGACTCTTATCTTCAGTGTCACTATTAGTATATGGTGAGAAAATGTTTTGCCCCAGGCTGAGGTGTGGATTAGGTGGGGGGTAAACTGAGGTGTCGTTCTGACTGCGTTTTTTAAAACTTTATCAGCACATCCTTCCTCGCTTTGGGGAAATCACTGTGTGAATTGATTAGCAAAAGCAAAGTTTCCATATCACTACTTTAACAAATCCAACACTTCTCAGATGTGTTAAGGCAAGATGGATGCTTTCTTCAAGTATTCCAACCTTGTGTCAACTACTGTGTGTTTATGGGATATGTCCCTTTGTCTCCCAGAAGGGGTCACTGGGGAGTAGAGAGGGGGAGAGAGATGGGACTAGTGTCCCAGTGATATCTGGGCTCAGCACCAGAGCCTGTCAGCATATGGGCCCGTCTCTGGTGCTGCTGGAGTATAACTCAGAGAGAAGACAAGCCAGCGTTAGACCAGACATACTGGCCCATCTGAAGGGCTGAAGAGCCAGTCGTATAACTTTGAGTTGAATTTTAGAGAATTGTTTATTCCTTTAGAGTAGGGAGAAGAGACCATTCAATATGACTCTGGTTGTGGTATCCATTTTATCTAAGTGATAAGTGGAACAGGGGCCCCTGTCCTACCTTGCTGAAAATGGAACGAGCTGCTTTCTAGTTTTAGAGAGACGTCTTAACAGTGCAGTGGCACTGCTGTGCTAGGACACTGCATGTTAAAACACTATTGTAGTTGACCACCTCTGTCACATTACTGAGTGTGTCCAGTGAAATCAAAGCTGCTACCTGTGGTTTCCTTTCAGGATGTCATTATAGGGTACGAGTGAGTGAGTGTGTGCTTGCATGTGTGTGTGATGCGTGACGGCTCATCAGATTTCTCCCAGTATATACCCAGCCGGTGTGGCATGACAGGCAGAATGGACATCTTGGAAGCACTCAGGGTATCAGATAGATCAACAGGAGAATCAAATGAAATGCCATTTAGATAGCAGTGAATGAAGGGATTGTTTGACGGTACCAGGAAATGGATTTGCTCTTCACCTTGTGTTTTGGCTTACACCGTGCCCAAACCAGACGAGCGCAAATTGATTTTGTCGCCCCACACCAAACGCGATCACGACACGCAGGTTGAAATATCAAAACAAACTCTGAACCAATTATATTAATTTGGGGATAGGTCGAAAAGCACTAAACATTTATGGCAATTTAGCTAGTTAGCTTGCAGTTGATAGCTAATTTGTCCTATTTAGCTATCTTGCTGTTGCTAGCTAATTTGTCCTGGGATATAAAGTTAAGTTATTTTACCTGAAATGCACAAGATCCTCAACTCCAACAATTAATCCACACACAAAATGTTAAACCAAATCTTTTTTAGTCATCTCTCCTCCTTCCAGTATTTTTCTTCTTTGGACTTTATATGGCGATTGGCAGCCAACTTTCCTAATAAGGTGTATTACCACGAACGACCGACCTCGGTTCATCTTTCAATCCCCCACGTGGGTATAACCAATGACGAGATGGCACTTGGGTATCTGCTCCTATAAACCAATGAGGAGATGGAAGAGGCAGGACTTGCACTGCGTTCAGCGTCACAAATGGAACGGACTTCTATTTTAGCGCTTGGCAACGCAGACGTTCGTTGGCGCGCGTGAGCAATGTGGGTGCAGTAATTGAATAACATGTATATGTAAATTCATTTTGCAACATGAGCGGTGTGGACAGCATGTTAGGATTTTTTTTCTTTTTTTTTCTGAACACAAATTTTCTTTGTTGAAAAGCAGGGATTCAACCTGATCTGGAAGTTGATCAGATTTCTGCAGCATTTCCATGGTCAGGCCTTACTGGGCACATAGGAAAAGCACAGGGACATTGGGAAACGTGAGCTTGAGGTTTAGGTGGAACGATCTCCTGCTTGATAACCCAGTGACAAAAAGCATAAAGAGTCTTTTACATGGTTGATGTCCTGTTGTCTTTGCAAGATAGGAAGTGCTAGACTTCGGAAAATTGGAAACATCTATCTGTAAGGGGAGTCTAGTTGGTATTGTCCCAGTACCCTAAACTATTATGCTGTTTCTGTTGTTTATGTCACTAAGAAAATACTGTTAAATACTCTTGAGCCCTAAGTGTCTCCTGGGGTATTTGGGCAGTACAATACTATGTGGGGGTGGGGAGGATCCTGACCTTCGCTCTAATTTTCCCTTCCCAGCCATCTGTCTATCAGCCCCTGGGATACTCTATGGATTCTGGAATGGTTTAAACTTAAGAGTTTTAATTCAGCCACAGAGGTCAGTGACACTCCCAATCCCCCAGCCCCCCTGTTATGTCCGAGCCGGTCGGCCACCCAGGGTGATCCCCACAGGGCTGCATGGTAGGGCTGTCCCAGGTCAAGGTGTTCTCCTGTCAGTGTGTCTCTAGTCTATCTAGCACTCTACACTTGTACATGTGTGAAATAGGACAAATATAAGCACCCACCAAATAATTCTGATTATTATTATTACAGTAACTCCTAGCCTGAGATCGCTGTGTGTCTATGGCCTCATCAGGCCAGTAAGGTGATCAGCTCTGCTGTGGGTGACTGGGGTTAAGCAGTTTACAGTAGGTGAGGAGATTACATTGCTAATTATCTCCATCTCTCTAGGCTTCTTCCTCTTCTCTCTCGGGCTCTCTCTCTACCTCGTTCTCTATACAACCTGTCAGTATGGGCCAGCAGTGGAACCTAATCCCGCGTCTACAAGATAAGGCTTCATTATTCTCAGATTAACAAAGTGCCCGTTGTGTTTCCTGCTGGGTGAAGTCTGGCAGGTGGAGCAGGCACCAAATGATGGGGTCCAGCTGTGGGCGTGGCACACGGTCAAATGGGCAGCCCAGAGCTATGTAGGTGGAGGAATGCTGCCTGTTAGGATGGATTGGCACTCGTGGGTCAACCAACACTACCTACATACTGCACGGTAACACGAGGCGGGCTAGCGTGGCACTTTACTAAATTGCTCCTCAAAATCATTGAGCCTGTCGTCGAGTGGGCACAGCAACAGAGATTCCAGGAGAATGGATGATATCAGGTGTCATGCTAATCATACCGATTTAGGTGGGAGGGAGCAAAAGACAGATCACTGAGATTGCTCATTGTATGAGCTGCTGTAAGGACATTATTCAAACGTGCCTTTGACATTCTCACCATTTGTTTAAAGCGGGCTTAAGACATGCCTGATTATCTGTGTTACAAAGCAATTGCATGCTCATTACATGAGCAGTTGACTGAGACGATTGTGAGAAGTCGGTAGGATGTTCATAACTTCAGATCTGACTGTTTGGTTGAGTGTGTGTGGTGATTCGAATTAGAATGGAATGGATTCCTATCCTAAAATCATCATTATAAACTGGGTGGTTCGAGCCCTGAATGCTAATTGGCTGACAGCCGTGGTATAACAGCCGTGGTATATTTCATACCCGTATACCACGGGTATGACAAAGCATTTTAATTTACTGCTCTAATTACGTTGGTAACCAGTCGATTAATAGCAATAAGGCATTGCTTCGTGCCTAACAGCACTTAGCCATGGTATATTGGCCATATACCACATCTCCTTGGGCCTTATTGCTTAAATATACACGGAACAAAAATATAAACGCAATATTTAACGTGTTGGTCCTATGTTTCATGAGCAAGGTACTAAGGAGTATTTCTGTCTGTAGTAAAGCTGTAGGAACAACTCATTCTGATTAGCTGGGCCTGTTTCCCCAGTGGCCCAGTCATGTGAAATCCATAGATTAGGGCCTAATGAGTTCATTTAAATTGACTGATTTCCTTATTTGAACTATAACTCAGTAAAATCTTTGAAATTGTTGCATGTTGCATTTATATTTTTATTCAGTATAATATAATTCATAATATATTATCTTCTAACAAATGAAATGCATGTTCTACATAAGATTGAAAATTGTCTGCATATATTTGATATGTTGACATTTACAGCTAAATGTGCCTTTAGATCCATCTCTGTCCTATGGGTTTGTGAAGAGAATGGAAGCAGTCGACAGCTGTTTTTCTCTCTAATAAGATTAAAGAAATGAGGGATGTGCCCTTTAATCTGCTGGATAAGAGTGGCAGCCACCTGGGGACTGGCCTGTCTCCCCGCCCCCCCCAGCTCCCAACATGGATAATGACATTCTGGGTAGGGCAGCCTCCACTTACGCATGGAGTAAAACCAGGGTGCTATGGTTGACAGGTTATTATAGAAACATTGTGAAGATGGTGTTTGCCTAATCCATTTCGGGCTTTGCTTTTGTAGCCTATTATTTACAAGTTATTTAATAAATTACTGACCTTCCCTTTTTTGTCATCATTCATCTTCCATTTAGTAGTCTGTGTTTTAGGACTGCTCTCTTGCTCCCTCTCCTCATAATTTCTATGTCTTATAGATTTCCGAGGCCTTTTCATGTAGGACGATGTCAGTGTTGTAACAGGATCAGCCTACCCTGTCATTTTACCTTCCCTATGGTTTGACACCCTGTCTTGTTTAATTCGATAAGGACACCTTGCATTCCATCACAGTAACTGAAAGAATCTTAACCTGAAATGGCTTTTCTCCCTTCTGAGTTAGGCATGGGAGTGATGATAGCCTGGTTTCATCTCTGTACATACAGAATGAACACATTAAAAGCAGCACAGCATCAGACTGAGAGGAAAGCTACTATTTCATTCCATTGGTTTGCAGTGTTTCCAATGGTGGATTTCTGTCACTGAAAAACGGACTTATGGCTGAATTACTAAATTATGGAGAGAAAAAAATAATAATTTGAGGCAGCTCCGGTTCTGGTCGGCTGCCCAGAGAGCACAGTTTGGTGGGGTTCTCACGTTACTTCACTTTAGCCCAATAGAGGCTGTGTTATCATTCCACTCAACCATGATGGCTGCCTTCTTCCACCCACTCCATTCCAAGACTATTAATGGACAATAGAATTAATGTGGCATTTGTGTTTTTGTGCATTCCTGGAAAACAGATCTTATTGAGGAGGCGTTTGGCAGAAACAGGGATCAACACACCAAATCATGTTGTTTTGGTTTGCATTTTCTCAGGAATTTGTATTTAAAATGGTGACGGAAAAGATCCCAACATTTTATTTGGCTAGAATGCCCATACACATACAGCATATGATACTCATATAGTAAGGTGTTTAAAAGTTTTAAGCAAGCAAACCCCAGAGTTCTTAACCAGACATTGATGGGACTATTTGGATACTTTCCCATTACTCACAATGTAATACTTCTCACATTATCACCAAATTCTATGTCTGACAGCTTTACACTACAATGTCAATAATGATATAGAACAAATTACAGATATCCCCACTAGCATATGAAACAAGATGAGTAATTTTGGTCATGAGGAAGTTATTGACAGACCAATCAACCTAGGCCTACATCAGTCTCTGCTATATTCTATCTAAATACCAACTAGGTTGGAGTGGAAATGCGTTGCAGATGTGAATGTTGCGGGAGATATCAAAATGTTTACCAGTTGAAATAAACATGGCCTACTCTAGAATAGGAAAGCCAGATTCCATTCTTCCTCAGAGCAGATAGGACACGCTACTTTTCTATTGGCTAAAATATACAGATGTCAGAAAATATTAAGTGATGAAACAAGGGGGCGCAGCAGTCAGAGCAGAATTATTCATCAGTTATCTGTGGCATGAATCTTCTCATAGGGTTTGTTTAAAGCAGGCATAATACAGAGGCCTGCCTTTAGGCTCTGAGCTGAGGAGCTGCTGAGAGGAATGGCCTTATCGCCACAGAGGAAGCGCTGCAGGATCAGACTCCAGATTGGACCGAATGTGATTTGCACCGAGCTCCACTGGTTCTGCAGATCTCTTGTCTTATTACTGTCCCTAGCTCTGGATAACCAGTTGACTAGTAGTGAGGGGGTAGAGCTATAAGTATACTGAACAAAAATATAAACGCGACAAGTGTTGGTCCCATTTTTCATGAGCTAAAATAAAAGTTCCCAGAAATGTTCCATAAACACAAAGTTTATTTCTCTCGAATGTTGTGCTCACATTTGTTTACATCCCTGTTAGTGAGCATTTCTCATTTTTTCCAAGATGATCCATCCACCTGACAGGTGTGGCATATCAAGAAGCTGATTAACAGCATGATCAGTACCTTGTGCTGGGGACAAATAAGGTCACTCTAAAATTTGCAAGTTTTGAGGGAGTGTGCAATTGGCATGCTGACTGCAGGAATGTCGTGTAACCACGCCAGCCCAAGACCTCCACATCCAGCTTCTTCACCTGCGGGATCGTCTGAGACCAGCCACCCAGACAGCTGATGAAACTGTGGATATGAACAACCAAAGAATGTCTGCACAAACTGTCAGAAGCTGTTTCAGGGAAGCTCATCTGCGTGCTCGTCATCCTCACCAGGGTTTTGACCAGACTGCCGGTCGGCGTCGTAACCGACTTCAGTGGGAAAATGCTCACCTTCGATGGCTACTGGCGTGCTGGAGAAGTGCTCTTCAAGGATGAATCCCAGTATCAACTGTACCGGGCAGACTGTGTGTATGGCATTGTGTGGGCGAGCAGTGTGCTGATGTCAACATTGTGGACACTGACCCATGGGGACAGTAAGGTTATGGTATGGGCAGGCATAAGCTACGGACCACAAACCCAGTTGCATTTTATTGATGGCAGTTTGAATGTGCACAGATACTGTGACTTGATCCTAAGGCCCATTTGTCACGCCATTCATCCGCCGCCATCACCTCATGTTTCAGCATGATAATGCACGGCCCCATGTCTCAAGGATCTGAACACAATTCCTGGGAGCTGAAAATGTCCCAGTTCTTGCCTGCATACTCACCAAACATGTTACCCATTGAGCATGTTTGGGATGCTCTGGATTGATGTGTACGGTAGCATGTTCCAGTTCCAGCCAATATCCGGCAACTTCACACAGCCATTTGAAGAGGAGTGGGACAACATTCTACAGGCAACAATCACCAGCCTGATCAACTCTATGCGAATGAGATGTCGCTGCTGCATGAGGCAAATGGTGTTCATACCAGATACTGTGTTTATGATCCACAACCATATTTTTTGTTTTTAAGGTATCTGACCAACAGATGCATATCTGTATTCCCAGTCAAGTGAAATCCAATCCTAATTTATTTATTTCAATTGACTGATTTCCTTATATGAACTGAAACTCGATAAAATCTTTGAAAATGTTGCATTATATATTTTTGTTCAGTGTAGTTGATATGACTATGTTTCTGAATTCTGCTTACCTACTCTTACATAAATGACATTATATACTTTCAACCCTTCCAAAGATAAAATTGTGCCCTTAAGGAACCACACATTTGGTGGAGTGTGTTTTGGTTTCCTGATTACTTCAGATAGCCATGTCAATGCCTGGGGATGAACACCAACACTGTAACACTAATGTTGAAATGTACCTTGAACTATTTAGTTTGACTTCTGACAAGGGATTCATCTGGTTCTCCCTCTGTCTTTCACTCTCTCTCCTCAGGTCCCTATGTGCTGCTGTAAACATATACTTTCTGGCATGCTCTCGCTGCCACCTCAACTGCTCCTACGTTCTATTCAGCAATAAGGTAGCCTCCCTCATGGACCTGCTGCTGCATCAGCTCACAGTAAGTGTCCTTTCACCACACCATAAAAAACATCACTTATTACTATCATTATTGCTATGATGGCATTACATGAAATGTATGTTCACTTAAACAACGCATGTATTATTCAAAGATGTTATTTGTATGGAAACGTAAGTCCCTGAACGTTGTGTAATACTTCCGAAGGTTGAATGGCATGATCAGAACTGTAGATCGTATTCCCAAGGACCAATCTGTTTAATGAATCCCTCCCAATGTCTCTGTCTATGTCAATTCTCCTAACTATATGCAACACTGTGAGTGCTGAAAAACCATGGCCACATCGCCAGCATTTGTTCCTTCCTGGCACAGTGTTAATAAAACACAGAGACCCATGCTACAGTACAAATCCTGGCCCTGCCACCACCTCAGCCTCCACCTCAGCCACACAGATACTTCTGGGCTTTAGGGAATGAGAGACTGAAGCAGGCAGTATGGTGGATGGGTTATATGTCAGTCCAAAACCTTTAGCACTCTTTCAGAGACTGTAAACATCTAATGGTGGTGACTGCACAGACCGGACAAGGCAAAGACATGGGCTTTACTACATGCATGAACTCTATTGGGGCTTCCTTCTCCAGCCCTGACTTCCAATTCAAAGCAGTCATGTTTCCTGAGGGCACGGAGGGGGAGGTTAGTCTGTATGCTTCAGATTATATAAAACGTATATCCCCACAGCTGCTTTGACAACTGACATGTTAAACAAGACAACGTTAACTTATTTAGACGTTTTGGACACTGACGAACATGGGGCTCATGAATAGTCTGCGTAAGAACGTGTGTGTGTGTGTGTGTGTGTGCGTGTGTGTTTGTGTTTGGAAGTGGGTGGAGGTAGAGTGCCGGCGTCTGTGCTTGTCCCTCTTTAATTCGATTTGTGGAGAATGTTGGTGGATTTACTAACGCTGTCAGCATGCTGCCCTAACCATTCATTTAAATGAGATGGTTCAGACATTTTACCTGACCTTCTCCTTATTTCTAAAACTAAACATTAACCTCAATATACACACACACATGCAAAAATGTCACTGAACTAAAAAGGGATATACACTCCTGTCACCAGAACACCATGACCTGAGTCTTTATATACCCTGAGACTCTTTTAATATATCTTCATAAACATTTCTTGGAATATTTCAGATGCTTGTGCTCTTCTGGTAATAAAGAGTTTGGGATAACTAACATGAAAATATGACATTTTTAAAAAGTCCACAATCATGTCAGAGGAATCGGTATGCTGCAATTTCTATCAGCCCGTCTATGTATATGAGGCATGGGTAAGGGGAGCATTTGGTTTAATATCACAGATGATGGTGAACACAGAACACCCCCCTGTGTTAGTTCCAGTGGTTTTCTCTACAATCTCATTATCCGGTTGTCTTTCCTTGTTACTAGGGAGGGAATACCTCTGAGACCTCTCATATGGCAGCAGCAGTAGTCTGGCACGGCAACAGTAACCATGTCACACTGACTGATAACCACCGACGTATGACCCACACCTGATGAATTATACAATAACACTTGTGTTGTTGTTTATCCCATGCCGTATCAGGATCCCAACCAATACAAATGGCCTTGGCCTGTGTTGTAGAAGTCAAACTGAGGTTGCAATGAGCTGGTCTTCTGTTGAACTCTGCTGTTGGTGGATACTGTGACTGCCTGGGACACTGTCAGTTTTGCACTATGATCGATCAATGTCAAGATTCCTTTTTTGACAGAGGACTTGGCAAGCTGACAAGGACAAGCCAAGGCTGTATGTGATACAAGCTAGCTCGAAAGAGCAGGTATAGAGCTACTGGTACAGACTGTACTGTGACATAGAGGTTTACGGAACTCTTGACTGACCCCACTGTCTTTTTCTCAGCTGTTCGTCCCAGATGAAGACAAGTCCATCTTCGGTCGCAGTGTGAACAAGCAGGTGTTTGAGGGGCTGACCACCGGCCTGCTGCAGACCAGCGCTACCATCCTGAGTTTCATTCTTCCCTATGTTCCCGAGTGTGGCCGCGGAGACGCCCCTCGCATCCTATCACCAGACACCAAGACCAAGACCTCCCCTATGGAGCCATTCAACACCCGGGCCCATGACCTCATCAGGTAAGCTCTTCCTCCTCTCTCTCAAACCAAACCGCGCTACTACGGCCCTCCTCCGTGTCACAACACCTCTGTCCTATCTCTACTTTCTCCTTTAGGGTTGATCTGGGGAACCACTGAAATTAAGCCAACTTACTTACTATCAGAAATAGCCTTTAGTTGAAAAGATTACTACAAAAGGTCAGCTCCCTTAGAAAAGGTCAGATAATGTTCTTGCCAGGGGCTTGGAGTGAGGGTGAGAGAGGGTGTCCTCTGGCATCTGTCCAAAAACTACTTTTCACACGTTCTGGATCAAACTCCTCAGCAAAGTAATATGTCATGTTTTTTACTTGAGGCAACATAAACAAAGAACACTCCTGAAAGTTTGCAACATCCTCTTGAGCGTGGCCTTTGAGTAGCAGGGGCTGTGTCTGTCCAGGCACTGTGGGGCGGTGAGGAAAGGCAGGCCCAGACCTTCGGGTAGAGTGGAGTCTTCACATCATCCCTCCCACAGCCAATGATTCATCTGACCAGAGCAGCTGCACCAGGCCTAACACTCATACTATGACCCAGTCGTAACCCTGGAGACAAGGGAGAGCCTGAGAAAAATGGTGTCGTCAGACTAGTAATCCCTGCAAGCAATGAAAGATTTACCTCCTCTGCCTCAAATTATGTATGTGATGGTAGGGAGGAAATAAGATCAAAAAGATGGTAACTTCAGCAACACTTTTTTTTCCCCCATTATGGTGAACTGTAGATCACACAGAAAGAGAACATCAGCATTCCCCTTCTAAGTCTTCATTTCTCATTACCAATCACTCACCAGGCTTTGTACCATACTTATCTCCTACCAGTGTCAGAAACATACAGATGCATGTAGGTCATAAGTTGAAACACACACGGGCAAGACTGAACAGCTTTTCAAACAGACTTTGGACTAGGCATTGTGCACAACTGTGCGTGGAAAGCTCCTTTCAGCTCTAGTGAAGTTGTGGAAGAGGATGAAGTCATAACAAGGGGCCGTGGTTCAAGTGTCAGATGACCTATTGTGGAGGTTGAAAAAATAGGAATTACCTGCCTTGAGGAGCCCATTTTGATTGACAGTCCCAACAAAAAAAGGTATGCGAACAAGGGAGCGAGTTGAGGGAATAAGCTAAGCGGAGCCCGAGAGGGTAAGGAATGAACTCATGTAGTGTAAAACAGTGGCAGGCTTCCTGAATCTGGACTGAAGTATCTGGTACATCTGGGAGGTCTTGTGATTGACTGCTGAGCCTCCCTGTCGGCCCCTATAGTGGGTAGGGCTGAGCGGGGTGGGAAAGGCATACCTGAGCTGTGAGGCAGCCTCAGGTCAGTAGACAGTCAGGGGCCTAGCTCTGGGCTGGCACAGGGGGGCACAACCACCTTCTAATGACTTATTGGAGTCAGAAAAAGTATGAAAATGTATGCTCTGGATAAGAGCATCTGTTAAATTACTCAAATGTAAATGTAAGGATGCTGTTACGAGTGATTTTGTTGCTGAGATAGTAGAGGGAACATGATCATGAGACCTGTCATTGGCAAGACAAATTGGTGATATCACACTAATAACAAGGAGTATAGAGGGCTTAGATGAGAGATCACTGCCAGTGATTTGCACTCAGTGAGGGCCTTTGTTAGGATAAAACATATGTCACAGAGACACTTCTTGAATGACATCAAATATTTCATTGTGAAGGTTTAGTAATTTGTTGTTTATTTCCTGTGAATTTACTCTTATCCTCCTTTTGTGTTTGTCCCTCCCCCAGTTATGTGGTGAACATGGGTCTGATTGACAAGCTGTACGGCTGCTTCCTGTCTGTCCAGGGCCCAGTGGACGAGAGCCCCAAGATGTCCACCTTCCTCCATCAGGCTACCGCTCTGCTGCACGCCATGTGTAAGCTGTGCTTCGCTGTGACTGGCCGGTGGGTGGCAGCCGTCTCCCTTCCTCTATGACATCCCTCTATGTCTCCCTCCTCTCCAGACATCCCTGTGAAAAAAAATAATCAAATGTTATTTGTCACATACACGTGTTTAGCAGATGTTATTGTGGGTGTAGCAAAATGCTTGTGATTCTAGCTCCAACAGTGCAGCAATATCTAACAATTTCACAACAATAGACACAATTCTAAAGTAAAGGAATGGAATTTAGAATATATAAATATTTGGGCGAGCAGTGTCAGAGCGGCATAGACTAAGATACAGTAAAATAGAATACAGTATATACATATGAGATGAGTAATGCAAAATATGTAAACAGTATTAAAGTGGCCAGTGATTTCAAGTCTATGTATATAGGGCAGCAGCCTCTAATGTGCTAGTGATGGCTATTTAACAGTCTGATGTCCTTGAGATAGAAGCTGTTTTTCAGTCTCTCGGTCCCAGCTTTGATGCACCTGTACTGACCTCGCCTTCTGGATGATAGTGGTGAACTGGCAGTGGCTTGGGTGGTTGTTGGCCTTTCTGTGACATCGTGTGCTGTAGGTGTCCTAGAGGGCAGGTAGTTTGCCCCCGGTGATGTGTTGGGCAGACCGCACCAACCTCTGGAGAGCCCTGCAGCTGCGTTCGGTGCAGTTGCCATACCTTGCGGTGATGCATCCTTCCAGGATGCTCTCAATTGTGCATCTGTAAAAGTTTGAGGGTTTTAGGTACCAAGCCAAATTTCTTCCGCCTCCTGAGGTTGAAGAGGTGCTGTTACGCATTTTTCACCACACTGTCTGTGTGGGTGGACCATTTCAGTTTGTCAGTGATGTGCACGCTGAGGAACATTGAAGCTTTCCACCTTCTCCACTGCGTTCCCATCAATGTGGATAGGGGGGTGCTCCCTCTGCTGTTTCCTGAAGTCCACGATCCTCTCCTTTTGTTGGCGTTGGGATCAGAGGTCATTTTCCTGGCGTGTCACTCCCAGAGCCCTCACACATGGCAGTTCAGAAATCTAATGGCAGGCGTGACTCACTATTGAATCTTTTAAGTCCTCCGTCCCATAAAGACTGGTTGTTGGAACCCAAACAAATACACAGCCTACTTTTCAATCGCACTCAGTGGTTTCCTTTAGTCTGAGCGCTGGCGAGGCCATCGTTACTGTTGATGGAGATAGGCATCTACTTGACTCCAGTGCTCTGTCACTCACCATAAACCCTTGCCTCCAGCACACTGGGGTAAACCCACCCACGTGTGTCACTGTGACCACCCCCAAGAGAGCCTCAGTGGCGCCGCTGACAGAGGCTAAGCACACAGACTGAGACGCAATACTGACAAAGATAGCATGACCCTTAGTAGAGGTATTCTGCCCTGCTAGTTAGACACGCGTCATATGGGTACATCAGATCCCTTTAGTATCTGTCGTGTCACAGTTTTAATTAGGACAGAGGTATTTTAGCTCAAATATTTCAGGTCTGTTGTCAAAACCTGGCATAAGTCAGTATCAACAGGACTGATTTACGTACAATACTCTAGATGCTGTTCTGCTAGTATACCTCTCCCCTCCAGCTGCTGTGTTCTGTAACAGTGCCCAGCTGCTTCACACCAACACGGGGAGTACTGCTGAGACTGTCACCTAATATCTGTGAGAAAACACGGCACCATAACTTTAATGAGCTGACCGAGCGATGTTGTGTAATAATCAACACCCTGCTAATCCAGCCAACTATCTCCATTCTTACCCGTTCCTCTGTGTGTTCATGAGATTATACTGGAGAGAATGCATACTATGGTCCTGGAATATTTTTGGTCATGCCAGTTGCTGTGTCAAGGGATTTAATTGGCATTAGAAACCATGTACTTGCCGAGCTACGAATTTCCACACAGAGCTGTTGGCCAACATCAAGTAACAGCATGTACAGTGGGTTCCATCCAGAGGTCAAACGGCCTCTTCTCTGCCTGCAAATCACAGCCTGTGCAGCAGGAGTATTCTTAAATTTCCTGTCAGCGCTAGCTCATGGAACTCTGTTTGCATGCATCCTAAATGTAAAACAATGGGAGCGATTTGAGATGAGTTTTCTCTGATGCCATTGACTTTGATGTAGTGCTGTTTATCTAGTTTGAAAGAGTACATTTTGTACTCTATTTATAGACATTTGCATTGACTGGCCTCCAGTCTCATGAAGAGGGCAGCTGAGGCACGCAGAGCAACCTCTCCTTCCAGCCAATTCTGTATTATACTCCGGTTCTGTTCTCACCTGTGATGTGTACTGAGAGGATGATGTTACCAATCCCTTTAATCTGCAGGGTGGCATCCTGGCTAAGACGCACGAACACGCTGCTTTCAATCCTGTAAGGTGTGCCTTAATTAAATGTGCCTGAATACACAGCATGTTGCCAGGAAGCTCTCTGCAGGCAAGGGCAGAGGAGCTGTTGTCAGAGCTACTTCCAAATTCCTGTGTTCACTCTGCCCAGCTTGGAGGAGCAAACTCAGATTCCAAACTGGTGAAGATAAGAGCCACATTTCTGTGTCACTGTTGTACCATTAAATAATATCTCTGGCTATGGTTGTAGTGGTAATGACCAAGCTTTTTAACCCTGATTATTCAATAATTTTCACTTGCACAGCTGAGCATAGACACCTTCTCACACACAGCCACCAGACTCCAACTTCTCTCTCTGTGTAACCAGTTAAGCCACTTGACCCGATAGGCATGCAGGGTAAAGAGGGCAGGCCCAATTATTTATATCTGAGGGGACAGCCCTGGTCTAGAGTGGAAATCTAGAAGCCACAGGGACCAGACTGCCTTCACTCTTACATCCTGGGTCTCTGGTCACTGCGGTGAGGAGAGCAGCCAACACCTTCTCAGGTTTACTGACTTTCAGCTTGTTGTCAAGCTGCAAGCTGAAGAGCTATGTTGTGAATTCAACTTCTGCTTGATATAGAATGAAATGAAAAGTCAGGATATTTTTAACTAAGCTTTTTAGTAGAAAGGAGATCTACTTCTTAGTAAGCAATAATGAGTTTGGAGATCTTGTAATGTGGAGTACTCTGATCCAATTCATTTCCCTATATAACATTTCTGTCACTATGTTCATTGAGCAGAAATGAAATGATCATGTCACATGTGTATTTATATTCCCTGTATCCTCTGCAGGTCTCCCAGTATATTTGACAACAAGCGTGCAGACCCCACAGGACTGACAGCCCTGCTGCAGTCCACAGACCTGGTGGGTGTGGTGCACACTCTGTACTGCATCCTGCTCCACAGCTCCTCCCTGCCTGAGCCGGCTGCCCAGAGCCCACAGGAGCCCTACGCCCCCGGGGTCATCCAGGTGGCCCTAACAGGCCTCCGCTTCCTCAACAGCTTCGCCTTGCTCGACCTGTCTGCCTTCCAGGTATGACACACACACACACACACTCCTTCATTCTGAGGTACAATAGACACACATTCTCACACTTGAATCCCTCATCCTTCAGGTCCAGTAGATGATGTTGATTACAGTGACTGTAATCTCATAAATTATGCTGCGGTGCAGGTTTTTCATATATACTGGCCTTGCTGGTTACATAGGTGTATTATGCTGGACACATTCCACAGACTGACATTCCAAATAGGGGGTCTTGTCACCTTATGGCCCCTCTGTTTGATTGACTAGCACCCCCATATCCCTGTGCACAAGCATCAAGCAGCACTGAAAATATCTCTCCTTCCTGTTCCTGGCAGCAACAAGGCCATATGTAACTGATCGGGCAGCAGAGGCCAGTTCTCAGAGCTGCTGCCATTACGACTGGAGTATTTTTCCTTAGGATAAAGCTGAACTCTCGGACATAAACACGCCTGTCCCCGTGACCTGGGGTCACCTGCTGAGGTTCAAAGGAGCCCAGTGGGTCAGCAGTGCGGATGGACCTGAGTGATTAGTGCTGTAGCCAGGGCCATACATTTTCAGCTCTGATGAAGAGAGAATGACAGCTTCACTGTGCTCTGGCAGAGCATAAACAGAAAAGTGTGAGGGAGAAAGTTGGAAAGTTATTAATTATTTTAATGCCTGTGGGTAATTAACACAGAGGCCGTTCTCCCTCGGCTCCGCCATGCTCAGGCTATTCAAAACAGCTGGAAGTCAAAGTGTTTCAGTACCATTTTTATGAACATTTTAAATAATGATTATTTGTGGCCTGTGAGTTGTTTTCACCTTGTGGTTCACATTACCCCACACTAGTGCTGACTAATAAGCACTACAGTGGATGCTGAGCTGCTCCCTCTTCTCATAGGCCATTTTGCTAGGCTCCAGAATCAGCTACCAAATGGGGTGGTAAGAGGGATTTCAAACTGGAAAAGTCTATTTTGAAGTAAATGTATAATATTCATAGCATTTAATCATCAACCTTTTGGTGCACACCAAAACACATTATATTCAGCCTTTGCATTCATTCACTGACAGACACAATATGGACACACACAATATGGACAGACACAATATGGACAGACACAATATAGGGTCAGTTTGTCTTACTGTTCTTCCCAGGTCCTAAAACTGATTACATTGGGGGAGATGGTTATGTCTACAGTATGCAGAGTGTTATATTTAGAGTGTAGACAGGAGTGAGACTCAGGTCTGATAGCAGGATTGGCCCTCTCAGGTAAGTCCTGTTGTTTAGGAGACTGTTAACCCCCTCCTCCCCACAGTCCCCAGTCCAATCCTCATCCATACACCCCAACCTGATTCCAGTGGTTTGTTTCTGTGCTGACCCTGTGGTGCTCAGTCATACTGACATGTTTAATAAATACTGTCTGTGGACCACTGATAGCATCTCATCTGCAGGGGGATTGGGGTCCCTCTGGTAGGACCCCTGGTATTGGGGCTGGGGAGAGACCCCCTAGCAGAGTCTCTGTACACAAAATCAACCAGTCTGTAGCCGCTAAAGCACAACCATCCCTCTCCTCTCTTTTAATTCAGCAAATCCAGCTTCTCGTACATTAACAGCATAGTGTTGATTTCTCAACTTTTTAGCACTATTGTTCATTTATCCAGTTAGTTTTCGTGAATGTCTCTAGCTAGCTAGTGTCTGCTTTGTGTTTGTGGTTTCTCAGTGGTGTTTAATTGCTGATGATGTTTCTGTGGTTTCTCAGTGGTGTTTAATTGCTGATGATGTTTCTGTGGTTTCTCAGTGGTGTTTAATTGCTGATGATGTTTCTGTGCTGTCTCAGACTGTTCTAGGTGCTGAGGGGCTGTCCCTTGCCTTCCGCCACATAGTGAGCTCCCTGCTGTGGTACTGCTCTCAGCTCTCCTCTGAAGAGCTGCTGCAGGAAGTCATCATCTGTGTGGGCTACTTCACTGTCAACCACCCTGACAACCAGGTAAAGGTTTTAACATGCACAACTGTGCTAAAATACAGTGAGCTCCAAAAGTTTTGGGACAGTGACACTTTTTTGGTAGTTTTAGCTCTGTACTCCAGCACTTTAGATTTGAAATGATACAATGACTATGAGGTTAAAGTTCAGACTGTCAAATTACAGCTATTCTTGTACATAATACCCCATTTTAGGGGACCTAAGGTATTGGAAAAATGTGCTTTTGTGTATTAAAGTAGTGAAAAGTTAAATATTTGGTGTCATTAATAGCTCGCAAAAGACTACATCAAGTTTGTGACTCTACAAACGTGTTACATGCTGTTAGTTTTGGTTGTTTTTCAGATTATTTTGTGCCCAATAGAATTCAATTGTAAGTAATGTATTGTGTCATTTTGGAGTCCCTTTTATTGTAAATAAGAGTACAATATGTTTCTAAACACTTCTACATTCATATGGATGCTACCATGATGACAGATAATACTGAATGAATTGTGAATAATGATGAGTGAGAAAGTTAGACGCACAAAATCATACCCCCAAGACATGCTAACCTCTCACCATTACAATAACAGGGAGGTTAGCATTTTTGGGGGATATGATATTTATGCCACTAACTTTCTCACTCATAATTTTTTACAATTAATTTAGGATTATCTGTAATCATGGTAACATCCAAAAGAATGTAGGTGTTCAGAAACCTATTCTATTATTTACAGTCAGTTGCTCCAAAATGACACTGCATTACTTTAGTCCCCTAAAATGGGGGGACTATGTACAAAAATTGCTGTCATTTCTAAACGGTTCACCCAATAAGGATGAAAATACCCTCAAATTAAAGCTGACAGTCTGCACTTCGGTCATTGTGTCATTTCAAATCCAAAGTGCTGGAATACAGAGACAAAACAAAAGTGTCACTGTCCCAATACTTTTGGAGCTCACTGTATGTAGTAAGGTGAAGTCTTTTTTTTTCATGAGCTTTGTTTGTCCGCTTTAGTGTTGATGCTATTTGTTTAGTTTTCACCATGGATCGCTTTTGGACAACTGTTAATTTCACATGTCTGTTCTGTTTCAGAAATATGAGATGAATGACAATTGGTTTGTCATGATGAATTCAGTGTGGCCCTGTAGCAACCGTCTTTCCATATGAGGATACTTCTGTTTCCTTTATATGCTTCTGATAACGTATCATTAGATGAAGAGAGGGTGTCGTTTTTTTGTGATTCATAAAAAAGCAACGAGCCACCTCTTTAACGATTCCTGTGTTGCCACGTCTGTGCTGTTGGGCTGTCTATTGTCCCTCAGAGTAACGGGGTCCATTGTTCTGTCCCAGTGGAGCAGCCAGTTTTCTCTAGTGTAATGTGGGTCCTGGCCTGGCGCTAAGGTTACTAGTGTTGCATGGTAGACCAAAACTTCAGTAATTTATCGATACTAGAACATTAAAAACTTCAGTCATTTATTGATACTAGAACATTAAAAACTTCAGTCATTTATCGATACTAGAGAGAAACTGTGGCTGTTTTAAAGCTGATTTTCTGCAATTCTACACATATTGCCATGGGGCAGAGAGAAAAATGTGTAGTTTTATAGCAAAACTCATGCTATTCTACACATTTTGCAATTTATTTAACCTTCATTTAACTAGGCAAGTCAGTTAAGAACAAATTCTTATTTACAATGATTGCCTAGGAACAGTGGGTTGTTCAGGGGCAGAATGACAGATTTTTACCTTGTCAGCTCGGGGATTCAATCTAGCAACCTTTCCGTTACTAGTCCAAAGCTCTAACCACTAGACTACCTGCCGCCCCACTGAGAATGAGAATCTAGCATTAACATCAATTCACTTCCCTAGTACCTTGTTTGTGATGATATGCAAACCATAATGCAAAATATTGCTGATTTCAAAGTTGATTGTCCCCAAAAACCTTATTCATTCACTTCCTCTCCCCCGCCTCACATCTCTCCCAGTCAATAGCATCTTTGCTCAAGCCTCGAACTGATTGTGTGTGTGAATGATGTCATGGGTCTTAGAGACAAATAAATTGATTGCTTCTTCAAATGTTTTTAAAATTTAACTGTAACCTTTATGTAACCAATATGTGTAGAACTAGGCAAGTCAGTTAAGAACACATTCTTATTTACAATGACGGCCTACACCGGCCAAATCGTCTGGATGCTTGGGACTATGCTATGCTATGCTATGGGACTCCCAAACACGGCCGGTTATGATACAGCCTGGAATCAGACCACGTTGTCTGTAGTGACGCCTCTAGCACTGAGATGAGGTGCTTTAGACTGCTGCGCCACTCGGGGGCCCTAAAGCTGAGACTCCACAGGCTGGAAATCATATCAGAAAGCGTGAAGCGTATTTTCCGCTTTGTGGACTTAGTGGACTAGCTTTGTGGACTACATTGTACACCCTAGATATGCCTTATAAACCAGTCCTTACTCCCCGTCGGGGAATTGAACCCCGGTCTCCCGCGTGACAGGCAGGCATACACACACTACTGAACAGGAGCAGGTTGTTGATCAGTACAATAAGTCTCAAATTGGTTATCTGTGGCCCCATGAGATTAGCCAAAACAAGCTCAATAACTCAATGCACGCACACACTCCACTCTTATTGAATATGCATTCACCTGTCTTGTGAATAGGCCTAGGCTACATCTTGATTTACCCAGTTTATCAATAGACTAGAGATTTACCATTCAAATCAATTATTTTGTAGTTAGATTGGTAATGCATAGTCTGTCTACTGGGCTCAAGAGCAGACTACAGTGTTTACAGTTGTCCGTGCTTTATTTTATTTATTTAAGTCTTTGTAAGTTTATTGGATATAGAGATGAAAGAAAGTGTGCTGAAATAGCAGTGGGCTGGATTCAAACCCATGATGCAGCTCTACATGTGACCGGAGGCAGCAGCCTTGACCGCTAGACCACCCTAGGCCACTTGCCGGGCATTAGTTATGTGAAGCCTGACCCTCAGTGCCAGCAGTTGAGCTTTGAGACTCAAACCTCTGCTACAAGGTCTTTGTCTTCACAGGCGCAGTCAACCACGCAGCAATTTATAGGCAGATTACAGATTCTAATTTCAAAGATCTTTTAGTCCTAATTAAAGAATCTGCCTCCACTTTATGGCAGTTCAGCTCTCTTCTACTGCTCCTATCCAATTTAATTATTCTGATGTACGTAATTAGCATTTTTATGCCATTGTTGGATGTATTTGCATATTATATTGGATAATTGAATGAGGACTGATGATTGAATTAGGGGGTGACAGATGATTGGGCTTTGTACTTGCACAGTAAAGTTAACCTAACAGTCTGCCTGGGAGTAGCATCCTTTTGCATATTAATTTATGACCCGCGCACTTTGTTAATTTGAAATGCCCTAATGCAGTTTTTAACCTGTGACTTCCATTCAGGGCACAAGCTGCTAAAAAATGTAGGACGATCATATGATGCCTTTTTCTATATCTGCTCCAAAGTCATCCCAAAGAGTGCAATCAGCATTTAGGACTTGTTAGCAGAATTCCTTTTATTGTTTATTGTAGCTTTTGATAGGTGTGAGAGCCCTGTTGAGAAAATGTGAGGAAACATAAAAAGTGATCCTTGGCGACCTCCACAGAGCTGATCCTGGCCAGTGGCACTGTTCCTGGAATGTGTCCATGTGTTGTGGGCTCGGAACAGAGCAGAGCAGGATGGATGGAGTAGAGGGAAATATTTGGAGTAGTTTTAGCTTTTCTCAGGCTAATGTAAGCATTGGCAGAGCACAAAAACAGGCCGACCCGCGACCCGTGCGGTCACACAGACTGCTGATTCACTGTCGGCGGACAGGCACACCAGCCTTTGTTTATATGTGTGCGCTAGAAATAATGCTGCTCATAAAACGCAGAACTTTGAAGAAGGACTTTG
Organism: Oncorhynchus mykiss; assembly: GCF_013265735.2. Classification (NCBI taxonomy): domain Eukaryota; kingdom Metazoa; phylum Chordata; class Actinopteri; order Salmoniformes; family Salmonidae; genus Oncorhynchus; species Oncorhynchus mykiss. The sequence goes on along the minus strand of NC_048566.1, from coordinate 73,184,611 downwards.
TAGAGAGAGAGATTCTCCCTGCTCCGAGGGTATGAATAACTCAGCCTGTCACACATAAAGCCATTGGGAGAGTGACATATGTAGCCTTGTGTGTCTTCAAGTGTGTTTTAGCTCACAGAGCCATGTAGCCATGTGTTTTCATTGTCTTTTGGGAGAACCCATAGACAGACACTAAAAAGAGGACTAAATGAAATGTTTTTAACTGCCATATTGCTTGGCTCTTAAGTAAGCTCATCTTTTTCTTCCCAACCTTCAGTGATTCATTTGTGAATCATTCATGGTGGTGATCTCGAGCTTCTTTGAAATGTGGGAACAGTAAATGATGGCTGTAAGCTGTTGACATCTTAACCCAGACACCTGGCTTTGAGGTCTTAAGAAAAACTCTCTCTCATTCATGGAAAATAGCCACACACGTACACACAAGTAGATTCATGCAAAGGTATGCAAATGTATCCCATTTCATGACCGGTTCCAGACTATGGACATTTCTGAGTAGGTTAATAAAATGTCACTAAATCTACTTAAATTTACACTAATTCATCCTGACACTTGCAATGCATCTACTACTCAGATGCAGTATTTCAGTTCATTATGAAGGCTAGTGTAAAATAGAAAACTGGCGGCTTGTGAACTGCAGTAGGTCCCTTCCCAGACTGACATCCCACACATCAATGTTATCTGCAGCCAGGCAAGTCCCTGTCCTTCCCATTCTGTACAAGGGCGCTTCCTCTGCCCTGCAGGCCCCAGCCCCACTCTCAGCTCTGGGCCTGTAATCCATAAACTCATGTTGAAACCGTCCCTTCAGTAGTCCATTACTGCCAAGAAACCAAATGCTCCATGCCTCCAGGGTGAAGTGTGGCTCATGCAGACCTTGGGAGCCAGCCCAATGCACTGTCTTACTATACACCAGAGTAAACACACAGACTGGTGACTGGCAAGAAAGGGCCTGATTGTTAGCTTTGTAGATGATTTACATGCACCTTGGGTGAGTCCAGGTCTAACTAACTTTAGTGTAGTTCAGGGGGACATTTTCCCCATAAACTTCCAGATCTTTTTAGAGGTTCTGTTTGCATAATGATTCATGTGATTGTGGCCCTGGCACTTTCACAACCAATCTGCTGTAAGATCTAGAGCAGGGATCATCAACTAGATTCAGCTGCGGGACGATTTTCTGTTGTTCTTGAATGGATGATCAGAGGGCCGGAACATAATTACAAATAATTTGTAGACTGCAAGAAGCCCAAACAAAGATATTTGACTAAAATAATCATTTCAAACCTTGCTTACATATGTATACAATCACATATACCTCTCTGTTATGCATCAGAAGAGTTTGTAAAATATTTCCAAAATTAGAATCACTTGGAGTTGATTTGCTGGTGTTTCTACAGTGTTTCTGCACACAGGCCACCAGTTGGGGAGACCTGATCGAGAGTAAGTTGACAATGTCAGTTGGCAGATGAATCTAGAATAATTACAGGTTATTTGGCAAATGCCATGTTTTTTTTGTGGTTTAGAGGAGACGGATACTCTTGGCCTGTCTCTTAAAAGCCAGGGTGGGATCTTGTCTTCTTGTCCATGTCGTCATCTGATTGTCAGTAGATGATTTCCGTAGCATTCAGTGCACATCTTCCATCAGCTGTGGGTGAGTGGTAGGTAGGTAGTTGTTAAAAGGCCCTTTTAGCATTAACTTCCCTTCCAGAAAATACTCTCTCAGTATCCTCTGATGTCATCTGCCCACCTCTCTTATCAGTAGGGCAGTTCCTTCACTAGGGTAACTTCAGTGTGTAGAGGAAGGCTTGGGAGAAGGTCTGGTTTGTGTTGTGCGCCAGAGCTTCAGATTTGTGGCCCTGTTCCAAGGCTGACATCTCCTGGTTCCTCTAGTTTAGGTGTCTGGGCCTGTCTAGACAGCATGCAGAATAGACTCCGCCACTGTCCACTCATCCACGATGGTCTCCCTATGTGTGGAGGGTGTCGCAAATCAAAGATATGCTGGATGTAGTTTATTCTGGAATTACAGTACATGATCGCTTTGGATCTTAAAAGTTGTCAAATCTAGCAAACTAACCTTGGTTTTTGCATGGCCTTTTTTGCCAGTGTGATGCGTGTTCTCAATTCTACACTGACATCTGTACAGCATTGAACTGTTCAGCTTGGTTTCCGCTTCAACTTGGGCATTCCCGAGGTTTTGTTTGTGTTTCGGAACATTAACTTTACACACTCTTTGTTGTCGGTGTACAGCAAGGTGATTATGTAATGGAGTGTCGTAAAAGAGCAGGCCTGTTTGAAAAGGCAGGTCTCTGTAGTTAAGACACAGCAGAGCTACCAGGCACTTGAGCTTTACAGGTCTGTGTTAAACTGAGGCCTGATTCATGGCTTCAGACGCTTGCTGGTCCTTTTATGATGTCAGGGTTTGAATAGATACTTCCAGTGGACAGGGAGAGACTGGGCGGAGGCCTTATCCCTGTTTGGAGCACTGCTATTGCTCTTCGCCTGGAGAGGCCTGGAAAGTTGGCTGTAGACTTGGTTTTTCTAGGACTAAGTGACCTCTGGTCTGTGGCTGCCAGTTAGCTTTGTTTTATGTCTACCTGCAGCGTGCACTTGAGGGTGGACAATGTGTTTAGGTGGCGGAAGTTGGAACACTGTGTAGTATAGCAGAGGATTATGAGATTGCTGTATGATTTGTGGGTTGAGTCTCCTTAGAGCATCGGCCCCAACACAGATACTGGCTTCTGAATCTCTGAGACCTATAACGGCTCTGGATTATGATGTCCAGCAGCTGGCCCTGCAACAACAAATTGTTAGTCTGCAGTGTTTGTGTGTTTTTCAATGTTCTGATGAAAGATTCCTTTACCTGGGATCTCATAATCAAATGTATGACCTTTCTCTCTGCCAGTTCCTCCTCGGGCAGCGTTGCAACGGTAAAGATTGATTTGGTGATCTAGAATCTTGTTAACTTAGCTCATAAGTCCTGCAACTTTAGCTCCTATACTGAAAATAAGCAGCTCCATTTTTGAAAACAACCAGATCCTCCTCTGGTCAGTGGACAAACTATGATGGAGCTAGAGACATTCCTTTGGTGAAAACATTACATGACAATGTGAAAATACAGGGTGTTTCAGTATCCTCCTAGTGAACCTGCATGTTTGTGAATTAATCTCTCTCATTGAGAATTTGCTTTAGTTGACTGCCAGGGGAGCATTAACTCCCCTAAAAAGGTTCTTCAGTGGTTTGTTTCTGCTGGTCAGTAAAGAATCTTTAAACAGACGTTAATAGGAAGAGGCATCTCATGTGGCCCGTTTGAACGCTGCTGTAGAACACAGCTTTGAGGAGCTTCAGCTTGAAATGATAAAAGCAATGAATTATGGTTTTGTTTATCCTACCCTTAAACCTTAAAGTGCATTATCAAAGAGAGAATGCATTGGAAGAGTATTGTTAGTGTATTCTCCAAATCTTGTAAATCCTCTTAATTTATGTCACTGTGGCCAAGAGACCTCACCCTGCCCTTCTGGTTCCTATTTCAGCTAAGCCCCAGCCCGGGTCTCTGTACCTGTAAAGCAGTGGGGTGTTTTTCCAGCCAGGATTTACTCTGGTGACCCCCCGGTTTGCCTTCCCAGGCTCTGGGGAGATGCCCTGAGCATTAGGCCAGGACCAATTCCTTTGGACCAGTCCCCCCTCTAATCAAACTAGGCTGGGAGGGATTTGGTTTTAATATTGGTGGGCCGGATGTAATCGTGTGATTGACGGGCTCTGGTAAAGGGGAGCAGGATGTCGGCCAGGTGAGAACTCCAGTAATGGTATTGCTCATTTCTTAAAGTGGTGGTGGCAAGGCTACAGTGGAGGTCTACTCACCCTTCCCCCGCACTGTGCATGCCCTTTCAACCTCAACTGCACAGAGCACACACACAGGAATATAGTCTGCTGTTCAATATCCCAATGACACTCGCACAATTGGAGACAACTATAACCTGGTAAAACATAAAAGCCTGTATCTTTTGATAATGAAGTCAAGATCTTTCTCATTCAGAAGATTTTTCACGGTTAATATTTCTCATTGCCTCCATTTAACAACAGCTCAGCAATTACAGTGCTTTCAGAAAGTATTCACTTTTTCCACATTTTGTCTTTACAGCCTGATTTAAAAATGTATTAAACAGATTTCTTGTCACTGGTCTACACACAATACCCCCTAATGTCATTGGAATGATGTTTCTATACAGTTTTACAAATTAATAAAAAATGAAAAGCTGAAATGTCTTGAGTGAATAAGTATTCAACCCCTTTTAAATAAGTTCAGGGGTAAAAACATGATTTTTGAATAACTACCTAATCGCTGTATCCCACACATACAATTATCTGCAAGGTCCCTCAGTTGAGCAGTGAATTTCAAACACAGATTCAACCACAAAGACCAGGGAGGTTTTCCAATGCCTTGCAAAGAAGTGCACCTATTGGTAGATGGGTAAAAATAAAAAGTAGACATTGAATATCCCTTTGAGCATGGTGAAGTTAATTACACTTTGGATGGTGTATCAATACACCCAGTCACTACAAATATACAGGCGTCCTTCCTAACTCAGTTGCCGGGGAGGAAGGAAATCGCTCAGGGATTTCACCATGAGGCCAATGGTGGCTTTAAAACAGTTTGAGTTTAATGGCTGTGATAGGAAAAAACTGAGGGTTGATCAACAACATTGTAGTTACTCCAAAATACTAGCCTAATTGACAGAGTGAAAAGAAGGAAGCGCGTACAGATATAAATATTGCAAAACATGTATCCTGTTTGAAACAAGGCACTAAAGTTATGCTACAAAAATGTGGAGAAGCAATTCACTTTTTGTCCTGAATACAAAGTGTTATGTTTGGGGCAAATCCAATATAACACATTACTGAGTACCACTCCATATTTTTAAGCGTAGCGGTGGCTGCATCATGTTATGGGTATGATTGTAATTGTTAAGGACTGGGGAAGTTTTCAGGATAAAAAATAAACGGAATGGAGCTAAGCACAGGCAAAATCCTAAAGGAAAACCTGGTTCAGGCTGCTTTCCACCAGACACTGGGAGATTAATTCACCTTTCAGCAGGACAATAACCTACAGCACAAGGCCAAATCTAAACACGGAGTTGCTTACCAAGAAGACAGTGGATGTTCCTGAGTGGCCGAGTTACAGTTTTGACTTAAATCTACGGCAAGACCTGAAAATGGTTGTCTAGCAATGATCAACAACCATTTGACAGAGCTTAAATTTTGAAAAGAATAATGGGCAAATGTTGCACAATCCAGTTGTTTCTACAACGTTTTGACTCGGGTGTGAATACTTATTTAAATGAGATTTATGCATTTAATTTTCAATAAATGTGCAAACATTTCTACAAACATGTTTTCCCTTTGTCATTATTGTGTGTAGATGGTTGAGAAGAAAATAAATAAATTGAATTCCGGCTGTAACACAAAATGTGGAATAAGTCCAGGTGTATGAATACTTTCTGAAGGCACTGTACTTGCAAAACATCCCATTGTGTTTTTTAGCCTGTAATTGTGTGGTGGGAGGCTGTGCCCTCCAGTTCTCCTCCTAATGGGTGTTTGTGTGTTGCTTTAGTAGCAGATTTACGGGGAGGGGTGCAGGGTGGTAGTTTACGGTTGGCACTGCCGCTGACTGACTGGTTGACTGGCCCTACTCTGTGTGTGTGTGTTCCAGGTGATAGTGCAGTCTGGCCGCCAGCCCAGTGTGCTGCAGAAACTGTGTCAGCTGCCCTTCCAATACTTCAGCCACCCGCGCCTCATCAAAGTGCTCTTCCCCTCACTCATCTCGGCCTGCTACAACAACCCCCAGAACAAGGTCATCCTGCAACAGGAGATGAGCTGTGTGCTGCTGGCCACCTTCATACAGGTAACACAGACGCGTACACATACATGTTTTGGCAACGCTTTTCAAATAAATAATAGACCCACAGTTCTTTAGTCAGTCTTTCTGTTTTTTTTATGTCTGTCGCCTTCCGGTGAATGTTTATCACCAACACAGATGGATGGCTTCCTCAGTGGATTTACCTGCCAGGGGTTTAGCCTCCAGTAAACAAGCTGTCTCCTCCCCTCTCACCGCCCAGCTAATACTATTATTTACACTAAGATTAGCTCGCACTATAGAGGGTGATATATAGTGTCTCCTGCCTTGTGTCATTATTTATTTTACAATTAACCTGAGATTAAGCTAAAACTAGTGCTTTTGCAATGCTAATAGTATTAAGGATATGGTTCCGATGAACATTTGAGTACATTGTGACATCTTTACATGCTTCAATAATGTGTGTGTTTACCAGAGGAGTGTACTACAAAGCAAGATCAATGACATCATTGCAAAGCTTGTTTTTTAAGTTCAAGTTATCTGTTAGTATCTGAGTTTGGTTAGCTTCAAGCCTGATGAGTTATCTTTTGGTGGATAAGATTAACCCCACACACTTCCATTTATTCACAGCTGGTGGACAATGGTGTCTGGCCTCCACCTGTACTCCTGCCTTAATGCTGTGGATCACTGACACGTTCCTATTTTATTTCCTCCAGGACTGTGCCTCAAGCGAGAACCATCCAGACAACAGAACGCAACAAGCAGGTAGATAAAAAATGTTAGCGTAGTTGTGCATGAGTATGAATCTTTGTTTATAGTCCACACACACATATATATATATATATATAAAATACCACTTTTTCTCCCCAATTTCGTGGTATCCAATTGTTTTTAGTAGCTACTATCTTGTCTCATCGAAGGTTGAAAGTCATGCGTCCTCCGATACACAACCCAACCAAGCCGCACTGCTTCTTAACACAGCGCGCATCCAACCCGGAAGCCAGCCGCACCAATGTGTCGGAGGAAACACCGTGCACCTGGCAACCTTGGTTAGCGCACACTGCGCCCGGCCCACCCATAATTGGGACTATTTTAATCAATTGATCGAATTCTTTAACATTAGTGAAGAATCCTGAAGCTTCTCCTTCAGACACATTATAATTGTCTTTTATTCCTTTGCTTTGTCACCATGCAGACAAAGTGTCTCAGCTACTGGATTACTGTGAGCTATCCAACCGCTTTCCTAGAGACCAGTGGGACTCAGCACTGCAGTTCTTCCTCAAGAAGCAGGAGGACTAATTCAGAGTTGCACGCCATCCTCTAACAGAGATATACATGTGAAAAACAAAATAAATACACTTCACCCTCCATTCTACACTACATACTTTTCCATTTAGATTTGAGGTCTGCACATGGGCTTATTCGTAAATGCAGTTTCTTAGCTTTGCCAAAACTCTTGAAATCCTAGAATTCAAGGGCTGAATCCTAACTTGAGATGTTTGTGTCTAACTCAAATGTTCATGTAAGTCATCCATCCATGTCCTTGGGAGATTGCAGAAAAGTTTGAGTTGGACGTGTGCATCTTGTGTATTCTTCCCTGAGTCACGCACAATAATGATGTTCCCTGTCCAAACCTAGTCATGTTTTTGTGTTGTGTGTCTGTGGATGACAACGTAGCAGAAAAGAGCAGAGATGATTATCAAAAGCACTCTCATGATGATTAGATAACATGTTCATCAATAATACTGTACTTCCTGTTAATTCCTTTATTATTTTCATATCCGGTTAAGATGTGAATGACCTGCCCAGAATGGTTTTTCACTACAGTTATTTTACAGGCGTTGGACAGTTTTGTACTCCAATAAGTTACATAGCCTGTTTGTGTTTATTCTGTACATTTAGATTTGCCCTAAGTGGGAGCTGTCCAGTTTTTCAAGTACAAATATTTTCCTTGTTCTTGCCTTTGTTGTGAAGCACTTACAAAATAATATAATTTATTGAATAATTTACATTTCTATCCCATTAATAAATTATTTATTATTAGCATTGTTCATTGTACTCCAATTATTTTTAACTACAGACTGTGCAGTTCACTCAAGTCTCAGTGATTTCTTTACATTATACTGATAGTCAAGTGACAATGAGAAGTACGGACTGTAGCCTCTCTACCTGTGTAACTTTCTGCTCGTACAGCATACTATAACATTTGTTATAGTGATCAGTCAGTCCTTTGCTCTCACCTGAAGCAGCCCCATCAAACCCCAAATACATAGTGCCTAGCGAAAGTCTACACACCCCTTGCACAGTTTTCACATTTTGCTGCCTTAAAATTCAATCTAAAAAGGGATTCAAGTATTAGATTTTTTTCCTACTGATATGTTCAAAGTGAAAATCTGTGTGTGTGTGTGTTAAAATATATATATATATATATATACACAGTGCCTTGCGAAAGTATTCGGCCCCCTTGAACTTTGCAACCTTTTGCCACATTTCAGGCTTCAAACATAAAGATATAAAACTGTATTTTTTTGTGAAGAATCAACAACAAGTGGGACACAATCATGAAGTGGAACGTCATTTATTGGATATTTCAAACTTTTTAACAAATCAAAAACTGAAAAATTGGGCGTGCAAAATTATTCAGCCCCTTTACTTTCAGTGCAGCAAACTCTCTCCAGACGTTCAGTGAGGATCTCTGAATGATCCAATGTTGACCTAAATGACTAATGATGATAAATACAATCCGCCTGTGTGTAATCAAGTCTCCGTATAAATGCACCTGCACTGTGATAGTCTCAGAGGTCTGTCAAAAGCGCAGAGAGCATCATGAAGAACAAGGAACACACCAGGCAGGTCCGAGATACTGTTGTGAAGAAGTTTAAAGCCGGATTTGGATACAAAAAGATTTCCCAAGCTTTAAACATCCCAAGGAGCACTGTGCAAGCGATAATATTGAAATGGAAGGAGTATCAGACCACTGCAAATCTACCAAGACCTGGCCTTCCCTCTAAACTTTCAGCTCATACAAGGAGAAGACTGATCAGAGATGCAGCCAAGAGGCCCATGATCACTCTGGATGAACTGCAGAGATCTACAGCTGAGGTGGGAGACTCTGTCCATAGGACAACAATCAGTCGTATATTGCACAAATCTGGCCTTTATGGAAGAGTGGCAAGAAGAAAGCCATTTCTTAAAGATATCCATAAAAAGTGTTGTTTAAAGTTTGCCACAAGCCACCTGGGAGACACACCAAACATGTGGAAAAGAAGGTGCTCTGGTCAGATGAAACCAAAATTGAACTTTTTGGCAACAATGCAAAACGTTATGTTTGGCGTAAAAGCAACACAGCTCATCACCCTGAACACACAATCCCCACTGTCAAACATGCTGGTGGCAGCATCATGGTTTGGGCCTGCTTTTCTTCAGCAGGGACAGGGAAGATGGTTAAAATTGATGGGAAGTTGGATGGTGCCAAATACAGGACCATTCTGGAAGAAAACCTGATGGAGTCTGCAAAAGACCTGAGACTGGGACGGAGATTTGTCTTCCAACAAGACAATGATCCAAAACATAAAGCAAAATCTACAATGGAATGGTTCAAAAATAAACATATCCAGGTGTTAGAATGGCCAAGTCAAAGTCCAGACCTGAATCCAATCGAGAATCTGTGGAAAGAACTGAAAACTGCTGTCCACAAATGCTCTCCATCCAACCTCACTGAGCTTGAGCTGTTTTGCAAGGAGGAATGGGAAAAAATGTCAGTCTCTCGATGTGCAAAACTGATAGAGACATACCCCAAGCGACTTACAGCTGTAATCGCAGCAAAAGGTGGCGATACAAAGTATTAACTTAAGGGGGCTGAATAATTTTGCACACCCAATTTTTCAGTTTTTGATTTGTTAAAAAAGTTTGAAATATCCAATAAATGTCGTTCCACTTCATGATTGTGTCCCACTTGTTGTTGATTCTTCACAAAAAAAATACAGTTTTATATCTTTATGTTTGAAGCCTGAAATGTGGCAAAAGGTCGCAAAGTTCAAGGGGCCGATAACTTTCGCAAGGCACTATGTGTATATATATATATATATATACTGCTCAAAAAAATAAAGTGAACACTAAAATAACACATCCTAGATCTGAATGAATGAAACATTCTTATTAAATACTTTTTTCTTTACATAGTTGAATGTGCTGACAACAAAATCACACAAAAATTATCAATGGAAATCAAATTTATCAACCCATGGAGGTCTGGATTTGGAGTCACACTTAAAATTAAAGTGGAAAACCACACTACAGGCTGATCCAACTTTGATGTAATGTCCTTAAAACAAGTCAAAATGAGGCTCAGTAGTGTGTGTGGCCTCCACGTGCCTGTATGACCTCCCTACAATGCCTGGGCATGCTCCTGATGAGGTGGCGGATGGTCTCCTGAGGGATCTCCTCCTAGACCTGGACTAAAGCATCCGCCAACTCCTGGACAGTCTGTGGTGCAGTCTGTGGCGTTGGTGGATGGAGCGAGACATGATGTCCCAGATGTGCTCAATTGGATTCAGGTCTGGGGAACGGGCGGGCCAGTCCATAGCATCAATGCCTTCCTCTTGCAGGAACTGCTGACACACGCCAGCCACATGAGGTCTAGTATTGTCTTGCATTAGGAGGAACCCAGGGCCAACCGCACCAGCATATGGTCTCACAAGGGGTCTGAGGATCTCATCTCGGTACCTAATGGCAGTCAGGCTACCTCTGGCGAGCACATGGAAGGCTGTGCGTCCCCCCCAAAGAAATTCCACGCAACACCATGACTGACCCACCGCCAAACCGGTCATGCTGGAGGATGTTACAGGCAGCAGAACGTTCTCCACGGCGTCTCCAGACTCTGTCACGTCTGTCACGTGCTCAGTGTGAACCTGCTTTCATCTGTGAAGAGCACAGGGCGCCAGTGGCGAATTTGCCAATCTTGGTGTTCTCTGGCAAATGCCAAACGTCCTGCACGGTGTTGGGCTGTAAGCACAACCCCCACCTGTGGACATCGGGCCCTCATACCACCCTCATGGAGTCTGTTTCTGACCGTTTGAGCAGACACATGCACATTTGTGGCCTGCTGGAGGTCATTTTGCAGGGCTCTGGCAGTGCTCCTCCTTGCACAAAGGCGGAGGTAGCGGTCCTGCTGCTGGGTTGTTGCCCTCCTACGGCCTCCTCCACGTCTCCTGGTAGCGCCTTCATGCTCTGGACACTACGCTGACAGACACAGCAGACCTTCTTGCCACAGCTCGCATTGATGTGCCATCCTGGATGAGCTGCACTACCTGAGCCACTTGTGTGGGTTGTTGACTCCGTCTCATGCTACCACTAGAGTGAAAGCACCGCCAGCATTCAAAAGTGACCAAAACATCAGCCAGGAAGCATAGGAACTGAGAAGTGGTCTGTGGTCCCCACCTGCAGAACCACTCCTTTATTGGGGGTGTCTTGCTAATTGCCTATAATTTCCACCTGTTTCTATTCCATTTGCACAACAGCATGTGACATTTATTGTCAATCAGTGTTGCTTCCTAAGTGGACAGTTTGATTTCACAGAAGTGTGATTGACTTGGAGTTACATTGTGTTGTTTAAGTGTTCCCTTTATTTTTTTGAGCAGTGTATATATAGGTGAAGTCGAAAGTTTACATACACTTAGGTTGGAAACATTAACTCGTTTTTCAACCACTACACAAATTTCTTGTTAACAAACTATAGTTTTGGCAAGTCGGTTAGGACATCTACTTTGTGCATGACACAAGTAATTTTTCCAACAATTGTTTACAGACAGATTATTTCACTTATAATTCACTGTATCACAACTCCAGTGGGTCAGAAGTGTACATACACTAAGTTGACTGTGCCTTTAAACAGCTTAGAAAATTCCAGAAAATGATGTCATGGCTTTAGAAGCTTCTGATAGCTTCTGACATCATTTGAGTCAATTGGAGGTGTACCTGTGGATGTATTTCAAGGCCTAACTTCAAACTCAGTGCCTCTTTGCTTGACATCATGGGAAAATCAAAAGAAATCAGCCAGGACCTCAGGAAAAGGATTGTAGACCACATTTCTGCAACATTGAAGGACCCCAAGAACACAGTGGCCTCCATCATCCTTAAGTGGAGGAAGTTTGGAACCACCTAGACTCTTCCTAGAGCTGGCCGCACTGAACAATTGGGGGAGAAGGGCCTTGGTCAGGGAGGTGACCAAGAACCCGATGGTCACTGAGAGAGCTCCAGAGTTCCTCTGTGGAGATGGGAGAACCTTCCAGAAGGACAACCATCTCTACAGCACTCCACCAATCAGTCCTTCATGGTAGAGTGGCCAGATGGAAGGGGTGAAGGTTCACCTTCAGCACAATGACTCTAAACACACAGCCAAGACAACGCAATATTGGCTTTGGGACACGTCTCTGAATGTCCTTGAGTGGCCCAGACAGAGTCCCGACTTGAACCCGATCAAACATCTCTGGAGAGACCTGAAAATAACTGTGCAGCGACGCTCCCCATCCAACCTGACAGAGCTTGAGGGGATCTGCAGAGAAGAATGGGAGAAATTCCCCAAATACAGGTGTGCCACGCATGTAACGTCATACCCAAGAACACTTGAGGCTGTAATCGCTGCTAAAGGTGCTTCAACAAAGTACTGAGTAAGGGTCTGAATACTTATGTAAATGTGATATTTCAGTTTTTTATTTTTTATAAATTTGCTAAAGATTTTTTAAACTTTTTTTGCTTTGTCAATATGGTTTATTGTGAGAAATTAGATATTTCTGTATTTGTTTTTCAATAAATGTGCAAACATTTCTACTTACAAGTTTTCTCTTTGTCATTATTGTGTGTAGATGGGTGAGAAGAAAAAGAAAATGGAATTCCGGCTGTAACACAATGTGGAAAACGTCAAGGGGTCTGAATACTTTCCGAATGCACTGTAAATACAATAATATACACACACTTAAAATGGCATTCCAGTCTCCTTTTCACCTCATTTAACTCCTTATTTCCAAAAGGGACATCTCATTCGGTGGTTCAGGTAAATCATGACATGGCACAAGTGGGGGTTGGGCCTTTCCTCTTTTGTCCTCAATTGTTCCTAAAGCAAGGGGGGAAGTCGATGACATCATAGATTCACATCAGACCAAATCCTTGAATGCCCTACTCCTTGAAGTTTCCACTTGTCTAAAAAACAATTTTTTACTGTATTTATACTTTACTGTATTTATAGTATTTATAATTGGGATATCGCTTTTCAACAGTAAAAGTTAATAAATTGCAGGAGGATGTCTTTAAGGGTATACCAAAATAGTTTTTACACAACTGCAAACTTCAAGGAGTTGGTCTTATAGTGATGTCATTGGCCTCCCCCCGTGCTTGCGGGAACAACAGAAGAGGAAAGATCCCCACACACTTCTGCCATAGTTACAGTAGTGTGTATACAGTTTCGTACTGGGATTCCCATGGGAATCAAACCCACAGCCCTAGCGTTACAAGCGCCATGCTCTACCAACTGAGCCATACAGAACCACCTATTGAGCTGTGCCTTTTTGTTAACTAAATCAGGTGATAAATTAGCTGAAAATTAGCCTGGAGTGCGTCATATTTGCTGAGCAGCTTCCATTCTCGCAACTCCGTTAGGAAGGATGTCCAGAACTTTGCGGTGTCTGGGTGATATGATACACCATCCACAGAAGAATTACCATACTTGACCTTACACAAAGGGATATTCAGTGTCTTGGGCTTATTGCTGAACCTCCCCTGATCTATGCCTGTCTGAAAATGTATCTCAGACATGCTTTTAAAGCTCATTGGTGGCTTGAATCATTGTTTGACATTCACCCTCCAATTGAGGCACCATACAGACACAAGGGAAGTTGTTCTTATATCATGAGAACCACTTTTGCAAACACATGGCCCTCCTTGAACAATTTTTTAAAATGTTTTAAATTAAAATATTTTCTGCTGAACTTATTTCTATGTGAGACAGCTGGGGGTGTGAAGACCTTCACAATCAAAACTTTGTTTTTTATTACTTTCAGAAAAATTCTAAAAATATTTATTTTACTCTGAAAATGTTGATTAGGTTGTTTATTTCAGTGGGGGGAAATCCTAATTGAATCCATTTTTAGATTTAAATGTAAGGCTTAGAAATGTGAGAACAGCGCAAGGCTGTATAGACTTTCAGCACTGTATTTCATAGCTCCCAACAAGGAGACTTACCAGTGGATCGTTTTTAGACATAAACCTTTCATATAAACAATGCATAATGTAATAATAATGTTCAGTGTTTGTATGCAAGCCTGTACAGGGCAGGGTATGTTCTCACAATGTTACCAAGTGTTCATTGTAACTGCTGTTGAGCATTTCTTACATGCCAAGCATCTCTTCAACTTTTATCTAAACTGAAGAGGTCTCTCATACGAAGGGATAGCAAATATGTAAAACTCTCAAAAACATTACTCATGCAGTTTGTATTCTGTGGTAAACGTATGCTCTCAGGCAAAGTTCTGAAATTCACCTGCAAGTGTTACTACGGTCAGTTGCGGACTTACCATTTAGTCAATTGCTTGCGGGCCTCACATCAGGGGGCCTCGTTAATAAAAAAATTAGGAACTCAGTCGGGTCTCAATTTACCGTTGGGAGTTAGAATAGTAGAATACTTAAGGTTACAGTTTTTCTCATATCATTCACTGACAGTCACTCAATTAGCCCATGTCAGCTAACATTTTATAGTTTGCTAGGTAAATTGGTCTAGCCAGCGATCTAAACATTGTAATCATGGCTGAATTACTGACAGGGCACGAAGGGCGCATTTTGGGGAACCCCAACCTTCAACTCTCTTAGGGCCCACAAATGCTTGAGGTGGCTCTGGGCGGGGGGGCCTCACACTGGCATCTGCCTGGGTCTTCCAAATTACTTAATCTGCCCCTGTCTACAGTAGGTTGGGTGCCTACCAGGTGCTTAAAAGTATACCCCAATTGTTTATGCATCAACCTGTAGAGTAGCCTAATTAATTACACAGCATGTTATATGCTTTGAGTCCAGAGTTTAGGACAACTGGTGACTTTAGTATGGGAAATGTGTCCATTAAATTCCAATCATTTGTTATCCGAATGAGGAAATTACAGTAGGCTATCTATTTTCATTCCGCCGCTCAGGGCGCATCGGTGGCGCAACAGTGGATGAATGATGCTTTTGTTTGGGCTAATTATGTGTATCAGATACATCTAGCCTATTTAGATGGATGATTGTGGGCTGTAGATTTGTAAACTACCTATATAATTATCTGATAAAAGGGAAGCTATTTTCTGTGTGACTCCTTTTTTTTAAACTTGCCTTTTATACGCTAAATAAATAAAAAATACGCAAAACATGTCTAAAGTCAATTATGAATGTGTATTAGGCCTAAATAATGTTTTAAATTGCGATTAATTTGATTCGGCCTGTATCTCAAACACGCTATATGCTTTGTTTCTACAATATCTGAGTTTTTATCCACGATGATGAAATATTTCCAGACGAATAATTAGGTGGAGTAAAATGGCAGGAAACCTGGATTTATTGGTCAGTAGGCTACTGGATGCATAGCAATTATTGACATAATTGACATAGCAAGATAGAGTATAGACCTAATGGCTTTTTGATTTGATGCCAGACGTCAATTGCTGTTTCATGTCGTGATAAATAGATTAGACTGCTATTGCATCCTCTGTTCAGAAAGTTCATCCTCGACAATACATTGTTGATGTCTAGTTGGCAATATGTCAGTCGTAGGCAAGCTTGACGTACCCCATGTCCAGAGGCTATTCCTATCCGGGATTCCGGCTGAAATGAAAATAAACCCAAGACACTCCAGAAAGCGTTATCAGGGTGAGAGTCCCCTTTAGCACTGACTCCAGCGACAGAGAAGTGGGTTTGTTGTGGTTCCGTTCAATGTATCGTTTGCAGGTGATGCCAAGCATAGATAAAGAGCCGCCTGGCCCTGTCTTCTGTCTAGACTTGTGACTTTACAAGTGAAACTGGAATGATCACATCGCAAATCCATATGTGGAGGCCCATTCAATGAACAATTTGTCCTCGGTAGTGATTAACAGGCCGCAAATGCTTGAATTTGACCCGCTATGAGGCTGCTCCTTTATCCATTTTGAATAGCCAATACAATTAAATTGACAAGCCTACAAATTGGTTTGGTCTAACAACCCTAGCCATTTTCGGAAATAGTGTCCTCTAAACTGACATCAAATCATTTATTTTGAGTGTTTCGAAATTAATTTGAGATTATATTGGCCTATTATAAATCTCAGACGTTTTTCATCCTAAAAGTGACAATTTAAATTAGGCCTAAACCTACCATAAAGTGCTGAAATAGCCGTTTCATAAATACATAAAGTGATTTATTTTGTCAATTGAAATTTCGGTCAATATTTTAATGAATTACTGCAGAGATTTCGCATGCAGTTCATTAAACATGAAACAATTAATATGGGTTTATTAAGATTACCTGTCTTTCCTCACAATAAATAATAACTTACTTTTTCTTAAACGGCTCAAACAATTTCTCTCATCCACTTAATTACAATATTTTACAAGACTTGATATTCATAATCTCTAGAAATCATGCACTTCTATACAGACATGGGGCTCCATATGATCCCAACCCAGCATAGGAAATTTAGATGAAACTACAATGATGACCGTGTTGGCCACTATGGATAACGTTCTGATATGTTCATTATAAGTTAGCGGCTCATAATAAAGTGTAGATATAATCCTCACGTATGTCCAACCATGTAGGATCCGAGGCTCAAGGCTGCAAGGCTAGTTATAGGCCTTGGTTCGCACACTGGTACCTTGAAATTCATCTGATCCTGAACAATGCTGTGGACAGGTCCATCCGTGAAAAAAAATGGTATCCTCGTAGACAATTCCAACGACATTGTAGGTAAGATAAAAAATCATTTTCCTATCCATGCTGTGAGCTGGCCAGTTCTCATGCAGGACACGCGGGAGCATGCTGGGGTTCGAAGCGACCTGTTGGGCTGGTCTCACGTGTCCACCGGACTCGCTACCATGCTGTTCGGTGTGTCCGGCAACTGCGACGACAGGGAGGTCACATCACTGCCGGAGGAGTTACCCATGGAGCCCGATTCAGAAAAAGACACCTGCGATGAAAACAGGTGCTTAATTAGCCTTGTTTCCTAACCGATATTGCAACAAAAAAATGTTTATTGCATAGCCTATTAATATGGACCCTAAAGCCGATGCCACACGAAGCAATCTGGACGCAATGTATGTTGCTCCGTGTGTCTAAATTGCATTGCATAACAAAACAGAAATCAATCATATTTCATGCAACTGATTGTATGCAATGTCCAATCAGTGAGCAGAACTCATATCGTTCAGTTCCGGACTCCAACCAGTTGTCGTGTCAACACAGCTGTCAGTGTTGCTGAAAACCGAGACAGAAAATACATGCCAAATGGTGAATGTATAAAACAATTCTAGACATAATGGCTAGTCATGGGTTATGTACATGGTCTGGCAGACAATACATGTCATTTCAGAAGTGAACCCAGACCATTCTCTATCCAGTTTCAACTGAAATTGTTCAAAATGTACTGCACTGGCTAGTTAGCTAGCTTAGCTTATCCCTAGCTTGGTTAGCTAGCTAAATTAGCTATATTGTTAAAACATGGTTGGCAAATAGGCAACATTTTGGCTTGTTGCATGCCATTTCAATAGCGTTTGAATTGCTTAGTGTATCAGCAAAGTTGCTCTAGAGTCTAGAAGATGTCGCTTGCAGCTTGCATTGACTTGCTTAGTTAAATAGTTTTTTTTTAACCACATAAAAAGGAATTTACAACATAAAATGCGTCCAAATTGCTTCGTGTGAATCAAAGATTATTTAGGCCTATAATAATATGTATAGCCTATTACAGCCCATAATGTAAATCGATCAGCATTCGAATTTAATGAATAAAAGCATATATTTATTATTTAGAAATGTATTGAGTGAATAAAGCATCAGTGTCTAATCTGAATTGAGATTCAGAGATCGAGTGGATGGTGTTCAGCTCCGTGAATAAACGTTCATTTATTTCAAAATGATTGTGTGTGTGTGTGTGTGTGTGTGTGCCTAGAGTGTGCAGCTCTCTTTTTCTTTTTAATGTGGGTGCCTACCAACTGCTGGAAGGCGGGCTGGTCCAGATCACTCTGCAAGGCGAACTCGCTCAGGGCCTTCCATGGGGGCTGGTAAGTCTGCACCTCTACTGGGTTCCCTTGGACCGTGTTGTCGTGTCGAATTGGACTGCCTGCCACCAGAGGCGTACCCGTCAGTCCCTGAAGATTCTACAGAGAAAACGAAAATGTATCACAACAAACATCTCACCAGCATCTGGTTGTCTCAACATTTAAAGTGCAATATGCATGCATTGCATTCAACATTTTGGCACGCGCCATTAAATTACACCTTTATTTTTAGAAGACCGAAATATTTATGTTGTCTCAATAAGCTCACCGTTTTATCGCTGTGATGCTGTTGTTGAAGTTGCTTCATGAATATCGATCTCTTCTTGTCTTTACAACGTTTGTTCTGGAACCAAACTCTGATGACCCTTGGGCTAAGACCGGTCATCTCAACCAATTGTTCTTTCATAAGTGCGTCTGGTCTTGGGTTGGCATTGTAACAGGTCCGAAGGGTATGAAGCTGCTTCTCGTTTAATACTGTTCGCACCCGAGTGGTCTTCTCAGACTGCTTGTGGACGTGGTTCCGATGAGGAGGCTGTCGAACAGACACAGGATCTGTGGGACAAATATTCAAAAGGAAATACCTTTGAAAATTGAATTTCCACTGACTGATTCAAATTTAGAAATGAATCGAAAGGAAACATGGCTGATGATAACCACCTTCTCCCTATTCTGCTAATAATAGGCTAAGGTTGATACATGTCATTTCGTGATAGACCAATTAATAAGATGCTTTGTTAAACTTTTATTAAACCTATAGGCTATATGAGTTTGCATCTCCTTGCAAATAGGCTAGTAACTCCCCCCCCCCCCCCCCCCCCCCCAAAATGTATTACACTAAAAGAACGTTAATTATTTTTAAGTTGTAGAATTAGTCTTGTGTTTTGATCGAGGTCTTCTATTCTCTCTTTTTCTAACTTCACACCTACAAACTCTAAACGTTCAGTAGGCCTATATAGGCTAAATTACCACAAATATATCGACCATTGCAGAAAGTCAAAATGTTACCTTATTGTTTAAAAAAAATAGTCTAATAACTTAAACAACTTAATATATACAAACATCACCCAATAGGCTGTACTTTGTTTAGTCTACCAATGGGTGTCATTTAATAAACTAATAGGCTTAAAAGTCTGAAAACTTGCTCAATAAAAGGACAATTTTACAGACAAGAATCATTATTATTATTATTATCCTATTATTATGTTATATATTTTAGTTGTTATTAACGTTGTTATTAATATTATACTCTCGCGATTATTATTACCACCAATATTATTTTGCTGACCTGCAATATGAAGAGACCTGGAGTGAATCATTCCCGGACTGAGGGGACTTCCCGCTGAGGCCTGTTCCATCAGTAAACCATGATCAGCTCGACACAGCAGCTCCTCGTCCCGCAGAGAGAACTCATCCCCCGGCAGGAGATGCCTGCTGCACACGGAGCACCTAAAACACTCCATGTGGTACACGTTGTCACGAGCTCTCATCACTAGATCGCTGCTGCAGAAGCCAATGTTACAGTTTGCACATTTAATCCCAAATAATCTGAAAAGGACATAGGAATATGTCTTAATATGTTATAATGCATGGGCCTACAGCAGGAATGACTTCACGCATCCTTGCCTGATTTTAATGTCTATGATTAACTCAAATGTATTTCAACTATATAGCCATCAGCAACAAAAAATAATCAAAACAGTTTGGGAATTCATATTGTACCTACTAGGCCTATATATTACACACGTTTCGTTCCAAGCATAAAACATTAGACTCAAATCATCATAAAAACATGCTTACGATAAAACAAACTTTTTAATGTAATTTTTACAAAATAAACCAGAAACTTTGACTAGCCTATTGTCTCTCATATAGATATTTTTTTGCATTAATGTCAACAAGCTTCTCACACAGTTCCACTTTCTTGTACAGTAACTAAATCAAATCACAATTTTGGCATTTGGAAATTCCAAAGCTCTGAAATCATGTTAGTGAGGAAAGTTAGTCAACTCCTACCTTACATAATCTCTTTTGCAGTATGTCTTGCCATCTCGGACGAAGCAAGTGCACGTCTCATCCAGGTACTGACTGCATTCCGCGCACTTCAGACACGCAGCATGCCACTCCAGGTCCGGGGCGACCCGCAGGATGTACTGGTCGTGGATCTGACTCCCACAGCCCACACACATTGCGATTCCAGACTTCTCTGTGGAATGCACATTGTATATTTATGCTACCACCACGTACACCCATGTAATCCCCCTGACATACTCGCTAAATCCCCGCATGTGTTGTGTCTACTCTGTAGTCTGTCAATACATTTTGTCCTGTTCTGTCATCCTTGTCATTTCCTGAATGAATTTCCTACGCTTAAAACTGATCATAGATCTCTACTAAGATGTATTCATATCACCATTACCAACGATAAAGGCCTTGCTTTCGATTCACTGGGTCTGTTTAACGCTAAACATATGCATAGGATTGTACGTACAATGTTCCAATAGTAGCCCAATATGACTAATTATCAAATCAATCTTAAATGTGCCTGGGTCAAAGTAAAAAAAGAGAGACACAAATGTTTACTTACTTTTGGAATGATCCCCCATATCACCCAAGAAAGAAGAATTGAATATAATATCCACCATACAGGAGGGATAGTGCAGGCCTATAGCTGAAGAAATGGAGTGGGAGACTGCCCCGTCCCGTTCCTGGCTGACAACTTCTATTCCTCGAGTGAGAGGTGGGAAGAGAGCAATGTCCCACGCGTACAGTGACGTCACATGCAAACCTGGACCTCTGTGCGTTTGGGGAGGGGTAAATTATGCGAAACAATACTAGATCAACATTGTTTTTTGTCCAAGCCAGCGTTTGCTTTTTTGTTTGAAAATAATGAAAGTGGAAGAAAGTTCTAAAGGTAATTAAAAGCCATTAGAAAATGAAATGTCATTTTGTATTTTTGAAAATACTATTTTTGCATGATAAGACACATTTAATTAAACTAAAAACATTTTATTTTCTAAACATACATTTAATTACACACATATGTTGAGTGGAAAGTGAAACTTTATTGTTATGATTATGCTTCTAAACTTATTATTGTGATAATGAATATGGTGATGATGATGATGATGATGATTATTTATAATATTCTTAATATTCTTATTTGTATTCTTATTATTTTTCCTGGTGATAATACATTATTAAAAAATATGCATTGCAAAAGCATATTGAAAGCCTTGGTTTCAAAGGGTAAGATAAGAATAGAGACCTCATAGAGAAAGAACTATGAGAGTGTTCTATGAGTGAGCCCTCTACTGGAAAATGAGCAGAAAGGTCAATTTTGTTGTTTATGTTTTGAATAACAGCTACATTATTTCAGCAATATTATTATGTAGTCAAATTGTGAAAAGCAAACAAAATCCATCCATAATAGTAAATGGCGAAGCTATTTTGACATGCATTTCCTGAACTAACTACTCAAATAAATGTTTCCATTCTGCAATATTGTATAATCCTAATTCAAATTCGATTAGTATTGTCCGAATATATAAATCAATGAATCTTTAGATACCGTTTTCAGTACGTTTTAAGACACGTTTTGAAATGGAAAATCCATCCATTTTTGTGCATGTGCAATAAATAAATACATTATCGCAAAGAAATGCATGATATCAGATTACCTACCGGTTTATTTGTTCAAGATGTCTTTATTCAAAAGGCCATGTGGCAACATCAACCTTCTCCTGAAAATCAAACTGCGACTGTGTCTCGAACCTCACCTTTGACATTGACCCTCACCCCAGATACAAATACAGATACAAATTATTTTAAGTTACAAATCGTAATTAGGATAAAGGGATGTCGATGTCGTCCAGAAAACAATGAATCCAAAAAAAAGCTACATATTTTTTTATTTGAAGCATTCTTCAAGTTTGATTCCAAAGCTGTTTAAAGAAATAAACATTTAGCATAAAAGTTGCACTAGAAATGGATAGGCTATAAGCAAACGTTAACCAATCATTATGATTGCCCTAATCGAATAAATGCTTTATATTTCAACGCAATTGCATTTATAGACATATAGGCCAGTTAATCACTAAACAAAACTCAAAAATGGAATAGGCTATATAGAATAAATTGCAATTCAAACCGCAAATCTGTCTAATTTGAGTTGGCAATGCATAACTATTGTTTATGAAAATCATAATTTAGTTTTGTGAATGGCTACTTAATCTTTATTTGTTACATGTTCATGAATGACATCCATCCCACCCTGAGACGTTTAAATATAACGTCTTCATAGGCTGCCTATTTTTTTTAAATGTATCATTTATTTCGTTATTCATTTGGCCTAGATAGTTTAAAAGTCTAATTCCTACAATCATTTATACATTTATTCATCACGATCTAGACATGTCCCAAGACTGCAATCAAACATTCAAGACACACAGCTCACTGGGCAGAGACATCAGTTGAAGGTCTAGTTTTGATTTACATTTGCTGAGTTGTGAACTAACGTGACTTCAACGTGAAATCAACAAAACAAATGTTACCATGTCGTTGGATTTAGGAAATGCAAATCCAATCAGTTTTCAATGTTGACTCAACTTCATCACGTATATTTATTTGGTTTAAATGATGTGGAAACAACGTTTTTTTAATTTATGTTTTACCATTGGGCATGAAAAATAGCTTACAGTTTAAGATCTAAGATAAGACTAAGCGTTTGCCTGGGTGAAAATGTCTCCCTTATTGCACTTACCCAGTAAACATGTCCACATTGGCACGATGTGGGCTCAATGCGGGCTCAAATATTGGCCCCATGTAGGCTGCCAACATTGGCCTCTGCACCTTTGCTGTTTAACAGGAATTTATATATTTATTGTTTATTTCTGACACTTAATTCAATGCATAAACTGTATAATGTTCAATGGTTTAAGGTATTCAGGAAACATGATACATTGTATCAGAAATACAGCCAAGTTGTTGCTATCATACACAGGTCTATAATTTATATACCATAAGTAATAGACCTACATAGTTTCTCATATGTCATATGCACGTATTTAAGTATTTTTAAAGACTCCATCATTGTACAAGATTAAACAAAACTGGGCATCAGAACACAACAGAACCCTTAAATTGGAAGTTGAATGACACTCAGTAATGGTTGCAAAACAAGAACTATGTGCAAACCATGGCCCCCAAATATTCTAATGAGCCACCGCCTTCAGCTGGGCTTGGTGTGTGCTAGCCGGTGCTGCAGAGGAGGCTGGTGGGAGGAGCTACAAGAGGACGAGCTCATTGTAATGGCTGGACGGGTATAAATGGAATAGTGTCAAACATATCAAACATATGAAAACCACGTTTGACTCTGTTCCATTTATTCCATTCCAGCCATTACAACGAGCCCATCCTCCTATAGTTCCTCCCACCAGCCTCAACTGCCGTGCTGGGCTTGGTGTGGGTTAGCCTGTGTTGGGCTTGTTGTGGCTGGTGTGGGCTTGGTGTGACCTTGGTGTGGGCTAGCCAGTGCCCAACTTGCCCACTGAATAACCATAGGGGCCAATGGGGTAATGTTTGCTGGGTATGGTCTAGGGCAGGGTTTCCCAAACTTGGTCCTGGGGCCCACACTGGGCGCACGTTTTGTTTTTTTCCCTAGCACTATCAAAGCTTGATGATGAGTTGGTTATTTAAATAAGCTGTGTAATGCTAGGGCAAAAAACAAAATGTGCACGCAGGGGGTGCCCCAGGACCCAGTTTGGGAAACCCTGTTCTAGGGCAGGGATGGGCAACTTTGATGGGGATGGGTGCCACAAAAAATCTGAACTCATTATAAGGGTCTGCAGTGGCTTACAGGTCTATCGAAATCAAATCAAATCAAATTGTATTTGTCACATACACATGGTTAGCAGATGTTAATGCGAGTGTAGCGAAATGCTTGTGCTTCTAGTTCCGACAATGCAGTAATAACCAACAAGTAATCTAACTAACAATTCCAAAACTACTGTCTTATACACACAAGTGTAAGGGGATAAAGAATATGTACATAAAGATATATGAATGAGTGATGGTACAGAGCGGCATAGGCAAGATACTCAATACCATCTACTGTACAGTATATACATATGAGATGAGTATGTAAACAAAGTGGCATAGTTAAAGTGGCTAGTGATACATGTATTACATAAAGATGCAGTAGATGATATAGAGTACAGTATATACGTATACATATGAGATGAATAATGTAGGGTTTGTAAACATTATATTAGGTAGCATTGTTTAAAGTTGCTAGTGATATATTTTACATCATTTCCCATCAATTCCCATTATTAATGTGGCTGGAGTTGAGTCAGTGTGTTGGCAGCAGCCACTCAATGTTAGTGGTGGCTGTTTAACAGTCTGATGGCCTTGAGATAGAAGCTGTTTTTCAGTCTCTCGGTCCCAGCTTTGATGCACCTGTACTGACCTCGCCTTCTGGATGATAGCGGGGTGAACAGGCAGTGGCTCGGGTGGTTGTTGTCCTTGATGATCTTTATGGCCTTCCTGTAACATCGGGTGGTGTAGGTGTCCTGGAGGGCAGGTAGTTTGCCACCGGTGATGCGTTGTGCAGACCTCACTACCCTCTGGAGAGCCTTACGGTTGTGGGCGGAGCAGTTGCCGTACCAGGCGGTGATATAGCCCGCCAGGATGCTCTCGATTGTGCATCTGTAGAAGTTTGTGAGTGCTTTTGGTGACAAGCCGAATTTCTTCAGCCTCCTGAGGTTGAAGAGGCGCTGCTGCGCCTTCTTCACGATGCTGTCTGTGTGGGTGGACCAATTCAGTTTGTCTGTGATGTGTATGCCGAGGAACTTAAAACTTGCTACCCTCTCCACTACTGTTCCATCGATGTGGATAGGGGGGTGTTCCTTCTTCTGTTTCCTGAAGTCCACAATCATCTCCTTAGTTTTGTTGACGTTGAGTGTGAGGTTATTTTCCTGACACCACACTCCGAGGGCCCTCACCTCCTCCCTGTAGGCCGTCTCGTCGTTGTTGGTAATCAAGCCTACCACTGTTGTGTCGTCCGCAAACTTGATGATTGAGTTGGAGGAGTGCGTGGCCACGCAGTCGTGGGTGAACAGGGAGTACAGGAGAGGGCTCAGAATGCACCCTTGTGGGGCCCCAGTGTTGAGGATCAGCGGGGTGGAGATGTTGTTGCCTACCCTCACCACCTGAGGGCGGCCCGTCAGGAAGTCCAGTACCCAGTTGCACAGTTGCTACGTTTCCCTCTTTTACGAAGTCATTTTTTTGGGTCGCCGGCTGGGATCCATTCCGTTGTCCTGGGTGAAAGGCAGAACACAGGATCCGCTTCGCGAAAGTCATATTCTTGGTCGTACTGATGGTGAGTTGACGCTGCTCTTATATTCAGTAGTTCTTCTCGACTGTATGTAATGAAACCTAAGATGACCTGGGGTACTAATGTAAGAAATAACACGTAAAAAAACAAAAAACTGCATAGTTTCCTAGGAACGCGAAGCGAGGCGGCCATCTCTGTCCATACCCACACATGCAGTCAGAGCTGGCCCTAGCCTTTCTGGGGCCCTAAGCAAAATATTATCTGGCCTCTTGGTGGACTGTGTTGGGCTTGTTGTGGGCTAGCCAGTGCTGGGCTAGTGTGGGCTTGGTGTGACCTTGGTGTGGGCTAGCCCGTGCTCACCTTGCCCACCGTATACCCATGAGGCCAATGGGGTTATGGTTGCTGGGCATGGTCTAGGCTACTACGGATTGGTTACATCTCTCCAACCTACATGTATGGCTAAAGTCATTTATGGCAAAGCAAGAACTGGCCCCGAACCAGTTATCACATTTTATTTGGTGTGCATCGTCTTGCCCGGTTCCATGTCGGTCCCTTTACTCTTCTCATAGAACTTAGTAGCCACATTGGCTACTCATTGAAATTAGTATATTTATAGATCTGGATTAAATGGATATGCATAATGATTTTGTTGGTGACAATAGAAGGCCTATCTAGTTTTCCCTGGGTTGTGCCGTGGCGGAGATCTTTGTGGGCTATACTTGGCCTAGTCTCAGGATGGTAAGTTGGTGGTTGAAGATATCCCTCTAGTGGTGTGGGGGCTGTGCTTTGGCAAAGTGGGTGGGGTTAAATCCTTCCTGTTTGGCCCTGTCTGGGGGTGTCATCGGATGGGGCCACAGTGTCTCCTGACCCCTCCTGTCTCCTGGCCACAGTGTCTCCTGGTGGTTGAAGATATCCCTCTAGTGGTGTGGGGGCTGTGCTTTGGCAAAGTTGGTGGGGTTATATCCTTCCTGTTTGGCCCTGTCCGGGGATGTCATCGAATGGGGCCACAGTGTCTCCTGACCCCTCCTGCCTCAGCCTCCAGTATTTATGAGGCAGTAGTTTATGTGTCGGGGGGCTAGGGTCAGTTTGTTATATCTGGAGTACTTCTCCTGTCCTATCCGGTGTCCTGTGTGAATTTAAGTATGCTCTCTCTAATTCTCTCTATCTTTCTCTCTCTCGGAGGACCTGAGCCCTAGGACCATACCTCAGGACTACCTGGCATGATGACTCCTTGCTGTCCCCAGTCCACCTGGCCGTGCTGCTGCTCCAGTTTCAACTGTTCTGCCTGTGATTATTATTATTTGACCATGCTGGTAATTTATGAACATTTGAACATCTTGGCCATGTTCTGTTATAATCTCCACCCGGCACAGCCAGAAGAGGACTGGCCACCCCACATAGCCTGGTTCCTCTCTAGGTTTCTTCCTAGGCTTTGGCCTTTCTAGGGAGTTTTTCCTAGCCACCGTGCTTCTACACCTGCATTGCTTGCTGTTTGGGGTTTTAGGCTGGGTTTCTGTACAGCACTTTGAGATATCAGCTGATGTAAGAAGGGCTATATAAATTAATTTGATTTGATTTTGTTCACACCCACCTACCCAGTCATCATGGACCCGAAGGCTACAGGGTGACAGGGTGAAGGACGGTCATCACTATCTTCTATAGACACAAAGTCATTTGTACAATTTATCTTCATAAAATGTGATTTTAAACCTAACCCTAACCTCACTGATAACTTTACGCCTAACCCTAACCTTAAATCAAGACCAAAAATAAGCTGTTGAATCTGACTTTGTTGCCATGGAAGCTACTTGTGGAGACCGTGGTCTCTGAAATAAAATTGTATTCTGCTCCCACCTAAAACGGAAGTGATTTTAGTCCATCCCACAGTTTTGTCTCGCGAGAACATTCTACAGCTGTCAGAGTTCGTTCGAAGTAAAGTAAAGTAGCATTTGGCAACATCGAATAGCAGGGTCCAAGATGCTTAGAGCTGTCAACAAAACACATTTCAAACAGTTGGTAAGTACACGATAGACGCATATGATTATATTATATTAACTAGCTAAGTAACTTGCTATTTATTCGCAATGTGGCAAATGCAAATCAGCACAATGTCGCTGGTGCCTAATAGACAGTTAACGTTAGCTAGCAAGGAAGCTAGCCAGTCAACTAGCTAACTTAGCTTACTCGTTAGCTAGCTGTGCCCAATTAACGAAATGGCATAGATTTTTTTTCTCTATATTCATAAAAATGAAATAAATCGATTGCCACAGTTTGAACATCTGATCATAGTTGATGGCACAGCTAGCGTCCTTAGCTAGCTGAAAATAGCTAGCAGTTAGCTAGCTTACTTATGCAACCTCATAAACAATCACTTAAGAAACTAACAAAAAATGGCCATGCAATGATTTTAAAGACATTGAAGCACCATTTCAATAACGACAATAATTTCATGTACACTAAATCTATTATACATGTATTGTGCTGTGACGTTGTCTAGACTGCTGTGAATGACCTCTACTCTAGAAACTGTCATTCAGACACAGGTTCAGATAGAGCAGCTGGTACTGTCATGTTTTAGCTTGGTGAAATGCTTGCTACTCCCTGTCAAAGGTTGTATAAGCCCATGTCTAGCTCTGATGTTATGTCAGATTGTTTACAGAAGGGTTTCACAGCTCCCTCCTCCCCTCGGGTGATGTTATGTACTAGTTCACACTTTCTGCTATAACTGACCTCCAATAAATAACCCACTAGATGTTGCTTTCCCCAACAAGCTACATCTGAACAGAACCAGTTATTGGACTATCCAAAATGCTGTCATATTATTCATTGCTATTAATCATGGGTGTTTAAGTTTGATAGGCATTAGAACCATGTAATCAAGGCCGGCTCATCCATTAGGCAGACACATAACACCTCACATAATTCTACCTAAATACAATGAAAACTTCTCTCACCCAGTGGCATATGGGCTATTTAGGTGAGCGCTGATGCCGCCCCATGAGGAGCGCTGCCCACTTTGCCAAAGTCAGGGACGCAAAATATGTATCTTATCCATGCCCAGCACGCCTCTCCAGGGTGCTGTTGGAGAGACACAGCGCTGCGGCTCTCCACCAACGCTCAAATCATCTAACATAAATCATGTAGCCATAGGCTAGTACACTTTCTACTATGTGGTGTTTCTGTAGCTTAGACTGGAGATCTTATTACTGACAATGTTAAGAGACACTTTTTATTTTTACATAATGCACATGTACACTCCCATCAAATAGCCTAAATGTCACCCTTTCAAATACAAACGTGCTTCGATTTGAATATGACTTTACATAAAAACAGGACAGGTCAAAATAAAATGGACAATATGGAATGAAATTAGCCTACTCACGACTGCTGTCCGGGAGTTTAACTCTGTGGGCTAAATTGTCATGAATTAGTGATTTCAATTGTACATTCATACATTTTTGACGAGCTGATCATAGCGAAGAAGAAAATGCTTCCTCATTTCTCACTGTGTAAACATATAGATTCTCATTGCAAATAGGCTCAGAATAACTCCTGGTAAACTTGGGTAGCTGATATGCAGATATTAAATAGCCAAAATGATTAGGCCTGGTCTTAGGCCATGGTTATGAATCAGACGGTAACTGTATGACATGGATGGGCATTCATAAAATTGCATTACAGGCCGACACTGTAGGCTACACTATTCTAGTTTTGCGGGATAAGAGGAGGGAAGCAGAATCGCCAGGACTGGGGCTGAGTGTTATGTTAATGTTATGTCCTATTTACTGAAAATATATTTTCCCCATAGTCTGGTCTCCTCCAGAGGTTTCAAAGCACCTTGGTGGTGGCAGAACACAACAATGACAAGCTGACTCCCATTACGCTGAATGCTATCACTGCAGCCAAGAAACTGGGAGGAGATGTGTCCTGTTTGGTTGCTGGAACAGACTGTACAAAGGTAAGTTAAAATCGTGGGTTTGATCATCAGACTAATAACCTGTTGAAAATGGATGATATCCAGACCTACACTGTTAGTGTTTTTCTTCAAGGGATTGTTTTGCTGTATATTTATAATCTGTTCAGGTTGCACAGGAAATCAGCAAAGTCCTGGGTGTGAAGACAGTTTTGATTGCTCAAAATGATGCTTACAAAGGATCTCTGCCAGGTATGTATATCCACAATGTGAAGCAGATGCATCCGACAGATTCACTGAAGCTGTAAATGAGTTGGAAGTTTTACTTCTATGTAAAGTTAGTATGTTAAATTTGAGGGTTATTTTCTGTCAATTTGCATGTGGTGTTAACTGCAACTTGCATGCATGTCTTTCCATAGAAGCGTTGACTCCACTTATCCTGGCAACCCAGAAGCAGTTCAACTTCACCCATATTTGTGCTGGAGCATCTGCCTTTGGGAAAGTAAGCTTATAACACCTTTATATACATAGCTTCAGTGAGGTCATTTGTTACTCCTCAGCAAGCTGTCTGCCTGCTGATGATTTCATATAATGGATTTAAGGCTAGTGTAAAAAAAACATAGCTGTTATCAGTATGCTGTGTTTTTCAATCATGGTTTCTGGAAGTTATTTGTGGGGCATCTTTGGCTGATTGTTACAGATTGCCTTGTATCCCTGCTTATTTACCATCCTGTCTTTTGTAGAACCTGCTGCCCAGACTGGCTGCCAAGTTGGATGTTGCTCCTATTTCAGACATCATCGAGATCAAATCCCCTGACACCTTTGTCAGAACCATCTATGCTGGTAACTAGCTTTTTGTGAACGTGTTACAGTATATTTGAACTTTTGAAACCTATTGTCCCCCACCCCCCCAAGCCAACCTAAGATGGCGTTCATATTTATTGACCACATTATAAATCACCAATGCAGTTTATGCTGCTTTAGATTTTTCTTTGGTACTCTATATGGATCTTGTTTGAAATGATTATGGGAAACCATGTCAATTTCTAACTGCGTTTGGGACTGCTCTAACAAATTAGTCCAGTAACTCACCACTTCTCCATGTACACAGTACTTACATGTACCATAGAGAACAAGTTTGTTTATAAATCTAAAGCTAAATCAACTTTTCGGCAATACCAGCTTTGATTAGATCCCAAAAGCCTAATTTTTCAATAGCACTAATGAGCTATGAATAAATCAAAATGATCCACTTCAACCTTTGCTGTTTGTCATGTCCAAATAGGTCTTATGGAAAACTCATGGTGTACCTTGAGCCCAGAAGATATTTTATCTTTTAGACTATTTGTGTGAAATTAATTTTCTATTTTAATTCCCAGTTGTCATCAAAAGAGTTGCATGTGGTCGTTACAAAACTGAACATCACTGTTGTTTGTCTCATTCACAGGAAATGCTCTCAGCACTGTCAAGTCTAATGACAATGTCAAGGTTTTCACTGTCAGAGGGACCTCCTTTGAGCCCGCTGAGGTGGAGGGAGGCAGTGCTACATCAGAGGAAGGTAGCTCCAGTACTAACCATGCACTGATACACACCCGAAAATCACACATACAAAAGCCATTGTTCTTGTTTATCATTCTAAAATAAAAAAACAAATTTCCTGGCTGGATAACATATTTGTCAGGGTATAGTTAAAAGCAAGGAGACATGAGACAGTTTGTCCTTGAGATGCAGTTTATTTAATATGATCCTCTGATGTTTCCTCATGTGTTGTTGTTTGTTTATTTCAGTTGCTGCGTCCACTCCTGATGGGATGTCCGAGTGGCTGGAAGCGTCCTTGACCAAGAGTGACCGTCCAGAGCTGACCAGTGCAAAGGTTGTGGTGTCCGGAGGTGAGAGACACCTAACTTCATGCTATTTGCTTTTACTTGACAAATTAATTGATGTGTATGCCAAATGTTTAAAGAAATCATTACTGTCTTGCCCTTCTTTTAGGAAGGGGCCTGAAGAGTGGAGACAACTTCAAGCTGCTGTATGACCTTGCTGACCAAATGAATGCCGCAGGTAAGTGTGCGATTAGAATGAGTCTTTGAATGTTGACCTGCATATACAAATGCAAGTTCTGCATTTGAATACGTAGCTAGGTCTTCATCCAATTGGTGACAGACTTTCATGCAAATGCTCTCGAATCCGCATAAAGAAAACATGTGCATTTTCACCAAATAGATTCTTTGCGGATAAAAATCAGTGCGTGATGATGTAGTGCACACACATTTCATGGTACCGAATAAAAATCTTAAGTTTAATATGTTTCCATCGCTTTTCCAATTCTACCGATAGTTTTGTCACAAACTGTTGCATTAAATAGCAAATGTGCCTACTCTGGTCTTAGCACCTGTACTCCAGCCAACAGCTGGCAGATAGTGTTGGTAGGCTGTGCTGCTAGGTTAGTCTACATGAGATTATTATGGATAACATATTATGGATAGAATATTTTTATTTGTCAAATGGCAGTCAAGCATCGATCATCATGTCACCAGAATAAGACCCTCAATATTTATTGGAAAGGAGCATCAAGATCACCATCCACTGTCACCACCCTGTGAAGTTCATCATCACTTATTTAATCTGTAGCCTAATAAACTGCATGGTTTCCCGAGTCGTAGTGGTAGGACCACACACCATATGATTGTTATTATATCAATATTTGCGCATAAAGGCACTGCCATTTCTCACATAATGAATTTTACCGACACAAAAAGATGTCGAACGAACAAATGATCTGTCGGCATTTGTACAATTTTACCGAAGTGTCCTGTTACCATCATAGCTGTCGTGATTTTTTTTATACGGTAAGACTTTACAATTAAGATATTGGTGAAGAAATTTGATTGACAGCAGTAAAGTAGGTTTGAATTGATTCTCCCCACAGTTGGTGCTTCCAGAGCTGCTGTGGATGCTGGATATGTCCCCAATGACATGCAGGTTGGACAGACTGGCAAGATCGTGGCCCCCGTAAGTGACAAACTCTAGATCATTTAACATTCATCCTATTCTTTGATAGGTAATGTTGTGCTCACAATGGTGGATTCTGTATTAATAGTGCACAATTATTCAAGATAAACCTTTTGTGGAAACATGGGTGTATACTTACAACAAAATAAATCTGAAAATGCGTAGATATATTTTCTGAGTTACCCAGCCAGTATTGATTATTGTGCAAGTTGCCTGCAGCTTGACAAAGGCCTGTTACTTTAGATGCAAACACAATTTCTTGAATTCAGTGTTCTAAAGATGGATCCCTTAGCCCCTTTTAAAAAGGTTAAATTCCCATTATCCGGTTCAGATGGGATATCCCAGCTGTGATTATCCACACATTTGAAATGTAGTTAATGGCACATTTATGCACCTAAATGATTTAGCTGATCCATTAGAGAGCAGAGCACAGTGCAGTGGGTATCTGCTCAGAGCCACAGACCAGGCCATTCTGCCCAAATTGGATTTTGCTAATGTTTTGACAAGCTTGTCACATTTGGGCTTAAAGCCCATTTATTGTTTTTGTTTTGTTTATGAAACATACTCTGCTATACTATCGCTCGTGCAATGATATGCAATGATGTCTGAGGGGAAAAAACAGTGTTCGTTGTTTGAAGTAACACCATTGTCACAAACGGATGTGGCAGTTTCACCATTACGGATTCCAGCTTTAATGTATTAAATCAAATTTTAATGGCAGTATTTTTATCCTGCTCATATTTGTCAGTCAGTTAGTCATAGTCCTCATGCAAACCATTCAGAGGATTCAAGTATTAAATGGTCATTTTTGATCGCTACCTTCCGGCATTGTTAGGACAGAAGAACGATGTCAAAAAAGTGTCATATAAGTGTTAATGTCTGTCTGACATCTTTTTTATTTGACAAATGTCCCCTTGAATAGCACAACTGTGTTCCTTCTTGTTATGTGTATTTGAATGATCCACTTTTGACAGGAGGAATATTTAGCTAATCAACTATTTGCAGGCTTTAAATAGTAGTTATATCCACTAATGAACTGCTCCAGTTATAGTTTTTCTGAAATGATATTTGACATTTAGTGTTTGTCAGTATGTATTCATAGCTTTTGCATATTTACAGTGGGGCAAAAAAGTATTTAGTCAGCCATCAATTGTGCAAGTTCTCCCACTTAAAAAGATGAGAGGCCTGTAATTTTCATCATAGGTACACTTCAACTATGACAGACAAAATTAGGAAATAAAATCCAGAAAATCACATTGTAGGATTTTTAATGAATTTATTTGCAAATTATGATGGAAAATAAGTATTTAGTCACCTACAAACAAGCAAGATTTCTGGCTCTCACACCCTGTAACTTCTTCTTTAAGAGGCTCCTCTGTCCTCCACTTGTTACTTGTATTAATGGCACCTGTTTGAACTTGTTATCAGTATAAAAGACACCTGTCCACAACCTCAAACAGTCACACTCCAAACTCCACTATGGCCAAGACCAAAGAGATGTCAAAGGACACCAGAAACACAATTGTAGACCTGCACCAGGCTGGGAAGACTGAATCTGCAATAGGTAAGCAGCTTGGTTTGAAGAAATCAACTGTGGGAGCAATTATTAGGAAATGGAAGACATACAAGACCACTGATAATCTCCCTCGATCTGGGGCTCCACGCAAGATCTCACCCCGTGGGGTCAAAATGATCACAAGAACGGTGAGCAAAAATCTCAGAACCACACGGGGGGACCTAGTGAATGACCTGCAGAGAGCTGGGACCAAAGGAACAAAGCCTACCATCAGTAACACACTACGCCGCCAGGGACTCAAATCCTGCAGTGCCAGACGTGTCCCCCTGCTTAAGCCAGTACATGTCCAGGCCCGTCATAGGTACACTTCAACTATGACAGACAAAATGAGAAAAAAAAATCCAGAAAATCACATTGTAGGATTTTTAATGAATTTATTTGCAAATTATGGTGAAAAATAAGTATGTGGTCAATAACAAAAGTTTATCTCAATACTTTTTCATTGCCAACAAAGGGTATATAACAGAGGTCAAACGTTTTCTGTAAGTCTTCACAAGGTTTTCACACACTGTTGCTGGTATTTTGTCCCATTCCTCCATGCAGATCTCCTCTAGAGCAGTGATGTTTTGGGGCTGTTGCTGGGCAACACAGACTTTCAACTCCCTCCAAAGATGTTCTATGGGTTTGAGATCTGGAGACTGGCTAGGCCACTCCAGGACCTTGAAATGCTTCTTATGAAGCCACTCCTTCGTTGCCCGGGCGGTGTGTTTGGGATCATTGTCATGCTGAAAGACCCAGCCACGTTTCATCTTCAATGCCCTTGCTGATAGGTTTTCACTCAAAATCTCACGATACATGGCCCCATTCATTTTTTTCCTTTACACGGATCAGTCGTCCTGGTCCCTTTGCAGAAAAACAGCCCCAAAGCATGATGTTTCCACCCCCATGCTTC
Source organism: Oncorhynchus mykiss (assembly GCF_013265735.2). Classification (NCBI taxonomy): domain Eukaryota; kingdom Metazoa; phylum Chordata; class Actinopteri; order Salmoniformes; family Salmonidae; genus Oncorhynchus; species Oncorhynchus mykiss. Next base: position 73,149,776 of record NC_048566.1, on the reverse strand, counting down.
ACAGTAGGTATGGTGTTCTGTGGATGCAACTCAGCATTCTTTGTCCTCCAAACACGACGAGTTGAGTTTTTACCTAAAAGTTATATTTTGGTTTCATCTGACCATATGACATTCTCCCAATCTTCTTCTGGATCATCCAAATGCTCTCTAGCAAACTTCAGACGGGCCTGGACATGTACTGCCTTAAGCAGGGGGACACGTCTGGCACTGCAGGATTTGAGTCCCTGGCGGCGTAGTGTGTTACTGATGGTAGGCTTTGTTACTTTGGTCCCAGCTCTCTGCAGGTCATTCACTAGGTCCCTAGTGTGGTTCTGGGATTTTTGCTCATCGTTCTTGTGATCATTTTGACCCCATGGGGTGAGTTCTTGCGTGGAGCCCCAGATCGAGGGAGATTATCAGTGGTCTTGTATGTCTTCCATTTCCTAATAATTGCTCCCAGGTGTCTTTTATACTGATAACAAGTTCAAACAGGTGCCATTAATGCAGGTAACGAGTGGAGGACAGAGGAGCCTCTTAAAGAAGAAGTTACAGGTTTGTGAGAGCTTGTTTGTAGGTGACTAAATACTTATTTTCCATCATAATTTGCAAATAAATTCATTAAAAATCCTACAATGTGATTTTCTGGATTTTTTTTCTCCTCATTTTGTCTGTCATAGTTGAAGTGTACCTATGATGAAAATTACATGCCTCTCTCATCTTTTTAAGTGGGAGAACTTGCACAATTGGTGGCTGACTAAATACTTTTTTGCCCCACTGTATGTATATCAAAGAATCGTCACACTAGCATTCAGTAGCCTAAAGTCTTTATAAGACTGTCTTCACCCTACTGTCCTGACGTTTACAGACAGTGTGCCGCTGTATTGTTTATGTAATCTAAGCTGTGGGGTGTCATGCCTGAGCAACGTTTCAGACGAGTACCACATTCGGATAACAGCTTGGCAACGGAGCTGCCAGGTTGTCATGTTGCGGTCTTTTGTTGTTTTTTATCGGCTAACAATAGCATCACCACAGTTGAACGACTAGCTACCAATACAATCATGTTCCTTGCAGGGAGTTGCTTTCACACCTGTGGGAATGCTGGGTGTGAAATAGTAGGCTGAAACAGTGCTTTATGCTATTTTTAGCAACACCACAGCAGGTAGCCCTGTCTAGCCTTCTAATTGAAAATGCAAAGCTGCTAGAAGAGCTTAAAGAGACTAACTCTGAGAAGATTCTCCAAATAGGTTAGACATTGGACTCTTTTTAGTACCTTTTTTGTTTTAATATTTTTGTATGTACTCTGATCTTTCCATACAGTGATACTACAACATGTTTTGTGGTCATTCTATCTCTGCAAGGACAGTACACTTGCTGGATAGGACAGTGCCTCTCATGGTGAAATATTGGTTCTCATTTCAGTCGTTGGCAGACTTGTGTTCATAAATTGATGTTCTGCTCCTCTGAGACTACTCCAATAACATTAAGTAGCACTGAAATATTCATATGGCAGTGCATTACGCTGAAAGGTTCTGATGTGTTTTCCCCATAGGTGAGGTGGATGCTTGGGAAGGTCCTACACTCTGCTACACCCCCCCCCCCCCCCCCCCCCCAGCACTCTCCCTCTGAGAGATTACACAGACCTGGTCAGGGTCAGCACTAGAACAGCTCTATACCCAGGACTGTCCTGCAATCAGCTTAATCTGTACTAGGGTGCCAATGACGACCTTAGTGGTGTCGTGATGGTTTTCTGGAGATTGATGGAAAGTTATTCAATAAATATTGTAGGCCCACATATTATACTACTGGTATTGAGTCCGTTGCAGGCATTCCTACAGTAAGGTGTCTTACCTGTGTTCAGCAGCCTGAAACAACTGGGACTACATAGATGTGGCGGTGCACCAAGCGCTTGTATTATGCTGATACAGCTTGTTTTGTCATCTTGTTGTCTCTGTAGGAGTTGTACATCGCTGTTGGCATCTCTGGAGCTATTCAGCATCTGGCTGGGATGAAGGACAGCAAGGTACAGTACAGTTACCATTCTTACTTGTTTCTTCCCTGTCCCTTTATACCAGAACGTTCTGTCATGTATACAGAGTAGGCATGCTCCATTATTTATGAAACACATTCTGCTTTGCACTACAGACTATTGTGGCCATCAACAAGGACCCAGAGGCTCCCATCTTCCAGGTGGCTGACTATGGTCTGGTGGCTGATCTGTTCAAGGTGAGATAGTAGGCCGACTGTATTGGAGGAATATTCGCCCATGAGGAAACATTACCAAACACTCTTGCCATGACTGAAACTAACCCAACACTGGGTTAGCTTTCAGCACAGTCCTGACTAGATGATCAGCAAGACACCGGCATTTCAATAACCAAGAAATGACAACAGTGACAATCAGAATATTACATTCACTATTTCCCTGATCAGTGTTGCAAGAACCATTATTATTCCACCTAATGGAAATGTGTTGAATTATTGAGGTTCTGAATTAATCAGAGGTGAGTTGTGGCCAGAGCCTGCTGTTGTGTAGAGATACAACAGCGCTCCTTCAAACCATAAGTTCTCATGATTTATTTTCTCTTCCCTTGTGCCATTACTTTACATGCTCAGCTGCCCTCTAATGTCTGGCTGGCACATATGGCCAGTGTATCAGAGGGTTGCCATACTCTTGAACAAGAGGGCCCGTGCTTTCGGTGAAAGTGTATTAGCATTTATTTTCATGTGTGTGTAATGTTGTTCATCTTTTATTTACTATGGCGGTGTGTGAGAGGCCCAGGTGTTATGGGGAAACTCTGTAAAAGTGATTGGAAATAATAGCTCATGGCAGCAGAGTTGTGACCTGCTGGTTATCAGCTTACATGTGATCACTCCTTGGATAACTCATTCAAATGTATGGTCTTTCTCCTCTTCCTTCAATTGAAAACTGATCTGTGGGACATACTCGACTCGGGCGCTACTGATACTGATAAACTATATGTCATTCAGCAGGCAACCCCACTCATGTCCCTTTGATCAGTTACTCTCAGAAAATGAAATAGTTTATCAATGACTTGATCTTAAATGGTGTCACCCCAAACTGTGAGACTCAACACTTACATTTATCTAAAAGTTCAACCTTCCATTTCCATGTCGCAAGCACACATTGTGCCCATTGTGTCAACCTTGCTAGATATGCCTGGTTAGGGGGTGCAACCATCTTAAACTACTCTGTTTTGTCTTTGTCTCACTAGGCTGTCCCTGAGATGACTGCAGCATTGAACAAGTGAGCCAAAATTCAGCTCAGCAGCCATACCTTCACTACCTGGGTACCAAGACCACATGGTTACAGCTCTCCTACAATCTCTGCCTTAACATTTCTGGAGCTACTTTTCTGGGAACACTAATAATGTTATCATCCTCCTTCCTAAATGGAAACAGAACAACACTGTTTATAAACCGGACATCTGTTTTTATGGACCTAGCTATGATAATGCCACAAATAATGTTTGTGATATTTTTGTTCCCTGTTAATGCATATTTTGTAATATGTATTTAACGTAGCGTCACAATAAAGGCAATCTTCAGGAAGTCTAAACCTGCCTCACTAATGCACTTTTATTAATGTGTAGTCCCCCGAAAAGGTCTTGGTATCAATGATAAAACTGACTGTAAATGACTGTTCTTTTACCACGTTTGCTTTTAATTGCTTTTACTCTGCACTGAATTCCCTTCATGATCAATTTACAAAATGCCTGTTGACATTTAAGTGCACAGGATTAGATTGCCATGTCTGAAAGCAGATATTTTTAAAGGTCCATGCTATAATACTTTTTCTTCTGACCAACACTTTACATAACATCTTCAATTACAAACCCCTTGAGATTTGGTAGCTGAAACATCCCTCAATCGCTCAATTGTCTGGCTTAAAAATATTTTGTCATATCATTTGAATACAAACTTTAGCATTGATAATGTAGAAAGACAAAGGTAAGAAATAAGCTGAGAACACAGCTCAACACAGTAGAACACAGATCAAATGTACCCTGCATTAGTCCGATCAGAGAGGACTGTACTTAATGTTGAGGTCGAGAGACTCCAGGTTGACTTTCAGTATGGTTTGTTTATAAAATGTCTGATTAGTGTGGCTCATGACATCATAATATGATTGCCAGATAGTAGTTGTTTTGTGATCAGTCTAGTGTCTCCAATCCCTAAGTAAGTACATCAGATAAACAAACCACCCAGTTCCACCCACACACACCCAGCCCCATCGCTAAATTATATCACATTCAAAAGCATCAGAGCCAGTCACATTTCTGCTGAGCCCTGCTACCTCAGAGCTTGGGGCTAATGCCCTAATGCTGGTTTCTTTTGGTGACTCCATATACTCATTTATAGTGGCACTTCCTGATAGATGTTCAGTGCCTGCTCACTAAGGCATGTTTCCCTGTCCTCAATGGACGATGGGCTGTGCTGGCAGAGCTGCCATTCACAGTTCCAAGGTGCTTTTGGCAATGAGGAAGATGGCTGAATGCCAGTGGAGGATGCCTCTGAGTTCATGTCTTTAGTTTTAGTCAGTGAGTTTCAGGAGGTTATTTGAGGAGTGAGTCAGTGCTGGCTAAGAGATACAGTACCACCTGTAGCCCTTTCCTATGTCTCAGGCAGGCTGCTGACGGGGGCATCTGCTTGAGACAGCCTGTACTTCTCCTCCATGAAAGGCTCCCTGGCCTGCAGGTGGATGAGAGGCTTGGTGTGGAAGCCTCTGCGGCTCTCCTTGTTCCTCTTGTTGTAGATGTTGAGCCTGTGCTCCAGCTCAGGGCTGGTCTTGGCGGAGCCAGCAGGGCTGGGCAGTTTGAGGTTGACAGGGTCCAAGCCCTTCTGTCCCAGACAGGAGTCCTCAGACAGGGAGGAGAGCAGCTCCTGCACCACAGCGCTGGGGTGTCCTCTGGGGCCAGGCTGTGTTCCCAAGCCCAGGGCCAGGGGGCTGCAGTAGGGCGGGGGGTAACAGCGCTGGCCACTGTAGGAGTCTGTGGAGGTGGAGGCCTCGCGGACGGTGGAGCTGCAGTCGGTGTTGGAGCCCAGGGTGTGGCTACTTATACTGTGCTGGTGGGCGCTGAAGCTGGAGCGAGAGCGGGACACGGTGGTGTTGGAGGCCTCGCTCACAGAGCTACCCGTCCGCTGCAGACAGCTGGACGCTGCATCTGCACTCACCAGAGACGAGGGCAGCTGGCTGGGGTTATTGGGCAGGTGCACATCTATGGCTGCAGTGGTGATGACACGAGCTGGGTCTGGGATCCCAACATCTACAAGAATCACAAACAACTTGGACTCAACACATGATCCTGCTGACTGTCCGCAAAGCAAAGTACACAAACAAACCTGTGAGGGTGTAGACAATTGTTTATTCTTACCACTGCTTGCCTCACTGTAGTACTGGCTGATGTAGTTGTTCATGTCATCTTGAACAACATGATCTGAAAGAAATAAGAAACAAAATAGGTATGTACTTTTTCTCAGAAACAATTAAATGAGTTAGATGTTTGGTACCCTTATCTAATAGAGCTTGTGACAATCTATTCCCATGTTTGTTCTGTAAAGATCTCCCAGAATGCATCAGTCAGATATTCCTGACCAGAAGGTTGAACCCATAGGAAGCAAGGTAAGGAATGTAAAAAGAGGTGAGGTGGTGGGTAGAAGGGCCTGTGGCTGGCATCTCTGACCTGTAACAGTTTACCTCTAAGTGCCATCCCCATTCCCTCAGGACCACTAGACAGATGGGTTTTATTTATGTTTCTTCTTCAAATATTCATTTTAAGACTGTTCCAAGAAGGCAGGGGATGCTCGGACTAAAATGTGGCGTCAGAGACGATCACTCTGCGATTAATAACACATGAGCATGTGAGGACCACTTAAAAGGCTGCAGTCTGACACAGCCTCTCTGTGAAACCTCAGATATCTCATCTCAGATATACAGCAGAGAGTGGAGCAGGGTGATTTATGTATTTACTAAAGGAAAGTGCTTTGTTTCTCCTGTCTCCTGCAACTTATGATCTGTCTCCCTTTGAAAGTTTTATGGCTCCTGTATTCATTGGAGTGTTTGTTCAGAATTTTAAAGACTTATGTTTTGATAATATTTCAGTACCCCCATGCCAGTATGCCAGTCACCCTGCCCTCCTTCTCCTGAGACATGAAAACAAACAGTAGGTTTAGGCGGATGTTCTCCTCATGATTAAATCCGATGGCGGGTTATAGGCGTTGCGGCTTTTAAAGGCAATGAAAAACAATTGGGAAATTGCCATTAAAAGGTCCTGAAAAGTCATTCTGAAAAGTACTTTTTCTCTCATGGCTAACTACCAGGAAGTTTGAAGAGACAGGTTGAGTGGGCAGGGAGCTTATATTTAAGAGCTCGCCTACACTGACAGCTCTTTGAAACTCCTATGTCAAGCAACTTGGATGCAGTGAGCAACTAATTTGCTGATACACAAAGCAACTCAAAAAACATTGAAATTGCTTCAATGATGCCAATTTGTTTTTTAATACATTCCCGTTTGATATGTCTCTTGTGATTCACAGCAGTACTGACGAATGTGTTGTCATGACAACTGTCAGCGTTTTGAAAGACCCCCCCCCCCCCCCTCCTTTGTTCCGTGCTGGTTGAAGACCCAGCTAACCAGTAACTAGCTAACACCAGACACAGATGAAGACCCAGCTAACCAGTAACTAGCTAACACCAGACACAGATGAAGACCCAGCTAACCAGTAACTAGCTAACACCAGACACAGATGAAGACCTAGCTAACCAGTAACTAGCTAACACCAGACACAGATGAAAGGGGAAACATATAAGTATCTTTGCCATAGATCAATATGGTAAAGATTTAATTATATTTGCTGACACCCTACAGTCACATTTTGGCACCAGTAGAGTAGCTATCTAGCTATATAAACCACGCCCCTCTGCAAACACACCTTTCTTATGTTGGTTACTAGGCGGAACTTATTTAAATTAGACAAAATAATATAATTTTACCATTGGTGTATTAAAATGAGATTAAGGTGATGTTACCTTGTCCATGTATCCAAGTGTTAGACATGGGGAGGGAACCAGTAACTTTATGATCAAACTTTATCAATGTAGAAGCAACAGTCATTAGTCGTCATACTTTGATCTGGTTTCCTTCAAATATCATCACATTTTATGAAAAACATGATTTTGACTGTTCATACATAACCTTTATAAGCAGCAATGCCTATAATCCACGATCGGATTGAATCCTGGCCTAGGTTAGATACAATGGTCATCATACAGAAGTGCGACATCTTTTTAAACCAGTCTTTTGGTTTACAGATACACTCCCCTATGTATTTATTTGGACAGTGAATCTAATTTGTCTCTATGCGCCAGCATTTTGCATTTGAAATCAAATGTTTTATTTGAGGCGACAGTATAGAATGTCACCTTTTATTTGAGGGTGTTTTCATAGATCTGTTTTACAATTTAGAAATGAAAGCACTATGCATCTAGTCCCCCCATTTGAAGGTGTCATAACTATTTGGAAAAATGTATTTATAGTGTATAAAATGTTGTCAACATTTTTGTATTTGTTCCCATATTCCTAGCACACAATGACTACATCCAGCTTGTGACTCTGCAAACTTGTTGGATGCATTTACAGTTTGTTTTGGTGCTGTTTCAGATTATGTTGCGCCCAATAGAAAATAATGTATTGTATCATTTTGGGGTCATTTTATTGTAAAAAAAAATTGGATATGTTTCTTAACACTTCTATGTTAATGTGGATGCCACCATGATTATGGATAATAATGAATCAATTGTGATTAATGATGAGTGAGAAATTTACAGAGGCATAAATATCATCCCCTGTTACTGGTAATGGTGAGAGGTTAGCATGATCTTTATGTATCTGTAACTTTCTCCCTCATCATTATTCACTATTCATTCATTATTATCCTTAATCATCGTAGCATCCACCATTCTTATTTACAATAAAAGTGACTCCAAAATGACTACATTATTTACCATCCATTTATATTGGGCACAACGTAATCTAAAACACAACCAAAAAACTACAAATACATCCAACAACTTTGTCGAATCACAAGCTTGATGTAGTTATTACGGGCTAGGGATATGGGACCAAATACTACACTTTTGACTAAATGTAATACACTGTAAGTGAATTTGTCCAAACACTTAAGACACCTTCAATTTTTTAAATTTAATTAGGTAAGTCAGTGAAGAACAAATTCTTATTTACAATGATGGCCTACCCCGGCCAAACCCGGACGACACTGGGCCAATTGTGCGCCTCCCTATGGGACTCCCAATCACGGCCGGATGTGATTCAGCCTAGATTCGAACCAAATCAAATTGTATTAGTCACATGCGCCGAATACAACAGGTGTAGTAGACCTTACAGTGAAATGTTTACTTACAAGCCCCTAACTAACAATGCAGTTTAAAAAACATGAATACGAATTAAAAGTAACAAGTAGTTAAAGAGCAGCAGTAAAATAACAATAGCGAGACAATATACAGGGGGTACCGGTACAGAGTCAATGTGCGGGGGCACCGGTTATTTGAGGTAATATGTACATGTAGGTAGAGTTATTAAAGTGACTATGCATAGATAACAGAGAGTAGCAGAAGTGTAAATGAGGGGGTGGCAATGCAAATAGTCTGATTAGCCATTTGATTAGATGTTCAGGAGTCTTGTGGTTTGGGGGTAGAAGCTGTTTGGAAGCCTCTTGGACCTAGACTTGGCGCTCCGGTACCACTTGCCGTGCGGTAGCAGAGAGAACAGTCTATGACTAGGGTGGCTGGAGTCTGACAATTTTTAGGGCCATCTTTTGACACCACCTGGTATAGAGGTCCTGGATGGCAGGAAGCTTGGCCCCAGTGATGTACTGGGCCATACGCACTACCCTCTGTAGGGCCTTGCGGTCGGAGGCAGAGCAGTTGCCAAACCAGGCAGTGATGCAACCAGTCTCTCGATGCTGTAGCTGTAGAACCTTATGAGGATCTGAGGGCCCATGCCAAATCTTTTCAGTCTCCTGCGGGGGAATAAGTTTTGTCGTGCCCTCTTCAAGACTGTCTTGGTGTGCTTGGACAATGTTAATTTGTTTGTGATGTGGACACCAAGGAACTTGAAGCTCTCAACCTGCTTCACTACAGCCCTGTCAATCAAAATGGGGGCGTGCTCATGCAGTTATGAGTGAACAGGGAGTACAAGAGGGGACTGAGCACGCACCCCTAAGGGGCCCCTGTGTTGAGGATCAGCATGGCGGATGTGTTGTTACCTACCCTTACCACCTGGGGGCAGCCCGTCAGGAAGTCCAGGATCCAGTTGCAGAAGGAGGTGTTTAGTCCCAGGGTCCTTAGCTTAGTGATGAGCTTTGAGGACACCATGGTGTTGAACGCTGAGCTATAGTCAATGAATAACATTCTCACACAGGTGTTCCTTTTGTCCAGGTGGGAAAGGCCAGTGTGGAGTGAAATAGACATTGCATCATCTGTGGATCTGTTAGGGCGGTATGCAAATTGGAGTGGGTCTAGGGTTCCTGGGATAATGGTGTTGTGAGCCATGACCAGACTTTCAAAGCACTTCATGGCTACAGACATGAGTGCTACTCATGTAGTCATTTAGGCAGATTACCTTAGTGTGGCTCAGGCACTATGGTGGACTGCTTAAATCATTTTGGTATTACAGACTTGGACAGGGAGAGGTTGAAAATGTCAGTGAAGACATTTGCCAGTTGGTCAGCGCATGCTTGCAGTACACATCCTGATAATCCGCCTGGCCCTTTCGGCCTTGTGAATGTTGACCTGTTTAAAGGCCTTACTCACATCGGCTGCGGAGAGTGTGATCACACAGTCGTCCGGAACAGCTGGTGCTCTCATGCATGTTTCAGTGTTATTTGCCTCGAAGCGAGCATAGAAGTAGTTTAGCTCGTCTGGTAGGCTTGTGTCACAGGGCAGCTCTCGGCTGTGCTTCCCTTTGTAGTCTGTAATGGTTTGCAAGCCCTGTCACATCTAATGAGCATCGGAGCTGGTGTAGTACGATTCGATCTTAGTCCTGTATTGATACTGCCTGTTTGATGGTTCGTCGGAGGGCATATCGGGATTTCTTATAAGCTTCCGGGTTAGAGTCCCGCTCCTTAAAAGCGGCAGCTCTAGCCTTTAGCTCAGTGCGGATGTTGCCTGTAATCCATGGCTTCTGGTTGGGGTATATATGTACAGTCACTGTGGGGTCAACGTCATCGATGCACTTATTGATGAAGCCAATGACTGATGTGGTGTACTCCTCAATGCCATAGGAAGAATCCCGGAACATATTCCAGTCTGTGCTAGCAAAACAGTCCTGTAGCTTAGCATCTGCATCATCCAGGGACAGTAATGACATCTCTTGCACTAAGATGTAGTGCCTTAGACCGGGAGCCCATTTGGGAGGGGACTAAACACAAAGTGCTTCACTGTCCAAATAAACACGGAGGGGAGTGCATATTTACATAGAGGATCTTGTCCTCATTCAAACAGCACTCCCATAGCACTGAGGTCTCCGACTCAGAGATCCCACACTGTAGGCATCCCATCAGGCTGCTGTTCTTGTGGAAGGATTTTCCTTGTACAGTACTCTACTATTCTATCCTCCCTGGAATCTGGTGTGGTTTGTTAGATGTCTGTTGTGGTTTCCAGGTGAACGGAGAACTTCTTTTCGACCCAGACAACCTCTGTTTAACAAACATGACCCAAAGCACAGAGCACTCTGTTCATTCGGCCACTTTGCATGGAAAATCTGGTCTGACTTGGCCAAGGCATCCCACTATTCCCCTGGCTTCAAGAGAGACCCTCTGTGGTTAGAAACCACAGCCAGCAGGCAATCCCTAGAGATAGAACCCTATGACATTGTTTTATCTTGATGAGACAATCTACAGTGTTCTGATGTAATGCTACAGGATCAGGGTGTGGTACCTCTAGGGGCTGCTGCCTCCCTGGCTTTAGCCTGGCCTCGCTGATCGGGGCCCCCAGGGGCCAGGCCGTCCACCTCCTGGAAGCTGCTGCTCTGCTTGCCCCACACATGGTGGATCTGCATGGCAGCCTCTCGCTCTGCTACCAGGTCCAAGTCCTGCTGAGCCAGGTGGGCCCGCAGCTGCCTGATCTCAAACTAATAGAGAGAGAGCGAGAAAGAGAGAGTGAGAGAAAGAAGGAAAGAGAGCGAGAAAGAAAGACAGAGAGCGAGAGAGAGAGAGAAAGAAAGAGCGAGAAAGAGAGAGAAAGAAGGGGGGGAGGACAAAGGGAGAACATACATGTGTTATCCTTGCATACAAACACCTGAATACCCTTTAAGAGCTCTGGCCCTAACGTCCACACACTGTATCTCATCCGCTAACTACATTACTGGTAGCTGTTGGCTATATTGCCAAACCCTGACTTGTGTCACACTGACCATTGCACACATAAATAGATGACATTTACGTATGTACATATTACAGATCCCTCTAATGGTTAGAACATAAACCTTTTCCCTCTTGGGTCAACAGGACCCAGCAGGGTTGTACAGTGACAGTCATAAGCCCTCAGCTGTACTATAATAATAATAATCCCAGGATGGGAATAACAGGAATGTTGTGAATCATTATGACTGAATACAGAACCTGATAGTATCTCCTATTACGGATATGTGATCTATTTATGTATTCAAAGGGTCAGTGTGACACAATTCAGTGTTTGTCAGATTAAAGGTTTGGTTATTCCACTAATATGTGTGTGAATTTGAATGTGTTATTTTAGCAATTATTTCTGGCACTTTGCTGCCCTCTACTGGTCAATGACAGGTAATGGTAACTAGTTAGACAGGTGTGTGAACATACTGCCTGCTCCTGGCAGATCTGGGTGAGTCTCTCCAGCTGCTCCTCCCTGACAGCTTTGGCCTTCTCATACTGCTGGTTCTCCATCTCCATCTCCACTTTTACCTGCAGCACGTAGGCTGGGACAGAACACAGGGCAGACTGTTAAAGAGACTTCTAGGTAGGGATAAACAGCCACACTGACATAACTTATTTTTTTAATATCAGTAGTAGGCCACATAAGAGGGATTATGATCAGTAAGAAAAACATGTTTCCTGTCTTAAATCAATCAATGTACATATGTGTGCATGTGAAACATGGAACTTCCACAAGAGGGCGTAACAATTAAAAACAGCTTAGAGTCAAGAAACAGTACAACGTGTGTGAATCTGTATCAGATTATGTATGTATTTGTCATTGTGTTGTAAAGCAAGTATTGATTGTGGTTGGTAATATGCATGGTAAAAAAAAATCCGTAAAGCTCTGTCAAAAGCCAGTTAGGATAATAAAATCCATAAGGGTGGAGCTGCAGAAATATTGTTGTCGCATCTCTGCAACCTGACAGTTAAGGACATGACACAGAGGAGACTGTATTCATCCACCCTCTGCACCCCATACATCTACCCTCAGGCCCTCCCAGCCTCACCATCGATGATCCTCTTGACCCTCCAGATGCGCAGGGTGATGATGAGGCCGATGGCGTCCCAGGGGCTGCTAGGGCCGTTGGCCACCGTTGAGGCCACCATGGGGGCCAGGGACAGGACTATGACTGCACCGTCAAACACCTACACACAAGCACACACACAAAGATATTAGCAAGAAGACAATATTTGAATGAAAAAACATGTACAAGTATGACAGAATTTTTTTTTTTTTAAATCCAGAAATCACATTGTAGGATTTTTAATGAATTTATTTGCAAATTATGGTGGAAAATAAGTATTTGGTCACCTACAAACAAGCAAGATTTCTGGCTCTCACAGACCTGTAACTACTTCTTTAAGAGGCTCCTCTGTCCTCCACTTGTTACCTGTATTAATAACACCTGTTTGAACTTGTTATCAGTATAAAAGACACCTGTCCACAACCTCAAACAGTCACACTCCAAACTCCACTATGGCCAAGACCAAAGAGATGTCAAAGGACACCGGAAACAAAATTGTAGACCTGCACCAGGCTGGGAAGGCTGAATCTGCAATAGGTAAGCAGCTTGGTTTGAAGAAATCAACTGTGGGAGCAATTATTAGGAAATGGAAGACATACAAGACCACTGATAATCTCCCTCGATCTGGGGCTTCACGCAAGATCTCACCCCATGGGGTCAAAATGATCACAAGAACGGTGAGCAAAAATCCCAGAACCACACGGGGGGACCTAGTGAATGACCTGCAGAGAGCTGGGACCAAAGTAACAAAGCCTACCATCAGTAACACACTACGCCGCCAGGGACTCAAATCCTGCAGTACCAGACGTGTCCCCCTGCTTAAGCCAGTACATGTCCAGGCCCGTCTGAAGTTTGCTAGAGAGCATTTGGATGATCCAGAAGAAGATTGGTGGAATGTCATGTGGTCAGATGAAACCAAAATATAACTTTTAGGTAAAAACTCAACTCGTCGTGTTTGGAGGACAAAGAATGCTGAGTTGCATCCAAAGAACACCATACCTACTGTGAAGCATGGGGGTGGAAACATCATGCTTTGAGGCTGTTTTTCTGCAAAGGGACCAGGACGACTGATCCGTGTAAAGGAAATAATGAATGGGGCCATGTATCGTGAGATTTTGAGTGAAAACCTCCTTCCATCAGCAAGGGCATTGAAGATGAAACATGGCTGGGTCTTTCAGCATGACAATGATCCCAAACACACCGCCCGGGCAACGAAGGAGTGGCTTCGTAAGAAGCATTTCAAGGTCCTGGAGTGGCCTAGCCAGTCTCCAGATCTCAAACCCATAGAAAATCTTTGGAGGGAGTTGAAAGTCCGTGTTGCCCAGCAACAGCCCCAAAACATCACTGCTCTAGAGGAGATCTGCATGGAGGAATGGGCCAAAATACCAGCAACAATGTGTGAAAACCTTGTGAAGACTTACAGAAAACGTTTGACCTCTGTCATTGCCAACAAAGGGTTTATAACAAAGTATTGAGATAAACTTTTGTTATTGACCAAATACTTATTTTCCACCATCATTTGCAAATAAATTCATTAAAAATCCTACAATGTGATTTTCTGGATTTATTTTTCTAATTTTGTCTGTCATAGTTGAAGTGTACCTATGAAGAAAATTACAGGCCACTCTCATCTTTTTAAGTGGGAGAACTTGCACAATTGGTGGCTGACTAAATACTTTTTTGCCCCACTGTACATATCCAAGTTTCAGAACATTCCCTCCAGGCCTGTGGGTGGTTTCCAGTCTGAGTTCTGACATTTGGAGAATAATATTGCTGTGGAAGTGGTGGGCTGCTCTGAACCCCACCTCAGGATGGCCCCCCAGGGAGCTTACCTCCACTTTGTTCTCGATGTAATCCCAGATCCCCAGCACCACAATTCTGAACACCGTCTGAGAGAGCGGGAGGAGGGAGAGTGGGGGAGGGAGATAGGGAGGGAAAGGGTAAAAAGGATTGGGGAAGAGAACCATAGCAATAGAATACATTTCCTTTAATTGTAAATACACCCCTAAAAATACTAATGTCTCAGCGAAAGTGAATTGCAGTTGTGATTCAGTTCTCTTTCATCTATCCACCGGCAATTCATCAATGACATACTCCTACAGTTCACTGCCACAGCGGTCAGATTTCCTTCAAACAATTAGAGACACACACTGCACCAGCTGCAGCTGACTCATCAGGGGCTGCAGAAGGCCACTGCACTCCTCTCCTTTTACATATTCAGGATTCCACCTGAGCAGAAGCTGTCCTGCCACAGCCAATACTTACATGAATCACTAAGGGTTAGCTTTCATTGATAACTAAAACACATACACATGGTAGATGGTGGCAGATTGTGGTAAATTGCATCATTCTGGCAACAATGGCTGACACATAAATAACTTGTCATAGAATTCTGCGGCACCCCGCAAGCTGTGCTGCAGTACGCCGCAACTTTTAAAGGAAGAACCACTGTACTGTTTCTCAACCAAATAGAGCAGCAGACCGGTGAACAGAGAACTACAAAGATAAACTGCTAGGCCTGAGGAAACAGGGTTTATCAATAGGGTTTATCTGAGGCTCTGGCGCTAGTTAAAAGCTACGGTGCAACAGAAAAGCTCTATCTGCATTTTAGATAAAAGTGATTGTGTTGACTAAACGTAATATATCAAGAGCAATTAACAGTCACAGCAAGTTGTGAAGGGAAATAGTATCAGAATGAGTGAGATAGAGGAGGCTGTAACGCTGTGAGCAAACGGTAGGAGCAAATTAAATAGCTGTGTTTACGTTTAACAACATACTGTATGTGATGGACCAATAGAGTACATTGACCAACGCTCTAATAAGTCGATAAGTGTTGATAAAAGAAAGGCCAGGGCTTAACAGGGCGTTGTAATCAGAATACACCACTGCACCTCTCTAGCTCACCTTTGTCTCAATCAACTATAGCACACTAGAGCATTAAATCAACCCTCCGCTACATCAGCTTTAAGTGAGCCTGCTGCCACTGTGGTGACTGTTGGGGGGGGCTCACCTCAGTGAAGAACACAGATAGAATGGCCAGACTGATCCAGTGGATGATGCTGGCAAACTGGAACGCGTTGTTAACTGTGAAGACAGCACAGCAGAGACACCGTTTCAAGATGACTAGTTTACTCAGGGTTCAGATCATTTGGTAAATCCTGGAGACAGACCCAAGCACAGACACATAGCCCTCTGTAGCTCAGTGTGTAGAGCATGGCCATTGTTAATGCCAGGATAGTGGGTTTGATTCCCAGGACTGCTTATACATAAAATGTATACACACTTGACTGTAGTTTGCTTTGGATAAAATTGTCTGTTAAATGGCAGATGCAGTGCATTCAGAAAGTATTCAGACCCCTTGACTTATTCCACATTTTGTTACATTACAGCCTTATTCTAAAATCGTTTACAAAGTTTTTTTTCCGTCATCAATCTACACACAATACCCCATAATGATAAAGCAAAAACAGGTTTTTAGACATTTTTGCAAATTGCTCAGTTTGGCCGGGTGGCCAGCTCCAGGAAGAGTCTTTTGATGGTTCCAAACTTCTTCCATTTAAACATGATGGAGGCCATTGTGTTCCTGGGGACCTTCAATGCTGCATAAATGTGTGTACCCTTCCCCAGATCTGTGCCTCGGCTCCCTATCTCGGAGCTCTACGGACAATTGCTTCGACCTCATTGCTTGGTTTTTGCTCTGACATGCACTGTCAACTGTGGGACATTATATAGAAACGTTTGTGCCTTTCCAAATCATGTCCAATCAATTGAATTTACCACAGGTGGACTCCAATCAAGTTGTAGAAACATCTGAAGGAGGATCAATGGAAACAGGATGCACCTGAGCTCAATTTCAAGTCTCATAGGAAAGGGTCTGAATACTTATGTAAATAAGGTATTTCTGTTTTTATTTTAATACATTTGCAAAAATGTCTAAAAACCTGTTTTCGCTTTGTCATTATGGGGTATTGTGTGTAGATTAATGATATATTTTTTTTTTCATCCAATTTAGAATAAGGCTGTAACGTAACAAATTGTGTAAAAAGTCAAGGGGTCTGAATACTTTCTGAATGCACTGTATATATACTGTATATATTGTACAGGCAAAGATGTGCATGCACAGGTTTGTCTGACTTCATGCCTATTCATCAGCCTAATTGTGGTCAGCATCGTACTACATTAGGCTGTCAGCTACAGCATTTCTCTTCAAGCACCTCTTCCCTTCTGTCTTCATTTGTTGTGCTCACTGATCTGTCAATCAGTCCGTTAATCTTCCTCCATCCCTCCCTCTCTCTGTACATTCACCCAGCAGACAGACAACCTCTCTCTCCCCATTTCTTTGTCTTACTTTACCTCCCAACCGTCCCGTCTCTTCAATCTGCCTCCAGGAACTTGTTAAGACTTGAATACGTTAAGATACAGCCATATTGACCTGTAACCCATATAGCCCTACCATCGTTCATAGAGCTTGTGACACCACAGAGGTTTGGGACTCCTGACTGTAACTCATATGCCCTACCATCGTTCATAGAGCTTGTGACACCACAGAGGTGGGGACTCCTGACTGTAACCCATGAAAGATGAGGACACCCACCTCCTTCTCCAGAGCAAGATGATGCAGATGAGGTCATCTCCATGTGCTATGGGTCACAGTGGCATTAGACCACCTGTCACTGTTTACTGAGGAATACTAATGATGCTGATATTATAGAGGAGAGGTCACAGCCCCAGGTCCTGGACCTGTCACTGTCACTGTTTACTGAGGAATACTAATGATGCTGATATTATAGAGGAGAGGTCACAGCCCCAGGTCCTGGACCTGTCACTGTTTACTGAGGAATACTAATAATGCTGATATTATAGAGGAGAGGTCACAGCCCCAGGTCCTGGACCTGTCACTGTCACTGTTTACTGAGGAATACTAATGATGCTGATATTATAGAGGAGAGGTCACAGCCCCAGGTCCTGGACCCGTCACTGTTTACTGAGGAATACTAATGATGCTGATATTATAGAGGAGAGGTCACAGCCCCAGGTCCTGGACCTGTCACTGTTTACTGAGGAATACTAATAATGCTGATATTATAGAGGAGAGGTCACAGCCCCAGGTCCTGGACCCGTCACTGTTTACTGAGGAATACTAATAATGCTGATATTATAGAGGAGAGGTCACAGCCCCAGGTCCTGGACCTGTCACTGTCACTGCGTAATAATAGGTACTGTATTTATTATACAACAGACCTAGTGCCAACATTAGCCACATTCCTAATAACAGATGTGCATTTTTGTAAATTCCAAATTCCAACATAACACAAATTCCACAGCTGTTTTGTGTGTTTTAACATCACTAAGGGTCGAATCACAATTGAAGATATGTGCAAGTAACTCAAATGTTCATGTATCTATAAGCCGAGATCCAGGTTCTAATACAGAGACAGGTCCAGGGTCACTCACACTGCAGAAGCTTGGTGTCGATGAGCAGCTCCAGACACAGCAGCACGACCACCAGGATGACACAAGCCACCAGGAAACAGTTGAAGCCTGCACTCAGCAGACATACCTGCCATAGGGCTGCCCTCCGCCCACAGCATGGCTTCAGCCAGTTAGACCTGACACCAGAAGGTGGGAGGAATGCAGAAACAAAGCTGAATGTCATGATATGCAAATCAGAGATGGAAATGTATTTAATTGTACTTTAGAAGTACTTTCTACCATGTGTTTGACTCCGTTTCAGCCAGCAGAAGGCAGCGTTCCAATCAAGCACAAATACATACAAAACACATCCACACACATTTTTTATTTTTATTTCACCTTTATTTAACCGGGTAGGCCAGTTGAGAACAAGTTCTCATTTACAACTGCGATCTGCCCAAGATAAAGCAAAGCAGTGCCACACAAACAACAACACAGAGTTACACATGGAATAAACAAACATACAGTCAATAACACAATAGGGAAAAAAATCTAGTGTATATACATTGTGTGCAAATGAAGTAAGATTAGGGAGGTAAGGCAATAAATAGGCCGTAATGGCGAAGTAATTACAATTTAGCATTTAAACACTGGAGTGACAGATGTGCAGAAGATGAATGTGCAAGTAGAGATACTGGGATGCAAAGGAGCAAAAAATAAATAAATAAATAAATAACAATATGGGGATGAGGTAGTTAGATGAGCAATTTACAGATGGGCTACGTACAGATGCAGTGATCTGTGAGCTGCTCTGACCGCTGATGCTTAACGTTAGAGAGGGAGATATGAGTCTCCAGCTTCAGTGATTTTTGCAATTCGTTCCAGTCATTGGCAGCAGAGAACTGGAAGGAAAGGCGGCCAAAGGAGGAATAGGCTTTGGGGGTGACCAGTGAAATATATCTGCTGGAACATGTGCTACCAGTGAGTGCTGCTATGGTGACCAATGAGCTGAGAAAAGGCGGAGCTTTACCTAGCAAAGACTTATAGATGACCTGGAACCAGTGGGTTTGGCGAAGAATATGAAGCAAGGGCCAGCCAACGAGAGCATACAGGTCGCAGTGGTGGTGACAAAACGGATGGCACTGTGATAGACTGCATCCAATTTGCTGAGTAGAGTGTTGGATGCTATTTTATAAACGACATCGCCAAACTCAAGGATCGGTAGGATAGTCAGTTTTACGAGGGTATGTTTGGCAGCATGAGTGAAGGAAGCTTCGTTACGAAATAGGAAGCAGATTCTAGATTTGATTTTGGATTGGAGATGTTTAATGTGAGTCTGGAACAAGAGTTTACAGTCTAACCAGACACCTAGGTATTTGTAATTGTCCACATATTCTAAGTCTGTCACGTTCTGACCTTAGTTCTTTTAGTTATGTCTTTGTTTGAGTATGGTCAGGGTGTGAGTTGGGTGGGTTGTCTATGTTCCTTCTTCTATAATTTGGGATTTCTATGTTTGGCCTGGTATGGTTCTCAATCAGAGGCAGCTGTTTATCGTTGTCCCTGATTGAGAACCATATTTAGGTAGCCTGCTTTCACTTTTGAGTTGTGGGTGATTATTTCCTGTTTAGTGTTTTTGTCATTCACCTTACGTTTTGTTGTTGTTTATTGTTTTTGTTCAGTGTTCATTTTTCTTTATTAAATGATGGACACTTACCACGCTGCGCATTGGTCTGACATTTCTTACTCCTCGTCAGAGGAGGACGAAGACGAACGTTACAAAGTCAGAACCATCCAGAGTACTGATGCTGGACAGGGGGGCAGGTGCGGGCAGCTATCGGTTGAAGAGCATGCATTTAGTTTTACTTGCATTTAAGAGCAGTTGGAGGCCACGGAAGGAGTGTTGTATGGCATTGAGGCTCGTCTGCAGGTTAGTTAACACAGTGTCCAAAGAAGCGCCAGAAGTATACAGAATGGTGTCGTCTGCGTAGAGGTGGATCAGAGAATCACCAGCAGCAAGAGCGACATCATTGATGCATACAGAGAAAATAGTCGGACTGAGAATTGAACCATGTGGCACCCCCATAGAGACTGCCAGAGGTCCGGACAACAGGCCCTCCGATTTCACACTGAACTCTGTCTGAGAAGTAGTTGGTGAACCAGGTGAGGCAGTCATTTGAGAAACCAAGGCTGTTGAGTCTGCCGATAAGAATGTAGTGATTGACAGAGTTGAAAGCCTTGGCCAGGTCGATTAATACGGCTGCACAGTATTGTCTTTTATCGATAGCAGTTATGATATCGTTTAGGACCTTGAGTGTGGCTGTGGTGCACCCATGACTAGCTCGGAAACCAGATTGCATAGCGGAGAAGGTATGGTGGGATTCGAAATGGTCGGTGATCTGTTTGTTAACTTGACTTTCGAAGACCTTAGAAAGGCAGGGTAGAATTGATATAGATCTGTAACAGTTTGGGTCTAGAGTGTCTCCCCCTTTGAAGAGGGGGATGACTGCGGCAGCTTTCCAATCTTTGGGATCTCAGACGATACGAAAGAGGTTGAACAGGCTAGTAATAGGGGTTGCAACAATTTCAGCAGATAATTTTAGAAAGAGAGGGTCCGGGTTGTCAAGCCCAGCTGATTTGTAGGGTTCCAGATTTTGCAACTCTTTCAGAACATCAGCTATCTGGATTTGGGTGAAGGAGAAATGGGGGAGGTTTGGGCAAGTTGTTGTGGGGTGTGCAGGGCTGTTGACCGGGGTAGGGGTAGCCAGGTGGAAAGCATGGCCAGCCATAGAAAAATGCTTATTGAAATTCTCAATTATCGTGGATTTATAAGTGGTGACAGTGTTTTCTAGCCTCAGTGCAGTGGGCAGCTGGGAGGAGGTGCTATTATTCTCCATGGACTTTACAGTGTCCCAGAACTTTGTGGAGTTTGTGCTACAGGATGCACATTTCTGATTGAAAAAGCTAGCCTTTGCTTGCCTAACTGCCTGTGTATATTGGTTCCTAACTTCCCTGAAAAGTTGCATATCGCCGGGGCTATTCGATGCTAATGCAGTACACCACAGGATGTTTTTGTGCTGGTCAAGGGCAGCCACACATACTACAGATACTACTGATTTGTGACAGGGTTTGTTGGCCAACACAGAGCTTGTGTTTGCCTTGTGGCACCACTCACCACATGGCCATATTTACTCAGCTTTACAAACAAAATGTATTGGCACTTTTGAGAGCTGAGCATTATGTTGAAGCTAAAGAACTCTAAACATGATGTTGATGTCCATGATCTCTTTATTTAGAGACATAAAGAGAGATATTTCTCAGCCAGATCTCTGTGCTCAGTGTGCCTCATTCCTTTTGGAAGCAGACTCTGTTCTGTTGTGTTGTGTTCCAGCCATCACCATGCTGGCTGTGGGACTGTTTAGCAGAGTATTCTCTCTGCTACTCTCTGCTACCGCACAGCAAGCGATACTGGTGCACCAAGTCTGGAACCAACAGGACCCTGAACAGCTTCTACCTCCACGCTATAATACTGCTAAATAGTTAGTCTGGGTAGCTATGTGGTTAACTATTTAACTATCTGTATTGACCCTTTTTGCACAAATGTTTTTTACTCATCACATTTTTTATTATCTATCCTGTTGCCTAGTCACTTTATTCCTAGTTATATGTACATATCTACTTTATTTACCTTGTACTCCTGCACATCGACTCGGTACTGGTACCCTATGTAGGCTCCAGTGATCCTCCTCCCTGTACATCGCCATGCATTTTCATGTGTGGACATGAGTGGAATTTCCCAGGTGAGCTGGTCGCTTGTCTAGGTACATTGTGTCTGCCTTAAATCCAACCTGTCTCCCCTCTGTGTCCCTCCTACCAGACACTAGGCCTGAGAGAGGCTCCCAGGGATTTACGGTCAATAAATAATGACATATCTATGCGAGGCAGACAGGGCTTTACTTCCCTGTCACTACTCTGTCACCTTTCCCAGAGTGAAGAAATACCATGATCAACATCCGTCTCTAAGCACAAGAGAGGCAGAAAGATTATACTTCCAGGCTTCAGGATAGAGCAGGCAAACAGACAGAGAGGCAGTTATTTTTGAAGCCACCGGGGCTATGCAAAGAGGGGTAGAGAGAGAAAAGAGAGAGAGAGTGGGGAGGGAGAGAGAGGTTGGAGCCAGAGAAAGAGAGAGAGAGAGAGAGAGAGAGAGTAAGAGTGTCCCAGTGAGAGGAGCCATTTTGCGGCTACAGCTGGACCTCCGGTGGAGGACTAGATATCCTGTCCACCTGGTGCCAAGGTCCGCAGAGGGGCTGGGGGCTGGAGCAGGGCCATGCTGTGTCAATGAGCACTCCCAGGGGCTAACTGGCACACACTGCTGCCCACTGCACCCCTGCCAGTCACTCTGAGCCAAGCCATGCCAACAGATTAGGAGCACAACTCTGGAGGTGACAGGGAATTAGAGGATGATTCCATGTGATAACAGAAAAGACTTTCATTCATTCTATTTATTGGCCAGTAGTTAAAACCTTTCTGCCACAGCTATGTGACAGGGTAGCACAATGACAAAGCACTTTTTTTAGGAAACACCTCCGTAAAGTTTTGGATTAAAAAGGCAAATTTTAACGTATATGGTTTCATAATTAATTTACAGGTCTCCCTCCAGCAAAGAAGGAACATTTATTAATTTAATACAATGGTCAAGATAAACCCTATCTGGAAGGAGTGTAAATGGCCCCCGACCTCTCGAAGCTCAGAAATTACATTTTGTGGAAATAATTTTAAACCTGGAGCACTGAAGACTTGAATTGAAGTAGTATCAGTGGTAAAACTGAGTGAGAGTGGCTATAGAACAGGCAATACTTCAAGGAGCTCCACACACACACACACACACACACACACACACACACACACACACACACACAGTATTTGCAAGGAGGAAATGAGAGCTGCAGAGGTCTATGAACCAGAAAGGTTTATAAAGGCATCAGGAGTAAGTTGCGGTAGGGAGTGAAAGTGGGAGCGAGGGGAGATTGAACTGTGGTAGACAGAGGAGGAGGATTAAACCATGGGACTGATCAATACAGCCCAGGAGAGGAGAGGAGGTGAGCTGCTGGACACGACATCAGCTGATACAGCCCTCACAACAGACAGAGAGGAGAGATGACAGAGTGGACAGAGATATCACTGTGTGTCAGTGAGCAGGTGTGTGACTGACCACACTCAGGCACACTGTTGGTGGCTCTTACTCCTGCTCCACTCCACAGGCTGGGCTGGGCTTGGCTCAGGCCCCTGCTAGTCTTACTGAAAAGAACCTATCAGAAAAATACTGCTTTCATTTACAGTCAGTCCTAATCGAGCCAAGATTAAAGACAAAGTTAAGGCACCAGGCCTACTCATCCCATCTGCTATCATTGTAGCCTGGTCCCAGATCTGTTTAACTCCTATGGTCATTATCATGCCAAATGTACAATTTATAATTATTTCTTTGGTCGTTGTCATGCCAATTCCTATGCACACTCATATGTGACACGCCAGTGCAATGGGGGGGGGTGACGCTAGTTCCTACTTCCCAGTAAGGCCATTTTTGCAGACATGCCTTCTTAAACATGTAAACCTTCATGTGCCTTAATTACAAACTTGTATGTGAGTTGTAAATGTGAATGTTAAATTAGGAGCCTAGTTTAGCCTGAGCTACTGCACATAGGGAGAAAGACAATCACTCCTAGCTAGTCATGATTGGTTGAGATAATGGAGGGCTTAACCATGCTGACGGTTGGCCACGCGTTTCTTTACACGTTCTTTAAAGAGATGGGTGGGGCTATGGCTTAAGAGGGTGTGAACAATGCTGAATTGCCGTAAACAAAGAGGAGCTCTCTAGCTCTCAAAATCTTTCCGAGGCATTTTCCCTACTTGTCTCCTAAGTGGGATATTACAGTTTTTTTCAATTGCTACTTTTCAATACTGAAGCCACTTTTTCAAAACTCTTCACACAGTCTGCATTACCAACATGCATCTTGGCCAAACAGTTAATCTCACCTCCAAAACTCTCTCAAACCACCAAAATCCTTCATACATGTCTCAAAATAAGCTCGTTCGACCAGAACACTGGCAACAATTATCATTCAGAAAGCATTCAGTACATTGTCACTCATAACACACTGACCTAAAAAACATTAACAGGGAGCATTACATAAATTATGACATTTTCTCTTTGAATGATTTTTCATATAAATCAGTATTTCATTATAGAATAAGAATAACACCTTTTCACTTTATTGACTGTACTAAAGTATATGTAACAAGAATTAATCAGAAACGCAGCAATTGGCTTCAATAGCCTTTATTTTTTCTTTATCTTGGCATATCATTAGTTTACTTATTGAAACAAAAAACAAATTCCTGAAATTCCAGGGCTGCAATAATAATAAACCCATCAACAACATGCATAATATAATCACTCATACTGTACAGTACTGTGAGGGTTCTAGTTCTCATCAACATGTATAGTATAATCACTCATACTGTACAGTACTGTGAGGGTTCTAGTTCTCATCAAAATGTATAGTATAATCACTCATAATGTACAGTACTGTGAGGGTTCTAGTTCTCATCAAAATGTATAGTATAATCACTCATAATGTACAGTACTGTGAGGGTTCTAGTTCTCATCAACATGTATAGTATAATCACTCATACTGTACAGCACTGTGAGGGTTCTAGTTCTCATCAACATGTATAGTATAATCCCTCATACTGTACAGTACTGTGAGGGTTCTAGTTCTCTTCAACATGTGTAGTATAATCACTCATACTGTACAGTACTGTGAGGGTTCTAGTTCTCATCAACATGTATAATATAATCACTCATACTGTACAGTACTGTGAGGGTTCTAGTTCTCATCAACATGTATAGTATAATCACTAATACTGTACAGTACTGTGAGGGTTCTAGTTCTCCCTCTCTCCTGCATTTGGCCACAAGTTCTCATCAACATCACATCTTATATCTTCTCTGGCAATGCATCTTGGAAAGTATCTCCTGGAATGTCTAATCTAACCCTGGCAGTCTTCAGGAGAAGTGTCTCCACACCCTGGCAGTCTTCGGGAAAAGTGTCTCCACACCCTGGCAGTATTCAGGAGAAGTGTCTCCACACCCTGGCAGTCTTCATGAGAAGTGTCTCCACACCCCACATTCATGGCATCCAGTAAGGACATCTGGTCATGTGGATGGTGGTCATAAACCTTCCTCCTCCACGCAGTGAAAACCTCCTCTATGGGGTTTAGGAAGGGGGAGTATGGATGCAGGAATAGTACTGACATCCTGGGATGTGCAGCAAACCAGTCTGTGACTGCAGCAGAGTGGTTGAATGCCACTTTATCCCACACAACGATGAAGGTTGGGAAGTTTCTGGCCCCTCTCTCCTCTGCTGGTTCAAGTTGATTATGCAGGTCATCCAGAAAATAAATGAGCCTCTCTGTATTGTAGGGGCCAATGAGTGGTTTGTGTAACAGCAAACCATCATTGGACAGTGCTGCACACATTGTGATGTTAGCTCCTCTCTGGCCTGGGACATCCACGGTTGCTCTCTGTCCAATCACATTTCTTCCCCTGCGGCGTGTTTTTGCAAGGTTGAATCCAGCTTCATCCACAAAGCCAGTTTGCCTGGCTTCCATCTCCATTACTCTCTAAAATACAATACATCCACAGTTTTACAGTACTTTACATGATGCATAGCTGTGTATGTACCCTGTTTGGTTATTGAACATACATCTAACCTGGATAGATTGATACCAGAGTTCTTTCACTTGTTCACCATTTCTCGCAAAGGGTACAGTGTACAACTGCTTCATCCTTATTTTATGTAGGACTCTGGCAATTGTCGTTGTGCTGACCGTATTCACATTTCCAAAAGTGATTTGTCTGCCAGCACTCAAATTTCCCACAGTTTTATTGCATTGTTGCCAATTACCATGTCAACAATGGCAATTTCCTGCGCATCTGATAATATTCTGCCTCTCCCTCCTGTGGGAGGCAACCTTTGGATCCTACTGAAAAACACAAAACAATCAATATATTTCAAAATGTCAGTACATGTAAAAATGTGAAGATACTATATTGTACTGTAATATGTAGTTCAATTATCATTGAAGGATGTTTTGCTGGAAAATTTGTACTATTGAAACAACTGTTTAACGCTGCAGATTTGGTTGCACACTTAAACCGGCCTCTCTCAAAGAGAGACCATGATTTACAACATGGTCAATAATTGTGGCCCTTATCTCATCAGAGACCACCGCTCTTGGTCTTCCTCTCCTTTGTCCTCCATGCGTTCTCCCTCTCCCTGCCACTCTTCTCCTCTTCCATACCAACCTGTCTTCCTTGATCCATGTTTCCAAACAAAATCATTCTGAAGCCGTCCTCTTTTGGGTATGCTTTCAGCTGAAATTGCAATCAGCTGTGTTTAGAATGATTACAGTTTTTCTCAATTGCTAAAACACTAAAACCCATTGGCTGAACAAAGTTCTCAGTTGCCTGGACTCATTTAGCTAATTATGCAGTCTGTTGTCAATACCTTAAACCATTTCACATGGTAAAACACAATTTTCAGGTTTCACTTAGACTTTTCAGCAAAACTCTAAACACATTCTCATTCTCAAAACACATTCTGCACTCTAATGCACATGTCATCCATACTGGTAAACACAAGTGGAAACAATCAAATACAAATAGAGAAGACATGTCATTGATTGAACACAACCACTCAAAATTGATTTAACCTGTTTCGAATGATGCGACACAACCAATATACGCCAGTTCAGAGAGCAAACAGGTTGTTGAAGGTGGGAAGGAGAGAGTCTGAGAATGGATAGAAGAAACAATGTGAGAGGACGAGTGTGTATGCGAGGTGGGCGACAAGGAGGAGGAGGACGAAGAGGAAGGCAAAGAGTGGAAATATCTGATGAAATTTGAGCAACAGTTATAGACCATGTTATTGTCCATGGACTGACAATGAGGGAAGCAGGACTTAGAGTACAACCCAATTTGAGCCAATTTTCTGTGTCCAACATGGTAAGGACATTCAGAGAAGAGAACAGGTACAGGATACTATTTGTAACTGCAAATTTACTGTACTACACTATATGCAGCTGTTTCAATAGATATTTGTAAAGTTAATCACTGTATGTATTGTACTGCATGAATATGTTTTGTAACTGCACAACTACTTTTTGTAGAATTGTAAGGCTGCCACATGCAGGTGGAAGGAACGCTATATTCACTCGGGAGCAAGAGGCTGTTATAGTTGTCATGGTCCTTCAAGATAATGCAATACGACTCAGAGAAATCCAGGAACGAGTGATACAAGACAACACACACTTCCAGGGAATTGACAGTGTGAGCATTTCCACAATTGACTGAGTCCTCCATTGTAACAGGATGCGAATGAAACAAGTATACAGAGTACCTTTTGAGCGCAACTCACCAAGGGTGAGAGAACAGTGAGCTCAGTATGTGCAAGTAAGTGTACATTCAGAAACATTTACTGTAATCCAGATAGTATGTGTTAGTACTGTAGACGATGTGAATGACATTACTCTTCAGTACATACAATGTATGTGAATCAGAAGCCTAATTGTACTCTACAGTAGAGGACTGTCTCTGTACGACTTACAAAATCCTACATACAGTACATTGTATTTCTACACAAACAATATTTGACTTGGAATCCTTGGACAGACCCCATGAGTTCATCTTTGTCGATGAAGCAGGCTTCAATCTAACAAAGAGGAGAAGGAGAGGCCGAAACATGATTGAAGTCCCTGGTCAACGAGGTGGCAATGTCACAATCTGTGCTGCTATCAGCAACCATGGTGTTCTACATCACCATGTTACACTCGGGCCATATAACACCCAGCACCTTCTAAGATTTATTGCCAATCTAAGAGATATTTTATTTGAGCAGCAGGGTCAAGAGCTAAATGAGAACCCCATTCCCATCTATGTGATAGTGTGGGACAATGTCAGTTTCCACAAAGCTTCTCAGGTAAGGGAATGGTTTTCTATCAATGGGCAGTTTATGAACTTGTACCTCCCTCCATACTCGCCTTTCCTGAATCCGATTGAGGAGTTTTTCTCCTCTTGGAGATGGAAAGTGTATGATAGACAACCCTACACCAGAGTAAATCTGCTGCAAGCCATGGATTTAGTCTGTGGTGATATAGGTGAGGAATCATGTCAGGGCTGGATACGGCACACAAGAGGCTTCTTCCCCCGTTGCCTCAGGAGGGACAATATTGCTTGTGATGTCGACGAAGTGCTCTGGCCTGACCCAGCCCAAAGACAAGAAGAAGCACATTGATCACGTTTACTCCTTTGATGTTTGTCCTTTTAGTATTGTATACTGTAGTACAGTGCATTGCAGGCTGTATACTGTACAATGGACAAACTGTATGGCCCTGAACATTGTGCTTTCCATTTATTAACAATACTGACTGCTCAATAGATTTTGACTGGTTGCAGGTTCATATCAACAGAGAACAAGAATGACAGTATCACAGAGACAAAGGACAAGTTTGTGAGATGCAGGGTACAGTACTGTAAAAATAGGGGTACAAGGAGGAGGAAGAACAAAAAACAAAATTGCAAAAAGCAGAGTAGTAATTTCTGATCAATTTTGAGCTACTGTGATAGAACATGTTTTCGTTCATCAAAAGACAATGACGGAAAAATATGAATATTTTTTTAGATTAAAAATGTACTTCTCCCTGAGAATTGTGTTTTGAACAATGTTCTATTTTCGGTGTATTGTTTACTGACTGCTTGAGAGTGTATATCATTTTGATCACTTTGTTTATGATTTGAGAGCAGTGTTTGATTTTGAGCACAAGTAAAACTGTTAAGAGGCGACTGTTTCATTTTGCGAGATGAGTCAGAGGTTATGTAAATAGTGCTTGAAGATGAGGTTTAGTGTTTAATGTTTTCAGGAAATGGAGCAAGGTTTCAGAAATTGTGTTTTAGCAGTTGAGAAACTGTAAATATTCTGCTGAGATTTTCTATATGTTTCAGTCTGGTGACTGCAGAAATGCACAACATTTGCCATCATTCTGTTTTGAATGTGTTTTTCACAGTTTTGGAAACGGTGTGTTAGCATTTGAAAACGTGCTGCAAATATATAGTTTTGCAGGTGGTGGAGTATGAATGAGAAAAGTTCATGGATTTCAGAGAATGTGGCCATTGAATACATTTTGTGTGAAAGCAATGAAAAATGATTCACAGTTTGGTCCACATACACTTCTGTTTCGCTGATTGTGAAGAGTTTTGACAATGTGACTTCAGGTTTGACCAATGCATGTTAGCAATTGAAAAAAACTGTACATTTATTAACTATTAAAGCAGCATTTTTCCTCAAATTACAGTGTATGTTACACTGTAAAAAGCATTTAGGATTTTTCAACATAAGCCCCAGTTGGGATGGGATGTCACATACGGAGTTGTCATGACTTTTTGTGCAAAGGCCACCTCTTGGAATGACACCTTCCACTGACAGTGTGTAGCACAGTGAGTCTTCAAACTGTAATGTTTATTCAAATTGTATCTTGTTGGTAGGTTCAGATGTGAAGCTCTTGCAGTCCCCATTGGAGGATGATATGGCTACGGTAGTAACTCTGGAGAGGACAAATGAAGTGGGGACCATGAAGTGTCTCATCTGAATCATCAACTCAGCCAGAAGCCATGAATCTTCTATCAGCCTGTCAAGTCAAAGATGAGTGTTGGATGTGTGAGGTAAGACATTTTCTTTTTATTTGCCATGTGTAATGAATACTGTAACAAATCAGATATTTTTATGATCACAAACTGCTCTCCCAACAGAGTTCACTTTTTTTGAGCCAATGGCCATGTTGGCTGTCCTTGGACACAATCGCTGCTCTCGGACATAGTCGCTGCCCTCGGACCTGATGACCAGGGTTTGAGTGCTGACGTTACCATATAGCCCCTCTGAATTGCTGTTAGACTGCCACATGCAGTGGCTCATTTGGATGTGTTTGATGTCTTGAAGCTTGACTTCCCTACGTTTCTGCTACAACTGGGCCTGGAGCTCGTTTAAAGATTCTAGCAGGTGAGTGCAGCTACTAATGGGGAAGTATGGTCCTCTTCCTCAAAGCACGGGCTTCAGCACGGGCTTCAGCAGGGACATACATGGAGCGATGAGGGAGAAAGGGAACGCCTGCCCACCCAGCCTAATCAACTCAATAAATGGTGTGACATGTTGCAGCCAGATTGCCCTCACATTTTAATCTGACGCTGAATCTGTCCGCCAACTGCTCTTCAAAGAGAGCCAATGTTTTTTCTGGCCAGCGGTTACAGTTGCTGCACTCGATCATGGTGAGAGGGATTCGCGTACCGGCAACAACATTAGCATTTAACCCCTCGTAATGTGTTTTTTTACAAGTTTGGCACACCTGTATTTGGGGAGTTTCTAACATTCTTCTCTGCAGATCCACTCAAGCTCTGCCAGATTGGATGGGAAGCGTGGCTGCACAGCTATTTTCAGGTCTCTCCAGAGATGTTTGACTGAGTTCATGTCCGAGCTTAGTTGGGCCACTCAAGGACATTCATAGACTTATCCTGAAGCCACTCCTGCGTTGTCTTGGCTGTGTACTTAGGGTCGTTGTCCTGTTGGAAGGTGAACCTTCGCCGCAGTCTGAGGTCCTGAGTGCACTGGAGCAGGTTTTCATCAAGGATCTCTGTTCTATGCTCCGTTCATCTTTCCCGCAACCCTGACTAGTCTCCCAGTCCATGATGCTGCTACCATCATGCTTCACCGTAGGGAGGGTGCCAGATTTCATCCAGATGTGATGCTTGGCATTCAGGCCAAAGAGTTCAATCTTGGTTTCATCAGACCAGAGAATCTTGTTTCTCATGGTGTGAGAGTCCTTTAGGTGCCTTTTGGCAAACATCAAGCTGGCTGCCATGTGCCTTTTACTGAGGAGTGGCTTCCATCTGGCCACTCTACCATAAAGGCCTGATCGGTAGAGTGCTGCAGAGATGGCTGTTCTTCTGGAAGGTTCTCCCATCTCCACAGAGGAACTCTGGAGCTTTTTCAGAGTGAGCATCGGGTTCTTGCTCATCTCCCTGACCAAGGCCCTTCTCCCCCGATTGCTCAGTTTGGCCGGGCGGCCAGCTCTAGGAGAGTTTGGTTCCAAACTTCTTCCATTTAAGAATAATCGAGGCCACTGTGTTCTTAGGGACCTTCATTGCTGTAGAATTGTTTTGGTACCCTTCCCCAGATCTGTGCCTCGACACAATCCTGTCTCGGAGCTCTACGGACAATTCCTTCGACCCCATGGCTTGGTTTTTGCTTTGACGTGCACTGTCAACTGTGGGATCTTATGTAGAAAGGTGTATGCCTTTCCAAATCATGTCCAGTCAGTTGAATTTACCACAGGTGGACTCTAATCAAGTTGTAGAAACATCTCAAGGATGATCAATGGAAACAGGATGCACCTGAGCTCAATTTCGAGTCTCATAGCAAATGGTCTGAATTCTTATGTAAATAAGGTATTTCTGTTTTTCATTTTTAATACATTTACAAACATTTCTAAACCTGTTTTCACTTTGTCATTATGGGGTATTCTGTGAACA
Source organism: Oncorhynchus mykiss (assembly GCF_013265735.2). Taxonomy (NCBI): domain Eukaryota; kingdom Metazoa; phylum Chordata; class Actinopteri; order Salmoniformes; family Salmonidae; genus Oncorhynchus; species Oncorhynchus mykiss. Next base: position 73,118,231 of record NC_048566.1, on the reverse strand, counting down.
TAGATGAACATATTTTATTTTATTAATTTTAGAATAATGCTGTAATGTAACAAAATGTGGAAAAAGTCAAGGGGTCTGAATACTTTCTGAATGCACTATATGTAGCAGCTGTCTTCTATTCTGTACTGCCTGTAGTCTCATGGTTATTGATGAGTATGATTGTTGGCCCCGTTGCCACTAACTCAATGTTACTCTTTTCTGATTCATTCCCACTGTATGAGGGGCTCTGAGCCCCTCTAGGTAGCACCCACCTGCCTGACGTCAACCCCTCCCTGCCTGGCTTGGTGCCTGGCCTGTCCAACCCAGGCCCCCAGTCTTGCTCTGCCTGTGACCCTGCTCAGTTTCTGGATCTTTGCTGCCCCAATCGTACCTGCTTCTTGTCCAGTCTCCAAGATATGTGTCTCCAGTACCAAGATGACATTTACCATGTACAGATGTAGGTTCTTAATTGAATCACACACTCGTTTGTTTCTGAGAATTTTCCTGTACAGTAGGAAATGTAAACTTGTAGTGTAATCGAGTTTTAAAAACGCTTCTAAAGTTTAACATCTCCACTTTCAAACGTCATGACTTGATTTGCCTTAACAAAAAATTTTGCAACCTCTACAAAGATGTCCATTACTTATAATTCTAATTTTTTGTTGCTGCAGGATTATTTACTAGCTGTAGAAAACTGGCTCAAATTAAGATCCTACATCTGTAAGAACTTTAAATGTTAAAAAAGTATTTTATTTAACTTTTCCATCATTGCTAAACGTTTACTATGAGGTACGTTGCCTCTTATCTTTTGTGATAACTCACTTTGGTTTACAGGTATTTTAGCACGGGGCCTATTTTCAGTAAACCTTAAAAGTAACATTTCAAGTAAATTATTAATTGATATATGTTGATAATTTGTGTATTTTCCAGGCGCTTGCTCGATTGTCTTATAAAAGAGATCAGGGAGAATTTTCCTGTTTACTCCATATGGGCTTAAATTAGTTTCTGTTTTTTTGCTTTCCTCTGAAAAACATTAACATTAAATATTGTAACATTAAATAAATACATTATTTCTGTTGTAATTTGTCATTATTGTACTTTTACTAAAGATGACACACATTAGCAGGTTTTTGCATTTGGAAATGTCCAAATGTAACGTTGTATTATAATGCTGTGTAATCACCTTCTGGTGTAAAAAAACAACTTGGAAATGAAACACAACTACATTTTAAGTGAGAAGTAGGCAGGTTTGATGGCAAAAAAAGGAAATAGACAAGAGCAGCATTTGGCCTACTTCACCCATGAATGAATGAGGCAACAGTAGACCAACATCCTCACACACTCAGTTTTAAGAAAAGCTCCAAAGTATAAGTATGAAAAGGGCTAAATTGGGAGCTCTGAACCGGGTGTGCTGTGCCAATGTTCTGAAATTGATCAAAGCTCTTGATGTCTCAATTGCACATTTTCACCAGAACCAGTCTGCTCTCTAGAAAAACTCCAGGGCATTAGGAACCAGACCAATGGCTGCAGTCACCATTACCGTCGATTCCAAAAAGTAAATCAGTTTGAAAATGGCTTGGGCCAGCCCTGTTGTTCTCTCAATTTTAAAACCTGTAAATATATGGTAATGAGGTAGATGTGAGATATTTCTACCAACAAAAGAAGTGATTGTTAAACCTGTCCAAGCCTGTCCAATATTTCTCCCTCTGTTCTAATAACTTCATGGCTCTATGGGTTCTCCATGTAGAAACTCCAACCAATTCACACCAATCTGCTGAACTCAGCATGCATAGGCAGAGGAAAATGGACTAGCACTGTGAGCTTGCAGCTAACTTTAGTTTGGGGAAGTTCTTTCCTTGTCTGCAAAGGCTTCTTGCTGTCTTTTCCTGACAAACCCACTACCTATCCAAGCACTTAAAAAAGGCATTGCTTTCCAATTGCACTCTATTGTTTTAAAATCATTACAAATGTCAATGTAACAACTGGCGGAATCCCTGAGACCACTGCTGAATCCTCTGTGTCATCATCACAGCCATTAGAATCCGTCCCTGAGAGAGGAAAACCAACAAAGTACTAAATATGCTGAATATAGCTTCTGCTGCTATCACAGGTAATCAATTGTACATCTGAGAGGTTCCGCATTTATTAACAATTCATCACACTAACACCAGGGGAATTGGTAAATACTTTGCAGGGATTTATACAATGAAAAGTCCAAGTCAATTTGGTAGTGTAACGATGTGCGCTGAGAGTCAGGAAGCAAGTTCAGGGAGTGAGTGTTTTAATAAATAAACAACTAAATCCAAAACAAGAACCACAAACAACGCACAGGCGTGACACTGGAATAGAAACAGCAACAATGACGACTGGGGAAGAAACCAAAGGGAGTGACATATAAAGGGCAGGTAATCGAGGAGGTGATGGAGTCCAGGTGAGTGTCATTATGCCCGTACCGCTGGTGACAGGTGTGCACCATAACGAGCAGCCTGGTGACCTCGAGGCCAGAGAGGGAGCACATGTGACAGGTAGGAATATGTGGGATTTGAAATGTTTATCATCCATCTCTAATTGGACATCTGTAAATATACAGTAACATGCGACTGCCAGTCATTCTGACACGTGCACCCGTTACAGGAAGCACGCCTACACTCAATCTTAAACTCCTATGATGCTGAATGTTTTTGAAATGCCACATAACTTGGAGATTCTTTTTGCACACCTGTACCATGACATAGTGAGCTTAGTGCCAAAAGGGATTTAGCCTATTCTTTGCTGAAGAAATTGGCTTTTAATATAAGGTAAATGAAGATGGATCGGCCTACATCTGCAGTGCAGCAGACAGGCTAGTTCCGAAGAAAGAGTTTTCACCAGGACACTTGAACTCTCTTGCTCTCAGCCCAAAAAGCAATCTAGCCCTTTGCATGTCTGTGAATATTAACAAACCCTCAAACCAAGGCCTTAAATGTAATCTATTGTGCTACCCCTCATGTGGTACCTGCTGCACAGCCAATTTGATGGAGAGGACTGTTCTTCTGTGTGTTTGACTCCCCTCTACTCTTTTCAGAAATCCATCTACCGATACCAGATAGGTAGAATATGACTCTGGCTTCTGCTGATATACACTGGTCAAAAAAATAAAGGGAACACTAAAATAACACATCCTAGATCTGAATGAATGAAATATTCTTATTAAATACTTTTTTCTTTACATAGTTGAATGTGCTGACAACAAAATCACACAAGAATTATCAATGGAAATCAAATTCATCAACCCATGGAGGTCTGGATTTGGAGTCACACTCAAAATTAAAGTGGAAAACCACACTACAGGCTGATCCAACTTTGATGTAATGTCCTTAAAACAAGTCAAAATGAGGCTCAGTAGTGTGTGTGGCCTCCACGTGCCTGTATGACCTCCCTACAACGCCTGGGCATGCTCCTGATGAGGTGGCGGATGGTCTCCTGATGGATCCTCTCCCAGACCTGGACTAAAGCATCTGCCAACTTCTGGGCAGTCTGTGATGCAACGTGGTGTTGGTGGATGGAACGAGACATGATGTCCCAGATGTGCTCAATTGGATTCAGGTCTGGGGAACGGGCGGGCCAGTCCATAGCATCAAAGCCTTCCTCTTGCAGGAAATGCTGACACACTCCAGCCACATGAGGTCTAGCATTGTCTTGCATTAGGAGGAACCCAGGGCCAACCGCACCAGCATATGGTCTCACAAGGGGTCTGAGGATCTCATCTCGGTACCTAATGGCAGTCAGGCTACCTCTGGCGAGCACATGGAGGGCTGTGCGGCCCCCCAAAGAAATGCCACCCCACACCACACCCCATGACTGATCCACCGCCAAACCGGTCATGCTGGAGGATGTTTGATCATATTACTCCAGTGCTAGCCTCCCTACACTGGCTTCCTGTCAAGGCAAGGGCTGATTTCATGGTTTTACTGCTAATCTACAAAGCATTACATGGGCTTGCTCCTACCTATCTCTCTGATTTGGTCCTGCCGTACATACAGTGCCTTGCGAAAGTATTCGGCCCCCTTGAACTTTGAGACCTTTTGCCACATTTCAGGCTTCAAACATAAAGATATAAAACTGTATTTTTTGTGAAGAATCAACAACAAGTGGGACACAATCATGAAGTGGAACGACATTTATTGGATATTTCAAACTTTTTTAACAAATCAAAAACTGAAAAATTGGGCGTGCAGAATTATTCATTCCCCTTAAGTTAATACTTTGTAGCGCCACCTTTTGCTGCGATTATAGCTGTAAGTCGCTTGGGGTATGTCTCTATCAGTTTTGCACATCGAGAGACTGAAATTTTTTCCCATTCCTCCTTGCAAAACAGCTCGAGCTCAGTGAGGTTGGATGGAGAGCATTTGTGAACAGCAGTTTTCAGTTCTTTCCACAGATTCTCGATTGGATTCAGGTCTGGACTTTGACTTGGCCATTCTAACACCTGGATATGTTTATTTTTGAACCATTCCATTGTAGATTTTGCTTTATGTTTTGGATCATTGTCTTGTTGGAAGACAAATCTCCGTCCCAGTCTCAGGTCTCAGGTTCTTCCAGAATGGTCCTGTATTTGGCTCCATCCATCTTCCCATCAATTTTAACCATCTTCCCTGTCCCTGCTGAAGAAAAGCAGGCCCAAACCATGATGCTGCCACCACCATGTTTGACAGTGGGGATGGTGTGTTCAGGGTGATGAGCTGTGTTGCTTTTACGCCAAACATAACGTTTTGCATTGTTGCCAAAAAGTTCAATTTTGGTTTCATCTGACCAGAGCACCTTCTTTCACATGTTTGGTGTGTCTCCCAGGTGGCTTGTGGCAAACTTTAAACAACACTTTTTATGGATATCTTTAAGAAATGGCTTTCTTCTTGCCACTCTTCCATAAAGGCCAGATTTGTGCAATATACGACTGATTGTTGTCCTATGGACAGAGTCTCCCACCTCAGCTGTAGATCTCTGCAGTTCATCCAGAGTGATCATGGGCCTCTTGGCTGCATCTCTGATCAGTCTTCTCCTTGTATGAGCTGATAGTTTAGAGGGACGGCCAGGTCTTGGTAGATTTGCAGTGGTCTGATACTCCTTCCATTTCAATATTATCGCTTGCACAGTGCTCCTTGGGATGTTTAAAGCTTGGGAAATCTTTTTGTATCCAAATCCGGCTTTAAACTTCTTCACAACAGTATCTCGGACCTGCCTGGTGTGTTCCTTGTTCTTCATGATGCTCTCTGAGCTTTTAACGGACCTCTGAGACTATCACAGTGCAGGTGCATTTATACGGAGACTTGATTACACACAGGTGGATTGTATTTATCATCATTAGTCATTTAGGTCAACATTGGATCATTCAGAGATCCACACTGAACTTCTGGAGAGAGTTTGCTGCACTGAAAGTAAAGGGGCTGAATAATTTTGCACGTCCAATTTTTCAGTTTTTGATTTGTTAAAAAGTTTGAAATATCCAATAAATGTCGTTCCACTTCATGATTGTGTCCCACTTGTTGTTGATTCTTCACAAAAAAATACAGTTTTATATCTTTATGTTTGAAGCCTGAAATGTGGAAAAGGTCGCAAAGTTCAAGGGGGCCGAATACTTTCGCAAGGCACTGTACCTACACGTACGCTATGGTCACAAGACGCAGGCCTCCTAATTGTCCCTAGAATTTCTAAGCAAACAGCTGGAGGCAAGGCTTTCTCCTATAGAGCTCCATTTTTATGGAATGGTCTGCCTACCCATGTGAGAGACACAAACTCGGTCTCAACCTTTAAGTCTTTACTGAAGACTCATCTCTTTAGTGGGTCATATGATTGAGTGTAGTCTGGCCCAGGAGTGTGAAGGTGAACGGAAAGGCTCTGGTGCAACGAACCACCCTTGCTGTCTCTGCCTGGCCGGTTCCCCTCTTTCCACTGGGATTCTCTGCCTCTAACCCTATTACAGGGGCTGAGTCACTGGCTTACTAGGGCTCTTTCATACCGTCCCTAGGAGGGGTGCGTCACTTGAGTGGGTTGAGTCACTGATGTGATCTTCCTGTCTGGGTTGGCGCCCCCCCCCCCCCTTGGGTTGTGCCGTGGCGGAGTTCTTTGTGGACTATACTCGGCCTTGTCTCAGGATGGTAAGTTGGTGGTTGAAGATATCCCTCTAGTGGCGTGGGGGCTGTGCTTTGGCAAAGTGGGTGGGGTTATATCCTTCCTGTTTCAGCCTCCAGTATTTATGCTGCATTAGTTTATGTGTCGGGGGCTAGGGTCAGTTTGTTATATCTGGAGTACTTCTCCTGTCCTATTCGGTGTCCTGTGTGAATTTAAGTATGCTCTCTCTAATTCTCTCTTTCTCTCTTTCTTTCTCTCTCTCGGAGGACCTGAGCCCTAGGACCATGCCTCAGGACTACCTGACATGATGACTCCTTGCTGTCCCCAGTCCACCTGGCCGTGCTGCTGCTCCAGTTTCAACTGTTCTGCCTGTGATTATTATTATTTGACCATGCTGGTCATTTATGAACATTTGAACATCTTGGCCATGTTCTGTTATAATCGCCACCTGGCACAGCCAGAAGAGGACTGGCCACCCCATATAGCCTGGTTCCTCTCTAGGTTTCTTCCTAGGTTTTGGCCTTTCTAGGGAGTTTTTCCTAGCCACCGTGCTTCTACACCTGCATTGCTTGCTGTTTGGGGTTTTAGGCTGGGTTTCTGTACAGCACTTTGAGATATCAGCTGATGTACAAAGGGCTATATACATTTAATTTTATTTTATGTTGCAGGCAGCAGAACATTCTCCACTGCGTCTCCAGACTCTGTCACGTCTGTCACATGTACTCAGTGTGAACCTGCTTTCATCTGTGAAGAGCACAGGGCGCCAGTGGCGAATTTGCCAATCTTCTCTGGCAAATGCCAAACGTCCTGCACGGTGTTGGGCTCTAAGCACAACCCCCACCCGTGGACGTCGGGCCCTCATACCACCCTCATGGAGTCTGTTTCTGACCATTTGAGCAGACACATGCACATTTGTGGCCTGCTGGAGGTCATTTTGCAGGGCTCTGGCAGTGCTCCTCCTGCTCCTCCTTGCACAAAGGCGGAGGTAGCGGTCCTGCTGCTGGGTTATTGCCCTCCTACTACGGCCTCCTCCACGTCTCCTGATGTACTGGCCTGTCTCCTGGTAGCGCCTCCATGCTCTGGACACTACGCTGACAGACACAGCAAACCTTCTTGCCACAGCTCGCATTGATGTGCCATCCTGGATGAGCTGCACTACCTGAGCCACTTGTGTGGGTTGTAGACTCCGTCTCATGCTACCACTAGAGTGAAAGCACCGGCAGCATTCAAAAGTGACCAAAACATCAGCCAGGAAGCATAGGAACTGGTCACCACCTGCAGAACCACTCCTTTATTGGGGGTGTCTTGCTAATTGCCTATAATTTCCACCTGTTGTCTATTCCATTTGCACAACAGCATGTGAAATTCATTGTCAATCAGTGTTGCTTCCTAAGTGGAGAGTTTGATTTCACAGAAGTGTGATTGACTTGGAGTTACATTGTGTTGTTTAAGTGTTCCCTTTATTTTTTTGAGCAGTGTATATTACTCCTGCCAAGATTCAGTCCAAATTCATTCTGTACTGTATTCTTACATTCTGTGGTGTTCATATCACTTCAATCTTAATTCTACTGTCTGTTGAAATGTACAAGTGAGTGCATCATTAACTGCATCGTTTGTATCATTTTTGCTGAGCAACAGTCATGTTTCAACTGTTACAGGATAAGTAGCCAGAGGACTTGATGCCAGTAGGGCACTCAGAGCAAATTTATAATCAATCTACCCTGCACGAGTCTGGCCATGTGTAAACTAATCTAATACCATACTTCTCACCATCACTGTATGTATCAGCCCTGTGCGTCTCACTGCAGATCCAGCACACCACAGAGTCAGTCATTCCACCTCCACCCAACATGGAGACCAGTCCACATTCATCAAATGGAGCCATTTCACACTAATCTTTGGCAGGCATCTTTGTGAATGAATGGGATGGTGGGAGCAGGGTAAGAGTCCCTCCTCTCTCGCTCTCCTCCAGTCACAATACCAGGTTGACCCACATGAACCATCTGCCATTGCTGCGGCTCATCACACTGGCCCGTTGAGATCAGTGGCATATGCTGCTGTTCCTGCTGCTGGAAGCTTGGGACTATGGGTGGCGTGCTGATCTTGACGATGATATACCCAGAGGGGTTGTGGGCCTGGGTTGGCAGCTCAGAAAGGAGCCCTGGCCCCACTGGTAGCTCTGGAGTGGTCTGGGATCTCATTTATAACCGTTGCATGAATTTTACACTAAATAAATGCATGCCCCATTTCTGAAAATAATACGTATTTATAAAAATATTGAGATTTAAAAACTTGGCGCACGCCAAAATCAGACCCGTAGTAAAACTGTGTTAAACTGAATGCGGTCGGATCATCACATAATTGGCATATATATTACTCTTACAGAATTTCCTCGTGTGCGAGGATATTGGTAATTTAATCAAAGCCTTCTGGATGATAACTTGTTTAGAACTAGGACAGAATAATTTATAACTGACTTTTTCAGACATTGCATAGATACAGCAGATCTCCTTATTGTATGGGACTCTTTTAAATGTGCCTTTAGAGGCCATGCAATTCAGTACTATAAAACAAAAGCAATTTAGATCAACAGAGTCCATATTAACAAAGGAAATTGAAGGACTAACAGTAAGGTTAGATCGCAATAAAAACTGTACCATAGAGGCACAGAATAAGTTAGAGGATAAACAAAAAGAAATAGAGGAACTTATTCAAGAAAGATCAAGTGTAATAATATATTATAAAAATAAAGCGAACTGGATGGAATATGTTGAAAAATGCACCAAATTACTTTTCAATCTTCAATATAGAAATGCTACCAATTTTTTTTTATTGAAACTTGTTACAAATGATGGGTTCACTCACGACTCACCGAATGATATTTTGAAAGAGGAAGTAAAGTACTTCAAGATTATGTTTTCGTTTCAGTCTCCTCCATCTCCACTAACCGAAGTTAATTGTATGGATTTTTTCCCTAATAATAATGTAAAATTAACATCTTTACAGAAAGACAAATGTAAAGGCCAAATTACAGAGGAGGAACTTCTTGATGCAGTTAAAGCCTTTAATGTTGGGAAAACTTCAGGGCTGGATGGCATACCTGTAGAAGTATACCAAACATTTTTTGATATACTCTGAGGACCATTATTAGCATGTTTTAACCCCTCCTATATAAACGGTAGATTATCGGACACACAACAAGAAGGTCTAATATCATTATTACTGAAACAGGACCCAAGTGGTAAATATAAAGATCCAGTCCATTTTAAAAATTGGATGCCTCTTACACTTCAGTGTTGTGATGCAAAAATCCTAGCAAACTGCTTGGTGCATAGAATTTTAAAAGTATTGTCAGATATTATTCATACTAATCAGACAGGTTTTTTACATGGACGGTACATTGGCAATGATATAAGACAAGTACTGGAAACAGGTCCCCGATAGTTTTCATAGCTGATTTTGAAAAGGCTTTCGATAAAGTATAACTGGAGTTTATATATAAATGCCTAGAATATTTCAATTTTGGGGAATCTCTTATAAAATGGGTTAAAGTTATGTATAGTAACCCTAGGTGTAAAATAGTAAATAATGGTTACATCTCAGAACGTTTTAAACTATCTAGAGGAGTAAAACAAGGTTGTCCACTATCGGCATATCTATTTATTATTGCCATCGAAATGTTAACTGTTAAAATTAGATACAACAATAATATTAAGGGATTAGAAATCCGTGGCTTAAAAACGAAGGTGCCATTGTATGCTGATGATTCATCTTTTCTTTTAAAACCACAACTAAAATCTTTCCACGGCCTTATAGAGGATCTGGATACTTTTGCTATCCTCTCTGGATTAAAACCAAATTATGATAAGTGTACTTTTACATAAGTGTATATTACGTATTGGATGACAATTTTTTACATTACCATGTAATTGACCAATTAAATGGTCTGATGGAGATGTGGACATACTCAGTATACAAATCCCAAAATACAGTGCCTTGCGAAAGTATTCGGCCCCATTGAACTTTGCGACCTTTTGCCACATTTCAGGCTTCAAACATAAAGATATAAAACTGTATTTTTTTGTGAAGAATCAAAAACAAGTGGGACACAATCATGAAGTGGAACGACATTTATTGGATATTTCAAACTTTTTTAACAAATCAAAAACTGAAAAATTGGGCGTGCAAAATTATTCAGCCCCCTTAAGTTAATACTTTGTAGCGCCACCGTTTGCTGCGATTACAGCTGTAAGTCGCTTGGGGTATGTCTCTATCAGTTTTGCACATCGAGAGACTGAAATTTTTTTCCCATTCCTCCTTGCAAAACAGCTCGAGCTCAGTGAGGTTGGATGGAGAGCATTTGTGAACAGCAGTTTTCTGTTCTTTCCACAGATTCTCGATTGGATTCAGGTCTGGACTTTGACTTGGCCATTCTAACACTTGGATATGTTTATTTTTGAACCATTCAATTGTAGATTTTGCTTTATGTTTTGGATCATTGTCTTGTTGGAAGACAAAGCTCCGTCCCAGTCTCAGGTCTTTTGCAGACTCCATCAGGTTTTCTTCCAGAATGGTCCTGTATTTGGCTCCATCCATCTTCCCATCAATTTTAACCATCTTCCCTGTCCCTGCTGAAGAAAAGCAGGCCCAAACCATGATGCTGCCACCACCATGTTTGACAGTGGGGATGGTGTGTTCAGCTGTGTTGCTTTACGCCAAACATTACGTTTTGCATTGTTGCCAAAAAGTTCAATTTTGGTTTCATCTGACCAGAGCACCTTCTTCCACATGTTTGGTGTGTCTCCCAGGTGGCTTGTGGCAAACTTTAAACGACACTTTTTATGGATATCTTTAAGAAATGGCTTTCTTCTTGCCACTCTTCCATAAAGGCCAGATTTGTGCAATATACGACTGATTGTTGTCCTATGGACAGAGTCTCCCACCTCAGCTGTAGATCTCTGCAGTTCATCCAGAGTAATCATGGGCCTCTTGGCTGCATCTCTGATCAGTCTTCTCCTTGTATGAGCTGAAAGTTTAGAGGGACGGCCAGGTCTTGGTAGATTTGCAGTGGTCTGATACTCCTTCCATTTCAATATTATCGCTTCCACAGTGCTCCTTGGGATGTTTAAAGCTTGGGAAATCTTTTGGTATCCAAATCCGGCTTTAAACTTCTTCACAACAGTTTCTTGGACCTGCCTGGTGTGTTCCTTGTTCTTCATGAGCTCTCTGCGCTTTTAACGGACCTCTGAGACTATCACAGTGCAGGTGCATTTATACGGAGACTTGATTACACACAGGTGGATTGTATTTATCATCATTAGTCATTTAGGTCAACATTGGATCATTCAGAGATCCTCACTGAACTTCTGGAGAGAGTTTGCTGCACTGAAAGTAAAGGGGCTGAATAATTTTGTACGCCCAATTCTTCAGTTTTTGATTTGTTAAAAAAGTTTGAAATATCCAATAAATGTCGTTCCACTTCATGATTGTGTCCCACTTGTTGTTGATTCTTCACAAAAAAATACAGTTTTATATCTTTATGTTTGAAGCCTGAAATGTGGCAAAAGTTCGCAAAGTTCAAGGGGGCCGAATACTTTCGCAAGGCACTGTAAATAAATGATCTCACTTCAATACATTTTTATAGAAAGTTAGCAAAAATAGATAAGATCTTGCTACCATGGAAATGAAAATACATGTCCATTTGTGGAAAAATCACCCTGATTAACTCTCTGATTAACTCTTTAGTCATATCACAGTTTACCTATTTGCTTATGGTTTTGCCTACAACAAAAAATATTACATTTTACTTAGAATGGAAAGCCAGACAAAATTAAAAGGGCTTATTTATATAACGAATATGAATTCGGAGGGCAGAAATTATTAAATATTAAAGCATTAGACCTCTCACGAAAGGCATCAGTCATACAAAAGTTATACTTAAATCCAAACTGGTTCTCAAGTAAATTGGTAGGAATGTCTCATCCCATTTTCAAGAATGGCCTTTTCCCCTCTATTCAGATTACAACTGCTCACTTTCGGTTATTTGAAAAGGAAATAATCTCCAAAATATTGTTATTTTTTAAACAAGCCTTAGAAAGTTGGTTGCAATTTCAGTTTAATCCACCTGGAAAAAAACAGAGCAAATAATACAACAAATATTGTGGTTAAACTCAAATATACAAATTTATTAAAAAAACATATTTTTCGAAGACATTTAATTTTTACAATAATTTTGGTGAATGATATCATAAATAGGACTGGTGGAGTTATGTCACACATGCAGCTAACACAGACATATGGAAATATCTGCTCTACCCAAAATTACAACCAACTAATTGCAGCATCACCACAAAAATGGAAGAGGGAAGTAGAAGGGGAAAAAAGTAAGACACTTGTATGTCAGCCCTGTATTAAAGAACATAAATGGTTAAAGAAAAGTGTGATAAATAAAAACATATACCAATTTCATTTAAGGACCAAAAAACTGACAGCTGTCCCATTTAAATTGCAAAATAGTTGGGAATAGAAAAACATTTTATTTTTAGTTCACAATCTGTAGAAGCTATGAGAATAGAAAGGTTCAGTACTTTTGTGAAGCATCACAGCACAGTTGAAAAATATATGGCAAATAGAAATCCAAAATGGATGATGTTGAGAGCTCGATGGGAGGGGTTGAATGGAGCTGAAGGGTGGGACTAATAACAAGATAACCAATGTAAAACATACGGGGTCTGTAAAATGTATATAGGTTCAGGAATTTGGTGAAATAGCACAGTTACAAATATAAATCAAACTGGATGGACATCAGAAACAGAGGAAGGACTAAAAACAAACTAAATGTAACTATTGTAAAATAGATTGTGTCTGTAAAATGTGTATAAGATGTATAAACTGAAGGTAGAAGCCTAAGTGTTATTGTTTATTAGTTTACTCCAATTGGGGGAACGGTGGTAGGGTTTGCAGGGAATAATAAAGGTATATTCTAAAAAAAGTATGTATATCTATATTTGGTATGTGTATGTATATATGTGTATATGTATACAGTATATGGATATACTGTGTATATATATATATTTACCAAAAAAGATATGGGGGATTGGAAATGATGCAGACAATTACATTGATGGAAGCAATAATCTTTCTACAATATTAATCTGATCCACCCCTAACAATTTTTTTTTTAATGTGTTAAACTGTGCGCTCGTGAATGAGCATTATAACTCCACCTGGAAAAAACCCACCATTCACCTTTTATGGTGACAAGAATGCTGTATAATTTGGAGCTGTTGGAGTTATGTCCCTTTTATCTAATGTTTTTGGAGCTGTTGGCAGAATCTTTTAATCTTTTGCACTAACCTATTCTGTATTATGCAAAGGACTGTGACAGTTTCTGAAAGAAAATACAATTGCTGTGGACCTGTCAGAAGAACGTTTTGAATTCCACATTGTTTGGCATCAACTTTCTCCCCCAACCTGAATCTGCTGGACTGAATTCTGAAACATTGACTAGGCTAGTGTATTTTTTTTATTACAGTACTTACAGTAGTAGCATACATGTATACTTCAATGTAAAAGGTCAACTGTCTGTCCACCTGTTAAATTCGGTGCATTATAAACCGCGCTGTCTATGGGATCGCATACAGCAAAACTTGAAATACCTAGCCTTTTTACAAGGCTACTAGGCCCAAATGAGAGATGTGCATGGTAATTCGTTGTATGGCTACTTCGGGAATATGAACCCATCACGGCCAGAAAAGGTGAGGAATTTATTCTGCAATGGTTATGAAAATAAAATAAATAGGAAATACATTCCTATGTCTAATTACTTTAGATTCCAAAAATAAACACGCATAGATTTTCTCTCTACTCACTAATGGCAAATGGCTGCAACTTGTTATTATGTTTTCCTTTTTTAATGTTTTATGAATAAGTGTCTCATCCTATGCCCCATTCGCACAAAATTCTTACTTGCCTGCCTGCAATACAACTTTTAAACCACAAGAGAAATGTGCGTACGCATGGTCTAAAGTCTGCATGGAGGCAAGGATATTCTCCCAGCAAGTTTAGTTTTTCTAAATTCCAACGCATGTACTGTGGTATATTTTGTACATGCGCAACGTTTAGAAATGATGCTCCTGGACTCCACTGAGTCTTGGTCTGAGGGGTCAACCCACCATATAGGTCACTAAGAGGGCATCACTCTCACAGATTCACCTTAATGCAGCTGCACATCTCTACCAAACCACCATACATAATCCGGTTCCACTCACAAACTGCTAAATAGTCTGTAACAACCAGACTGTAAGTGTGTAGTACAATTTGACCAACAACAGGCTGGGATCTGCCTTTCTATGGTCTAAGATTTGAAAGTCACAACCCTGTGATGATGATTTTCAGAAGCTGATAGTCATAACATGACAAAAGCATACGACAGGTTAATAAGAAGAGTTAAATAAGGTGATGGGAGAGGAAAGCAGCAGGCCACATCACCGTAGTCTCTAGCATGTTCTGGGCAAGAAGGTAGCTCCATCCAGGAGTCTATTAATAAATCCAGAGCTCACCACTGCTCTGAATCTGCTAGTACTGCATGTGCCCCCTGTAGTCCGCAAGAACATCCACCTCCTACATAATCGCCCACGTCTGCTGATAGAAAGCCATGTGCAGCTGCTAGATACAATGCAAAACCTACCACATGCACTCCAAGACTCTATATTTTCCGTTTCACTGATATACAGAGCCCAACAAAGCCAAGCACTCTTTAAGGGCTCCATTTAGTGTCAATCAGCCTGATTTCAGAAACTTAAAGACCTAAAAACTAAATCACACATAACTAACTAACACATAACTAAATCACACATAAAGAAATGTGTTGATGAAGACCCACATTTGATCATGTGGACCAATAATAATCTGTTTGTGTTCATACTTGGTGTTGGGATAGGAAATGTGTTGTGTCAGGTTTAAAATAACGTTTAGTCATTGTCTGGAATGCCAGTCTGGTTTAGTAGAACTGTGAAGCTAATCTTATAAGGACATCTAAGAAAAAAAAACAAGGTAGTATGAGGAAAAATGTTCAACATTAGATAATCAGTCCCTGTGTATATGCCAAATATTGACCATGACATAAGACCCTACATTTAGAGAAAGCACTTTATTATTCTTTGGAGAGCTTACTTTTAAATCTATTAAGAAAAGGTTGAAAAAATATGAATGGTTAAGGAGTGGCGTAGCAGTCTAAGGCACTGCATCTCAGTGCAAGAGGCGTCACTACAGTCCCTGGTTTAAATCCAGGCTGTATCACATCCGGCCGTGATTGGGAGTCCCATAGGGCGGTGCACAAATGGCCCAGCATCGTCCGGGTTTGTCCGGGGTAGGCCGTCATTGTAAATAAGAATTTGTTCTTAACTGACTTGCCTAGTTAAATAAAGGTTACATTTAAAAATAAGTGTAGGGATAACAACGTACACTCATATTTCAGTGACTGTAATGAATGACAATGTGCAACACCAACCTAGCTCTCTGTCATTCCTCTAATGCTACAGACATGAGTCACAGAGCAAACAAGAAACCATGACGTGGCTGCATATTTCTCTATTTCCACAAATGATTCCAATGGAGGGAAACATGAGCCCACAGTGAAACTCTGGTGACGAGTAGGCCTTGGAATGCCTGTGGTTTGGAAATCTGGAATTCCAATCTAAAGAGTTCAATGAACATGCCATATCTCCAGCTTCACTGGTACCTCTATCTTCTCTTATTAGTGTGATGGCGCTAAGGGAAAAAAGGCTTGGAGGGAAATATAATTCCAACCCAGAAAATTTCATCAAAACAAATAGCTATTTAGCCAGGGACTGAACCATAAAAGCCTGACTCCTGAAATATCTTAGAGATGCAACTTGATATCCCGTGACTACCACATCACTGTGTGCTCTATCATGGGATGATAGTGTCATATGGACATGTTCTCCTGAGATGCCCACAGTGATGCCAGTGCTGCCAGCTCCTGCACTCTGTGGCCTGGGTGTGTGGCATGGGACTAGGACCCATCTGTCCCCCCTTGCGTCCCACAGAGCCCTGCGCCGGGCCAGGTCCAAGCCGTGCGTGGTGAGGTCAGCTAACAGAGCAGGCCTTGGATGGTGTGGAATGGCGGGCGGATGCTCTAATGAAGCTTGTAGTGTTGGTCTACTTTCTCTGCATAGATGAGAGAGCCGCACTACCATTCGCCAATGGCCTGTGAGTCACGCTTCCTGAGAGGACAGGCAGAACAAGAGGGGGTGTGTCCTGTACACACTCAGCCTGCAGCGCAGTGATAGGGCCATGTGAGAAACATGTCCGGCCAGGACAAACAGGGCCCATGGGCATAGACAACACAGCCACCAGCGCCTGACATTTCAGGAACAATATGATGCTTACAAAACTCTTTGTTTTGAGCCAAAAGTGCACGTTGAATGGAGGAATATTTTTATAGCAAAGAGAAATGATGTCACTGAGACAAATAGTGTAGGCTCACAGGCATATCAGTTAATGCCTTCACAATGTAAGGATGATACTGAAGTATTTACAGACACATATCCTCTTAGGATCCCTCGCCATCGGTATGATGAATTTGAATTTGAGTGATTCAGTATCATGTCAGGTACCATTATGATGAGCTATTACTAGCATGATAGAGAATGAAGGCAAACATTTTCTCTGTTAAGGTAGAATATCGATAGTGCTTAGTTCTGTGTCAGTTATGCTAATAGTACAATTATCAAACACACAGGGGAGATGTTTTCAGGTACAATCTCTGTGTCCACCTACCCCTCTCTGTTGTCCTCTTCGTCCAGGTTGGAGATGAGCTGGGATCCGGCCAGGGAGATGTCCAGCGCGGCCAGAGGCAGGTCTCTGTATGCAAAGCTGACCACCTGGACCGGAGCGTGACACTGGTTGTCCTCCTCCACCTGCTGGGAGATCACCTCCAGATCTGAGGCTCTGGCCTGGGCCTGGGGAGCGGCCCTGGAGGACACAATGTACGGAACACCATGGACACTCTGTAAGTAGCACTCATATATGCAACTAAACAAATGAATATTTTCTCACAATCTCATTGTAACAGAACTTCAGAGTATTTCTCCTATTCAATTAATTTTCAACACTAAAACCCAGGTGTGGGTAGGACCCCATCCTCACTCCAGCTCAACCAGGCAAGATGAGAACAGGAATCCCAACCTGCTTGGCACTCTGCACAGCGTAGCCAATGTGAAGACATTGATAACCCCAGAGCTTAGCAAGGGAGGAGGCCATTGATTACAAGCCAGAGAGAACAAAATACATTGTGCTGGAGAGCCTATAGATAGTTGGGGACTAACAGCCTGGTGATATGTGGAGGTAAGTAGTGTACACACTAGGAGGGAGGGAGAGAGGGAGAGAGAGACCTATGAAATGTTAATGTACTGTAGTCAGCCCTGGAGAGGAAAACATACCCTGCTCTTCACTGACTTATGACTAATTCATACTTAACATACCTGCTTACTTCAAAGGTTGCTTTCTTATCTGCATAGGTACCCACAATCATTTCAGACACAGTGTCTGACAGGGTGGTGTAATAGTACTCTTATAAATCCTTACTAAGTCTATGCATTTCAGTGTACTGATATGATGCTGTAACTAACAATTGGCTACTGGGATGTGTTTGCCTCAGGGAAGAATGCCCCCACATACTACACATGCTTAACATTGAGAGCCAGTGCATTCCAACATTATCTGTACCCTTGCACCTCTCCTTACTAGCCGCAAAACAAAGATGCTATCAGTCATGACAGACACAAACTGTTCACTGCATCAAAATCACATTTCCAAACAATCATTGGCGAGACTAGGTTCCATTATGTGCAGCGGCCGCTTCAGTGGCTTGTTGCCATCCTGGGGAGGGGGTGGCTTGGTGCACTTTTGTATACTGCTCCATTCCACCCAACCTGGTCTCAGAGCATTTAGTATTATTCTGAATGTAAATCTGAGACACTCCCTTTGGTATGGTATGTTATGTTTCGTATGGTATGTATTAATTTGTGAATGTCCATCATGCATTCATATGATATGTTACCAATTACAATTCGAATGATATGTAAGAAATTTGCTAAATGTACAACGAATTTGATAAATGTATGTTGTGAATGTATGTTATGAATTACAATTTGTTGTAGCTAACGTTAGCTAACACTAGCTAGGCTAAGGGTTAGGATTAGGGTGAGAGGCAGGGTTAAGGTTAGGAGTTAGGTTAAAGGGTTAAGGTTAGGGTTGGGGTTAGGGGAAGGGATAGCTAAAAGGGTTAATGTTAGGGTTAGGGGAAGGGTTAGCTATCATGCTAAATAGTTACAAAGTAGATAAATAGTAGTAAGTAGTTAAACAGTTGCTAATTAGCTCAAATGCTAAAGTTGTCCGTGATGACATTCGAACTCGTATCCTTTGGATTGCTAGACGTTCACGTTATACGCCTACCCATTCACCCCAACCAACGACCCTCCATTTGTGTTTTGCCTTAAGTAACATTCTGTCTATATATAACCATACCAAATGCAACATATCATACTATTTTGAGTGTTCCGGATGTACTTTTACTATGTTACGTCTACTCTATGAGACCAGGCTGTTCCATCTGGCAGGCAAGGCAAGGACACCCAGCACACCAAAGGCTAGAAATATTTTCAAAGACATGCAATATTAGCAAATGCAACAAGGAAGCTTAAACATAGATCTCCCTGAGCATCGAGTGCCCTACCTCCCATAGTCACACCACACAAACTGTACCAGTTTAAAGAACATGGTACAATGCATATGCTCTAATGTAAGAAGTGTCTCACGACAAATATAATGTAGGTAATATAGGAAAATATATCTATATATATATCTATATATCTATATATCTAAGACCATTTCCTTCTGGAATGTAATCACTGCCAAGAATTGACTCCCCTAGAATAAAAGGCATCCATGGCTCTGCCTCCAGTGTATTTACACCACTGGGCCATAAATCACCACATGACAATCAATAGAAATATCAAAATAAAATACTCGGCTGAGACTTGGACCTTTCAAGTCCAACTCATTGAGTCTGATGGAGGACATGTTAATGCAGCTTGTCAAAAAAGTAGAGCAAAAGCTTTTGAAATGATGATTCAGAGTATGGATTCAGAGTATGGATTCAGAGTATTGATGACAAACTTCACCCATGCGTTGGCTAATTCAATGATTAATAGAGTTGATTACAATTGTCAGAATCTGGAGGTCTGAAAGCAAATGACAGATAGAAGAAAGGCTTTATATACTATACTGACTTACAGTATAACCATGAAAGGCCTCATATAATATACTGACTTACAGTATAACCATGAAAGGCCTCATATAATATACTGACTTACAGTATAACCATGAAAGGCTTTATATACTATACTGACTTACAGTATAACCATGAAAGGCCTCATATACTATACTGACTTACAGTATAACCATGAAAGGCTTTATATACTATACTGACTTACAGTATAACCATGAAAGGCCTCATATACTATACTGACTTACAGTATAACCATGAAAGGCTTTATATACTATACTGACTTACAGTATAACCATGAAAGGCCTCATATACTATACTGACTTACAGTATAACATGAAAGGCTTTATATACTATACTGACTTACAGTATAACCATGAAAGGCCTCATATACTATACTGACTTACAGTATAACATGAAAGGCTTTATATACTATACTGACTTACAGTATAACCATGAAAGGCCTCATATAATATACTGACTTACAGTGTAACCATGAAAGGCCTCATATAATATACTGACTTACAGTATAACCATGAAAGGCTTTATATACTATACTGACTTACAGTATAACCATGAAAGGCTTTATATACTATGCTGACTTACAGTATAACCATAAAAAGCCTCATATACTATACTGACTTACAGTATAACCATGAAAGGCTTTATATACTATACTGACTTACAGTATAACCATGAAAGGCCTCATATACTATACTGACTTACAGTATAACCATGAAAGGCCTCATATACTATACTGACTTACAGTATAACATGAAAGGCTTTATATACTATACTGACTTACAGTATAACCATGAAAGGCCTCATATACTATACTGACTTACAGTATAACATGAAAGGCTTTATATACTATACTGACTTACAGTATAACCATGAAAGGCCTCATATACTATACTGACTTACAGTGTAACCATGAAAGGCCTCATATACCATACTGACTTACAGTATTACCATGAAAGGCCTCATATACTATACTGACTTACAGTATAACCATGAAAGGCCTCATATACTATACTGACTTACAGTATAACCATGAAAGGCCTCATATACTATACTGACTTACAGTATAACCATGAAAGGCCTCATATACTATACTGACTTACAGTATAACCATGAAAGGCCTCATATACTATACTGATTTACAGTATAACATGAAAGGCTTTATATACTATACTGACTTACAGTATAACCATGAAAGGCTTTAAATACTATACTGACTTACAGTATAACCATGAAAGGCCTCATATACTATACTGACTTACAGTATAACCATGAAAGGCCTCATATACTATACTGACTTACAGTATAACCATGAAAGGCCTCATATACTATACTGACTTACAGTATAACCATGAAAGGCCTCATATACTATACTGACTTACAGTATAACCATGAAAGGCTTTATATACTATACTGACTTACAGTATAACCATGAAAGGCCTCATATACTATACTGACTTACAGTATAACCATGAAAGGCTTTATATACTATACTGACTTACAGTATAACCATGAAAGGCCTCATATACCATACTGACTTACAGTATAACCATGAAAGGCTTTATATACTATACTGACTTACAGTATAACCATGAAAGGCCTCATATACTATACTGACTTACAGTATAACCATGAAAGGCCTCATATACTTTACTGACTTACAGTATTACCATGAAAGGCCTCATATACTATACTGACTTACAGTATAACCATGAAAGGCCTCATATACTATACTGACTTACAGTATAACCATGAAAGGCCTCATATACTATACTGACTTACAGTATAACCATGAAAGGCCTCATATACTATACTGACTTACAGTATAACCATGAAAGGCCTCATATACTATACTGACTTACAGTATAACCATGAAAGGCTTTATATACTATACTGACTTACAGTATAACATGAAAGGCTTTATATACTATACTGACTTACAGTATAACCATGAAAGGCCTCATATACTATACTGACTTACAGTATAACATGAAAGGCTTTATATACTATACTGACTTACAGTATAACCATGAAAGGCCTCATATAATATACTGACTTACAGTATAACCATGAAAGGCCTCATATAATATACTGACTTACAGTATAACCATGAAAGGCTTTATATACTATACTGACTTACAGTATAACCATGAAAGGCCTCATATACTATACTGACTTACAGTATAACCATGAAAGGCTTTATATACTATACTGACTTACAGTATAACCATGAAAGGCCTCATATACTATACTGACTTACAGTATAACCATGAAAGGCTTTATATACTATACTGACTTACAGTATAACCATGAAAGGCCTCATATACTATACTGACTTACAGTATAACATGAAAGGCTTTATATACTATACTGACTTACAGTATAACCATGAAAGGCCTCATATACTATACTGACTTACAGTATAACATGAAAGGCTTTATATACTATACTGACTTACAGTATAACCATGAAAGGCCTCATATAATATACTGACTTACAGTGTAACCATGAAAGGCCTCATATAATATACTGACTTACAGTATAACCATGAAAGGCTTTATATACTATACTGACTTACAGTATAACCATGAAAGGCTTTATATACTATGCTGACTTACAGTATAACCATAAAAAGCCTCATATACTATACTGACTTACAGTATAACCATGAAAGGCTTTATATACTATACTGACTTACAGTATAACCATGAAAGGCCTCATATCCTATACTGACTTACAGTATAACCATGAAAGGCCTCATATACTATACTGACTTACAGTATAACATGAAAGGCTTTATATACTATACTGACTTACAGTATAACCATGAAAGGCCTCATATACTATACTGACTTACAGTATAACATGAAAGGCTTTATATACTATACTGACTTACAGTATAACCATGAAAGGCCTCATATACTATACTGACTTACAGTGTAACCATGAAAGGCCTCATATACCATACTGACTTACAGTATTACCATGAAAGGCCTCATATACTATACTGACTTACAGTATAACCATGAAAGGCCTCATATACTATACTGACTTACAGTATAACCATGAAAGGCCTCATATACTATACTGACTTACAGTATAACCATGAAAGGCCTCATATACTATACTGACTTACAGTATAACCATGAAAGGCCTCATATACTATACTGACTTACAGTATAACCATGAAAGGCTTTATATACTATACTGACTTACAGTATAACCATGAAAGGCCTCATATACTATACTGACTTACAGTATAACCATGAAAGGCTTTATATACTATACTGACTTACAGTATAACCATGAAAGGCCTCATATACCATACTGACTTACAGTATAACCATGAAAGGCTTTATATACTATACTGACTTACAGTATAACCATGAAAGGCCTCATATACTATACTGACTTACAGTATAACCATGAAAGGCCTCATATACTATACTGACTTACAGTATTACCATGAAAGGCCTCATATACTATACTGACTTACAGTATAACCATGAAAGGCCTCATATACTATACTGACTTACAGTATAACCATGAAAGGCCTCATATACTATACTGACTTACAGTATAACCATGAAAGGCCTCATATACTATACTGACTTACAGTATAACCATGAAAGGCTTTATATACTATGCTGACTTACAGTATAACCATGAAAGGCCTCATATACTATACTGACTTACAGTATAACCATGAAAGGCTTTATATACTATACTGACTTACAGTATAACCATGAAAGGCCTCATATACTATACTGACTTACAGTATAACCATGAAAGGCTTTATATACTATGCTGACTTACAGTATAACCATGAAAGGCCTCATATACTATACTGACTTACAGTATAACCATGAAAGGCTTTATATACTATACTGACTTACAGTATAACCATGAAAGGCTTTATATACTATACTGACTTACAGTATAACCATGAAAGGCTTTATATACTATGCTGACTTACAGTATAACCATGAAAGGACTGGCCTGATAATGTTGATAAAATATGTAAAAGGACATACAATGAGTGTACAAAACATTCGACTGACCAGGTGAATCCAGGTGAAAGCTATGATCCCTTATTGATGTCACCTGTTAAATCCACTTCAATCAGTGTAGATAAAAGGGAGGAGACAGGTTAAATAATGATTTTTAAGCCTTGAGACAATTGAGACATTGATTGTGTACTGCATGTGTGCCATTTAGAGGGTAAATGGGTAAGACAAAAGATATAAGTGCCTTTGAATTGGGGTATGGTAGTAGGTGCCAGGCGCACCAGTTTGAGTGTGTCAAGAAGTGCAATTCTACTGGGTTTTTCACACTCAACAGTTTCCCATGTGTATCAAGTATGATCCACCACCAAAAGGACAACCAGCCAATTCGACACAACTGTGGGAAGCATTGGAGTCAACATGGGCCATTGAGCCTGTTCTGAGGGCAAAAGGGGGTGCAACTCAATATTAGGAAGGTGTTCCTAATGTTTTGTACACTGCAAGTATATTACAAGACAGCATACCAAAGACAAGATTAAGAATTGTAAACTATTAGGGGAAAAAATAGTACTCTCAATTTCTTGTCCTCTATATACAGTTGAAGTCGAAAGTTTACATACACCTTAGCCAAATACATTTAAACTCAGTTTTCACAATTCTTGACATTTAATCTTAGTAAAAATTCCCTGTCTTAGGTCAGTTAGGATCACCACTATTTTAAGAATGTGAAATGCCAGAATAATAGTAGAGAGAATGATTTACTTCAGCTTTTATTTCTTTCATCACATTTCCAGTGGGGAATTTTACATACACTCAGTTAATATTTGGGAGCATTGTCTTTAAATTGTTTTATTTGGGTCCAATGTTTCGGGTAGCCTTCCACAATAAGTTCCACAATAAGTTGGGTGAATTTTGGCCCGTTCCTCCTGACAGAGCTGGTGTAACTGAGTCAGGTGTGTAGGTCTCCTTGCTCGCACACTCGTGTTCAGTTCTGCCCAAACATTTTCTATAGTATTGAGGTCAGGGCTTTGTGATGGCCACTCCAATACCTTGACCTTGATGTCCTTAAGCCATTTTGCCTCAACTTTGGAAGTATGCTTGGGGTCATTATCCATTTAGAAGACCCATTTGCGACCAAGCTTTAACTTCCTGATGTCTTGAGATGCTGTTTCAATATATCCACATAATATTCCTTCCTCATGTGGACTTCTATTTTGTGAAGTGCACCAGTCCCTCCTGAAACAAAACACCCCCACAACATGATGCTGCCACCCCCTGCTTCACAGTTGGGATGGTGATCTTCGGTTTGCAAGCCTCCCCCTTTTTCCTCCAAACAACGATGGACATTATGGCAGTTCTATTTTTGTTTAATCAGAACAGAGGACATTTCTCCAAAAAGTACGATCTTCGTCCCCATGTGCAGTTGCAAACCGTAGTCTGGCTTTTTTTATGGCGGTTTTGTAGCAGTGGCTTCTTCCTTGCCGAGCAGCCTTTCAGGTTATGTCAATATCGGACTTGTTTTACTGTGGATATAGATACCTTTGTACTTGTTTCCTCCAGCATCTTCACAAGGTCCTTTGCTGTTGTTCTGGGATTGATTTGCACTTTTTGCACCAAAGTACGTTCATCTCTAGGAGACAGAACGCATCTCCTTCCTGAGCGGTGTGGCGGCTGCGTGGTCCCATGGTGTTTACACTTGCGTACTATTGTTTGTACAGATGAACGTGGTACCTTCAGGCATTTGGAAATTGCTCACAAGGATGAACCAGACTACAATTTTTTTTCTGAGGTCTTGGCTGATTTCTTTTGTTTTTCCCCGAGATGTCAAGCAAAGAGGCACTGAGTTTGAAGGTAGGCCTTGAAATACATTCACACGTACACCTCCAATTGACTCAAATGATGTCAATTAGCCTAACAGAAGCTTCTAAAGCCATTACATCATTTTCTGGAATTTTCCAAGCTGTTTCAAGACACAGTCAATTTAGTGTATGTAAACTTCTGACCCACTGGAATTGTGATACAGTGAAATATAAGTGAAATAATCTGTCTGTTGGAAATATTCATTCTGTCATGCACAAAGTAGATGTCCTAAACATCTTGACAAAACTATTTTTTGTAAGAAAGAAATGTGTGGAGTGGTTGAAAAACGAGTTTTAATAACCCCAACCTAAGTGTATGTAAACTTCCGACTTCAACTGTAGGACCTTTTTCTTGCGAACAGATAGTTGGGTTCATAGACTGCAGTCTGCAGCAGGAAAGGTGCTCAAAGTACAAACATCCTCGTCCTCTCAAATACTGCTGACCTCAACAGAATATACAATTGAATTAAATCTAGCACTGAATACAGCATTACATGCACATTAAAATGTGGTTTTGTAGAGGTTGTTCAATTTACTGTAGAAATACACACTCTGACATTCAACAAGATAGAGCTATTTATTTGAAAGCATTAAAAAAATGCAGACTAACGTAACCTTGTGTAACAAGGGGTAAATAAAAACTGCAATCCCAAATGAAACATTTTTAAAAATACCTCCCATTTGCTCATACATTGTTCTCATTATTTCCAGTGCTCTCACTGTAAAATAAAGCCATCCATGTCTGTCATAGAATTACAAAGTGCTGCTTCAGCAAAGCCTCATGTTATGTAGAGGGCATCCGTATCATTGTCATTTTGAGTGCTTACCACCACACTGTTCCAGGCCCGCTGTCTACGACTCTGTCACACTGTCTCACCCAATAAGCATGTAAGCCTGGTTGGCTGTTCCTCAATGGAAAGCAATTCAGTGCTCTGATACCATCAGGAAAGCCGCACCAACGTGCCAAACTTAAGCCACATTTCCAGCCACCGCCCCTGACTCCATTGATGATGGCCATTGATACACCAGCACATTTGTGAAATCAGATCTTTTAGGTAATAAGATAATGAAAAGATAATGAAAAATCAATATGCGCATCTTCGCTGTACAAAGTGTGCATGTGTTGGGGGCACTTTCCCCATCTTCATCCTGAATACTGTGAGCGTCAACTTGAGAAGACTGAGGACTTTGTGCCATTGAATGAGCTTGCTTTCATTATAAGGGTTAATATACGATACAGCTAATTCCTCCTGCTCCTGTACCATCCCAGCTATGGGCCACTCTATCAGTAGACATAGAAGATGTGTATATAGAGAGATGAGAAGATATGTATGTACATGGATGTGATGTCAGGCTCAGCAGAAACCTCTGCAACAACAGACACCTCTGCCAGACCTCCAGCACCAGCTGCTACATAGAGCAGTCAAGCAACAAGCTATAAAAATTACAGCCAATAGTGAGCTATTATATTATTGATGATCATAGACTAACCTAATTTACTGCAATAGGCTTTATAACATACTATTCAATGGATAATACACAGCAAAGAATACTATAATGTGTAACTCAAAGTTCTCTTAAACCAATATTTTGAGGATCTGTGTGGATTCGAAAGGAATGGAACTCACTGAGCTATTAAACCACAATTAACTGGCTTTAAATCAGAGCATTGACACTGGTGCTGTATATCTGACTAATGCTGTTGGTTGTAGTAGCCTTGTTGTCTCAGTAAATACCCCATGGGACCTACGGTTTGAAGTGCTGGATACATCTGCCCGCAAAACATGCAAAATGTTATGCAATGTCATGTAACATCATCTGTAGGAGATTTAAACATCCCATCTGTGAGCTAAAAGTGGAAACGGTGACCTACTAATTAGCACATCCTGTTGTAATGAGACAGGATCAAGACATTGTATGACAGAGAGACTAACTGCTCTATGACAGGGGCTCACGTGACCACAGAAGGTAGTTACAGTAAATGTTAGCTGGCCAATTTTAAACACATATGACTCCGCAGTGTGTGTAGTGTACTGTATTTGTGTGCTGAATTGAACAAAATGTACAAATAACTGTGAATAGGGCCCGGGGAAAGAAAACAACCTTACTACATATAAAGCACACGCCAACCACTACTGTTACAGAGTACTTGTCATCAAACTAGCATGGATCATCTGCAATGAGAACAGCCTACAGCTAGTTTATTCAATATGATTTAATACAGAAAATTATATTATTGGATGACACTCGGAAAGGCAATACAGATCATTCTTCTTTTTGTCAGTAAATGGTTTGCGTCAATCAATATAAAAACTGCCTTTGAATACAATTGGAAAAGAAAATGAATAAATAAAAGCTTCCATAACTTTAACATGTTCAATTCTATACTGAATGTGAAATATATTATAAATCAGTTTACTCACAGGGGGGGTTATATCTTGAGTAGTAACTACACTACATGACCAAAAGTATGTGGACACCTGCTCATTGAGCATCTCATTCCAAAATCATGGGCATTAATATGGAGTTGGTCCCCCCTTTGCTGTCATAACAGCCTCTACTCTTCTGGGAGGCTTTCTACTACATGTTGGAACATTGCTTCAGGGACTTGCTTCCATTCAGCCTCAAGAGCATTAGTGAGGTCGGGCACTGATGTTGGGTTCGATGGGGTCAGGGCTCTGTGCAGGCCAGTCAAGTTCTTCCACACCGATCCATTTCTGTATGGACCTCACTTTGTGCACTGGGCCATTGTCTTAATATATATATATATATATATATATATATATATATATATATATATATATATATATATATATTTTTTTTTTTTAAATGTTACCCCCCTTTTTCTCCCCAATTTCGTGGTATCCAATTATTATTAGTTACTATCTTGTCTCATCGCTACGACTCCCGTACGGGCTCGGGAGAGACGAAGGTCGAAAGTCATGCATCCTTCGAAACACAACCCAACCAAGTCGCACTGCTTCTTTACACAGCGCACATCCAACCAGGAAGCCAGCCGCACCAATGTGTCGGAGGAAACACTGTGCACTTGGCGACCTTGGTTAACGTGCACTGCGCCCGGCCCGCCACAGGAGTCGCTGGTGCCTGATGAGACAAGGATATCCCTACCGGCCAAACCCTCCCTAACCCGGACGACGCTAGGCCAATTGTGCTTCGCCCCATAGACCTCCCGGTTGCGGCCGGTTGCGACAGAGCCTGGGCATGAACCCAGAGTTTCTGGTGGCACAGCTAGCGCTGCAATGGGGCTATTATCATGCTGAAACAGGAAAGGGCTTCCCCAAACTGTTGCCACAAAGTTGGAAGCACAAAATCGTCTAGAATGTCATTGTATGCTGTAGCGTTAAGATTTCCCTTTACTGGAACTAAGGGGCCTAGCCTGAACCACGAAAAACAGCCCCAGACCATTCTTCTATCTCCACCAAACTTTACAGTTGGCATTATGCATTGGGGCAGGTAGCATTCTCCTGGCATCCGCCAATCCCATATTCGTTGGTTGGACTGCCAGATGGTGAAGCGTGATTTATCACTCCAGAGAACGCGTTTCCACTGCTCCAGAGTCCAATGGAGCTTTACACCACCCCAGCCGACGCTTGGCATTGCGCATGGTGATCTTAGGCTAGTGTGCGGCTGCTCGGCTATGAAAACCCATTTCATGAAGCTCTCGACGAACAGTTCTTGTGCTGGCTGTTCTTCCAAAGGCAGTTTGGAACTTGGTAGTGTTGCAAGGTCTCGGCAGTCCCGTTCTGTGAGCTTGTGTGGCCTGCCACTTCGCGGCTGAGCCGCTGTTGATTCTAGATGTTTCCACTTCACATACAGTTGTTGGTGAAGCTATAGCAGGGCAGAAATTTAACAAATTGACACGCTTGAAAGTTGGCATCCTCTTCAGTAAGGCCATTCTACTGCCAATATTTGTCTATTGAGATTGCATGGCTGGGTGATCAATGTTACACACCTGTCAGCAAAGGGTGTGGCTGAAATAGACAAATCCACTAATTTGAAGGGGTGTCCACATACTTTTGTATATATAGTGTATTTCTCCATCTCTGACTCACTACTCTTAGTATATGCAGAAGTACATCATAGAGAGTTAGAGATTATTTAAAGGACTATGCTATAATTAAAATAACAGCGGGGAAAATATCTCTGCAGACGTGGTCACACCACGCAAAGATGTCCCATCTGTCATTTCACCAGGGTGTCGCTGAGGATTGACATCATTAATTCACGCCTTCCTGTTAACCAGAAAACACATCACAAGTCTGTGTGCCGCCCATTGGGCAATATATTGTCCCACTGTGTTTTCTTTCAAACCGGCTCCATTTGGACAAAATCCTGATAACCTCAAGGTCTGCATTGAGCTCAGACCGAGATCTCTGTAGGACTGGCTTTAAGAAGATGCAGCTGATTGAACCAATTATGCATTCAACCCCACCTCACCCCCATCTCCCACCCAACTCACCTTCATCTCCCACCTCACCCCCATCTCCGTCCCACCTCACCTTCATCTCCCACCTCACCCCCATCTCCCACCCAACTCACCTTCATCTCCCACCTCACCCCCATCTCCCTCCCACCTCACCTTCATCTCCCACCTCACCCCCATCTCCCTCCCACCTCACCTTCATCTCCCACCTCACCCCCATCTCCCTCCTACCACACCTTCATCTCCCACCTCACCCTTATTTCTCTCCCACCTCACCATAATTTCCCTCCCACCTCAGCCTCATTTCTCTCCCACCTCAAGCCCATCTTCCTCCCACCACACCATAATCTCCCTCCCCTTCCTTGGCCATAACCAGGGCTGTCATCAGGCTGCAGAGGCTGTCTGGGGGACCACATAGCGACTCATTATTAATAAGAGAAGATGACAAGTGAAAATCTCTCCTGCATGCTAAGAGATGGCAGCAGAGACAGTCTGGTGACTGGTGGTAGTTCTCTTGGAATGCCTAGCACAGGAGTGCCTGCTCCCCTGCTGTTTCCCTGCTGTTTCCCTGGTATTCCCCTGCTGTTCCCCTGTTGTTCCCCTGCTATTCCCCTGCTGCTCCCCTGCTGTTTCCCTGCTGTTTCCCTGCTGTTCCCCTGCTATTCCCCTGCTTTTCCCCTGTTGTTCCCCTGCTATTCCCCTGCTGCTCCCCTGCTGTTGCCCTGCTGTTTCCCTGCTATTCCCCTGCTGCTCCCCATGCTGTTGCCCTGCTGTTTCCCTGCTGTTCCCCTGCTATTCCCCTGCTGCTCCCCTGCTGTTGCCCTGCTATTGCCCTGCTGTTCCCCTGCTGTTTCCCTGCTGTTCCCCTGCTATTGCCCTGCTGTTCCCCTGCTATTGCCCTGCTGTTGCCCTGCTATTGCCCTGCTGCTCCCCTGCTGTTGCCCTGCTATTGCCCTGCTGTTGCCCTGCTATTGCCCTGCTGCTCCCCTGCTATTGCCCTGCTATTGCCCTGCTATTCCCCTGCTATTGCCCTGCTATTGCCCTGCTGTTCCCCTGTTGTTCCCCTGCTATTCCCCTGCTGCTCCCCTGCTGTTTCCCTGCTGTTTCCCTGCTGTTCCCCTGCTATTCCCCTGCTTTTCCCCTGTTGTTCCCCTGCTATTCCCCTGCTGCTCCCCTGCTGTTGCCCTGCTGTTTCCCTGCTATTCCCCTGCTGCTCCCCATGCTGTTGCCCTGCTGTTTCCCTGCTGTTCCCCTGCTATTCCCCTGCTGCTCCCCTGCTGTTGCCCTGCTATTGCCCTGCTGTTCCCCTGCTGTTTCCCTGCTGTTCCCCTGCTATTGCCCTGCTGTTCCCCTGCTATTGCCCTGCTGTTGCCCTGCTATTGCCCTGCTGCTCCCCTGCTGTTGCCCTGCTATTGCCCTGCTGTTGCCCTGCTATTGCCCTGCTGCTCCCCTGCTATTGCCCTGCTATTGCCCTGCTATTCCCCTGCTATTGCCCTGCTATTGCCCTGCTGTTCCCCTGCTATTGCCCTGCTGTTCCCCTGCTGCTCCCCTGCTTCTCAGGCTCAAAGTCCTTGGCTGAAAGGGTATGAGGAAATAGACAGGAGCTGTTCTCATAATCAGGCCAGACCATGCTGGGGTTCCCATCACAAAACCTGTGCTAGTAATAGCGGGCAGTCGGGGTACAACGAGCAAAATGCATAAGAACAGGATGAGAGGTTTTGATGTGTTAAACAGATATAAATATCAGTAGTCATGTGTTTTACTTACTGGGGGTTGCTCATGTTGCTGTGTTGTTTCTGTGAATGGACGTCGACACGATTGTTACTCTTGATTTAACCAGAGAATGGAGACTTGGCTCACACCACACCTGTGGAGAAAGGTTAGAAAACAAGGAAGTGAATCACAGTCTCTCCATAACTCTTCACATTCTGACAACAATGCAGTATACACATCTCATGTATAACTTGTTCATTATACTTTTAACTATTTAAACATTTGTTTTGAATGTCATGTTCATGAAATGTTTTATGAATTCACAGAATAGATCGAAAACAATCAATTGATATAAGCATGAACATTCTCATGCAGTATAGTTCTGCTATGGGAGTCCTCTGACATATTTAACTCTGCACCAGGGGCTCAGAAACATCACATCACTTGCATAACAAGTAAGGAAGGATGAGAACACTTTATGCAATAGGAAATAGATACATTGAAGAGCTCATTTACAGTCCATTCCAACAGCTTTTCAGAGAGTAAACATGAGCGAAGAACAGCCAGGTACATAGGCTTTACCCAGACAGAATCACAAACACATGAGTCTTTGAAAAGGGGTATTACTTCACAGACAGCTACATTCCCCACATTGCAGGTATAAACTGAAGCTCAATTTGCTAGTGCCTCACTTTTGAAAAGTCTGATGAAGTTGTCAGCAGCAATATAAACACATATTAGTAAGCAGCATGGGCTGTAGAGGTCGTTTAACCTGAGCTTCAATCATTTAAATGCCGGGGCGAAGAGGAGAGATTCATATGTATAGCGTACTATGAAGTCAGTGTAGTGTCTGTCTTACAAACAAAGGCAAAGGGAAAACCTTCAGACACACGAGTTGGGGTGTGGAGTCAGTATTTGAAGCTATAGCAGAACAGAGTAATGTAGTGTAGCACAGCGGATTAGATGTCATTCAAGATAAATCAATTCAGGTCATTCAAGGACTAGACTGTAATATTGCATCACTGCAATGCCCAAGAAAAAAGACTGCACACAACTGGCACCTATAGAAAATCTGGCCACAGCACAGGCAATAGTGAAGGCTATGCAGTGGAATGGTTGTCCGACCTGTGCAGACAAGACTGAGTGAAATTAAAGTATTTGAGATACTGTATGCAGGATTTCGTATTTTTAAAGAAACCTGTCAATCACAGTTCCTAATGGATGGATGTGGCCATAAGTCAAGCGCTGGACTTGACAACCTATCAAACAAGTTAGGTCTTTGAAACAAGCTCTCTGGGACCAGGTAGAATATTGCATAAAATATCCATCAATTCCAAGACTTGAGTAAATACTTACACTGCTGTATACTCATCATCAAGATGAGAGATCCCTATAGCAGGCTGTAGATGAACTGTTGCCATATATCCATGTTGTCTCCAACATAGCTCTTGCATTCCTCCAGACAGACAATAATTACTTGATTTTCTTGGAAATTAAGACATGCAGTCATGCAACCATTTCATATTGTCCAAACCCATCACTTCCCAATAGTCTACTGTCTACATTTTAGTATCCACCTCCTCAGTCAGAACCCAACATGTATCCTACATTTGAAGTTCTCCCAACAAACACATGGTTTTACCTTAAAGACGTGTCAACACTGATCCCTGCTAAACTGATTAAGGCTACTATGTCTCAATTATTTTTCACAAGGCCCTGGACAGCTTTCTACAATGACTATTATTCTGGTTCAAAGCACGTGTAACAACAGATATATAGGTTGCTACTACACAGTATATACTAAACATAGTACATTATATGTTTTCCTGATAATTTAGCAAAGTCATCAATAGTGCAGCAACGACAAATTACGAATAAGACAATTATGGTGGTCATTAAGACGACAGTAAAAGAAAGGGGGGACGGAATGGATGAAAGAGCAGAAGTCACAGGCAGGAAGTATCAAAATTATTTATCAATATGCTATTCTGACAAAAACAACCTACCTTTTATGCTCTACATTGTTGAAAGTATGGTCGTGACTCATGCCCTCCTAATGATGATGGTAATGTCTCCCTTGCCGATGATCAGTGTGAGCGGGGCTCGGTTGCTGTGTGTAGGCTGCTGCTATCCTCTTCAGATTTGGATTGGCTAACGACCCGTGCTGCTGCTTAGAATACAGGGCACAACGAAAAAGCCCGATCCTTATTGTAAGCATCATCATTCACGGAGATGCTTTTAAATGTCCACCACTATCCACATATTCAGTTAAACGTCATATTTCGGAAGGATGGCATTTTAGTGCCCAAATCTCGCCTGCTCACAGGGTTTCCCTACAATCACGCTAGGGACTCCATGTGCCCAGTAATAGGTTAAGGACCAGGAGCTGTCCAGGTGCTGAATTGTGATCCCGCGGCATCCACAGAAGCGAGGCAACACACTATCTCTCACAATGAAATGTGAGATGAAAATCCGAAATAACTGACGTCTTTATGGCAGTCATAACGAGGTTTTTCAAGCCCCCCCCCCCCCCCCCCCCCCCCAAGAAGCGTCGATGTAAAAACACTCTCGCTTCACTTCACCTCTTCAGAGCTTCATCTGTGTTCCTCGCGATAACATCGCAGTGATAGTAGGACAGCATCCAGTTCCATAACCTTGCTAAATATTAACTGGATGGTAAAAGGCATTCTCAAAGTTTTTCTGATAAAATATAAAACGGATTTTGTCTGAGACAATTGGCTAAATCATGGTGTAAAGAAACAATCAATCACATAACTTTCATAGATCTAGTTTGGGGGGCTATAGGTTTCTCCAATTATGATACGTGACTGACATTGAGGCAATCTTGTATTTAAAAAAAAGTAGTAGGCCTATTTAAAGCGGCATTCAGTAGTTGAAACAACAAATAAGTGTTCTTGTCACCCCTGTTTGGGTAAAAAAAAAGATGATGGATGAAGCTGGAGAAATGTAACCCCTCTCAAATTCATAGACAGAACTATGGATGCAAGGACTGACCATCCATGATATCAACATTATAGTTTGAACCACTTTTACTTTGTTTACAAACATTGGAATTAAAAAACGCATATATGTTGGGTTCTGATGGGGTAAGACAGTTGAACAAAGCTCATGAGGCATTTCTAAGTTACAGTACATTCTTCAAGAATCAATGGGTATATATCATTAATTCAGAAGTCCAAAAATGGATGAAGCAACTGCAGATTTCCCTTTAAACATTAGTGAGTATGATTACAAGTGGTAGCACTTATCCCTGACTTTTATCTTTGACATAAGTGTATTTTAACATTGAATGTTTGTGATGTATAAACTGCACGGCAAGATGCAATAGATAGTATAAGATACAGCATATACATATGATATGAGTAATGTAAGATATGCAAACATTATTAAAGTGGCATTGTTTAAAGTGACTAGTGAGACTATATGTAGGCAGCAGCCTCTCTGAGTTAGTGAAGGCTGTTTAACAGTCTGATGGCCTTGAGATAGAAGCTGTCTTTCAGTCTCTTGGTCCCAGCTTTGATACACCTGTACTGACCTTGCCTTCTGGATGGTAGCAGGGTGAACAGGCAGTGGCTCGGGTGGTTGATGTCCTTGATTATCTTTTTGGCCTTCCTGTGACATCAGGTGCTGTAGGTGTCCTGGAGGCCAGGTAGTTTGCCCCTGGTGATGCGTTGTGCCCACCGCACCACCCTCTAGAGAGCCTTGTGTTTGAGGGCGGTGCAGTTGCCGTACCAGGCTCTCAATTGTGCATCTGTAAAAGTTTGTCAGGGTTTTAGGTGACAAGCCAAATTTCTTCAGCCTCCTGAGGTTGAAGAGGCGCTGTTACACCTTCTTCACCACACTGTCTGTGTGGGTGGACCATTTCAGTTTGTCTGTGATGTATACGCTGAGGAACTTAAAACTTTCTACCTTCTCCACTACTGTCCCTTCAATGTGGATAGGTGGTTGCTCCCTCTGCTGTTTCCTGAAGTCCACTATCATCTCCTTAGCTTTGTTGATGTTGAGTGAGAGGTTGATTCCCTGACACCACACTCGGAGTGCCCTCACCTCCTCCCTGTAGGCTGTCTCGTTGTTGTTGGTGATCAAGCCCACTACTGTTGTGTTGTCTGCAAACTTGATGATTGATTTGAAGTCGTGCATTGCCACGTAGTCAGGGGTGAACAGGGAGTACAGGAGTGGGCGGAGCACGCACCCTTGTGGGGTGCCAGTGTTGACGGTCAGCGAAGTGGAGATGTTGTTTCCTACCTTCACCTGGGGGCGAACCATCAAAAAGTCCAGGACCCAATTGCACAGGGCGGGGATGAGACACAGGGCCTCCAGCTTAATGATGAGTTTGGATGGTACTGTGGTGTTGAATGCTGAGCTGTAGTCAATGAACATCATTATTACACAGGTATTCCTCTTGTCCAGATGGGATAGAGCAGTTTGCAGTGAGATGGCGATTGCATCGTCTGTAGACCTGTTGGGGCGGTATGCAAGCTGAAGTGGGTCTAGGGTGCCAAGTAAGGTGGAAGTGATATGATCCTTGACTAGTCTCTCAAAGCACTTCATGATGACAGAAGTGAGTGCTACGGAGCGATAGTAATTTAGTTCAGTTACCTTTGCCTTCTTGGGTACAGGAACAATGGTGGCCATCTTGAAGCATGTGGGGACAGCAAACTGGGATAGGGAGCAATTGAATATGTCCGTAAACACACCAGCCAGGTGGTCTGCGCATGCTCTCATGACACGGCTAGACATGCCGTCTGGGCCAGGAGCCTTGCTAGAGTTAACACGTTTAAATGTCAACGTCAACAATAAAGAGGTTTTGCGGGTACTATTTAATGAAGCTGCCAGCTGAGGACTTGTGAGGAGTCTGTTTCTCAAACTAGACACTCTACTGTACTTGTCCTCTTTCTCAGTTGTGCACCGGGGCTTCCCACTCCTCTTTCTATTCTGGTTTGCGCTGTTCTGTGAAGGGAGTAGTACACAGCATTGTACGAGATCTTCAGTTTATTGGCAATTTCTCGCATGGAATAGCCTTAATTTCTCAGAACAAGAATAGACTGACGAGTTTCAGAAGAAAGGTCTTTGTCTCTGGCCATTTTTAGCCTGTAATCAAACCCACAAATGCTGATGCTCCAGATACTCAACTAGTCTAAGAAGGCCCGTTTTATTGCTTCTTTAATCAGGACAACAGTTTTCAGCTGTGCTAACATAATTGCAAAAGGGTTATCAATTTTTTGTATTTTATTTCACTTTTATTTAACCAGGTAGGCCAGTTGAGAACAAGTTTTCATTTACAACTGCGACCTGACCAAGATAAAGCAAAGCAGTGTGACAAAAACAACAACACAGAGTTACACATAAACAAACGTACACTCAATAACCCAAAATAAAATAAAAATAGAAAGGTACAGTGTGTGCAAATGTAGAAGAGTATGGAGATAGGCAATAAATAGGCCCTAGAGGCGAAAATAATTACAATTTAGCATTAATACTGGAGTGAGAGATGTGCAGATGATAATGTAGAGATACTGGGGTGCAAAAGTGCAAGAGGGTAAGTAATATTATGGGGATTAGGTATTCGGGTGTGCTATTTACAGATGGGCTGTACAGTGATCGGTAAACTGCTCTGACAGCTGATGCTTAAAGTTAGAGAGGGGGATATAAGACTCCAGCTTCAGAGATTTTTGCAATTTGTTCCAGTCATTGGCAGCAGAGAACTGGAAGGAAAGGCGGGCAAAGGAAGTGTTGGCTTTGGGGATGACCAGTGCAATATACAGTGCCTTGCGAAAGTATTCGGCCCCCTTGAACTTTGCGACCTTTTGCCACATTTCAGGCTTCAAACATAAAGATATAAAACTGTATTTTTTTGTGAAGAATCAACAACAAGTGGGACACAATCATGAAGTGGAACGACATTTATTGGATATTTCAAACTTTTTTAACAAATCAAAAACTGAAAAATTGGGCGTGCAAAATTATTCAGCCCCTTTACTTTCAGTGCAGCAAACTCTCTCCAGAAGTTCAGTGAGGATCTCTGAATGATCCAATGTTGACCTAAATGACTAATGATGATAAATACAATCCACCTGTGTGTAATCAAGTCTCCGTATAAATGCATCTGCACTGTGATAGTCTCAGAGGTCCGTTAAAAGCGCAGAGAGCATCATGAAGAACAAGCAACACACCAGGCAGGTCCGAGATACTGTTGTGAAGAAGTTTAAAGCCGGATTTGGATACAAAAAGATTTCCCAAGCTTTAAACATCCCAAGGAGCACTGTGCAAGCGATAATATTGAAATGGAAGGAGTATCAGACCACTGCAAATCTACCAAGACCTGGCCGTCCCTCTAAACTTTCAGCTCATACAAGGAGAAGACTGATCAGAGATGCAGCCAAGAGGCCCATGATCACTCTGGATGAACTGCAGAGATCTACAGCTGAGGTGGGAGACTCTGTCCATAGGACAACAATCAGTCGTATATTGCACAAATCTGGCCTTTATGGAAGAGTGGCAAGAAGAAAGCAATTTCTTAAAGAAATCCATAAAAAGTGTTGTTTAAAGTTTGCCACAAGCCACCTGGGAGACACACCAAACATGTGGAAGAAGGTGCTCTGGTCAGATGAAACCAAAATTGAACTTTTTGGCAACAATGCAAAAAGTTATGTTTGGCGTAAAAGCAAAACAGCTCAACACCCTGAACACACCATCCCCACTGTCAAACATGGTGGTGGCAGCATCATGGTTTGAGCCTGCTTTTCTTCAGCAGGGACAGGGAAGATGGTTAAAATTGATGGGAAGATGGATGGAGCCAAATACAGGACCATTCTGGAAGAAAACCTGATGGAGTCTGCAAAAGACCTGAGACTGGGACGGAGATTTGTCTTCCAACAAGACAATGATCCAAAACATAAAGCAAAATCTACAATGGAATGGTTCAAAAATAAACATATCCAGGTGTTAGAATGGCCAAGTCAAAGTCCAGACCTGAATCCAATCGAGAATCTGTGGAAAGAACTGAAAACTGCTGTTCACAAATGCTCTCCATCCAACCTCACTGAGCTCAAGCTGTTTTGCAAGGAGGAATGGGAAAAAATTTCAGTCTCTCGATGTGCAAAACTGATAGAGACATACCCCAAGCGACTTACAGCTGTAATCGCAGCAAAAGGTGGCGCTACAAAGTATTAACTTAAGGGGGCTGAATCATTTTGCACGCCCAATTTTTCAGTTTTTGATTTGTTAAAAAAGTTTGAAATATCCAATAAATGTCGTTCCACTTCATGATTGTGTCCCACTTGTTGTTGATTCTTCACAAAAAAAATACAGTTTTATATCTTTATGTTTGAAGCCTGAAATGTGGCAAAAGGTCGCAAAGTTCAAGGGGGCCGAATACTTTCGCAAGGCACTGTACCTGCTGGAGCACGTGCTACGGGTGGGTGTTGCTATGGTGACCAGTTAACTGAGATAAGGCGGGGCTTTACCTAGCAAAGACTTATAGATAACCTGGAGCCAGTGGGTTTGGCGACAGATATGTAGTGAGGGCTAGCCAATGAGAGCATACATAATGATCAATTAGCTTTTTAAAATGATAAACTTGGATTTGCTAACACAACGTGCCATTGGAACACAGGAGTGATGGTTGCTGATAATGGGCCCTGTACGCCTATGTAGATATTACATTAAAAATCAGATGTTTCCAGCTACAACTGTCATTTACAACATTAACAATGTATTTCTGATCAAGTTGATGTTATTTTAATAGACAAATTTGCTTTTCTTTCAAAAACAAGGACATTTCTAATTGACCCCAAAATTTTGAACGGTAGTCCATATGTATATATATTCTTAATCCATTACTTACTTAGACGTCGTGTATTTTGGGGAAATCTTGTGAAATTGTTAGATATTACTTGTTAGAAATTACTGCACTGTTGGAGCTAGAAGCACAAGCATTTCGCTACACCCGCAATAACATCTGCTAAACACGTGTATGTGTCCGATACATTTGATTTGAACTGCTAACGGTTTTGAAGAAGTCCACAGAACAATGATTACAAGAATGCTGGAAGTGTTGAGGCAGGAGACATGTAATTAAGATGGCCAGAGCAAAGCAAAGTTCCCACGATTCTAGCTATGCCTGTGCTGTTTGTTCCAATTCCCTCTCACCATACCAGTCATTCCATTGCCTCTCACCAAACCCACAGATTGTCTATTTAAAGCCAAGTTGAAGTCACACAGAAAACAAGTGATCCACCAGGTGATCCACGCCCAACCTGGATAGATTGTGTGATGCAATGATAATTACTTGGCTTTAACAAACTAATCCATTAATGCATCATTACAGTGAATGCAGACACCTATTGTCTGTTTGAAAGTAAACCACTACTGCACATTTTATTAGTGAAATGTCAAAATTGTAAAATGATCGTAATTTCCAGTGAGGAAGGCTTTGTTTACTTACTCTGTAGTGGGGATATTGTATTCTGAGGCAGTCATTGAAAACGACCCCATTTTACTATATCAGGCATCCTACCAAAATTAATCAGAATCAATAGAGAGAAGAATCCTGACATTTAGCATGCCATTTACAATGTGGACAAACAGCTATCACAACATTTCTGGGCTCAATGGAACACGCCCACATTTGTGCTTTTGAAGGCCCAACAAAAAGCAGTTGGCAGAGTTATTTTCAACAGTCTGTCTCTGTGATTCACCTAAGAAACCTGCACTAACCTTACCACAAACTGGGATTTCCTGAGGTGGTAAGGACAGATTCATAACAATACTATTTGTAAGAGAATAACAAACCTCTTTATTATTTTCATACAATGGCGATAAGTCAGTGATACGGTGATATGATTAAGGACGCATAACCAGTTTACTTCTGTTATACCTTGTTTTAGTGCAGAAAGAAAGTACCAAACATGAAGCCTTTTCTCTGATTATCTTGTTGTCTATGTAAATTCATAATTTTGTCTATGTAGATTAGTAACGAGCTTTTACTTTTGTACATTGCACATGATTCTTAGGTGGGGATCTTAGAGAACCCTGTCACATTCTTCAGGATAGAAACAAGGAAAATAAACATTCAAATGATGGCAGGTAAGAGTTTGGCGAAATATTTTGATCAGGAATGCTATTGAGAATTTCCATATTATGTAACTGTATTTGTTTTATGTGTCTGTTAACCTGAAATGTTTCTATTCTCTCTTTTGTAGACCATGGTGACCCATGCAACGAGTTAGAGGTTTCGTACTGCATGAATGGAGGAAAATGCTTTAAAATTTCATTTATGGATACGCTTACTTGTCTGTAAGTTACTCTCTCATCACTATTCTCTAATGTCTCTAACAGTTTGTCAGCCATGAGCAGGTGTACAGTGTTGCTTGGCAATGGGCTAAGGAAGTTCTGGGAACTTCTGCATGGTTTTAGCCTTTGTTTTACTTCAGCTCAGACCAGGCAGACCTACCCTGGCTCTTGGTTCTCAACTGGTGACAGCTTTCTTGAGAATAATGCAGTTCCTTCTCCCTCAGCTGCAGTGAGAACTACAAAGGCAGTCGTTGTGAGCAGTACCAGCTGTTCACCACTGCACATGATGCAGGGGAGACAGGACTGGTTGCTGCTGTGGTCATCATTGTCCTTTTTATTCTAGTCGTGTTGGTAGTAGTAATCTACTACACCTGCAAGTAAGTAACACATTCATTTAGCTTGATTCATGAATCGATAAGTATGCAGGAATAGTGTTGTCAGGTCTGATAGTTTCTTCTACGTCTGTGTCATTCCTTGTATTTGTTTTATTGTTAGGCTATGGAAGGACAAACCAAATAACCAGCAGAAAAGCAGTGAACAACAGTATTGGAGAGTAGAGCCCAGAGTATGAGGCCTGTTGTATATTGTTTTGGGGACATCGGATTGGATAACAAAATGTTTCATGGACGTTGGTACGATATGGTGTGGGTCTGGATGCTGCTGGAGATGTGGCTATGAAGGACCAGGAGGACAGAGGAGACTTATACCCACAAACATTCTGCAGCAAGCGTCAAACGTCAAGCTGCAGCCAGTTTGAGTGGCCATCAGAAGCTGAAGCTACTGTAGACACAAAGACAGTCAGCCACAACACTTTTTCTCCATACTGTGTGACTGGGTGTAGGACTGACTACAACCTATTACAATGGCTGCCTTTAGGCAGCCCAATTCTAATCGTTTTTCACTAACTGGTCTTTTGACCAATAAGAGATCTGAAAAAGATCTGTGAAAAAATCTCATTGTGATTGGACAAAAGACCAACTAGTGGAAAAAAAAATCAGAATTTGGTTGCATGTGTAAACGCAGCCAATGTGTTTCATTCCAATGTCTATTTTCCACTGACACACAATACATGCTTTTGAAGCTGGTGGATGGAATGGCATGGAGTGAAACCTGATGCCTTCACTCAAAGGAATACTATGACTGTAAAATGTTTGCTTAGTCTATGCTTTGATTGACAGAAGTCAGTGAGTGTGTCGAAGTTCAATTGTGAATGTGCACTTTCTCTAAGCCTGTGATACCATAGATTAGAGTATATTGGGGCAATACGTTGAATACTTCATGTAGAATTCACATGCTTTTCCCAATGTATCAATAATGCATCTATTTGTTCAACTTTCATACAAGTCAAACATGAAGTGAGCATTAGTTACAGTAAGCATCTTTCTTGTATTATTGAATGTTCATGTGTAATATCACAAATCACAATAATAAATCGTACATTTCTTGTGATTGCGTATGAAGAAACAAGGTGTTGTCTTCAGTAATCAATGTCAATCAAGACTATTGAAGTGATGTAATTGACCTATAAGTAAAGATGATAGTTCCTGCTATCAATGCAATCGTTTACATTGGGGTGTTGGCATTCATAAGAGGTTCAATGGGTCTGGACCACAGAGAATTCAGACTTAGATAGTGAGTGGTATATTGTAATCTCCATAGACATTCCCAGTTCCATTTCAGATGTACATTTGAGAGCCAACCAACAGATGGTGCCGAGTCCCTCATCTTTAAATGAACTACCAGAAGTCATGTCATCTATTCATGGCCAATTAAGACCAAATCAATTCACCACTCTGCCCCTGAGGTGTTTCAAATGGGATGGATAGTAACGAGGCAAACCAGGGTTGGGGTGAATTTCATTTCGAATCAAGAGAGGACCCCAAACATTTGAACAGACAGTACACTTAAGACCTAATGCAAACTGCTGACTATGTGGGTAGTTTCAGGTCTCTCAATACCATCATGCTCTTCCCCCGCAGTATGATCTACAATTGGTTTGCTGAAGTAGATTCACCATTGAGGTACTTATCAGTTTTGAACAGTGTGATTTCAGAAGTCACTGGTTCCTATTTATAGCAAAGCAGTACACTGCTGCCACCTAGTGGTGAGATTAGAAGGCCCAGTTCAGCAAAGGTGAGAATGGTTGTCACTTATCTGCATCAAGATTAACAACACTACCAAACTAATGACTTAATATTCAATGCACACCCATGTCAAACATTGTCTTTTATTACTCAACAAAATGGGCTGAAATGTATAAAAGCAGTATCAAATTCAAATATACAAAAGAGTGCTGCTGATAAATCATTCATCCACTGCCATTAGTAAAGATATTGTAGTGCCTTGACACTTTGCGGTAGTTTTATCCTTCTATATTTGTAAAGAATATAAACTCTTATTAGCCTCTAGCTTTGTCAAACTCGTGGGCGATTTTCAGTGCTGTGCTGTTGAGTCCCACAGACTGCATGTTAGTGATGATGGTCACCACTATTCCCTGAGGTAGGGCTGTAGTCTGTCCTTCGGGATGCTGGACTGTCTTACTGGGCAAAACCAGCAGGACACTGCTGGCCCCCACGGCGCCCCCTGTGTGAGAGACATAATGCCTGCGCCTCCTGCACTGGCCATACTTCTGCTCCTTCTCCACCACCAGCCAGCCCTGTGCATACAGCCCATCCTTATCCCAGGAGGTCTCTGTCTTGTCCACAGGGGCCCACAGAGCCTGGGCTGTCTCTGGTTTGAGGAAGCCAGGCAGGAGGTCTGTGCAGTCCTTCAGGTTGGCCACTTGGTAGCTGAAGAGCAGAGCATTCCCAAACAGGAGCAGGTCTCCCACAGTGGAGAGAAAGCCACCTCCTGCCCATTTATAGGAGTTATCCACGTAAGGGCAGTTTACTATGCGTCCTTTCTTATTGAAATGATAAAACCTGCAACAAAAAAAATACAGTTTGTTTGAAAAAAATAAAAATAACCAGAACATAATAACAAAGCTGATCTTAGACCAATTGACCACTGATATGCAGTGAAGCAAAAGGAGATTGGTCATTCATTACCTTGAGCGGTTATAGATAATGGGGTCATTCTCATCTGGCACAGTGTTGAGCATGCCCAGTTCCCTGAACATCTTCATCATGTGATCCAGGAAGTGCTGGCCAGCAGCTCTCTCCACCACGGCACTGAGGAGGGTGAAGGCGTGGGTTGAGTACAGGAAGGTGGTGCCTGCAGATGACAAAACACTA
The DNA here is from genome assembly GCF_013265735.2 of Oncorhynchus mykiss. NCBI lineage: Eukaryota > Metazoa > Chordata > Actinopteri > Salmoniformes > Salmonidae > Oncorhynchus > Oncorhynchus mykiss. The sequence goes on along the minus strand of NC_048566.1, from coordinate 73,074,243 downwards.
GTTTACTTTCACGTAAATTAATTTGAATACACATAGGACTCATTTGATTGACAGCGATAACTCTTCCATAGCTCCTACCAGGTTTGAAAACGAGAGTGTCGTCTTTGAACAGGTCCAAGGCATGAATGACACTTTCAAAGCGGTCTTTCAGGTAGTACTCTTCTTGCTCAAACTCTTTTTTCTTCTGAGCCGGTTTGTTTTCCTTGCTCTTGGTGCTGCTGTCCTCGGTCTTGGGTTTGTTTTCAGACAAGCTCTTTTCCTCTTTACCAGGCAGTTTTAAATGTCGTTTGGCCTTCTCCCTGTCCTCCCTCACTTTCTTGGCATCCTTCTCGTAGTGCCGTATGCCACTCAGATGAGAGAGAATCAACCGTGGAGTTATTATCACCTACATGTCAAAGAGAAAAAACATCCTCAAGAACCACACAAAAACAAATATTTGGAAAAATGTAGGGGAAAATAGTGCTTGAGGTGAGAGGATCATGCTCGTTTGGAATGTATCTTTATTCCAACTTCTCAGAAACTCAACTTACTTCTTCTCCCTCAAACTGTTTTTGGGGGAACTCAGGGACGTATTTCTGGACAGGGGCATCGAGGTCAAGCTTCCCCTCCTCCCACAGGCGGGCTGCTGCTGCTGTAGTTAGGGGTTTACTGATGCTGGCGATCCTCAGCACTGTCTTTGGTCCACAGGGCACACGGTTCTCTAAGTCAGCATAGCCAAGTCCTGCAACATGGACATCAGTTAGTTAGGGACCTGTTTGACACAGCAGCATTATGCATTGCAATAATTTGTGAACATATGAGGAGTAAGTGTATTGTGTCTACTACAGTGAACCTAAAGGTACTGCATGACACCAACCTTCGCACCAGACTTGAGAGCCATCCACAGACACACCGACCACCAGCCCTGGAGCCCCAACCTCATCCTGTCACACCAAGCAAAAAAGGGGCGATGGACAGAGATATAGACAGAAAATGTATGAACATGTTCTGAAACGAGGTTGAACTGCATGCGTCAACTGAATGTCATGTTATTAAACATTTAATTTCAGGAGAAAAACATTCTGAATGCAAAAAACGTCAAATACCTGTACCTTTATCCGCTGAACAAGGTCTCTGCTAACTTGAATGGCAGCACCATATCTTCCAGTATGTTGGAAGTCCTCTTCACATGAGAGCTCAGCTATGTCAGTGTGATATTTCAATCCCAAAGCTAAAACAATGCCCGCACCTATTCCCCCAATCCAAAACTTTGACCTTGAGTAAAACCGAGAAGTTAGGCGTGAAGGTCCGAAACATTTTCTCTGCTGCTGTTGTAACACGACAAAGGTCTGTTGTTTTGACAGCTGGGGGCACCGAATTGGAGTCAACAAAGAGGAATAACAACGCGCGGTCACTGCAGGAAAATCTTTACACTTGACACAAAAACGCTTGAATGGCGAGTAAAATAACCGCGACATATTTACTTTTCTGTAGCCTATCGACCGACTGACGTTTGTTTTACTGTAGAAAATCGCTACAATCGAATCGAGTTTGAAACATTTCCTGAGTCCCCTGCTTGCGTCAGACAAAATCAATCAATCCCCGATCCAGACAGTACTAGCCAAATGACGAATTGGGAGCTCAGATCAATTTCAAACGCTTATTTTTCTTATTCGATGAGGTTTAACGGCGTTTGGCATCCACTAGATGTTGCATTACCGCTACTATACTGTAGTACAACCCCCTTGAACTTTGCTTAAAACATTATTAACCTTTATTTAACTAGGCAAGTCAGTTAAGATCAAATTCTTATTAACATTGACGGCCTACCGGGGAACAGTGGGTTAACTGCCTTGTTCAGGGGCAGGACGACATTATTTGATCTTGTCAGCTCAAGGATTCAAGCCAGCAACCTTTCGGTTACTGGCTCAACGCTCTAACCACTAGACTACCTACCACCACAAATGTAAAACAAAATAAAAGACCCTTCCACTACACCCACAAACACAAATGCAAATATCAATTAAATAAAAACACCACCCTACCCCACTATTTAAATCTATTTAGTCCTACCTCATGTCAACAACTTGAAAGGATGGGACACCACCACTTAACACACCCTGTAACTCTTCTGATGTCAAGTCTCGCACACCCAAATACCTCTGCAGCTGCCACCACATCCTCAATTTTCTGAGACTTAACGTTCCATCCCTGCAGTACAGTTCATAACCATTGCTATGAATGCTAAAATACAATCTTACTGAAACATATATATCACTTGTTGGCCGATCCCTCTGTACTGGTACAGATCTACTGCACACCACTCCTCTCAGGAACCCTCCCTCTTGACCCATCTTCCTCTACTTTCTTCACTGCCTCAGCATATGACTTCTGCACTACTCTAACCATGGAAACCTCAACCTGCCTCTCTCACACAGGATATTTCTGATCCCCAGCCCCATGGGCACCCCTACAATTAACATATACCACTACTTTTCCCAATGCTAAACATTCCTTTGTCTCATGCCCTTCTGCACACCTTGGACCCTCCCTCCTACACACTGCTGCCACATGCCCACAAGCTTGACACTTGTAACAACGTAATGTATTTAGCACAAAAGCTTGTACAGGACAACTTATATATACCAACATAACTTTGTCGGGAAAAGACATCAAAACTCAAAAGAACAGACAATGACTTCTGTTTCACCACGCATGCCACCCTGTTTGCGTTGTACCAAACGACGAGCATCACAAACACTGGGAAACTTCCCCTTCAGTTGATCAACTTTTACATTTAATGCTACCCCAGTAATCACTCCTTTCAATTGCCCCCTTTTCTTGGGAGCAAAACAATTCACATTTCTTGCCCCCCCATTCGTTTAAAGTGGAGCGCCTTCTCCCTCTGACCAGCAGAAACAAACAATTATAACAAGACCACTTCTGTTTACCCTCACCGATTCCACAGCAACAAACTCTGTATTCACCCACCATGAAACCACAAATGGATCCGCCAAAAGGCAAGGGTCCACTTTTTCCCAAAACTTCACTCCTACTGTCACGGACTCATCTTTATCCTGACCCTCCGTGCAAGCCTCGGGCTCCGAGAACATCACCACACCTACCACCTCCGATACTTCGACCTCATTCGCTTCCATTTATCCTCCTGTCTTCAGCTCACTCTGCTTATACTTTCTACCATTCTTCTTTAACAAACCATTTCCATTTCCCCCGCAATTTTAACCGACTCGAGCTCCCCCTCTTCCTCTCTCTCAAACCTCATCTGCCTCTTCTTTTCCCTCCACATTCCAAGTATACTCATTATGACAATACTGGACTTCTCCTGACATACATCTTGTTCTTGCCTTCTCAAGGGACGCCATTTAACCGGCTGTCACAATCTCAGTACAATCAGCACGAACACCTCAGGATGTAGCGCTCAACAGCGCATCCCACTTATAAAGCAGCTGCTCGTCTTGATGTTCCTCTTCATCGAAAGCTACCGCAACGCTAGTTGGAAGTGCGCTCTTCCAACTACCATCCACCATCCCTACCCGACTGCCTCCAGTTCCTGAGTGGAAAAAAAACCAGTCTCCCCTATTTCAAATGCAACAAATGCACTTCATATATTGCCAATTTGACCACATTTGTTTTATAGAATGAAATATTTCAGTTGTATCAAATTCATACATTATATTTTTCTATTCAATCAAAATGTTTCTCTTAGAGGCAATTACTTGGGTACTAAATCTGCAGCAACAATATGACAGCATACCACAACCAAACCGCAATGACACACCACACACAGCCATTGACATCATCTCAATACAATACAGGCATAACTAGCAGTAAGGTCTATAAAATTGCATAAAAGATATGTAATGTCCATAAAAAAAGGACCAGTAAGACAGATGGCCCCATGATTGCTTTTTCATTAGTATCCTTTCTTATCCAGATGGTCATCAGTATGAATAACAATCTCGGAGAGAAGATACAAATGTAGTAGTAGGCACATGTCCTTTCTTTGGCTGATAGTCCTCTTACCTTAACTTCAGTTTATCACCCAGTCCCCAGGGTGACAAAAATACTCTCTCAGAGGTTACATGCCAACACATGGCTCCCGTCGGCACCTAGAGAGTAACAATGCCCTCTGTTCTGTATGAGCTTGTTTACATTTTCACTCCTTGCAATCTCACCTGGCATACAACTAGTTGTATTATGATGGGTCATTTATAATCCAGTGACACAGCACATGGCCTATTACAATTAATTTAAATTCAAACTATAAATCCAAGCTTAGTACCAAAATATAGATGCCAAATTACATAGGTAGACTAGACTATATTCTTGCATGACCTCTCTGGAAGTCAAACCAACACCTAGATCAGAATGAGCAGTCAATGTAACAAGGTTGGAAGATGAACAGATTACCATTTGTTCTGGAAGCACACACACACACACACACACACAAAGCTGAGGGTTAACAAGGTTTATAATGCAGCACTGTATTTAAGGGGTCCACTTAATTCCTCTCAAGGTGCCTGAAGACTTCCAATTGATTGTGTTTTGTAGAATCTTTCTAAAAGAGGATACTTTACAATATATATAAACAATTAAGGACAACCAAATAAAAATACTCCACTTTAGAAAATCTCAAACTGTGCAATTTTATTTATATTCACTATTTATTTTTTTTACATGTCAGAAGATATACATTTAAAACATCTAATTTAATAAAACAATAGTAAAACAAGTGAGGCAGACCCACATGATTCAAATCATATTTCTAGACAATACAAAATTGTTGTTTTGAACCATGGTTTAAACAAAAACAGGAATGCATTTAGCAAGAATGTTTCCATAGAGATTTTGTAAAGAGTTTAAGGATGAAAAGAAAAACAAATACACTCCAGAAGTATAAGTTGATCTCTTTCTAGCCACGGTTTGATATAGGCAAAACATTTTTTTTTTTTAAATTAATTTTTGGCCTTTCCTAAAATGTCCTAGGGTTGTTCCACGAAGTGCTTTTTGCATCCCTCTGATATAAAGTAGAAATTGTGCACCAATACTGAATTTGAAAAGCATGTTATATTCAAAGTGCCATTTAATATAAACATGGAGAATTCAATAAGTCAGATTTTTTTTATAGAATAAATACTTGCTAAAGTGCCAAAATCCTCTAGGAAGATTTGACCCTATTTAACCCTAAAATGTCTTTACAGTTTCCCCATCATTGTTTCTTTGAAACTATTCCTTTCGAAAACAATGTTTCTTTTGATAAATTTATCTAATAGTCAAATCGGAAAACAGAGTGGGTCGAGCATAACACGTCAACTCTGTTACCCATAGATACAGGCTTCAATTACCACTCCCTGTTGCACAAACTTCTATTCCCTATGTCACAAGGGGATTTATGGATGATTTAAGATTATGTCGCCAACCCTGTTACAGTCTGAACAACCCTGTTACAGTCTGAACAACCGTTACTTTATTTGGGACTTACTATAGTATTTTTTCCCCGTCTTGAGATGGGAAAACGTTGAACATGAATGTGCTCTTGATGACAGAATGTTTAAATTAGGTGAAATCAAGAAACACTTCTCAAAAAGGCACCAAATTGGTGGAACAACCCCCTAACACAGCACCAATATGCATGTGGACAGGCTTGTCCAATGTATACTTACTTGAGGAAACTTTAACAAATACAGAAGTCTTCAAAAACTAAAATCATGTGTTCTCCTACACTAATTCTGTACGTACGTTGAAGTTGAATTAAGTGCAACATTTTTCCACTTTGTCTTTGATTGAAATGTAAGGTATTTGCATAACCAGTGTGAAATGGGTATGTGCCAGATTCATCCCCTTCAATCTATCAAATGCAGATAAAAATAACCTTCGTAGCAAATGGCACACAATTTCACCTGATAACTTGTCAAAAATAAACTAAACTCAATGATTACAAAATGCTGACATCATTATTAAAAATCAGCTGGCAAAAATAGAAGTGTTTCTCATTTTGGGTTTCATTAAGGAAATGTTGTACCTTCCTTGTTGAGTTCCACTGAAAGCAGGATGGTGCAAAAGGAAAAGCATCGGTTTGTGTTCCTCAACATGGGCATGGAATGGAAGGAGGATTCATGGCATGCGAGGTAAAAATACAGAAAGCCCAAACCAGTGTGTAAACCAGGCTTTCACATGTTATTTAGTTCCATTAGAGTCTGGTCCAGCATCTGGTGCATATCGAGGTTCTCTTCTTTAGCATGTGCCAGTTTCTCTGTTAAACACCAAATAAAACAAAAATATTAAAATCCAAGCAAGCAACCCACAACATGCAAAAGCACCCCACAACAGCAGGCCAAGGACCATCAATATTCGAGATGACTTTGATTATGAATTAAAATGTACTGTTAGTCAGAGTTACATAATTAGCCATCAAAAGCAAAACGCTTTCAGTTAGAGAAAAAAACAATGCTGTAACTATGCTGTGGCAGTAACCATACATGCAGTACACAGCTCTTATAGCATTGCCTTCACCATTCTTAAACTGGGGAAATCAATAGCGGTGCGTATAGTATATTTAATGGTATATAAAGGCACATTACAGTACCTAGTTGTAAGAGTATACAGTAAGTATATAGATTAACCCATTACAATGTGGATAGCTTGTTAGCCAGCAGTAACATCTCCAGCATTATGGGCATCATACAAACACAATACAAGCACGTATCTTTCTTACACAGCATTATACTGTCACTACGGTACATAAGCTCATGGATGAAACATTCACACTATTTAGTCCTCATTCAAGGCCACTCTTAGTTCGTTAGAAAGAAGGCGGTTTTTGTCAAGTTGCTGGTAGAGGCGATCTTTGCAGTCAGAAAGCAGGTAGGAAAGCGAGAGAACGAGAAAGAAAACAGGAAATCAGTGCAGTAACAGACTAGAGCTCAAGTGAAAGCTTCATGTGGGATCACTTCACACCTGATACCTTACCTTGTTTGAAAATGGCATAGATACATACATTCAGTCTACTCTCCACAGAACAGTGCAGTAACTGCAGAAGGGGATGGGTGGAATGCCTCTGAACTTTGTGAATGGAGATATGAACAACATTTCTCTGGGGTGGATAATTGAGCTAAAGAGTAACAAATTGCCAGTGGGTTCTACTCAATGTCTAAATATACCTTCCAGCACCAGAAGGCATGTACTGTACAGATCCTGCTTAAAGTCTTATAGGTGCAACTAAGGCAGTATAAAAGCTGCCAAATTCCAGCCCTGTATGGAGGATCACTACCTGATGTCATAGATGCCCAGGATATTCCACGCTCCCATTACATACCACACGGTTCTACATTAAAACACTGACTGTGGGAGAACATATAATTCAGTGGCCTAGACATTCAAAACTCTAGTTGCGAATGAATGAAGTGCTTGGAACACAAAATGGCTAACAATTTGACTTAAATACTGCGAGTTAGGTGCAGTTAACTAAGTGCTAGTGCCTGTGATGCTCGCATTTAATTGAAAACAATGATTCGGAAAGTGCATATCTATAAATTTATTTCAACAATAAAATGATATTGCAAATTGCAGACTTCATGTCATCAACATCAGCATCTCAATAGTCAATCTTACTACTCTTTCCAACTCACTTTCAACAGGCAAAGGCAGACAATCCTACATACTGTGCTTCTCTTCACGCCTACTACTTTCCCTACTCGTTCAATAGCAATCCAACATGTGCCAACTCCCTATCAAAACATTACATTAACTATACTGTATTGAGCCAAATGACAGTCGCCTTAAAAGCTACATTTGTTTTAACAACCGTATGTGCCATGATGCTCCTTAAAAAACATACCTTCATTAAGGCTGTAAGATAGGTACATACCTAAGGGAGTAGTGACTATTAAATGAGGGAAAGTTGAATAAGAGCTACAAGTGTATAGTAGGCCTAATTGCAAGAACTGTTCACTGGACAGTGCACATTTCGCCTCTCAAAATGAATGAAAATGTTAATCAACACCAATGGACATTAAAACAGAGGTACTTTCAACTGAACTTGTAAGAATGCCAGCACCATAACATTTGTTTATGGGTTCCTGAGACATTAAAAAAAACAATGACAACATTACTAACATCAGGGCTCCCTAGTTTTATTATTAGAGCCGCTTGAAAATAAATAGAAATGAAAATTAAATTCAGAAGGAACAGAAAAGGATAGAATAAGGAGATAAAGCTTACATAGAAGGAAGAAGGTTTATTTGTATACAACACAGAAAGATTCAGAGGTTCTATACAAGAGATGGGATACAACACTGACAGGATGAGAACATGGGGAGTAAAGGAAAGCATGGACAGAAGGGTTGGGAAATGGAAGAAAGGCCGGGAGAGAGCAGAGCGATGCTGCTCAGCTGGCGGGAGGCGTCTTTGATGAGGTGTAAACAATTTATCTGTGCGGAAGAGAAGAGGTACAGTGAGGTACTGCTATAGGGGGTTTGTTGGGAAACAGACGCGCAGCAACACATCAGCGCTACTGGCGCCACAGCACAAAGGACAGGCTAGAGCCACAATGCCCCACTGGGAGGTATTGCCATGGAGGGATACAGACAGTGTACGACAACTACTGCAGCAACCACCTCAAACACACCAAACCTCTGATCACATGAAAGACCTTTCCAAGGAGTCATGAGGAGCATCAGTTGACCAAACATCTGTCATACATGGTGCTCCACCTCCAGCTTTGACACATCTGATATATTCTCAGATGCCAAAGGGGCACAGCATAAAACCCAACAAAAAGACAACTTCCAAAGGCAACCAGACTGTAGATTGTGACAGTTTCCCCTCAACTGTGGTTATGAACATAAAGGAATTTCAAGGGGGACGCATAGGGCCTTTCTTCCATACAGAAGTAGACCTTGTTAGTAGTAAAAACAAGTGAGCTACACTTGGAAAATGTACAGAACACAAAAGCACACAGACTACATGGAGAAACTCAGTTTAAAAGACCAGAAGGCGGCTCACATTGAAATATTGCATTTCAATAGACACCTCACATGCATTAAGGGCTAACAAAATATTATGAATATTTTGAAATTAAGACATTAATTTGTTGGTCGAACAATGTACATTTAAAATACTATCACAAAATGAATTACGATTACTTTTGTGTAAAAAGTAATACATTATGGTAGTTATTAAAATGGAAGCCCAAATGGGTAAACAAAGAACCTCCATGCTGTATTCTGTTCATACAAAACAAGTCTAGGTTCAAGTACTCTACTGCACTGCTAAAAATGGTAACTGACTTTAATGGAGAGAATGTCCTCACAACCACAAACAAGTCTAAGTGAGAATGGAAACCATTGAGTGAGCTTAAAAAATTCCCACAGTTAGCCAGTACTTACGATATACAACCCCCTTTAACTATCCTTTGACGAAGACCTTTAGACTACCTAGTGTATAGACATAATTAGGTGCTTTCTAACAGTAATGTGAACCACTTTATCTTGTACGAACAGAAACAGATGGATTTCAGATAGACAGAAGATTGTGATGGCTGGACAATGGGGATGGGAGGTGCAAGGAGGTGACGACAGAGGCACAAGCAGGCAGCTCAGATGAAGAATTACATGGAAGTCATGTCGTTGAGGGCGTTGTCCAGCTCCTCGCTGATGGCCTTGTACTTCAGTTTCTGGGCATACAACTCATCTATTGGGACGTGGGCCAAGTGCACAGACAGGGAGGAGGAGGGGGAAAAGGTGGAGGGGTGTGTGGGAAGGGTGGTGAAGGGCATCCGGGTCATCAGCAAGACCCCAGAGGGAGGTGGGTGAAACAGCCCAGGGAGAGTGACAGAGTGGAAAAGGAAGAAAAAAAAAGTTATACCAGAAGAGGATAGAACAGAAATGTGATTGAAGTCGACAAATTCCTCAGCATCATCAAGAAATAGTGAACAGAGTCCTGAACATCTCATGTCAGAGATATCATGGCCATATGACTGTTTCTTCAGCCCTTCTAATTACTATGAGAGCCTCCTGCTACATTATTTAACCTATAGATGGAGGATTTACTGTAACAAGCAGTTGTAGGGCAGCATATCCCTACCATATCCCCCATACTGTGACTAATAGCTTATTCTCATTAAGCAGATGCAACTTAATTGTTGCAGATCAACCGGCAAAAACAACCCAACCTATGAACAAAGTGAATTTAGAGTGAATAGGATGACCTGTCAAATGTCCAACTACTAAAGTCATTTCCATTCAGATGTGACCCAAAAGTACACCGACTCAATCAGGGTCACGTGTTGCTCAGAATATAAATTTGATAATGGAAATTGTGAGAGGTAGCAAAGACCAGCACAGATTAGATTATATTGACAAGGTGTAGCATAGAAGGCAAGAGGGTTTCCTCCTCTTGTTCAAGACATTTTGAAAGAAGCATAGACACTTACCAAATGGCCATGAATGAGACTCACTGACACTATAAAATGTAGACCTACTCCAAACAGAGCAAAGTACAGTTTTGAAATGAACTGCAAAAAAGTCATACCTTCCAAGTCGTCGATGGTCTTCTCAAGTTTGGCTACTGATCTCTCAGCGAACTCAGCACGAGTCTCAGCCTGTGGTAGAGAGAGACAGGATCTTAAGAATCAGTCTAAATGTCAGTCAGTGATACTGTGGGCCGACAGTACCCACAGTACTGGAATAGCCTGGCCTCTGGCCAAAGCCCCCAGATAAAGGGGGTTGTGAAACTTGCCTCCTTCAGCTTGTCAGTGAGGACCTTGATCTCCTCCTCGTACTTGTCCTCCTTCTGTGAGTACTGTAGATCAAAAGAAGCAGAAACAGGAGTCATGCATCTACCCAACTGTAACATCTGCACCAGTCTACAGAGACAGACAGAGCCTAAAAACCCTCCCACTTTATCTTAAATATGAAACAAAAGACCTTACATCTAATGACTTATCAAACAGTTCTAAAAGAAACATAAGCAACAAGGCTTAGATGCAATAGGTTTATCTTCAATTAACAGAACAAATACTGAAAGGTAATTGCCTGACATCTTTAAGTACAACATTTTACTAATCTTATCCCTCTCCAATTTCATAAGCCAGATACTGTAACCAATGACCCAAGTGCTGCTGTAAATGGTTCTTCAAGTTCCTTCCATTCATTCTCCTGCATGGCTCTGGGGGGGATTTGAAAAGCATGCCTGGGTCTGAACACAGCGGCAGACTACCTACCTTCTCAGCCTGGGCCTCCAGTGACTTCAGGTTGTTGGTCACAGTTTTCAACTCTTCCTCAAGCTCAGAGCATTTGCTGTTGTTTTAGAGGGGAGAAGGTGCGGAGGAAGTGGAGGGTCCAGAGGAAATTGTGCCAAAATGGAGAGGCGTATTGAGACACCGATGACAAGTGGAAGCAGGATGGACAGAGGGAGAGCAGGAGGGGGGAAAAGAAACAAAACAAAATAAATACGAACTAGGGGAATTACAGGAAGGAGACCAAAGTGCCTTAACACAGCAGGAATGCAACAACAATAAAGGTGGAGACTACAAAGACACTTTTGTAAATGCCTTTTAGCTTACAGATTGGTCAAATTAAGAATGCTAATATGGCATTGTTCCTACCAGGTTAAAGGTGTAAAAGGCTCTAGTTCTAGGATATCCCGAGCATAAGCCCACACATAGGAAGAGAGCAAAGCAGAGCAAGGTGCTAGCAGGAAAGAGAGGCTTCATTCAGCAGAGTGAATGAACGTGACAAGAAGAAGTCGTACATAAGTATGTAAAGATAGACCTGACAGAATACTTTGTTAGTCTGCAGTACCTTTGCCTCGGAAGCTGTAAGTGATTTTAAGCTTTGTTTCAAAACTCTTAGCTCGTCCTCCGCTCTTCGAATCCGTCTGTTAGTGTATGTTGTGAACAAAAGGCCATTCAAAACATGAAACACATGCAAATTAATAGTACATGCAACAACGAGTGAGCAACACATCCAAAATAAAAAGTTAACTTTGAGCAAGGCGTGGCATTAAATAACCTCATCCATGCATGTTAATAATGTGCAGCGTCACTCCTAGGTGACAGTGAACAAAAATCTTACCCTTCTGAAAGCTCGGCGCGCTCTTCTGTACGTTCCAGATCACTCTCAATGATGACCAGCTTACGGGCAACCTTTAGGTGCAGAACACCAAGGAGTTACACTATACACAAAATGGCTGTGTATATACACCCAATATCTGTGTACATACACCCTATATGACAGGGTATGTCAGGGTGGACTTAATCATAGTGTGTGCCATTATGTTATTGTGTGGCCAACAGCAGCTGAGAGACTCACCTCCTCATATTTGCGGTCAGCCTCCTCAGCGATGTGCTTGGCCTCCTTCAGCTGGATATCCTGCAGCTCCATCTTCTCCTCATCCTTGGAGGCCCTGTTCTCAATGACCTTCATGCCTCTGTGGGGAGGAAGGGGAGAGACAGGCAGCAGATGTTAGGCTAGGATGAGTCCCATTCCCAGGCTCACAGATGCACTGCACTGTAACGCAATAACTCAAATCAATATCTCTGGGCCAGACTAAACCTGGGTGGGCAGGTACCACTGCAAGCAGCTCTCTGGGAGTGCCGTGGTACGCCCACCGCACAGCCACGCTGGCTGGCAAACTTTAATATGCCCTTTCAAAGTCAAGGCCTGGGCAGCTGGACAGCTTTTTTAATGGGACTGGGGGGAAAATACTGCACCACTAGATCACTGGAGATGACAGGGTAGGCCCAGACAGGGTCTGATCTAGTCTCAGATGTTCAGGCATTGGGCTGTGCAGCATAGAGGGGTTGTTTATACACCAAACAAAGGAATGGAAACAGAGCCTCATGGCCAATTTATTCAGGATTTCATAGTCACCGCTGAAACAGGTTATGTTTGTTGGAACCGGTCAGTGGCACCGCCAGCCATTACTTTTGCTAAAGGCCTTAACAACTACAGTAAGGGGGCAAGAGAAACTCAGTCTAGTCTATGGTCTAACACCCTATCCACCATAAATATATACCTCTCGGACTCATCAGCCGCCTTCTCAGCCTCCTCCAGCTTGGTCAGGGCAGTTGCCAGACGCTCCTGAGCACGATCCAACTCCTCCTCAACTAGCTGGATACGTCTGTTAAGGGAAGCGACATCGGCCTCAGCCTAGGAGAGAAGAGAAGAACTTGCCAGAACCTGCATCGTGGGGTAAAATGCATTAAGACAAACATACAGTACAAACATATCAACATAAAGAATACTGGTGAATTTTCCACCTCAGTGTCTTGTGTGTTTTATAGGTGAGAGGTCTGGGTAATGACTATTTAAAAAGTGCCATCTCCATCTGCCAGCCTAATGACAGTGTCACCTGTTGGGGAGAGAAAAGGGCCTTCCTAGGAGGATTCCCCTGTGCTGAGCAGCACTCCACACACTGTGTAATGACAACAATGCTCCTGGCTGACACAGGCTGAATACCTGGCCTCATTATTGGACCCCAGAGGTGACATTAACGAGGACTCATGGTGCACCAAAGTGGTTTACACTGTCAAAGGCCACACACACACACACACACACCAATGAAGAGTCCCCAGAGGACCATATCTGAAGATTAGATGATGTTCAGCCTTTCATCCTCTCAAAATGTCTACTTTATTGTTATTTTACTGGTGGTGTGACTGATCAAGTGTATTCCCTTCTGTTCTAATTACCTTACCACTAGTACCAACAATAAGTTACGGAACCGTCACACTATTTTATAAGAGATTTTATACTGAGGAAGTGTCAAATTCAGCTAGAAATATGTTTTTGTGGTAATAAAACAGAACATTTGATAGCAGAAACAATTGATATGGACAGCCACTGCTCTATTCTTTGTTTCTATATCTATATCTCTAAGTCGACTTATTTTGAATCTTTAAAAACACTTCAATCCCTTTTTGACAGCAGCCCATTTGAATTGAATGAAACCTCCCACATACATATTGGCCCATTGCAGAAGTGGTCAGAAAGTGAGTTTTTGGACTTGAATGCCAAAACATTCAAGAGATAAAGGTGCTCAAAGTTGACCTATTTTGCATACCCCACCATACTATGGTTAACCGCTCAGAGGCCTGATCACATACTAACACCAGAGTGGTGCGCAGGGTCCATCTCATGTTGTGAATGGCGATATGGAAACTAGCCAGTGAAATTAAGATGACTATCAGTTCATCTAGTGGTTTTTCAAACCCCACCCAAAACGTCTCCTTCAAATAAACTAACATGAAGTGACCATGTTGATGTTGGCAATTAACCTGCTTAGCAGCAAATTCATACAGGCTTTATTTCCTGATTCTATAGCTCAGAGGCTGGCCCCCTGTTCTTTAGAACATGCGACAACTATTTGTCCTTATAAGGAAACCTTGTTTAAAACGACATTCTGCTATTGATGTTGTTCGCAGCTCTGTTGCAACATTCTCTGACGTTATTTCCTGTTTAAATGGAAAATAGTTTACTCTGTGCTGCAATTATGTTTTTTTTTAAAAAAGTACAATTTACTTTAGGTTATTATGTGCACTAAAGCATGTGCATAGAAGCCTAGCATACCCAAGAGATGAATATTGGGGGTGATACAGTACCATTAAACAAACTAATATTTCAATCAAATAACTGTTTGTGAAAACAGTTACCTTTGTACATCATGGCCATCAATTAAGAGAAAATATAAACGGACTATGACATCAGAAACATGGTGGTTACAGTATCATTGAAATCGCGCTCTACCGCTACAGCTAAACACTATTTACACTTGGGGCAATCATCAAATTCGCCTCGAGCTCGTAATCTGTCCGAGTAGGCGAATCGTAATCAATGAGCATGATACATTTAGGTTGTTAGCTAACACAACGGGATCAAATCAAATGTATTTATATAGCCCTTCTTACATCAGCTGATATCTCAAAGTGCTGTACAGAAACCCAGCCTAAAACCCCAAACAGCAAGCACTGCAGGTGTAGAAGCACAGATGTCAGAGAAATTCCGCTATGTCAGTGCATCACCATGGATTTTTAAAGTCTGTGCTACTCACTCGGATATTAAACTTCTCAAAATAAATATATCATTGTTTCACTTTTGGAGAAATGTTTGTTTTTTTTGCAGTTATTTTATGATATGCTTACGGATTCTCTGGTTTTCCTCTCCAAGCCCAATTCTCTCTGTAGTCTTTCAGCTCTCTCTTCAGCACCGTCTGCCTGCTGTTGCAGGGTTTTTATTTTCCGTTTAACGGCCTCCAGTGATGTTATACCGGTCATTATTTCAACTTGCTAAGAAAACTACGTTAACACTTTCCTTGAAATGGAAACGGAGCGCTACAACGCCCTGGAATGTACCTGGAGGGAGGCTGCCCGCGGTACTCGAGTCGTTTGTGAGGAGCGCACACAGCAATAACTGAACGTTAACACCGGAAGTAACCATGCTTTCATAACCTTTTCAAGGCTACAAACGAAAATATACGGGAAGTATAATTTATTTTTAGTTTCTTGTTGTCGTAATATTATAATGGTTAACCAACATTTGGTCATAATAAAAAGTGTATCTGTGGTAGACGTACTGTAATGATAAGGGCACGCCCAGCTACTACAAGCGTTGACTAAGGGACCTTGCACGGGTGTATAGCACCATCTGCTGGTATTATCTAGACAGTACACATGGGATTGAAAAGATATTCAGAATGTATAATTCCTAAAGAGTACCAAGAGGCCTTCTATGCATTTGTAGAATTTTACTCAAGGAGGTCAACAAATTCGTTTTTTCCTGAACTCCTTTCCTGCAATAGT
This sequence comes from Oncorhynchus mykiss, assembly GCF_013265735.2. Taxonomy (NCBI): domain Eukaryota; kingdom Metazoa; phylum Chordata; class Actinopteri; order Salmoniformes; family Salmonidae; genus Oncorhynchus; species Oncorhynchus mykiss. Next base: position 73,058,444 of record NC_048566.1, on the reverse strand, counting down.
TAAGTTAACTTGCCTTGCTAATGTTTTTCCATATTTATTTAGCCTAGGATTATCATGCCATAACACGACAAACCTAGGTATTTTATACATGTTGTTTTCAGCCCCTGAATGCAGCTCCCGGTGTCATGCATGAAGCGACAGTTTTCCTTTTATGGAGCATTTCCCTAATTTCAAGTTCTTCCCTGCATGAAGCCAAATTATACCGCAGGGAAGCCAAATTACACTCTAGAGTATGAGTTTAACTAAATGTACCTCAAAACAACAACAAAGTACATTAATAATAAGATACAAGAATAATCTTAAATACCAATGGTCTAAAAGTGTATTTAATGAGTAAATATCTCATTATTAGAAAATACTTCAGGTTGATGGTAGAATAGTTAGACAATTAAATTTAAGGGAAACTAATTTACTATAGGCCTAGTCTGTTCTGTTGCAAGAAACAAGCGCAGCCCAAAAAGTAAGCTCTAACTTGACCAATGACCAAATAAAGCAGTGGGCTATATTTATCCGTGCGGTGCACACGCACTCTGCTTGGAGACTGCACGTTTAACAAATTCAGTTTCCACTCGTAAATGTCCCCACTTTAAGGAGCTGTGGAGAGGAATCTGATTTAGTGTCTTAAATTGACATTGGGGTCTCATATGTAGGCGATCTATGTGGAGAGATTCAAATACCAGAACACTGAAACACCTTTGTTCTTTATATTGATATGATTTAGGTGATTTGTGATCTTTGACAACAGACACACAACCATAAAATATCTAAAATGACAGTTCAATAATATCTGGCATGACATCATGATTGTTTGTGATTTAAATATTATTCCTTTATCATAATAAGCTACAGTCCAGCTGGCCCATAGACATTTAGGGCTGGACAGGTGCATCACACCTAAAAAGTATTCAACCTACATTTGGTCATCTGAAAAAAGACTTTAGACCGAGTGATGAGGCCGAATAAAGGCCTCTCACATAACTCTGTCATTTTACATATTTTACAGTTTGATGTGAAACCGATTTGGGAAGCAGTGTGCAGGAATGGTGATTTTGTGCCCTTTACTTACGTCCGTGGCTGTCTTCTCAGCCACCTCAAGTTTCTCCTGGGCATCCTTAAGAGACTCGGAGTACTTGTCCAACTCATCCTCTGTTCCCTTCAGTTTCTTTTGCAGAGCTACCAAGTCATCCTCGAGCTGAGGTTTGTTTTAGTGTGGACAGTTTCACAGGGGTGATCAGCGGGAAACAGAGGGCGTGAGCGCGCACAAGGCGCAAGAACGCAGACAGACAGAGAAAGGGAGAAAGAGGAGAGAAGTTAGGGAAAATCATGCGAACCACATAAAATACCTTGGTGGCCACCTCCTCGGCGTTCAGAAACTTTTCCTCGGCGGCTTGGAACTCATCAAGCACTTTATCACGTTCATCTTCGGTGATCCGTAATTTCTTTTCCAACTCACTTATTTCATCCTCTAACTACACATGCAAAGGACAACATTTTATTTAGTTGAATAGAACATCAAAGTGAATATACTATTGCATTTATGCTGAAAGAAGCATACGTTTTTCAATAGCCTATCCATATTCCCTACAGTAATTATTCTATATTTCCTACTTATACTTAGCCTACAGTAATTTTCCTACACATGTATTTTCCTACTTTATAATTAGGCTACATTAATACAACTTCACCCACCCATCAATCAGTGACATGGACGTAATTAGTAAACACAATTATTCCGATAATTCATACCCAGGTCACTTATTAGCCTACCCGTCGTGATATGTTATTCATAAATATCACTTAAATACTCCTTATTTCGAATGATCCGTAAAAGTGATACATCCACATCGAAGAGGTGATCGATCCACGTTTAGAGACTGCCGCGAACAGAGCCACTGGTATTCAGGTGCCTTTTCTAGAATCATTTAGATGTTCCATACATAATGCCGACCTGTTTGCTCTTGTCCTCTGCTGCCTTCTTGTCTCCCTCGGCTCCCTCAGCTCTGTCCAAGGCATTCTCCTTGTCGAGCTTGAGCATCTGCATCTTCTTCTTGATGGCATCCATGGCTGCTTATTTTTTGTTTGGCTCCACCAAATGTTTCGAAAGAGACCCGAGGAGAGAGACTGTGCGTCTGTGCTTCACTGAACGTTGCGCTGGAGTGCAAGCTCTTCTTGAATGTGCCTTTTCAAATATGTACTGTCGAGAAGGGGAGGGGACTAAATTCTTTCAGACATCCAATACTTTTTTGGAGACGGCATCTCGGGGTCCCTTCCCCTTGCCCTATCTTTCTTTATGGATCTACTCGGTGATTCGCTGCTCTCAGACATTTGACCATTGATATGACTATATATGGGATTTGATAGTTTTGTCTAGAAGGGATATAGCTTTTGTCAAACTTGACTTTTCGTAGCAGGTTTAGGATAACTTGCGCAGCAGGTTATGAGAATTCACTTATAAGGTTAGTGTAATTAGGTTAAGGTTAGGTAAAGTGTTAATGTTAGCTAAAATGATCAAAAAACTACGTTTGACTTCAAATTTGACAAAAGCTGTATCCCACCTAGGCATGACCGATTTGATGGGCAGGAGAGCAGCCCCTTCAAGATGTAGGTTCCTATTTCTAAGGTAGTAAATACTACTGTTTGGGAAGGACACTGTCCATCTCAGGAGTATGCTAAATGTGCTGTTTTATAATGCTATTCTACACATTTTGTCAGGATGCTAAGAGAACATGTTGCAGTTTTAAAGCCAATTTCACACCTGTGCCAGCATGTTGGCAGTGGGCCATACTACAGTAAGTACAATGTATTGAGATTTTTTCCCCTTATGTAATTCTGAGATGATTTAGTTTTGAATACTGTTTAATGTTTTTTTGTCCTTTTGTCTCAGGATACTGGACCATAACTGTGCCAGTGCCCAGTGCTATCTATGGATCTGAAATTGTCCTCCTGGGAGGTGTTGTATTAGATCAGGTCAAGTGTACAATCAGTGAAGAGGTACTGCTGGTGAAAGACTCAGGTCAACCAGCCCCTCGAGGCATTGTTCACAATCTGAGAGGCATAAGATAGGAAAGAGCTGCCAGATAATGTATCAAGTAGTCTCCCTGCTAACTCTTTAAGTATTAGTTGGCTGTAGCCAGACAGCCTCCATGGGATACTGAAGTGTGATGGTATTTCAACAGCCCTCTGCTCCCTTTGACAATCTACAGTAGCCATATACTGTAGTTCTAATCAAGGGTGCAACTTTGGTTGTAGAAGTTGGGGGGACATCATTTAAATTATATATTTTTATCCAGTCTGATAAATACTCCAAACAGCCTACCTGATCACTCAGAGTTGTCCGCAGGGTCCTAAAGCCCCCCCACCCCTATTTTGTATCACATTCCAATGATAAAACTGGGAGGGACAAAAATGCAATTTCAGAATGTGTGTGTTGGGAGGGGGGGGGGGGGGGGGAGTTGCGCTGCTGGTTCTAATGTTAGAGAACTGTCACTGCTGTTCAGACTGTTCAAGATGGATATAAGAAGAGCAATCGTGAAACACAATCTACAGGGAACGAGTTACTTAAACTGGACCTGCATGGCCATACAGTACATGACAGGTTTTTAGCAATTGTTTAAGTTTGGAAATTAACCAGAAGAAATATTGATAAATCAATGGATTGATCAGTTAGACTATCTCTCATATCATCCATCGCATTGAAGGTTAACCATATCAATTGAACAGATAATAATTTGCCACAATTGACAAAAAGTAGAGGCAAGCCATTTGTGAAGCACTCGAAAGGCTAAAGTTGACATTGGTAAAATTAAATGTAATTCAATTGAGTAATCCCTAATTGTTATTAGTGTGTAAATATATAACTTCTTGTAATTTAGACAGGAAGCTGAAAGAAACATAGGCTTAGACTGAGGCCTTCTTGAGTCTCTCCTTCTTGTGAGGATATTTTTAGGATCGCCTTCTTCAAGCACCTGCCTTGGTCTGTAAAGTTCAACTAAGTCACTATGCCAAGTGTTCGGGCCAAACCCTATGAGATAAGCCTCTAAAATAATCCAAGTCTTTCGTATGCTGTTCACTTTGAGTTTGGGCTGTTTTTATTATCAGAGCAACTGACATACGTAGGTTCATGGGTGTGTTGTGTGCGCTGTTGTTGCAGTCAGATATTTACATGGAGGGAGAGAGCATGAATTTGCACATCCCATATAATGTGGTAATGAGTCAAAATCCACTTAGCCTATTGTTTTCTGGCACATTCATTTATTTTCTTTCGCGTGCAGGGTCCGACATTAAAGATGGTACACCAGGGCGAGTAAAAACATGTTTCGGGCCAGTGGATCTCGTCTCTCACTGGCCCTAAGGGCCAGTAAGTAACTTTTCAGCGCATTTTTGCATTCCAGTTCAACTTTTGCCTGCTCTGTCACAGTCTACCATAGAGCTCCACAGTGAACGCCTCATAATACTCAAAACCTAGCGGTCAAACACAGAAATGGTTCCAATTGTTTTTTTCACCGTTCATTTTTCATGTGGGGGAATTTAGAACCACTTCAAACAAGGTCTGTTTCATGTAGGCTTTCCTTGGTGATATGTTTTGATAACCGTGTAAATGTCTTTCAGACAAGGTGAATTTTATCATTATATTTGGCTTTGTTTAATCTCAGATTAAAAAAAGGTAATTAGCATCTAAATTGACATCATGCAAGACTACAAATCCCTGCAAGTTCCAGCACGTCATCTTTTCTGTCAGCTAGCTAGCAGGACATTTCAATTGACTGTTCTATATATTATCTAACAAACATGTTTTGGTTTATTATGCATTAGGTATTGTGTCTTGTACATAATACTACCCTAGTAGCAGTCAGATATTTACAATGTGCCATGAATACTAGGCTAGTTCTTTGCCTACATGATATTAGCAACATAGGTAACCTTTATTTGAGCAGATCCTCTTCTCCTTCAGCCAGTTGAGGTCTATATTTAATCCCTATAATTCCTGCCAACTATATGAAAGAGGTGAAATCTATTTAAATTCATGGTGACAGAATTCAGGGCGTCAACTAACTTGTTGACATGTTCTGTTGCAGATTCAAAGCCAGATTAATTGTTGCAGAATGTATCCATAATCATGAATGGATAAGCATATTTATTTGAAAAGAATGCACCCATCAATCACAAACACCTGAACTCCAACAATTTAATTGTTTTAAATACATCTAAAATAGTAGAAAAATATAGTAGACAATGCATACATATGCCTTTCAAACATAAAATAACAAACATCTGACTTGAAAGTAAAGATACAATTATTTATTAATCAATGCCACAAACCTGGGACATCGAAGAGCACCATATTGTTCATTCTAGGAATTAGACCAACACAAATAACAAAATGTAAAACTGCATTTTGTGATTTTTGATGGATGTGTTACAAATGGAGAAACAAGTGGATGCATAAGGTAGGGTTAATATAAAGTACTAGCTCCAGCAGGATGAGAAACACACTTAACAGACTCAAAATAAGGAAGTCATGCCTAAACACAGCTATATCAACTCCCTTCTTGTCCATGTTGCTGCTGTCAGTTGTGAGCAGCACATTTACCACTGCATTCAGTCTGAAACCCAGAATAAGCAGAAGCACAACATTACACAGGTGAAAAAAAGGTAGCAAAAACAGTACACCACAACACTTTTAAATGTGTTACTGAGTCTAGATGTTATCAAATCAGGAGAAGAATAAGTTAATAGAGAAAATGACTGACGGTAAGGTGAGTTTATAGCGATAAGATGGAGTTCCAAAGACAATGAGTGATCACAGCGTTTCCACAAATTGAGCCTTACACAATACAATTTAAGCATAGAGGACAGCATTTTGTTGACAACATGGAGGTTTACATTATGTCTACTGTGTGTGAATGATGAAAGAATCTTCCCCAGCTGTAGGTCCATTTGAGTGTGTGCGGCCACTTAGACCAGCACATCAACCAGTACTGGGACCAACAGAGACTATAAAGTACAAAAATGGACGGAGTTAACAATCGATGGCTTAGACTTAATTTAAAGTTGACACAAATGATAACTAAGCAATACGATGCCACAAACTACAACACATATGAAAGACTGTACCACACAGGCCAGTACAATCACCTATACATGGAAACAGTGGAGATTTGAGCATGTACATTTCGGTGGGGCAAACCTCCCAAAAATGTTTTAAATACATGCCAGCAATAATTGCACTATAAAAGTGACAAACGGTGCCCTCAAACTGTTAGGCCCTACATAAAGCTGTCCCAAAAAGCACCATGGAGTGAATCCTTACCACTGCTACACCTGGCTATCAGCAGAGACTTGTCTGGCAGCAAAACTGGCAGCAAACTGCTACACCTTGCTATCAGCAGACTTGTCTGGCAGCAAAACTGGCAGCAAAAGTTCATTCAGCCTCATTTACTGCCTTTAAAAAAACCTAGCTGATATGGTTGCTTGCTTAAACAAATGTGGTTTCTGTCACTTCCTGATCTGTTTCACCTGTCTTTGTGTTTGTGTCCACCCCCCTCCAGGTGTCGCCAGTCTTCCCCATCATCCCCAGTGTATTTATACCTGTGTTCTCTGTTTGTCTGTTGCGACTTCGTTTGGTTTTGTGATACCAACCAGCGGTTTTTGCCCTTGTTCATGGCTGTTCTAGTTCCTGGTTTCCAGTTTTTCCTGGTTTTGACCTTTCTGCCTGTCCTGAATCTGAGCCTGCCTGCCGTTCTGTACCTTGCCACACCACACTGGATTATTGACCCCTGCCTGCTCTGATCCTGAGACAGCCTGCCGTTCTGGACCTTTTGCACCCTATCTGGATTACTGACCTCTGCCTGCCATTGACCTGTCATTTTGCCTGCCCCTGTACTAGTAATAAACTTTTGTAACTTCGACACTGTCTGCATCTAGGTCTTACCTGAAACGTGATAGTTTGCACATCTTAATTGTCGGTAGAAAGTATGGCATAAGGGGACGACGAGCGGTTAAGAGGATATCCGTCATTTCAATTAAGACATTATTGAGCGAACTCGGATGGACGTGGTCAATACAGCTATTTGTTCAGCACTTTTGAAATGTACAGCGACAGAATTCAGAACATGGGCCATTCTTTCAGTATTCCTCCTGTACACCAAGTCAGAACCATAGGATAAATAAAGGGGGCATATAAGCAGACAATGAAAGCTCTTACAATATTCGATGACTGTATGTCTCTAAAACAGGCTATAGGCCACATGTGCACCACCAAGTCAGAACAGTAGACTAAATTATGAGAGGGAAAGGGACCAAATTATTGGGGTGAGGCACATGGGCTACTAACAGCTTACTACACAACATACACTCAGTATTACTTTCTTAGTTTCAGTCAACATATCTAGTTTCCGACTTGGAATTCCGTGTTGGATGACCGTTAAAAATGTATTTTTCTAGTGGGAGCTCATTTCTTTCCGGAGTTCCCAGTTGTCTTGAACTCACTGGCGTCTGTGATTTCCCAGTTTCGAGTTTCCAGTTGTTTTGAAGTCAGGCTGGATTGACAGAATGGCCAATGTTGAATATTTATCCTTTCAAGCTTGGCAAAGATACCCTTAAACCCAGACTTGGACCACACATCCACTCCACTGAATACCAGGCTAGTGATTTATTTGTAATGCTTGTAGTTAGCCACTGATTCCTTCCAAACCACTCATTGATGAATTTGTGATTTCCAACTTGTTGGTGTAATGTTTATGTCCAATGACCGATGAGCACCAATACGTTTTACTTATAATTTCTCTTATTTTTTTCTCTTCATATGACAAGGATTGAAAAAGATTTGCCAGTAGATTGTCGACTTGATTCATGATGATGACTGCTAGTTTGCTAGCTAAGATTTTGAAAGTATGATGTTGACATGATCAGTCCAATAAAAGCAACGGTAGATATAACGTAATTTGACTTTTTATCTGTGGCCAATGACCTTTAGCTTTCTTGAATGTGCACTTCCAATGTAATTCTATGGCAGTACCCAATTGGCTTGAATTTTGGAGCTCTACTCATAGATTTTGCGGTGACATAGTTTCCCCATGAGTGCTGGAACACTGAGCCAATAGTTTCCCCATGAGTGCCAAAACACTGAGCCAATCACGGCGCAACTAGAGAATTTTACCAACCTCTACGCTACGTATTTTCCGCTGGCTGCCCCACCACCACCACAGAAAGGACTGAGCTAGGCTGAAACACCTACATTTAAGAGCTGCCTTACTCAAGAAAGCAAAAATGAGACCATGTTTGTATGCTGCTTTATTAGCTCAATTATTATTATTTTTTACATTGTTTTCAAACTGATTTGTGACACATTCCAAAATAACATGCAAAACATGCATGTTTAAAAAAACAATCTTAGCGAAATTAGTCTCAAAATGCCCTGAATGACAGGTTGCCACTGCATAGAAAGTAACCTAAAGGCTCATATAGTACCAATCAATACTGCTCACCTGACAGACAGTGCAGGTGTGGACCAGTGCTGCCTTGGCTGCAGTCTTCTTTTTTTGCATAATAATAACTGGCATAGGAAATATTATCTGCAGATTTGTCTACGACTTCCTTTTTTTCACTCTGACTCAGAATAGCGATCTTGGAAAACAAATATGGTTTAGAGGTCAGGGTTCAGTTCAACTTTCATCCTTTCAACTTTTCACCATGCTGGGAATATGCCACAATCGTTTGTATTCATTAGAATAACTCGTACTCATACATATACTGTACACTACAGCTGCAACATATACAACATATACCTCAATTCTTACCAGACAGTGCAAGGCTGTCATAGCAAAGTTTTGTTGAATTGTACTGTATAGATTAATTTTAATATTGCATGAGCTTGTTCTTCAGTTGTCCCTATAGTATTTTCAGTGTGGAGCATGCTGAATTTGCAACAGTATTCTGGAAATGAAAATAAGCTCTATTATGAAGTTTTCTTTTTGAGTTGAGACAATATACCTCCAAATCATATTTCCATATGGATATTTTAGGTGCTTAAAACAATAGATGTAATAGATGAAAGATGTCCTTCTTAGAATGGTCAGAGTAGGAAAGGTCTTATTGTAGTTTTGGTAAACATAGGTTTCCCTTATCAAATCGACACATGAATATGAATATGATTTTGTAACGCAAGTTTCAGAATGTAGAGAGTAGTCCGAGTTTTGTTTGGCTTAGTGTGTCAACCATGTTTCAGTCCTGATAGCTCTTTACAGCTACAGAACCCAACATTTCCCTGACACTGAAAAAAAATCTTGAAGTGGTATAATTATGCGTTTACTTGGAATCCAATAATTAAAATACCTCTTGATAGGGTGAGGGATCAGAGCATCTTTTGAAAATTAATGTGTTTATGTAGGCTAAACCTACAATTTTATTGAGAAAAATAATCAACCTCATGCAAATTGTAACATTTGAAATAATAAAGTGTTCTCCATAAAAAATGATTTATAAATCATCAAGGCACTATAAATAGTTTCAGACAGAGTGCATTGAGTTAACTTTCATGGTCATTTACCACCACTCTCTCCCCTGGCTCCCATCATGTCACCCTCTGTCAAACTAAGGTTGTGTTATTGCTATTATGTGAGAGAGTTGACACTTGGCTTTGTCTGAGCCCAGTACAACATAGCAGCATGCCTGGCATGCATGGAGATCACAGTGGATCAGCGGGGGATCCTCACACTTTACCAGTGCTTTAGGGAGTCTGTACTATGGCTGTACTACTCCAACCAAGTGATGCCTGATGAAGAACTCATTCCTTTGGCTTGCCTTATATTGTGTCAGGCAGCATGTAAGATAATTCACAATGACAGTTCCTCTAGAGATGAGTTTATACTACTCTTTTAGGTTGTGATTATGGACATGATCAGATCCAGACCAGTCAAATGAGACACAAATCCGAAATGACATAGGAAGAGTATTACAGACGGGTTGAATCATGAGAATAATGTCTGTTTGACTGGTACCACAGACAGGTCTGTTTCAGCGTTAATAATAAAGATGGTAGTGAGGGTCTATCAGGTCTGCTGATCTCTTACAGTAAGGGTCCCCTGTGTGTATGAAATGTCCAGTTACCCTCCTTGGCTGCATAGGGAGGGGCTGAGCTGAGCTGCACTGGACTGTTGTATAAGAGCTTGTTAGCTAAACGTGAGAGCCCATGGGAGAGAAGCGATGGGACTTTGTCATGGTTGAAAATACTCTTGCGTCACACGTGTGACAGGTAGCCTAGTGGTTAGAGCATTGTGCCAGTAACCAAAAGGTTGCTAGATTGAATCCCGAGCTGTCAAGGTAAAAAAGAAAACTGTCGTTCTGTCCCTGAACATGGCAGTTAACCCACTGTTCCTAGGCCGTCATTGGAAATAAAAATTTGTTCTTAACTGACTTTCTTAGTTAAATAAAGGTTACATTTGAAAATAATAAAATAAAATCACTCGGCCTCATAGCCTCACAGGAAGTGGGCTCCAAACTTCACAGTGTGCCATTATAACCAATTGACACCTCTGTTGGGAAAGTAAATATACTGTAGATACATTAAGTAGCATATCCCACACAACTTTATATATGCATAGGAAGAAAATTGAATGAAATCGTTACGTGCCTGCCAAGCCTACAAACAATTAAGTTTACTCTTGTCATGCTTGCATTGCTTTACATCTGGGAAGCAGTCCTCCATGCCAGAGGTTGAAGATAAGGCACCAGCCAGAGCCAGTAGCTGAAAAGGCTAGGCAAGGACTTCATGAGTACAGTGTTACCTATGAATATTACATCATTATTTCACCAGTGGTAAGGGACTTTTTTTGTAAGTCACCCTTTGTATGCCTGTGCTGTCTCCTGACTGGACAAAATCACATCTACCATTTGACACACAAAAAAGTGGTCCCTCGTGTGAACCCAAGCCAGTCAGTCAGTCAGTCAAACAGACAAGAATGTTACTGAGAGCAATGGCCTATTCTGGATGGTACTCTACAGTTGGTTGAGAACCCACTATACACCCAGTCAGTCTGTGTCTCTGAGGAGTGCAGTGTTAGAAGGCTCCTTGTAAAATACTATTTGAGGATTCTACAGACATGGTTCAGATATATATAGAGCCCCTTGGATCCCTGTGGCCGCTCCCTAAGGATTACAGTGCCATGCATGGGCATACATTTAGCACAGCAAATATGGAGAGAGTATGTTGGGGGGGGGGGGGGGGGGCGTAAACCTACCCTCCTGTAACCTAAGTGCCATGGCCTATTAATGCCCTGGTGTCATAGGGTCCCGGGTCTCTCTGCACGTTATGTTCCTCTGAGTTACTGATATCACACACTAAATTAGCATAGACCGACATCTAGCCACAGCCAATGCCTTCACAACCAGGTACAGTACATTTTCACTTTCATAACTAAGAAATTAGAGACTCAGGGGTGGGGGAGGTCACCTTCCAGCTAGAGGTGCCCCACTAAAGCTGCACAGAATTCCACCTTTTGCTATATGAGGTTTATTTTGATAGAGAGGGACTTTCACTGCTCAAACTATGTGTCTTGCCTGGGTAAGTCTTGTGTGGGCCAGGAATGGGGCACCCTCTTTGTCCTCACTGGAGTTCCTGTCTGCCACTGAAGAACATTTCCAAGTAGCACAAAGCCTCAAGGCTAACCTCAAAGTCAACAACATTATTTTTTGTCTTAGGGTGATCTGTGTACCAAACTCAGTTGACATATTTCAGCTTGTAAGGTTGAAGTTAATATCCTGTTTTAGGGCAGACTCTGATGCTGAGGTACAAATCAATCTGTCACAGTTGAAATAAAGAAACATGTATTTTTATTTTCTGTTTTAATTAAAACTCATACGTTGTCTAGAGTAAGTAATGAGCCTACAACTAACCTCCAATACACTTCAAACAGACACAGAGAGCCCAGCTAGCACTTAAGGAACTAGACAACATTTTTTGGTATTTCATTACTTTAACAGAATTTTCCTAAAAGTTCAAACATGGTTACATTTAATTTCAATATCGGTAATGTTCTAGGAGTGTTCTCCAACTGGTTTGACATTGGGAATGTTCTGAAATAGTTCAGAGAACGTTAAGAAATATAATTATTCTGTGGGAATTTCAGTACTTCAGCATAACATTTCCTACAGATTTCCTCATGGTTCTATTTAAAGTCATGTTCTCAAATTGTTCTGAGAATGTTAAGAAAATCTTTCATAAAAACCACAAGAAAACTTTAGTAACGCTCAGAGAACGTTCTAAGAATGTTATTTAAAAAAAATATACAATAGGTTCTCTGCATCATTTAAAAAAAACTCTATCCTTTACCTCAGGGATAGGTAACCCTGTTTTTGATTTGCCCAACCTGGAAGACCAGGTGCTTTGAATTTAGGCAATCACTGAACTGACAAATTAGCTGTTGGTCAAGTGTGGTGCACTCCAGGAAAAGGGTTGCCTGCCCCTGCTCTATCTTGTTAAGTTTGTTCAGGTGTCTTGGCCGAGCCCACTAATTTGCCACACCTGATCTTAATTATTACTTGTTTCCTTTGAAAAGGGGTTTCTTTGAATAGGCTAAAATGAACAGCTTTGTATGAGTAAAAAAACATTGCATGCTAGTTCCATCCAGGTGGCACAGTGGACTAATTCCATGGATGGAGAACAGAACATCACAAACTCAGCAAAAAAAAAGAAAGGTCCATTTGTGAGGACCCTGTCTTTCAAAGAGAATTCGAAAAAATCCAAATAACTTCACAGATCTTCATTGTAAAGGGTTTAAACACTGTTTCCCAAGCTTGTTCAATGAACCATAACCAATTAATGAACATGCACCTGTGGAACGGTCGTTAAGACACTAATAGCTTACAGACTGTAGGCAATTAAGGTCACAGTTATGAAAAACTAGGGCACTAAAGAGACCTTTCTACTGACTCTGAAAAACACCAAAAGAAAGATGCCCAGGGTCCCTGCTCATCTGTGTGAACGTGCCTTAGGCATGCTGTAAGGAGGCATGAGGACTGCAGATGTGGCCAGGGCAATAAATTGCAATGTCCGTACTGTGAGACACCTAAGACAACACTACAGGGAGACAGGACGGACAGCTGATTGTCCTCGCAGTGGCAGACCACATGTAACAACACCTGCACAGGATCGGTAAATCCGAATATCACACCTGCGGGGCAGGTACAGGATGGCAACAACAACTGCCCAAGTTACACAATGAACGCACAATCCCTCCATCAGTGCTCAGACTGTCTGCAATAGGTTGAGAGAGGCTGGACTGAGGACTTGTAGGCCTGTTGTAAAGCAGATCTTCACCAGACATCACCGGCAACAGCGTTGCCTACGGGCACAAACCCACTGTCCCTGGACCAGACAGGACTGGCACAAAGTGCTCTTCACTGAACAGTTGCGGTTTTGTCTCACCAGAGGTGATGGTTGGATTCGCGTTTATTGTCAAAGAAATGAGTGTTACACCGAGGCCTGTACTCTGGAGCGGGATCGATTTGGAGGTGGAGGGTCCGTCATGGTCTGGGGCGGTGTGTCACAGCATCATCGGATTGAGCTTGTTGTCATTGCAGGCAATCTCAACACTGTGCGTTACAGGGAAGACATCCTCCTCCCTCATGTGGTACCCTTCCTGCAAGCTCATCCTGACATGACCCTCTAGCATGACAATGCCACCAGCCATACTGCTCGTTCTGTGCGTGATTTCCTGCAAGCAGGAATGTCAGTGTTCTGCCATGGCCAGCGAAGAGCCCGGATCTCAATCCCATTGAGAACGTCTGGGACCTGTTTGATCGGAGGGTGAAGGATAGGAACATTCCCCTCAGAAATGTCCGGGAACTTGCAGGTGCCTTGGTGGAAGAGTGGGGTAGCATCTCACAACAAGAACTGGCAAATCTGGTGCAATCCATGAGGAGGAGATGCACTGCAGTACTTAATGCCGCTGGTGGCCACACCAGATACTGACTGTTACTTTTGATTTTGACCTCCCCCCTTTGTTCAGGAACACATTATTCCATTTCTGTTAGTCACATGTCTGTGGAACTTGTTCAGTTTCTGTCTCAGTTGTTGAATCTTGTTATGTTCATACAAATATTTACACATATTAAGTTTGCTGAAAATAAACGCAATTGACAGTGAGAGGACATTACTTTTTTTCCTGAGTTTAGGTTTGAATCTCACTGACACCGTGTCACAAAAAAATGTATGTGCTTGTGTGATTAATGCTTAAGCAAATTCATTTCTGAGAACATTCTGAGAACTTTAGTGAAACTTTCAGGGAACCATAGCAAAACATTCTCAGAACCTCCCTGCAACCTACAAATGTATGTTCCCATAACAGGTGAAATGTTCACTTCAGAACATTCCGTTTTACCGGTCAGGAAACTTATGGCTTTGTTCCCAGGGCCAGTGGTAAACCAAAAACGTACATTCCCACAGCTTCCAATGAACGAAATGTGCTAACTGGGAGTATATTGAAAGAGAACATGAACTTGAGGTAAAGAAACCCATGTGAAGAATGTCCTTTTTTCTGCTCCAAAACGACCACTGCGGGTGGTAGCCATAATGATGGAATATTTGTGGGCTAGCCAGGACTCCTCCCAAAGCGTTTGTTTGTGTTCCCCCTCCACATCTGGGAAGACACACAGGGAAGAATGTCAGGCATATCTGATGCAGCTCTGTCATGAAGAGGGGGAAATAAATGAGGGGGGGGGGCACCATGATTAATTTCTAAGTCATAGGGGGTGCTAATACAACAATTTAACCCAAATACAAAATAGAAGTTCTACAAGCCATAAAGTTTTTCAATATCAATATCAGCCCTATCGATACATTTTGAAACACTAACTTGGGCTTGCTTATGGCAGATATTCATGTGACCCGTTCAAATTAGGAAAAAAAATAGAACTTGGGGGTCATTGTATTTTGCACTTTGACTGTGCTTGTTTGCACATACCAATGGGGAAGCCAACAAGGGGGAGGAGAAAGTAAATGACTGTTTACTGGCAGCTTGAATTTATCCAAGTTTCAGATAAGAGATTTCTTACCAGCATCATCAGGGCCGTGTCCTGGTCAGGAATTCTCCCTCCATGGATCAGAGGATGTTGAAAGCTACTGATATGGGGGAGATCTTTACAAGTAGTTGAACTGAAAACCCACTGTTCATTGAGTGGTCTTGTGTTGACAATTTCCCGTTCTGAGTGGTTGACCCCCTTACGAATATCTTCACACTCCAAGTTTTGCATTTACGCATCTTGTTGCCTAGCATCTTGTTGCCTAAATGATTTAGCCTCTAATGTCAGAAGGTTGGAACTTTCCGTGTCTACACACACAGAGACACTTCCATACGTGTCCATATATGGAGTCTCTTGTGCTGTAGCCTCTGTGTGAAGTGGAGGGCTCGGTTGGAGAGCCTTTTTGTGAGGTCTAAGTCCTACTTGATATTTTTTTCCATTCCACAGAGCTATAAAACCCTTCGGTATGCACTTACAAATGAGCCACTGTTCTTCTCCAATACTCTCCTCCTTCTGTAATAACCTACTGGAACAGAGAGAGACAGATGAAAAAGTAACGTAAAGGGGAAGCGAATCTTAGAATAGGAAAAAGCGTTTGTTATGGAATACTTACTGAACCACTTTTCTGCCAATATTCTATGCTGTACATACATATATGATACAAATTTGTTATTGCATAGTTAACCTGGAATAATGGCAATCTATTGTCACATTGAGCAGTATGGCCAGTACATACTGTACATAGATTGGCATAGCCCATCTGATCAGCTCTCAAATTAAAATCTGGGCCAGTTTGTATTACTGTGTGCATCATCTCCCCAAAATGTGAAATTTCCATTTTCATTATTAAATAACATTTCTAAAATTAAATCCACCAGTAGGGGTTTTAAACTAGATTTTGTGAATGAACTCCAAACCCCAAAATGACTTTTAAAGTTAAAGTAAAACAGTAATTTGGAGCTTGCGTGGGAGTCTATGGCAATGATACATTCCAGTGTGGTTTTGAGTGACTGGTGAAAGGCTGACAGAGTGTTCATACTACAACCTGACCCAGCAGTCTCCCTACAGTAAGGAATTCTGCAGGAACCCTCAACTCTATAGTAACTGTCTGCTGCTCACACCAAAGCATGGCTGTGACCCTGTCTGTGTTGTTTCAGATGCTGTGACTGTTTTCCCGTCACATTTAGACTTCCCCATCAGGTAGAGCAGATGGGAAAAGTAATCAAACAACTGTCTGAATGCATAAACGTGAGAATCAATAGAGATCCAGTGGTGGTGGTGTGGTCTGAGTGATCCCTGCCCTGAGGCCACACTGTTAGAGATAACAGCATATGATTATTGTCATTATCTCCTGACGATGCTGAGAGGAACATTCATATCACGAGTCACATTAAAGAAACTGGGGAAGGGCGTAAAACTCTTGGAGCTTGCTATCCCAGGATCCCACTCCCTCAACCAGCCCAGTCTCTGGGTTAGTCTCTGCAACCAGAGCTGCTGGGTGAACAGTACACCGGAAGAATGGACAGCCAAGCTCTCAGAGTAATAGAGAGTAGAGTTTAGCCACATCGATTAATCACTCTGGTTCAACACAGTTTAAACCCTCATGGAAAATGGCATCAGTCAAGTGAGTATCCAGAGTAACTGTTTATTCAGCTTCTATACATGGAGGGGAAGCAATGGAATTGAGAGAAAAAAGTAGCCCTGCCAGGACGTTTGTGTGCAGCCAATTTGGGCTCTCATCTAGTGTGCACTGCAAAGTTTCCAGAAGGGGAAGGGACGGAGGGATGAGTGTTACATTTCATTTGAGACAGCTTAAATCCCTGGGGACACTGCGGCTCGGTTTCAGTCTGCAGCAGCACAGTTTGAGACAGAGCTCTCCGACTGCTCACCATCATGTGTCTGTATCAGATACCAGCTGAACTATCCCACCTCATGTTAGTGTCCAACAAGCTTTCTCTACCCTTAACCTTGTTCTGAACACCTCCAACAAAAAAGGGCATGTGGTTTGGTAAGAAGAATGCACCTCTCCCCACAGGTGTGATTACTACCTCTTATAGGGTTTAGAGTTTGAGGAAGTCACCTCATACAAGTACTTGGGAGTATGGCTAGACAGTACACTGTCCTTCTCTCAGCACATATCAAAGCTGCAGGCTAAAGTTAAATCTAGACTTGGTTTCCTCTATCGTAATTGCTCCTCTTTCACCCCAGCTGCCAAACTAACCCTGATTTAGATGACCATCCTACCCATGCTAGATTACGGAGATGTAATTTATAGATCGGCAGGTAAGGGTGCTCTCGAGCGGCTAGATGTTCTTTACCATTCGACCATCAGATTTCCCACCAATTCTCCTTATAGGACACAACACTGCACTCTATATACTCTTCTGTAAACTGGTAATCTCTGTAAACCCCTCTGTATAGGCCTCACTCTCCCCTTATCTGAGATATCTACTGCATCCTCCACATACAACACCCATTCTGCCAGTCACATTCTGTTAAAGGTCAAAAAGCACACACATCCCTGGGTCACTCGTCTTTTCAGTTCACTGCAGCTAGCGACTGGAACGAGCTGCAACAAATGCTCAAACTTTATCTCAATCTCTTCATTCAAAGACTCAATTATGGACACTCTTACTGACAGTTGTGGCTGCTTTGAGTGATGTATTGCTGTCTCTAACTTCTTGCCCTTTGTGCTGTTGTCTGTGCCCAATAATGTGTGTACCCTGTTTTGTGCTGCTACCATGTTGTGCTCCTGCCATGTTGTGTTGCTACCATGTTGTTGTCATGTTATGTTGCTGTCATGCAGTGTTGTCATGTGTTGCTGCCATGCTATGTTGTTGTATTAGTTCTTTCTTTATGTAGTGTTGTGCTCTCTCTCTGGTCGTGATGTGTGTTTTGTCCTAAATTTTTATTTAATTTATTTTTAGGCCGTCATTGTAAATAAGAATTTGTTCTTAACTGACTTGCCTAGTTGAATAAAGGTTCATTTAAAAAATCAGGTTTGGTATTAGGCTCAGTATGGGTCGGCTGTTATAGGCGCTATTATTTATTTGAGACCAGCTGCAGCAGATACATTTACATTACCTCCTTAGTTTTTCGAGGTGTCCAAAATTAGCCCCTGAAGGTTTGAGCTTCATAGCTTTGGCCCAATATAGCTCAGCTCTTACTGCCCTGCTGACTCAGAAATGCTGTCTCTTTCTTACACTCCTCCTCTAAAGGAGCTGCCGTGCCTAAGACGAAGAGAGGCATCCATTACCGTCACAGAGCAGGGGACTGGGTGCTGCTAAAGGTGGCTACACGGTTTACGTGCGTAGATCTATGCGCAGGCCTTTTAGTGGTTGGATTTTTTTTTTTGAGCAGCCGACTCTTTTCGTTGCGTTCCAGCCAGAGAGGAAGTCCACCTTGTGTAGTGTTTATCCACTAGGGGGCTTGGGGAGCTAGAGTAGCTTACCAAGCAAGAGGGGTCGAGGCACTCTTTTTAACTAGCTAGCGACGACATTTGAACTTCCAGATCCGGTGCTATATGCCTGTTTACAAATACTAGCTAGCTAGCAAGCTACATGTTAGGCTAGGCTGGTGTTCTATCTTTTACGACGCTACATTTTAGCCACAGAAACAGAAGCAAACATGTATGTCTATGAACTGCAATTGCTATTGTTTGAACAGCAAGAGCTTGAACTGCTCTTACTACTAAGGAGGAGAAGAAAAAAAACAACAGAAAATGGCGAGCTCGTCCACTGAACACTACAAGAGGGGACAATGGGGGAACACTCATCTCTTGTCCAACCTATGCGAAGCATCGACTAGGAAAGACATTTTAAATACTTTCTTCAGCGGCTTGCCCCTCACATCTCGCAGGAAAGAACTCACAGCTTGCCCGTAATTGCTACAGGAAGGCTTTTTGTGACCGTTTTTAGCGAGTGGCAGCACGCAGCAAAGTTATAAACTAGGAATTTCGAGAATTTGTGCCATCGTCATGAAATTGTGCCAAGCTATCTGGCATGTCCTGAAGAGGGATTTTGTTGCTTATCCCTCCGTGGAAAAATGGGCTTCACCATGATTGACGTAGGCACTTAGTCAGGAAGGAGATGCAGGAATCTTCTCATGAAGCAATTTCTGCTCCCAATTCATAGCAGGCCAGCTGCCGCTACCAAGGCCAGAGTGCTTGCCCAAACACCGAGCCCACATGTCTTTGTGGGAGACGAGGCTGATGGTAAACCTGATGCGACCATATCCAGGTAAGATACTCTAAAAACATGTGACTATACATACGATGTGAAAATTATACCTATATAGACATTGTAATCATATACCTCACATAAAAGTGATCTGGCATCCCAGTAAGAGGATGGGAGCCTAAGGCCAAAGCTTAGGCTACACAGTTGTTACAGGACACATTTGATAGCCTTCATTTTCCTGTTCAATACTAATGGAAACACTTATTTTATTCTGGTCTGGACGACACCAAGAAGATCTACCACTACCACCACTCAAGAGCCAGAAGAATTTCAGAGCTCTGCTTTGGGATCCTTCCTGCAAGATGGAGGATCCTGGGAGAAGCCCTTGAGGTTGCCCCAGAGAAACCTGAGACCATTATGAAGGTCTGTGTGGCCATCTATAATTACATTTCCACTACAAACACTGACAACAGAGTCATCAACCCCACGTTTGTTGTCCACTCCACACCCACCGGGGACCTGCATCCAGAAGAGTGGAGACAGGTGGTACAAGTGGACACTAGTTTTCTGGACCCAAAAAAACATGTCGGCAGACAGGGCAACCAGAGTTGCTATATACGTGCGCAACAACCTCAAGGACTACTTCCTCACACCAGCTGGCCAAGTGTCTTTCCAGGATGCTGCCATGACACGTGGAACCTTACAGTAAATTCTGGAGTATGGTTTGGAAAACATGTACACATACATTGGGAAAGTATTCAGACCCCTGGACTTTTTCACATTTTGTTATGTTACAGCCTTATTCTAAAACGGATTACATTTTTTTAAATGTAAAAATTCTCATCAATCGACACAATACCCCATAATGACAAAGTGAAAACATACTTTTAGAAATGTTTGTAAGTGTATAAAACTTTTAAAACAGAAATACCTTATTTACATACAGTTGAAGTCGGAAGTTTACATACACCTCAGCCAAATACATTTAAATGAAGTTTTTCACAATTCCTGACATTTAATCCTAGTAAGAATTCCCTGTTTTAGGTCAGTTAGGATCACCACTTTATTTTAAGAATGTGAAATATCAGAATAATAGTAGAGAATTATTTTTTTAAGGTTTTATTTATTTCATCACTTTCCCGGTGGGTCAGAAGTTTACATAAACTCAATTAGTATTTGGTAGCATTTCCTTTAAATTGTTTAACTTGGGGCAAACATTTCAGGTAGCCTTCCACAAGCTTCCCACAATTAGTTGGGTGAATTTTGGCCCATTCCTCCTGACAGAGCTTGTGTAACTGAGTCAGGTTTGTAGGCCTCCTTGCTCACACACGCTTTTTCAGTTCTGCCCACACATTTTCTATAGGGTTGAGGTCAGGGCTTTGTGATGGCCACTTCAATTCCTTGACTTTGTCCTTAAGCCATTTTGTCACAACTTTGTAAGTATGTTTGGGGTCATTGTCCATTTGGAAGACGCATTTGCGACCAAACTTTAACTTCCTGAATGATGTCTTGAGATGTTGCTTCAATATATCCACATCATTTTCCTCCCTCATGATACCATCTATCTTGTGAAGTGCACCAGTCCCTCCTGCAGCAAAGCACCCCCCACAACATGATACTGCCACGCCATGCTTCAAGATACATGATACTGCTACTGCCATGCTTCAAGGTTGGGATGGTGTTCTTCGGCTTACAAGCATCCCCCTTTTTCCTCCAAACATAACGAAGGTCATTATGGCCAAACAGTTCTATTTTTGTTTCATCAGACCAGAGGACATTTCTACAAAAAGTACAATCTTTGTCCCCATGTGCAGTTGCAAACCGTAGTCTGGCTTTTTATGGCGGTTTGGAGCAGTGGCTTCTTCCTTGCTGAGCAGCCTTTCAGGTCATGTCGATATAGGACTTGCTTTACTGTGGATAAAGATACGTCTGTACTCGTTTCCTCCAGCATCTTCACAAGGTCCTTTGCTGTTGTTCTAGGATTGATTTGCACTTTTCGCATCAAAGTACGTTCATCTCTAGGAGACAGAACGCGGCTCCTTCCTGAGCAGTATGACAGCTGCGTGGTTCCATGGTGTTTATACTTGCGTACTGTTGTTTATACAGATGAACATTGTACCTTCAGGCATTTGGAAATTGCTCCCAAGGATGAACCAGACTTGTGGAGATCTACAATGTTTTTTCTGAGGTCTTGGCTGATTTCTTTTGATTTTCCCATGATGTCAAGCAAAGAGGCACTGAGTTTGAAGGTATGCCTTGAAATACATCCACAGGTACACCTCCAATTGACTCAAAAGATGTCAATTAGCCTATCAGAATTGTCTAAAGCCATGACACCATTTTCTAGAATCTTCCAAGCTGTTTAAAGGCACAGTCAACTTAGTGTATGTAAACTACTGACCCACTGGAATTGTGATACAGTGAATTATAAGTGAAATAATCTGTCTGTAAACAATTGTTGGAAAAATTCCTTTGTGTCATACACAAAGTAGATGTCCTAACCGACTTGCCAAAATTATAGTTTGTTAAAAAGGCGTTTGTGGAGTGGTTGAAAAACTAGTTTTAATGACTCCAACCTAGGTGTATGTAAACTTCCGACTTCAACTGTAAGCATTCAGACTCTTTTGCCATGAGACTCTAAATTGAGCTCAGGTGCATTCTGTATCCATTGATCATCCTTGAGATAGTATTTCCACAACTTGATTGGAGTCCACCTGTGGTAAATTCAATTGATTGGACATGATTTGGAAAGGCACACACCTGTCTACGAGCCATGAGGTCGAAGGAATTGTCCGTAGAGCTCAGAGATAGGATTGTGTCGAAGCACAGATCCGGGGAAAGGTGCAAAAAAAATGTCTGCAGCATTGGAAGTCCCCAAGAACATAGAGGCCTCCATCATTCTTAAATGGAAGAAATTTGGAACCACCAAGACTCTTCCTAGAGCTGGCCGCCCGGGCAAACTGAGCAATTGGGGGAGAAGGGCCAGGGAGGTGCCCAAGAACCCAATGGCCACTTTGACAGAGCTCCAGAGTTCCTCTGTGGAGATGGTTGTCCTTCTGGAAGGTTCTCTCATCTTTGCAGCACTCTACCAAATCAGGCCTTTACGGTAGAGTGGCAAGTAAAAAGCACATGACAGCCCACTTGGAGTAAACCTGGCACCATCCAGGGACTGGGAGACCAGTCAGGCTCGAAGTAAAGATGAACAGAGCAAAGTAATTGAGCTCAGGTGCATTCTGTTTCCATTGATCAAAGGCAACCCTGGATAAGTCTGCTTTCCACCAGACACTGGGAGATGAATTCCCCTTTCAGCAGGACAATAACCTAAAACACACGGCCAAATCTCCAAGTTGCTTACCAAGAAGACAGTGAATGTTCTTGAGCTACAGTTTTGAATTAAATCTACTTGAAAAGATATGGAAAGACCTGAAAATGGTTGTCTAGCAATGATCACCAACCAATTTCACAGAGCTTGAAGAGTTTTGTAAATAATAAAATGGGCAAATGTTGCACAATCCAGTTGTGGAAAGCTCTTAAAGAATTACCCAGAAGGACAGCTGTAATCACGGTCAAAGGTGTTTCTACAAAGTATTTACTCAGGTGTGAATAGTTATTTAAATGACATATTTCTGTATTTCATTTTCAATAAATGTGCAAAAATGTCTAAAAACCTGTTTTCACTTTGTCATTATGGGTTGTTGTGTGTAGATGGGTGAGATTTTTAAAAATATTTCATCCATTTTGAATTCAGGCTTTAACACAACAAAATGTGGAACAGGTCAAGGGGTATGAATACTTTCTGAAGATACTGTAGTGTATTATTATATATTTTTTCCAGTGCCTGTCACTCAAAGGGATATTTCCTTCTTGAAGGACATTACTCTCCTCATCCAGCAATGTCAAAATGTCATCCTATAGTATACTGTATTTAGCCAAAACGGTGCTCTGTGGAGTGATATTCAGCCATACGTACAGTTCAGTGCAGGTCTCTCCATCTAAGGTCAAAAACATTTAACAAATAGTGCTGTATAACCTGAAAGATGTAATGGCTTGTCATGTCAATACCACACATCACATTCATTACTCTACAATTTTGGAAAAGAGAGAGAAACTGTGAGATGATCAAAATGTGGAACATAGACAGCGCCCCATTTTATGAAACCCCTGTTCTGAACTATGTTCTGTACTCTTGAGAAGACTCTTGTTGTACGTTTGGTGAGCCCCCCCCCCCATTGATGGCCTAAAATAGTAATGTGCAGCGCTGCAACGGAGAATCCTCTCACTCATCCATTAGCTGCTGTCACCTGCATTTATATTAAAGAGCAATACCTCTCCAAGCATATTCTATTTAGTCCACACAAGAAGACGAAACGTGTTTTAAAGTCCTCCATTCTCCGAAGGCTCACAATGGCCTCACTCTGACTTAGGCAAGACATCACTTAGCTATTTGTAATGTGCTATAGGTAGGGAAAAGCCAATTGTAAATGCTTAATGGTATCGTTTCTAAGAGCATTGTTAAAGATAACAGAGCATTGCAACATTAAGCAGAGGCAGACCCTTTAAAATGAGAAAGAAGAAAATACAAAACAAAGTTGGGAAACCAGCTGTAAAAACATAATTGAAACAGACGAGGCCAGAAAAAAAAACTTCAGGAGAGAATTTTTTCATGACTTGTCAGGGGCTTTCACCATAACATATAACCTGCGACTTGGTTTGGGGATACTGTTCAAATAAACCATTACACCACCATTCTTGTGCTCCAGGCTCTGGGCTGTGTTTAATGGAGCATCCTGACAAAAATAACCAATATCTAAACATTGCATTTTACCTAAGAATGGTTTCCGCTCTTTTGTCTGTTCGGTTAGCTTTAGATTTTCTTTTAAGTTTCACATTCAACATTGATTTCACTCCACATACTCAGAGCTTCAGTGCCTACACTTTAACAGTCTATATAACATCAATGTCTGTAGGGCCCCAGAGATGTTGAAAAAAGCATAGCTTAAACCCCCAAAAAAAATCCTTTCCTGACATGCAAAACATTTTTCAAACTCTATGCTTCCTCTCTCCAGTTTCTACAGCAGGAGTAGAATCAGAGCAGTTACTGCTTCAGTATGAATATACTGTAAATGAGAAAAAAAAGCATGATGCTATCTGAACTCAGTCCAACTTCAGCCTTACTTATGTTGGACTAGTTTTCATGAGGAAAAGTCTGCAAACCAGAAAGGGCCCATTCACAGACAATGGGTTTCTTCTATCCCAAGAATTTACTGCATGCTGTTCTCATTTTATAGATCCTTTAATTCTGTTTAGTCTTGAAATATAACTCCATAGGCAATACCATCAGAGACCAGTATAAATGTTTAATATTCAGCCATTTCAAAATATATAATTAGCAACATCCTGACAAATAAAACCTCTGAAGAATGCTGTGGGATTGCACTGCTCAACCCTTGGTACCATCTCCAGTCAATCATCAGCAATGACAGTAAGACATGTTACCAAGACATTCCTTAGCACTATAATTATGGATACATCTATCACCAGTAATTTCTGTGTCAGTTCAGTTTAATTTACAGAATGAAACACGACTGAACTATTTTATGTAATCTGGTCAACAACACAAAAGCATTCAGACAACAATCAAATTTGAATATTTGCTTTTACAAGGTGTATGAAGTGCTACATACTCTACACCCCTCTCTAATTACTTGCACATTGATGAATATCACCTGTGTACATAAATGAAAGTGAAACATTGACTTATTTTCACCCAGTTTAGCCATGGTTTGGCATGGCCCCTTCTCTGTGAACTTGAGCATAGAACAAAGCAGGGAGTAAATTGCTGCCAGGCTGTGGGGATTAGGCACGGCACAAGCTACAGTCCCTCTAATAAAAACACTCCACACTGTTAATGTAACACATTTGGAGGGTCACAGTTCCCTGGTGTGGGTGCCTGGGATTGCTGGATGTCCACGAGCCTCTAAGCGCCTACAGGGGCCCTTCAGAGGTTCTCTGGATATTAATGACATACTCCCTTGTGTAAGAGCTCAGACGTCACAACTATTACCAGGTGCAGCTGGCCTCCATACACGAGTGAGCAGGATTGGCAGAGATGAGTGGGCAAGATCTCCACTTCTATATTATAACACCAACAAATGGCTTTCTCTCTAGGCTTCCACACTTACCTTAGGATGGACCTAGTCAAGACTAGAGAAAAGTGAGCGTGTGAGTGAGTATGAGCAGGTGATGAGTGTGTGAGAGAGAGGAGGGGGTGGTGGTTCATAAATATTAGGTCTGTCAAGTGATATTTCGTTAATCGCAGGATTTACTGTGATTAATTGCAAATTCAGAATTTTCGAGATTTGAGCTGTAATGTAATGTATGTATTTTTGTATACAAAAAGTATGACAAGAATATTGACGTCTTGATTGTGTCCAAAAGTAACAAAAAGTTTACAAAATCAGGTAAATTGATAAAGAACTCTTTCTTTAACCTCAATGTCACCTTGTTTGGACATCGCATTGTTGTTTTTAAGGTACATGTATAGATTTTATGTATTGTGGATGTTTTCAGTGTATTTTAAATACTTTCAGACAATGCAGTTTATCACAAAAAAATGTGTTCACTGAAATTACAAAAGGTAACTTGAGTTAACTGATTAATCCGACAGCCCTAATAAATAAAGTGCCTTCAGAATGTATTCACACCCCTTAACCTTTTCCACATGTTGTTGTTACAGCCTGAATTGAACATTTATTAAATTGCGTTTTTTTTGTCACTGGCCTACACACAATAATGTCAACGTGGAATTACGTTTTTACATTTTTTTGACAAATTGAAAAAAATGAATAGTTGAAATGTCTTAAGTGAATAAGTATTCAACCCCTTTGTTGAGGCAAGGCTAAACAAGTTCAGGAGTAAAAATGTGCTGAACAAGTCACATAATAAGTTGCACGGACTCACTGTGTGCAATAATAGTGTTTATTATCTGTATGGTCCCTCAGTCGAGCACTGAATTTCAAACACAGATTCAACCACAAAGACCAGGGAGGTTTTCCAATACTTCCAAAAGAAGGGCACCTATAGGCAGATGGGTAAAAAGAAAAGCAGTCAATGAATATCCCTTTGAGCATGGTGAAGTTATTAATTACCAGTGGTGTAAAGTACTTAAGTCGTTTTTTGGGAGTATCTGAACTTTATTTGACTATTTATATTTTTGAATACTTTTAATGCACTACATTCCCTAAGAAAATATAATACTTTTTACTCCATACATTTTCCTAGACACCCAAAAGTACTTGTTACAGTTTGAATGCTTAGCAGGACAGGAAAATGGTCCAATTTACACACTTATCAAGAGAACCTCCATGGTCATCCCTACTGCCTCTGATCTGGCAGACTCACTTAACACACATGCTTCATTTGTAAATTATGTCTGCACTTTGGAGCGTGCCCCTGGCTATCCGTAAATTAAAAAAACAAGAAAATGGTGCTGTCTGGTTTGCTTAATATTCGGAATTTGAAACGATTTATACTTTTGATACTCAAGTATATTTTAAAACACATACTTTTACTCAAGTAGAAGTTTACTGGGTGATTTTTTATTTTACTTGAGTCATTTTCTATTAAGGTATCTTTACTTTTAATTACGTATATTATAATTGGCAACTATTTTCCACCACTGTTAATTACACTTTGGGTGACATATCAATACACCCAGTCACTACAAAGATGCAGGCTCCCTTCCTAACTCTGTTACCGGAGAGGAAAGAAACCACACAGGGATTTCATCATGTGGCCAATGGTGACTTTAAAACCGTTAGAGTTGAATGTCTGTGATAGGAGAAAACTGAGGATGGATCAACAACATTACAGTTACTAACCTAATTGACAGAGTGAAAAGAAGGAAACCTGTACAGAATAAAAATATTCCAAAACATATATCCTGTTTGCAACAAGGTACTAAAGTAATAATGCAAAAAATGTGGCAAAGCAATTCACTTTTTGTCCTGACTACAAAGTGTCATGTTTGGGGCAAATCCAATACAACACATTACTGAGTACCACTCTCCATATTTACAAGCATAGTGATGGCTGCATCATGTTATGGGTATGCTTGTAATCGTTAAGTTTTTCAAGATAAAAAAAAGAATGGCGCTAAGCACAGGCAAAATCGTAAAGGAAAACTTGGTTGTCTGCTTTCTACCCTCCAGCAGGACAATAACCGGAAACACAAGCCAAACAAACATCATCCTCTTCCTCTGGTCTAAGTTGTGGTGGAATGGCAACCCCTTCCCTGCTGGACACATGGCTTGAGTTTCCCCTCTCCACTGTGTGGCCTCGCATGAGACCAAAACAGTCAAACAACCAAATATGGTGTTCATTAGGCTGACTATGTGTATCGCACTGCTGGGCACCTCTGCTCTGACCATCTTTCATACAGTCTGTCCTGGGGAGCCCAGGGCAGGGCACTGAGAGGAGGACTGGCATGTGAGCTCCAGACTTACTGGAAGATTTGTCACCTGAGGAGAATGTGCTCACTGCCAACGTAAGGTCTACTCGACGTAAAACAGCTGATCAGAATTGCATGGCATCACTTTTAACATCAGAGGACTTATACAGACAACATTATAGAAATGGTAATCCATTTGAATCTATTGGGAATCTGATCAACTGAACTGAAAGTACAAACATCTACAATGGCAGTCAGTCTCTGCATGGTTCAGGGTCTGTTCTGTGAACCAGGGGAATACAGCACATACTGTATGACCATATTTGGCCGGCCTGAATTTGCACTCTCCATCCACTACAGCAAAACACCCAGTGTCTCTAAACACCCAGTGACCCCAATCTCTACATTGAAAAGACTAACAGTGACATCTACTGGAAAGAACGTTGGTGAGCTGATACAGCCTTTGCTTTGTTTCGCTATTCAATTTCCTTTAAGTACATTCATGATCCCTGTTCAAGAATGAATAATGCATACAGTAAATTAAACACAATGACCACTAACAAACTGGGCCATGTTTGTTTCAAATTATTTATTTTCGGTGAATACAAAAAATACTTTTGTGACAAGATAAATATTAGACATACAGCATCAGTTAAACTGTTGAAATTAATTCAGTCTGTTAAAGAAAGCACAACACCTACATTTGAATAACAGCTAGTCGTTTTTCCTATTCCAGTTAACGCTTATAGACAAATTGCTTAGACAATGTACCTTATCTCAGGATAGTCGTTACATTTATCGATAAAGACTTAATTTATAGTGGTTTAACAATGAAACAAGGATGTTATTTAGTCCTATTTATAAGGATTATGTGCATGTTGAATGAATTTCAAGGCAGAGCAAGTTCTCATCTTTAAGAGTTCAACAACAACTTGCCACATGCTCATGGAATGCAGTGTAGTGTGTATTCATTTCTGTATATAGTCTAAAACCTAAAACGTATCCATGGATGCACTTTATATACCAGCATGGTTTACGGCAGCCAGATGGGCTACCAGCCAAGGCAATACATTGTGTTATGGCATAGGACTAGGTGATAGTTAATGAGAGAGAGTTTGGGTTAGACGAGATACATGTTCATATCCAGAAGGACAAGCCTTTAGATGTTGTTACAGTGGGATTTCAATTAAGGCACTGGTACACAATGCAGACCACAGACTGACAATGAGGGACTGAGCTGTTGGAGTGGATACAATACTAATGACCTTATACTACACCAATACTGGAATAACATAAATTAACTATTTTCCTACTCAGGGCTAGAGCCAGGACGATACCAGTATCGCAATATTGTTTTCCATTACAAAAATGAAAAACACGAAGCAGACCAAACTCTTTGGTCCTTTAAAAGCCTGCTATAGATTGGAAAATATATACATGTGACTATGGATGACAACATCATG